>NC_132904.1:126095172-126837672 GCF_047675955.1 Chlorocebus sabaeus | reverse complement strand
TAGATGCCTGAATGGATATGTCACTTAGGCACTTAGGTAAACAAATCTTGAATTCAGGACAGTTTAGGGCTTTGAGCTACGAAGGTAAAAGTCATCCCAACTGTGAGGAGGGAGAAGATATTTTTAAAAGGGATGCTGGCAACTTTTAGGGCTTTTTCTTCTTCCATTCTTTGAAAACACCATACAGGTTACATAATGGGTAAATCAAACAGGATATCGGGGAGAAATGAGTAAACTAAGAAAATTCTAACAAGTTTCACACACTTAAATGCTCTGGTGCCTACATAGCATGCATTATTCAGGCCATGTGATCCCACGAAAGTCATCTCGAAAGTTAGGAAGAAAGGTTTTCAAGGCTGACACCATCACCCTGGGGCCAATAGGAGCTCTCCATCGACACAAGGTCGTTTTGAATGTCAAGCACCGCAAATCCTCCTCCTGTTTCAGTGGGAGGTACGTAGGCACAAAATAAGTTCAAATAGGGGCAAAACTGAAATGATTCTATTTTCCCCCTAAAACCGGCAAATCCAACCATAAAAAATAACTCAAAGAGAAATAGAACTCAGCTATTGAAGATGGCAATACAGTGACCTGGTCATCTATAGGACTGGGAATAAAGGAGTAAGTGACAAAAACAAGATAAATGGAAACATGATCAAAATAAAAAGCTTTTGTGAGATCTAATGATTGGAATTCTCCGCCTGGGATTTGGGCTCAGTACCCAGCAGGGTTTGAAGTGAATCTGGCAGTGGGGAGAGGAGCAGATTCTCTGTGGGTTTGCAGGAGAAGCATGAAAACCCAGGCTCTGAACACACTAAGCACACTCATCTTAAGAGAAGATGGTCCCCGGGCACTTCTGGCGAGTGTGGAGCTGTTAGCCTTGCATCTTCGCTCAATGCTAAAAGTGGATAATTAAATTCTATCACTCTAATGAAATTCCCCCTGTCATTTACACTGTAAATTGTTCATGGAGCCTTTGGGAGAGTGGGGAGTACAAACCTAAGCAGGAGATCATCCACTAGCACAGAGCTAGATGGAGACCAGTCATTTACGGAGGAGTGTGAGCCCCAAGGGCAACTCAGGTGAGAGATTCAGAGAAACTCAGGAGGGAAAGTGGACAAGACTACATCAAACCAGCTCACATTCTCTAGGCCCAGGGTTGTCCCCATTGAACAAAATTCACCAGATAATTACCAAATGTGTATTTAGTTTGGTGTTATGAACATCTGGTCTCAGTTCACCCTGGAGAGAAATACACATAAATTGGTGGGTTAACAGCTCTCTTGTCTACTCAGAGATATTCCAGAAAAAGAGGACATGCCTGTGTATGAATGTTGTTTTTATACTCACTACTGCTATTACTGCATCCTTGACTGACGAGAGGGGAAGATGGTATAAAACTTTTGCAAAATTTCAAATATACACATATTAATGTACATTTGTGGGTCTTGTGGAAAATCAAAAGTTGGTGCATTGAAAACTACGAAAACCCCTACAACACAAGGAAGAAAATGTTAATTCATCTTCCCTCCGGATGTGAAGAGATCATCAAGGCCCTCAAGATGACCTAGTACCCTTAGATTGGTCTGTGTTGCTCAGTGGGACAGCATAGGCCCAGGGCAAGTTTGGTTTTATAATCCGTTTTAGTTCTTATTCTCTTTGAAACAATGGAAACTTGCCACTGGCCCTTACAGGGAGTTCATAAGAAAACTTTGGGATCCAACCGACACCAAAAAATGTACATTCATTTTATGAACCTAAGACAGGAGCAAGGGGTAAATGGGGGAGGAATGAATTAAGGGAGCGATGATGACAGTGAAATGCATTATTACCTAGTTATTCATGCACTCTTGGCTTTTCAGTTGATGAACTTTTCACACCAGAAGTGGGGAAACTCATCAACTTTTCCTCTCCATATGTCTTCTTCTATCTTCTCTTCTGTCTCACCTAATTGTTATGCACTCAACGTGGACAAAGACATTGTTCTCATTTTAACTTTCTCTACAAAGCTCAGGTGCCCTTATCTGACTCTGAAACACATTTTCACCTCATCCGGCATAACCTGCCTTTAGTTTCTGCAGCAATTCCTTATGTGTACATGAATGGGAAAGCTCCCGGCTTCTTTCATGATACAAGCGTAATATCAGAGTCTAGCCTCTCCTCCCGCTTTACCACACTAGTAAAAGCTTCTCAGTTTCCCCTGCTCTACTCAGCTCCCTCTTCCTTCTTTCCAGTCACCTAAAAGAAAGCTGAAGGGTCCAAAGGTGTTGGTGACCTTGTGAAGAATCCCCCAAAAATCTAACTGCACTTAAAAAGCAAAGACCACCCTGCAGAAATGATTGCAGATGTTTCTAACTCTGTCTGCAGGCTTAAGAAAAAACCAAGGTCAGAGGGGACCTTTTTGGATGGATCAAATTTCTGAATAGTTCATCATATATAGACTTAACTTCTAGAAGGCTAAACTTTGTAATTATTAACCAGGGTTTTCACATAATGTAGGTAAGCTCCTCTGTCCTGTGAAACAATCCATTTACATGCTTCCTGAATCATCCCGGGAATGTAAGACCTTTAGAACAGTAAGCTAACTAAGGCCCTGGACATCAACCTTCTGGTTTGACAACCATTTATTTGCAAGCTGTGTTGACATCACTCCTATGTGACAAATTTACAAAGGAAGAGACACAGCCTAGCCCATGAAATATAAGATGATTCTATGTCTCAAGTACTTAAAGCCTATTACCAAAATAGGTGTGCCATGTTGCTGTTATAAATATCATCCTTAACACCTTTTGATTCTTTTTACTCTGAAGTGTCCAACCTATTATGGAACAAAGAAAGGCCGCCTTTTAAATCTCGCTCACTTTGGCTTCCTCAGAGATGGATGTGCCCCCTCTGAGCTCAGTCTCACATAAAAGCACGCAGTGCACTGCTGTAAATCTGTTTTACATCAGCTTTTATGTGAACCAGGCCTGAGCTTGGCTTCATTATCCTTTCTTTCTCTTTTTTTGAACAACAAAAAAATGTGGTCTCCAGCTAACTCTGATGATTTGCTTTGTAAATAACATGAACTATTCACTTTCCTTTAGAGAAATCTCTTGATAAACCTGGAACCATGGGTCTCTTGTGTGACATGGCAGTAGGAGCCACTGGCTACTGGATGTGCCCTCCTTGGGCCACCTTCAAGGCACTTGCTCCCCGTTAACAGCAGCCAGGGTCTCTGGATCACACTGCTTTGCTCTGGTGGGGCCATTGAAGGCCATGATTCTGCAGGTCTAGACCCCCTAAAATGCCATATTGAACCCAGAGGGAAAAGTTAGTATGTCTACATCTTGCGTCTACCATGTGATCCCCAGAGAAATACTAAAAAGTTTGAATTTTATTTTAAAGTTGCTGTTAGAAAATTATGGTGTTCTTATGTGATCGCATGAGTCTTTCCTGAGCTGTGCCCATTCAAATACGGCCTTTTAACCACCAGTTAAAGGACTGGGACTATATTTTAATCAATAGCACTTTAA
The DNA here is from genome assembly GCF_047675955.1 of Chlorocebus sabaeus. NCBI lineage: Eukaryota > Metazoa > Chordata > Mammalia > Primates > Cercopithecidae > Chlorocebus > Chlorocebus sabaeus. Next base: position 126,834,157 of record NC_132904.1, on the reverse strand, counting down.
TTAAAATTAAGACTGGTATAGTGGAAACAACCCTGGAATGAGAATTTGAAGATTTGGCTTCATTGCTGCATGATTCAGGCAGGTCAGTGAGTGTCCCTGAGCTGGGGCTTCCTCATTCTTAAAATGAGAAGCTCTTACCAGATAACCCAAAAGGCTCCACCTGATTCTAAAATTCTCTGGAACTGTGGTTTTATGATCAGTGTGCGCCCATCATAGAAGAGGTGATCCTACAATCCTTGGCTAGGTTTCATTTGGCTTAGGTTAATATTGCTTGGATTTCTGACAATTGAGCCCAAAAAATACTTTTCTTCTGCCGAGAGCTGTCCTACCCAGAATAGAAATTCAGAAAAATTATGGTTATATGAGAATTGAAGAACTTTTATTTAGCAATAATTTGACAAATTAAAGTACTCTGCTAAGATTAAAATGGTGGGCTAGGCACATACCCATTTACCTCCAGTCCCGTCTAAAGAACAATTGAAACAAAAGCATAGAAGTGTAAAAAGAAATAAACTAGCATGTAAGCTAAGTAAAGAGGGCTAGGACATGGGGGCATCACTAAGAAATAAGAAGTTTTAATACATTTCTTGGAGACAGAAAGCAGGCTGTCTAATGAGGCGAGTACAAACCGCCATTACCTACAAGGGGCCAGCAGGTGAAGTGGGGTCTAGACTGTTCCACGGAACTCTACAAAGGTCTGGGCTGGGAGTGAGCAGCCATAGAAGAATGAAAAGTGAAACTGAGAAAAAAGGAGGAAAAAAGTTCCCTAAGGAAACTGAACAAAATGTGGAAAGTTAGAGTTTTTAGTTAAGCATGTTGGTACTCTTCTTCTGGCTCTCCTCCATGCCATTTAGAGCAAAGTTCCCAATTATTCTTTCATCAGTGTTAACAACTAAACAAGGAGTGTTTGTATATAAGGAGAACTAGAAGCAGGAAAATGACTAAACCAAAGGACTATGGAAGAAAAAGACATGATTTAAGAAACAGAATAGAACTTTCACCATTATCATCATCATCACCACCATCTCAGAGAGATTGACAAAGATACTTTCTCCATGATGAAAAGGGAACAATGGGAGCGTAAGAATGAGCTCATAAATATTAAAAATTCAACTGACAATTTAAAGTGCTGTGAGTAGAAAACAATATTAAGAAAAGCTCCTAGAATACAAAGCACAGAGTCAAAGAAATTATGAGGATAACTAAGCTACAGAGGAGCAATTCAAGAGATGTAACATCCAACTAATACACATCCTACATAGAAAGAGAGAACAAACAAATGGAAGGAAAGGAATGTCAATGAAACAAGAAATGAGAGTTTCTACAGATCAAAGACATGAGACTTTAGATTAAATGAGCTCCTAGAGTGTACAGCATACTCCAAAGAAAAATAACTGCATCTAAACATAATGTCACAGACAAACAGAAAAGCTTCCAGATGGACCAAAAATAAAAAAAAGTTACCTGCAAAGAATGAGAATCAAACATGCATCCCATCTGATTCCCGGTTAGCAACCTGGATTCAGGAAAACAATGAAGGGGTGCTTTCAATGTTCAGGAGGAATATAATTTTAATCCAGAATTCTATGCTCATCTAGACCATCAACTAAGTCTAGCTAATTGCTACTCAGATGATATTCTACTATCAACAAGTAGAATAAAATTGCTTTTAGAATGTAAGGATAAAAAACGTGACTTCTCAAGCATCTTTTCTTGGGAAATTGTTTGAGAATGGACTCCATCATAGGGATGATCCCAGAACAGAAAAACTTGATCCAAAAAACAGAAAATCCCACTTAAGAGAGCAGCAGAGGCCATTCATCATGAGTGCTGTGTATGGAGCCTAAAGGTGATCCACAGAGATGTGGGGAGAAGGATGGCGCTCCAGGACAGGAGTGGACAGCACAAATGGGGGACTCATGAGGACAAAGGGTCTCATTGAGAGTTTGAAAAATAACCGAGGGCATGATAAAGACAATGGCACAACCATAAAAAGATATTAATTTCTCACAAAAAAAGTATGAAAATGCATGTTCTAAATAGGAAACAGTGTAAACTAGGCATGATTTTAAGGAAATGATGGGGTGTAAGAAAATAATCTATTTGACTTAGAATCTAGGAATAGTCTCCTAGAGGGACCTCCCATAGAGAAGGAAATGTAATCCCAGCCCTCACATTGGCCAGAGATTGAATAATATGTTTCATGGTCAGAATAATGTAAATGCTACATATTAATTTTCAACTTTTAAAGAAAATCTGTGCACAAAGAACAGAAGCCTTGTTAGTGGCTGCAGTGCAGCATGTGAATGATTTATCAGCCTTACCAAAGTGAGAGAAAAAGAGTGTGATACAGTAGGGGAGGAAAATAAAGAATAAAAATTTACAGGCATTAATACCCTCAGGTCCACCAGAGAACAATCAAATGATACCATCAAAAGTTGATGTTGTAAAAATAAGGACTTAAATGTATTTTTTTTAAGTATATATATTTAGTGTCACCAAATAGGGTAATCTTTTAAAAAGCAACAATAAAAATTTCAAATATTGAGAAGGATACATGTATACATATATATAAGCATATATATATATATATATATATATATAGTGTGTGTGTGTGTGTGTGTGTGTAGGAGGAGCATTGATAACCTAAATTCTCATCATTTATGTAAGAATTAAATTAAGATTGACTACAATTGGTAAATGAAGAGAAAGTTTTAAGCATACTTCCTAGGTTCTATTATGAGGCCCTAGATTAGGACACGGTTTCAACACTGGCTACACCACACAATGATCTGGGGACCTTAAAAAATACTGCTGTCTGTGTCCCACCCCTGAGATTCTGATTTAATTCCACTGGGATGAGGTTGGAGTGTTGAGGTTTTTTGAAAGGTCCCTGGTGAATGGAAAGTGCAACCAAGAGAGAATCACCACTCTAAAAGGACAGAACATGACTGGCAATAGAGGGAAGAGGGGTGGGACCAGGGGCTGCTTATAATGCTTGATTTATTACAATATGCATATATTATCGGGATTAAAGCTGAATAAACAATGTTCGAGGTGGATTTGATGTGATAATAGGAAGCATCACCAAGGTATAGGGCCCAGGTGAGGAACGCGTTGGGATTCCAGAACACGGCAGACTTTGGGGCATTGGCGTTGAGGTGTCATCTCTCCATTTCTTTCTCATTTTAGAAAAGAGGACCGGGGCCAAGAGAGACTGAGTAATAGGTGATATTTATACACAATAAGACACTGTGCAGCTGCAGATAGAAGGAGACCCTGTCATTTGGAACAGCACAGAGGAATCTGGAGGACATCGTGCTAAGTGAAGTAAGTCAGGCAAAGAAAGACAAATACCACACCATCTCACATATATGTGGAATTTAAACAAGCCAAACTTATAAAAGCAGAGAGTAGAATGGTACTTACCAGGGGCTGAGGGACAGAGGGGGTTGGAGAAAGGCGAGATGTAGGTCAAAGAGTGAAAAGTTTCCATTACATGGGACAAATGAGTGTTAGTGATATATTGCAGAGCATAGTAACTATATTAATAATAATGTCAATCGGGTGCAGTGGCTCATGCCTGTAATCCCAGTACTTTGGGAGGCTGAGGCAGGCAGATCACGAGGTCAAGAGTTTGAGACCAGCCTGGCCAACATAGTGAAATCCCATCTCTACTACTAAAAACACAGAAAAAAAATTAGCTGGACGTGGTGGCGAGCACCTGTAGTCCCAGCTACTTGAGACACTAAGGCAGGAAAATCACCTGAACACAGGAGAAGACGGAGGTTGCATTGAGCCAAGATCGCGCCACTGCACTCCAGCCTGGGTGACAGAGTGAGACTCCATCTCAAAATAATAATAATGTCTTGTACATTTCAAAATTGCTAAAATAGATTTTCAATATTCTCACCACAAAAAAAAGTAGGTGAGGTGATGAATACATTAGCTTGACTGAATCATTCCACCATGCATATATCTATCAAAACATCACATCGTACACCATAAACATATACAATTAATACCGTCACATAAAATTAAGCTAAACTAAAATAATAATAATGAAAACAAACAAAACAGTCAGAGGCAGGGGCAAGACTCGTACATCCCAGCATGTTTCTGTCATCGGCATCGTCCCCTATGCAACCATGTCTCTCTCTCTTCAGGCTCCATTCTGTCCTCGTCCTGCAAATGCGCTGTCACCTTTCCTCCCCTGACACCCTCCTGCTCCCCTCATCTCAACAGCACTGGAAAGGCGCGCTGCGTCTGTACACACATGTGCATCTTAGAGCACACAGTGCAGTCTCGCTGAACTGGACTATGCTTTCTCACTGTTAAAACGGGTATGCTTAATGAGCTTCAGGACACTTTTTGTTTCAAAATAAACTAAATTATCTTGCATTTTACTTCCGCTTGGTCTTCAGTTTCCTTTCTCTGTGGGTTGCAGAGACTTCATGGATAAATGGTTCTTCATCCTAGCCGCAAAGATACCTTCATGTCACAGAAGCAGCAAGACAAGTGAGTGACCTGCCTAGCATCATACATCGTGTTACAGAGGAGCTGAGTTTACATTTTTCTGGCAGTTTCTGCTCTTTGTTTCTTCTTTTCACTTATATCAACGTGAAGGACACATATATCTCCATCCTTGTCCCCATGGCCATGAAGAAATATGACAGGGCCAAAAACAAAGGTAAGAGATTTACAGACCCCACGAGATCCCAATTAATCGAAACCGTTGGGACTCTCACCGCCTTCTGCTTCTGAGGCCTCTGAACACGCAGCCGTATCCTCCCATAAAGCAGAGCGTGTTGACACTAGAAATAAAATATCTGTACTGGTGCTCAGGAAAATGCTTTATATGCATTCTAGAGCCATGCTCTGTGTTTAAACTCTAGCTTTTTAGTATAATTTTAGCGTTAGAACTTAACATGTTTACTGCCATTTTCTCCAAATAATCAATATTGATTTTACTGTATCTGTTATTATCCTGACATTAAGACTTATTTTCTTGCTTTGCTTCATCTGAGACTGTGGTTTATAGAATGCACATTTATTCTGTTCTTTCAGGAAAGCTCATGGGATAATTATCTTGCCCCGCTGGCGAATCATTCAGTTTATATTATATTGAAAAATAATCATTGGCTTTGCCCCTCATCAGGTTTGAACAGCTTTATTATTATTATGTTTACTGGTACATTGCAACAGCATCTTCGCAGGCTTTGGAACTGTTAAGAACTAAGAAACTTGAATCCATTTAAGTAAGATCCCTGCTCCTAGCTTTCTCAGGACTCTGCTGTGTAAAGCACAAAGCACACTGATGTTCCACTTTTCAGATGCAATTTCTACCACTGCCTGTAATCCATGTTTTTATAGATACAATGAACTTACGTTAGACCCAGTTGTCAGGAACCTTGGGTGGAAGTCACAAGAAATGAGCAAGGGAAGAATGGACAATCCAGAGAAAATTCACTTTTCATATCCATATAGTCACTGTGACGTATGCACTTGAGCCTTTCACAAGTCATCTAACTTTAGAAGAAGCTGTAAGATGTAGTAGAGAAAGCATAAAATCAGAAGCCTAGGATCAACTCTTTATGAGTTGTATGACCCTAAACAAACTACCTAAGCTTTCTGAGCCTCAGAGTCCTGCCTTAGTGGAAATAATAACACAGGAATATATGGATATTGTTTGGTTTTATGTAGTAAATAAATGATATTACATATAGTGGTTTACAAATTATATATATATGCACACACACACACACTCACGTTTGTGTGCATATTTATATAATTTCATAATGTAGGAACTTACACAAAATATCCAGAGGGAACATATTAATAGTTGTGAGAGGATCCACCTATTAATTTATTCACTAAACACACATTTATTTGCCCTTGCTATGTGTCAGGCTCTGTGCTAAATGCTAGGCTTCAAGAGGGGATACTGTCTCTCACGAATCTTCCAGTTGGTTGGACAGACATTGGTCTGATAGTCCCACAGATGAATATCAAATGACAGTTGTGATGAGGTCTATATGAGGCACATGGAGCCATGGAAGTCCAAAGTGGTACCTGTGCTGTGACTGGAGAGAGAAGGGAGCTGACGGCTAAGGTTGAGGGGACAGCAAGCCAGGCCAAGGAACGGCATATTCAAACAGCCCCACGGCTGGAAGGAGGAGCTCAGAGAGCATCAGGAATGGAAGAAAAGTCAGCAGCTCCGCTGGAATGAACACATTGGACAGTGCTCAGTTCGGAAGCAGGTAGACAGCTAAGGAAGCCGACAGTGATACTGATGAACCTCAAAGGGAGGGTTAAAATGACTATGTCTGTCCTTGGTTTGCAGATTGTTTGTGCTTCAGTCTTTATAATTTATTTGTCCTAAAGAAAACCAATAAACACAATCCAGGAGGTAAAAGTGGAAATGAGCAAACACGTGGCAGGATAGTGGCCAATAACGCTGGGAGTTCACGCGGGACGGGCTGAGGGGGAAGCCGGAGCTGAGGCTGAAAGGTCAGGGTGCCCATAGTGTCTTTATAAATGCCCTGTGTGCGTTACAGGATTTACAGCTATCATGACAGGCTGGAGTCACAAATGGACATGTTGTGTTTATGGAGAAGGAAAAGCAAAACAAATAGAAGCAAAACCAGGTGTGGTGCAGTTTTAAATCATACTGGGCTGGGTATAAGCGCTTATTCCACAGTAACTCTAGTGTTTCCTAGAGTTCAGTCAAATTCAGTCATTCTATAAATCTACTGCTCCCATCTCCAAAGAAACCGTCAAGACGGAGAGACAACTGTCTGTCTTAAGGGATTCTGTAACTCCCCTCCTGGTGCTGGTTTTTTCATCCCAAGCCCCTCTCCTGTCAGTCTACACAGGTGCGCAGGAAGCTGTGAGAAGGTCCCACGTTCCCGGAGCTTCCCCACTGCTGGTTGATCTTGGTTCTGGAGCGGTGTTTGGTGGAGACTTTGGGAAGTTATCACGGCTCACAGGCGTGCTGCTCCTGCTGACCTGCCAGGAGACAGAGCATCTGACCCTGACACTCAATTAGGAGAACAGACGGCGTGTAACGTATGCTTGACACTGATATGATTTAACGTTAATAACTGGTTTTCAAATATTTATTACAATGGCTGTTTTAATAAATATTTCATGAACACTATTTTTTTCAAAAACCCTCTGTTGTCAGCTTTGCTGCCTTAATTTGCCTTAATGAGGATTTTTTTAAATGCAGTGATAAATTGCTTCTCTGCCAATGTACGGGAGGCAAAGAGAGCTCTTCTGGAATATCCGTCATCTGGGGTAGCAAACCAGGAAAGGATGAAGACCCAGCACAAAAAGAGCCCAAAAAAGGGACAGGCAGCTGTTCCGCTGCTTGACAGCTCCTTGGATACTAGGAAGTACGTCAGTGACAGATAGTGGCACAAAGCCCTTGGAGAGGAAACTGAGGAGTATAGGACCTTCTTGGGAAATCCTGGAAAACGTAGAAGCAAAGGGAGAGTCTGGGCCCAGCCCTGCTTGGAAGGTGGAGGACAGCAGAGCCACTCTGGGGCCTTGCAGCCTGAGAAGTCAATGCTTCAGAACATGAGCCAAGCAGGGAGGGGTGAGGGTCTCTGTAGGGATGGTGTTCTCTGCCTTCCCACCAGGATCCTCTGCAGTCCTGGGCATGCACAGCTGGCTGAGGGCTACCGCCTCTGCCTTCCCCTAAGTGCCTGCCTGAGGGATTCGCCTTGCCCCACTTCCTGAACTACTCATTTGAATATTTCTGAAACAAGGACACCTCTCGTGATCCATGTGTACATTCCATGTGGAAGGGGTCTTGTTTTCCCTGGAAAATCCTTCTGAAATGACACTGCATCCTCTCACTGAGGGTGTGAGGTGCAGAATGAGCTGCCTTCCCCAGCCAGCATCCCAGTGCCCAGGCCCAGCTGCCTGAGGACCTTATCACTGCTGACGGCTTCTAGCTTCCACTGCCTCCTGGGAGAAAACACCTGAGCATGGCTGGGCTCCCATGGCCACTGTGACAACGCCTCCCTCACCTCACTACCTGCCCCACAGTGTTCACATGATCAAGAGATGCCCACATCACCCCTCCTTGGTTCTGGTGGGCCATCCTTCTTGGCGGGACTTGAGTCCAGCCCTCTACACCCCAGAGAGCCACAGAGAGTCACTGCTGCCCAGCATTGCTCAATTTCCTGTTCTTTCTTGGACTGGAAGGCTTATCCCTTATGACTGCCCAGGGGCAGAAGCAAGCAACCCAGATGAAGTACCTGCGTCCCCTACCATCCACCCGGAGTGAGGACCCTTGTGGACCTGTGCCTATCCCTTGCTTGCAGTTATGCCTCTGGAGGCCACTTCCACAGACGTTCTACTCCCCAAGCCCTGTCCCTTCCAGTGTTTCAGTCTTCTGCCCTCTGGTCCCAGCATTTTACCGCCTGGACACTTTTGCCTGAACTGACCATAAATGTTTTGTGTTAATGGTGTTCAGAGCAATTGCTTCCTAATGACAGTGTTCACATTGCCGTGGCCTCTCCAGGAGGGACACTGTACCACCGAGTTCCAGGAGCTGCCAAACACACTATCTACCTGTGTGGAAAGCCCCGGAGTTGCACAGTGCTCAGCATGCGTGGTGGGGCATGGCAGGCCTGCTCTCTGGCTTTCCCGTTCATCAAAGTGCAAAGCTACGGCTTCTATGAACCCACTCTGGAATTTTGGCAAATCCTAGACAGAGGAGACAATTAAGCAGAGCAAGCATTTTGGAAACATTCACTATGTCCCATGCCACACACTGGGATCCAAAGCAGAAAAAGATGTAGAGGAGATAAACACGTAATTCCCTATGCAGTTGGTTATATTCTATGTCAGTATGCTCAGGGCTGTAAGTTAGGGGCACTTGGCCCCGTATCTAAAGATAGTGAGAAAGGGTACAAGGGGCACATGAACTAAGTCCCAAACTGATAAGGGTTAGCCACTGGAAGAAAGGTGTGGGGTGAAGGTGGGGTGGGGCACATCAGAAAAAGAGCTTGTGAGCACAGGCACCTACCTGCTCCCCCACGGTTAAGTGACTTTTCACATGGTTTAGTGCAGATGGAACATAAAATGTGCCAGAAAATGCTGGGTTGAAGCTGAGGAGTCAAGCAGTAGTCATGTCACGGAGGGGTTCATTTACCTTGTTAGGAAACTCTCTTATCCTGTAAGTAATGGGGAAACCATTGAACAGGTTTTTAAAAGGGATGATATGATTAGATTTGTGTGTTAAATCATCAATCACTCTGATAGCTCTGGAAAGAATAGATTCGAACAGGACAAAATAAGGCAGAAGGCCCAATCCACCGTCAATAACCCAGTAGTTTAATATATAGAAGATGATAAAAACTTTAATATAATACCACTAATAATTATGGCGTGTTTGTTATGTGCCAGACACCGTTCAAAGCTCTTAAAAGTTTTACATATTTAATGTTTACAGTAACTCTACCAGGAAGCCACTGGGAAGATTTCTATTTTATAGAAGAGAAAGTGAGTTATAGGGAGATGGAGAACTTGACCGAGGCATATGGCTAAGGGAGCTGTAGCACTGAAGGGCAGGGGCAAGATTTAAGAAGTCTGCAGAAAGGACCCCAGAATGCTAGGATAGGGGTACGGAGAGAGGGAGGAGTCAAGAGCGGTTCCCTAGGGTCCAGCATCAGCCACTAGTGGAGGGGATTGCTGACTAATAAGGTAAGTAATTTAGGAAAACATTTTAAATAGAGGGGAAGAAACAGAATTCATTTAGTTTGCAACCTGAGCCTGAGGAGTATGCAGGGTATCAAGGCAGGAACAACTTTAGGCTGGAGTTCAGAGGAGCTGCCTAGGCTGGAAGTAAAGATCTGCTAGTTGCGCACGTGATTATAGCTGATAGCTCATCCTAGTCCGGGAAGGCTGTCTGAATGCTGAAAATACCTACATCCTGTTTTTGGCCTAAGTAAGTATAATCAGAGAAATGATTCTGATTCCCAGCTTTAAGAGTTGATAGAAGGTGACTAAAAATATAAAGGCTGGGCCTAGCCTGTTATAGATAACAGCACTTCCCGGGCTCTGGTTGCAGCTGTGCCATTCCTTCCACCTGTTACTGAGTTATGAAGCCGCCAGTCCCAGGCTCACCCCTTACTGGCTCCACTCACAGCATTTTGCTGCTCCTTTCTTACTTGTTAGCAACAGGCAGCGCGAATAGTGAGGGCATGTTGTGCTCAGGCGAGCCAGTGGCCAGGGGGCTGGTCTCCTGCTGAAGGAGTGGCCTGCATTTTTTCAGGAGCCATTGGATAAGCACTGGAATAACCAACCTCGCAGAAAGTCTGAGTGAGGCTTATATGACCCCCAGGGGCAAAGAACCCTTTTCTGGTCCCAGCTCTGGCTGTGTCCCCACAGTGTAAGACAAAGAATGTTTGGAAAGCCAGGACAGCAGCCAATGAGGGCCTTGATTAAAGGCCTGCACAGGAGCCCCGCTGTGTCAGTGGCCTCTACTGATAAATTTAATGTGCTTCTTGGTTTAGTGGCCGTGGATGATTACTACTTTTGATTCTAACAAAACCAAAAGAGGTGGAATCAGCTTAGGTTGTGGGAGTTGGGAACAGAAGAGGAGGAGGAGGAGATTGAGCACAGCCCTCACCAATGACCATGGGTCTTAGTGCACTTGTCTATTTGCATTGCTATAAAGCAATATCTGAAGCTGAATAATTTTTCAAGAAAAGTGGTTTAATTGGCTCAAGGTTCTGCAGGCTGTACAAGAAGTATGGTGCCAGCATGTCCTTCTGGCGAGGACCTCAGGCAGTTCCCAGTCATGGCAGAGGGGAAAGGGGAGCCAGCATGTTGCATGGTGAGACAGGGAGTGAGAGAGAGAAGGGAGGACGGTGCCAGGCTCTTTTTAACAATCAGGTCTCCTGGGAACTAATAGAGTGATAACCCACTTATCACTGCAAGGATGGCAGCAAGCTGTTCAGGAGAGCTCTATGTCTGTGACCCAAACACCTCCCACCAGGCCCCAACTCCAACCCTGGAGATCACATTTTAACATGACATTTGGAAGGGATGAACACCTGAACCACATCAATGGGCCTTCTAGCTAAATCTTACGAGTAGGCAAAGTGGGCATAGAGGACAGTGGGTCAACAAGGGGAATCCAGATGACAGCCAGTGCTTCAAAGATTGACAGAGAAATGGAGGCCCACAAGAAAGGAACAGTTATACAGAAAAGATGGGCAAAATTAGAAGTAACATCAGAGAGGAAGGAAGCTGCATGGAATGCCACAGGCCTGGCCTAGACATTAGACGCTTAAGAGGTTGCAGCTGGCCTTATCAGGGTAGTTGAAACCAAATTTCAGGGCAGAGAGATGATACGGGTATGAAAGAAATGCAGCCGCAGCAAGAGAGAGCCGCAGCAAGAGAGAGCCGCAGCTCGAGGAGGAGGTGTATTCACCCGCTAAGGCTGCCATAACAAACTGCCATAAACCGGCATCATCAAACAACAGAAATTCATTCTTCCAAGGGTCTAGAAGTCATAAGCCCAAAATCAAGACGTTGGCAGGCCATATGCCCTCTGTAGCCTCCAGAAGAAAGTCTGTTCCTTGCCTCCTCCAGCTTCTGGTGGCTGTGGGCACTCTGCGACTTGTGGCTGCATCACTCCAACATCAGTCCCTGTCTTCACCTTCTCTGCATGCCAGTCTCAAAACTCCCTTTGCTTCTCTCCATAAGGTCACTTATGATTGGATTTAGGACCACCCTGATGATACAGGACACGTTCCTCCTTCCGACAAATTTAACTGAATCTTTTGCCAACGAAGACGCTATTCACTCCTCTGCCTTGTAAGGCAATATTCACAAGTCCCAGGGATCAGGACATGAACACATCTTTAGCGGGACATTTTTTCCCCACCTACCACAGGAGGAACAGTACAACTCTGGGCAGAAGAGATCAAAGGAAATAAATTGTTAAAGAAATGGGAAGAGACGATCTATCGGAGCAAAATTCTGGAGAGTTGAGAACATCAGGAGAAGCAGCCGACCAAAAGCAAGTCAAAGGACTGATTGATGAGTGGTGCGAAGTGTGGAGAGCATGAATCTTTATTGCTGCTGGGCGAAGAGCATGATGTGCACCTGCTTGTTGGCCTGGGTAGGAGCAGGAGCTGTGTGTCACTGACTCAGGAACTAGCGCTTTGCTGATTCTTGCATTGCCTGTGTCATGTTTGCTAAGTGCCCTCTTGCCAGGGAAGAAGGGTGCCGTCAGGTTGCTGGAGCCAGCCCACACTCAGCAGTGCAGCAGCGTGGACTGGTTTTATCAGCCTTTCTCCCTATCACTCTTGTCACAGACAAGAGGCAACGAAAGGGGGACATGCAGCTTCTGATGGCTAAAGGTGGGGAGATATTCCTAAGGGGAAAGAACTGGCGATAGGAACCAATACTTGGTGGGGTGGAAGAGGCTCTAGGGTGGGGAGGAAAGCACCCACACACAGGGCAGCAGAAGTCCCCTCAGTGCCCAGTGAGGGGCAGGCTGATGTTGCCAGGAGGAAGGCCTGCCAAAGAAGAGGAGACCTGCTCACCCCATCCCTGTTACTTCAGGCGCCCGCTCCTGTGGCTTCCCAATCTGCAAACACTTGCATTCCCAGGATACTGCCGAGTCTCTTCAGTTATCACGGGCTCCACTCACCAGCTGTGTGTTCTTGGGCAATTCACTTCACCTCTCTAGGCCTCAATTTCTTCACCAGTAAAATGGGGCTAGAAAAGCATCTAGCTTACTGCAAATAATTGCTCTGAGGATGAATGGAATAATGCGAGTAAGAACCAGGCACAGCCCCCGGCCCTTCAATGCTCTTGGCAGGGGACAGCCTTAGTTATTCTCACCAGTGTCTGGAGCTCAGCATGGGGGCTCACACTTGGACTCCAGTACCTTAGGAGGCCGAGGTGGAAGCATTGCTTGAACCCAGGAGTTTGTGACCAGCCTGAGCAATAGAGCCAGACCCCATCTCTGCAAATAGGTGAGAGTGCGTGGGAAGCTGGGGTGGGAGGATCACTTGAGCCAGGGGAATTCGAGGCTGTAGTAAGCTATGATGGTGCCACTGCACTCAAGCCTGGGCAACAGAGCGAGAACCTGTCTCTAAAAAATAAATAAATAATGAAATGAAATCGTGACTACTGTCTGGGACTTGGAGCCAGTGTGATTCCCATGCTCTGCAGTCCACAGTGAGCCCCACTTCCCTCTTCAGAGTGAACATTTTTCCATTTTCCCTGCAAAACTCTGCTTTCTGGGTTTCTAGCAAGGGGGCTTCTCCTCCCAACACTACTAGGAGAATGCGGCTCCCCACCACTGAACAGTGAAGCCCCACAGCATCCCAGGATCCTGCGGCTGCCCTTCCCTCGCCTGCGAGTCAGGATGCTGTTTATTTTTATTTTTTCAAAGAATAGCAGCCTTTTCTCACCTGATCCTCCACAGCCCAGGTACCCATACAGCAATTTGTTCCAGATGCTGGGCAATTTACATAGTCCTGCTCAGCATGAAAAGCATTTCCCCAATGCTTACCAACCTCTGGAAAAGTGGGTGTTTTCAAGCCTGCCAGCCAATCATCAACACTTCACCGGAAACGCATGGGCCTTTAATCATTGTTGTCCAAACACGGGAAGAGCCGCAGCCAGCAGAGATAGAATTCTTGCTGGTGCAATCCAAGGAAGTCGTGCAATCTCTCACCTGCTGAGCTCCAAATAGAAGCCCCTAAGGAGTCATTGTTCAGTTGTCTCTCTGGGAGATGTGTTTCTAGGAGGTTGGAGAGAGTTTACCTGATGAGTCAAGTGAGGTTTTTAGCTGAAGCAGGACCAAGGGGATAGAAAAAGTAGTCCAAGAAGGAAGTTTCATGAATCACACCCTCCTTCCTGCTGACAGAGGGACAATGCTACCTCACTGAAGGGGTAGACACAGCTACCGAAAAGCTATGTTTATTACCTTGTTGCTCAAACTGCGGTCCCAGGACCAGCAGCACCAGCAGCACCTGGGGACTTGAGAAATTCAGGCTCTTAAGCCCCACTTCAGACCAACTATAAAATTTGCATTTTAACAAGATTCCTGAGTGCTGTCTCTTCACAGTACAGTTTCAGAAGCACGGATTTATGGGACACTCATAAAGTCTCCATTCCCTCTCCCACCCCAAAATATCTTCTTCCATTAAGCTCTGCTACAGATGCCTGAAATGTATGTATTAATCACTCCTCAATTAAGATTGAAGAATTCTTTTAAGAAATTACAATGTAGAGTCATTATTACACCAAAGTCCTACTTCTTCTGCAGTCCTTCAAGGAATGACAAGATGAGATTTTCCTTAAAACCTTTTGCTTGAAAATGCCTGCCGGCTTCTTGTGCTATACAACCACCTCAGGCATAGCTGATGCCTTTGCAAAGATCATGGTGTAGTCTGTTGTGTCTATATGTAGGAGATTAAAAATAATGTTAGATTCCCAGTTTCTTCATAGGATGCATATATTTTATTTTTTTTCTACCTCAATACCTAGCTCAGTGCCAGCTCAGAGTTGGCACTGTGTTTGCAGGGAGGCTGACACTACCACCTGTTCTGAGTGTCGGTTATGTGACCAGCACTGAGCTGGGCCCTCTTGTTTGCTCTCTCTTTCCATTTCTCTATCAATGTCTGGCATGGTTTCGCTGTGTCCCCACCCAAATCTCATCTTGAATTGTATTTCCCATAATTCCCATGTGTTGTGGGAGGGATCTGGTGGGAGATAATTGAATCATGGGGGCAGTTTCCTCCACATTGTTCTCGTGGTAGTGAGTAAGTCTCATGAGATCTGATGGAAATCCCCTTTCATTTGGCTCTCATTCTCTCATCTGCTGCCATCTGAGATGTGCCTTTTCTCTTCCGCCATGATTGTGAGGCCTCCACAGCCGTATGGAACTGTGAGTCCATTAAACCACTGTTTCTTTATAAATTACCCAATCTTGGATATGTCTTTATCAGCAATGTGAAGACGAACGAATACAATGTGTCTGCTTATCCCCACAGATGCACATCCTCACAACAACCCGACTGAGTACGTAGTAACTCTCTCTCTTTCCCAAGGCCACATAGCTAGCAGGTCACTGGGCAGGTCATTTGGCTCCAGAGCGCATACTTTTCACCAGGTTATTTTGCCTCCAGGTAAAGGGCTGAATGGCTAGGTGGTGAATGAATAGTGAGAGATCATGTTGGGGTTCTTAGCAACCTTTACTTTTCAGGAGTGACTCCCAAATGCATCTGAAGGTGAAGGCTTATTTTTGTTGGCTTAGAGGCGAGAGCCACAGCAGCTGCTGCTTAGTCCTGAGATGGAGCAGAGACCCTTCTTCTAGCCCTAGACCCCCTACCAGCCAGCACGAACACAAAGGGAAATCTTGAATTCTTTCAAAGGAAACTCCAGGCACCTGGCTTGCCTTAAAAAGTAAATGAGTAACTTGATAAGCAAGAAGGTAATAGTAACTTAAAACAACAGCCAAGGAAGGTAGCGTCAGGAGATGTTCGGTTGTCTATAGAAGCTACAGATACCGTCTTAACCTATGTTCCTGATTGTTTCTCAGAAACCCAGACCTCCACCAAACAGATCCACTGGCACACAGACCTCAAATAAAGGTGAACTGACGGCTGAACCCTGACCTCCCCTCTTTGTTCTAAATTTCTTCCTGAAGGGCCTGAGGAAGTCACAACCATGAGCCAGAGCTCACATGTTTTTCTGCTGACCCCAATTGTTAAGCAAAGCTTCTCTTCCTTAACCAATTGCAAATCAGAAAATCTCTGAATTCACCTTTGACCTATAAGCCCCTACCCCTTCAAGATATCCCACCCCTTTAGGCCAAAACCAATGTGAAACATCCCGTATGGATTGAACAATTTTTGCCTATAATTTCTGCTTTCCTGAAATTTACACCTGCCTTTAAAAACCCTTTTCTGCAAGCCATCAGAGAGGTCAGGATTCAAGTGTTAGATGCCTGGTCCTCTTTGCTTGGTGCCCTGCAAATTAACATCTTCCTTTCGCCTGCTGTGGACTCAGTGTGGATACCTGGTGTTACTGCACTGGGCAGGCAGATGCCCGCCAAGCTTCAGGAGCGGGTCACTCTTGTTTGAAGGTCATCCCTTATGCTTTTTAACAAAACTTTGCTGGAGGAACTTCATGAGGAAACAAGCAGATTAGGATTCAGCACAGGTTCCTACACAAGTGCCCAAATCCTTCTGGGGGAATCAAGCTATAAAAATTAAAAACAAAAGCAAAGATCAAAAATCAGTTTCATTAAGTGTCAAGTTAAAAACTAGGATTTGTACAGCTCCCCCATCACCACTTTTCCCACCCGCATGGTTTGAGAAGTTCAGAATGCCCCATGGTACATGATTAAAATTCCCTCTTTTGGTGGCTCCCCCCTCTTGCCTTCATCTTTTTTGGTCTGAGCCGACACCAGAGACAATTAGGGACTGTATAATCATTGCTGCTGGGGCTGAGCTTCTACTCACATGCTCCTCAGAAGGGACTGATTACCATATTAAGCATCTTTCACTTGACAAAAATCAGTGAGAATGTTTTCCTCCGTTTTCCCCAGAATGCAGACAAGAGTGTCAAAAGGGAGAGGCGATGGGAGCCACCAACGAGGACTAAATAGTCAGAATCTTCTCTTTATCTTTCATAGCATTTATTGCCTTTGATGTTGAAATCTCCTTTCTCTTCTTGTGTTTTATTTATTTGTTTTTGATTTATTCTTCTTCTTGTTCTGCTTCTTCTCCTTTTTTAAGTGCCATTCAGAGCTGCATCCCCTTCTGCAAAGCCCTGAACCTGCCAATGTCAATTGAAAAGGTCAGCCCAGCTCTGGCAGTTTGAATCATCATGTAGCTGCAGCCCCAGAGGCTGACCTGCACACCACCTCAAATCTAGCCAATGGGACTGGAGGATCTAACTCATGATTGGCAGCTGGCTTGGGAATATCAAGTCTTATTCACCATTTTCAATCAACAACCTAGAAAAGAAAGGCAACCCACAGAAGCCAAATTTGCAACAGGCCCTGCAGTGCTTTCTCACTTTAGGGCAAGTAAAGTGGCCAATCACCAATTATCCAAATAATTCAAGCCCTAAACACCATTTTCCCTAGAAATAATAAAATAACTGAAGCAAAAGGAGCTTTAGGAGTGCTCTGCATCAATGACTTCCTTCATCTGCCACATCAATTTATCAACCTAACCCAGGATGGTGTCAGTAAGACCACTGGGTGTGGGGACAATGGGGTTAATGTATTCAGTGTCTTCCATGTTCCAGGCAATGCCCAAGGGGTTTTGCATACATTATCTTACGTAGTTTACACCTACTAAGATCTGGGCATCTCCCTACCCAATTCTGGAGTAGTCCATTCATTCAAATGATCATAGTCTGCAAGTCACAAATAAGGGTCATGAGGATTGCAATTTTAACTCCTTGAACTATATAAAAGGGAACCCAATTTCCCAAAAACAATCAATCAAACCACCTTGACTCCCAATTCCAGCTCGCCCCTGCCCGGCAGCTACCTTGGAGCCCTCCTTTAGACCCTCTCCTTCCAGTGTCCTTGGGTTCCTCCTGAAGCCCCTGACACCAGGCCCTAGTCTTTTGTTCCTTTCTCTGCTACCTCCTACCTTTCTATAGTCAAGTCTCTCTCTACTCATTCACTGGCTTCTACATCACAAAAACTGCAGAACCAGCTGTCAAAGACAGAATTCTCATTTGGATGAAGGAGGAAGCAAAGCTGTACTGGCTGCCAACAAAGACATTTTCTTTGATGGGGTGGTTGGGGCTATACGGAGTAGGAAAAGGAAAGGCTGAGAACATTCACAGGGTAATGGAAGGTGTGCCTGTCTCACAAGCTAGGTGACAACCTCAAGAAGAAGATATTATTATCTCTATTCCATAGTGAGCAATCTGAAGCCCGGGTGAATTGTCTGAGGTCACAGACCCAACAAATGACAAGAATTGTCTGAGGTCACAGACCCAACAAGTGACAACAATTGTCTGAGGTTACAGACCCAACAGGTGACAAGAATGGCCTGAGGTTACAGACCCAAAAAGTGACAAGAATTGTCTGAAATCACAGACCCGACAAATGACAAGAATTAGAACCAAGATTTGTATGACAACAAAACCCACCATTTTTTCACCACACCACAGGTTTTCTGTGAAGAAAAAAAGAAACTGAGATGAGCACACTAAGAACAATAAGATTCTTAAGATCTATTTCTCATCACCCTTCAGTGAAACAGATGTATTACAGGGGGAAGATATAACCAAAGGATGTCGCAACTGACTCCCAGTTAGCTCGTGATCCATTCATTAATATCCTTTCAACCCTTGCCTAACATTACCTGGGTCAGTTCTTCCTGATGATTTATAGGTATGGTCTGGCTTTCCTTAATAAGTACAAATTCATTCATTCAACAAATACTAGTTAAATGCCCACCATGTTAGAAGTCATGTGAAGAGGTGGACAGGCATGATTCTTGCCCTAAGAGGCAAAGGTCAGAGTCAACTTGGGGAGACAGTCATTTAAATAATCAGAGCGTACAAGATGGTTGAGGGAAAGAGCAGGAGACACCCAACTGGACCCGAGTGGACTGGGAAAGACGTCACCAAAGCCACAGTATTTGACCCTACTTTTGGAGACGTATGTCCTCCTACCTTTTCATTTTAATTTTCGAGGTTATCTTGAACTGTCTTCAATTTTCATACTTAATCATTGTTTTTCATACTTAACCATTGTGTTTCATACTTAATCAATCACTGTGTTCTAAAGAAATTGTTAAATTGACCAGGCCCGGAGCCACATCCCCCCATAATGAATCACATAGGAACATTATATTTACTGGGCCCCTGCAGAGCTCAATTTTACTCACTGGCACAAATACTTTTCATGCATCTATTGAGATAAAATTACAAACAAATAAAGTCATAGCCCCTGGCCTCATGGAGCTTAAGGTCTATTAGAGGAGATGCATACTAATCAAACATGTGTGCAATGTATGTAATATTTCATCCAATGAAGGTGAAATTTCTACTGTGTCCTGAGATCATAGAAGAGAGGGATCTGCCCTGTGTTGGAGGGGAAGATAGAGATTTTTTGAAAAAGAATCAATGCTTGAGCCAATACTGGAAGGCAGTAAGGGGAAGAAAAGATCATCTCACACACAGAGAACAAAAAGCCCAAGGTGGGAGGGGCAGAGCAGACCATCCTGCTGAAAGAACAGTGATGTGCTGAAGTGCAGAGAAAGAAGGGGAGCAAGGGGCAGGTCTGAGAGGCAGGCACCCGGGTTGAGCCATACGGAGCCTGTAGGTGGGTTAAACATGTTGGTCTTTATCCATGAGTAATGTGAAGGCTTTTAGGCCAAGGTATGGCAACACCAGATCCGCATCTTAAAAAGGCCGCTTGGGCTTCTACTTTGAGAACACATTGCAGAAATACAAGAGTAAAAGTGGGAGACAGGTTAGGAGATTATTGCACAATTCCCCAGGAGTTGGAAAGGGTGGAAAGGGCCACAAGCTTGAAATGTTAAATCATGGCTCCGGTTATGAGGTCTTCCACTCACATGGAAAGGAAGCCTGAGCTGTGAAGTCATCTTTGAGTTTCCCCAGCTACGAAACAGGGGGAGATACTTCTACCTCCCTCCCAGTGTGCTTTTGAAGGTCAAATTAAATAATGGAAAGAAAAATATAAAATGCATCATAATAGAACCTTCATAGCAATAAAACAAATTAAAATATATTAAATGGGTACCTACTGCTATGAGCCTGAGCATTCAAACCAGTAAGCCCACCCAAAAGAGAAATAAGGCCTGAAGAAAATAACGTAATTTTAGGTTGATTAGATAAAGAAAATGTGGTCTATATACACCATGGAATACTATGCAGCCATAAAAATGAATGAAATCATGTCTTTGCGGCAATGTGGAAGCAGCTGGAAGCCATTATCCTAAGAGAATTAATGCAGAAACAGAAAACCAAGTATCGCATGTTGTCACTTATAAGTGGGAGCTAACAGTGGGTACACACAAACATAAAGATGGGAACGAAAGACACTGGTGACTCCAAATGCAGCAAGGAAAGTGGGACAGGGGCTGAAAAACTTCCTGCTGGGTACTGTGCTCACTACCTGGGTAACCGAGTCAATAGAAACCCAAACCTCAGTACCATGCAGTATCCCCTTATGACGCACCTGCACGTGTACCCTCTGAATCTAAAATAAAAATTAAAAAACAAACCAAAATCAAATAAAAAAATAAAAATCAGTATGTATTCTGGGAGATACCTGAGAGCAATTATGAAATAACACTGAACAAGGGAGAGAAGAACAATGGAGAAGAAAGAGAGAGAAAAATACATGGAAGAAAGAGAAGGGAGAGAAAGGAAAAGAGAGGAAGAGAGAGAAAGGATGCTAGGGCAGTTTGCATTTAGCTGTTTAAAACAGAGAATAAGAAAAGAGAAAAAGACTGGTGTAAACTCAGAGAAAATAGATAAAGTCCATTTCTATCCTCAGAATGCTTGCTCTGCCTCCAGCCTCATCATTTCTCATGATGTATTTATAAATCAGAAGGCCTCCTTTTTAAATATGCCACGATGCTATATATGTTTCCTTTTTAGAGTTTTGTTCATTTTCTGCATTTTCCCCGTGCAAACCTTTGCATAATTACCCAATTGATAACATTCTCCTGATTCTTCAAAAAATAAATAAATAAAGCCAGGAAAAGAAAGGCTTATCCTGAATTTTCAGAAATGCTGATTCCAGAAAGAACAGAAACGATTTTTTATTTTGTTTCTGTTCTGCAGTTGTATAGCAACAACTTAGCTTTTTAAGTGATGAATAAGTTAATCCTATTATTCATCTTTAAAAAATTCTACTGAAACCTTTTTAAGTTTTTATGACAAACGGAGTATCTTGCATTCACAATGTACTTGGAATTTAGAGCACAAATTTTCCACAAATATCCAAAGAAGTGTTTTCAGATAACTGCAATTCTCCTGAATATTACCTTTGATATCTCTCGGCCAGCTCTTTCCCATCTTTTTCTCTCGTTGGCCCTTTCCCACTGACGGCTTTGTTCCTAGAACCTTCACTCCATACAGCGTGTCAAATGCTTCCCAGAGCTTGGAGAGATGGGCTTTTGGCTCCCTACACCAAGCCCGGCCATGCCAACTGTACAGAAATCCAGGGCAATGGGGTGAACGCCACCTGCCTGTTGGATTCCTTTCCTTTTCTGCCTGTGCTAGCTTCTCCCAAGCTGTGACAGTCTCTCTCGGAGAGTGACCGAGTCACCTTGAAGCGGAAACACATCCGCGTGTGAGTTCTGCAACAATGTGATTGAAATTATCCTGCTAACCTAGCAGATAATTATCTTAATAAGAATTTTTCTTTGAAAACACAGATTCTACAAACTGCCTCTTGATCTCCCAACCTGAACCAAGCAAACAGCTCCATCTCAAAATATGATCTTAGAATGAAATTAATATTGATTATGAGGGGAAAAAGTGCTGCATGGAAGATAGTAAAAAATTATTTCAGATTAGGGGGTAGGGAAATAAAACGAGAATAAAAATGAAGGATTAGCAAAGCACTATAAAATGACAATAAAGTCCAGTGTTGTTAAATCACTAAGTTAATTAATAGAAGATTCTGGAAGGATATATTAAGGTACCACTAAGTTATGTGACCTGATTTTAAGTGTTCAACAGATTAAAAAATTGAGAGAGGGGAACATGAGGGCAGGAGGCTGGATGCTAAACAGGACTGACCTACATTAATTTTACTCATGCCCTCACTCATTCATCTAACACTTCGTATGAGCCCAGCGTGTGCAAATATGCATTAAATGAAATAGAAACAGAGGACAGATCACTGTCCTCTAGGCACTTATGAACTATCCAGAGGAGATTGAAACAGGCACCATGGTTCAGCCAAGAAAACATTACAAGAAGAACCCCCCTCCCTCACCCCCGCCAAAAAAAAGAAAGACAGTGGAAAGTTTTACTAGAGGAATCAGGGAATTACCAGCCCGACCCCCCAACAGGTGGGCAATCCCTGCAAGTATTTTGCATTTGCTCTCTGGATGGAATTACAGAGCTGGGACCTGCTCCTTCACGGAGGTAGGCTCAACACAGAAAAAGAACATAATTCCTGTCGACAATCTCCCAGACAGAACAGATGCCTCGGGCATGACTCCAGAATGTGGAAAGTAGGTGACGGGTGTTGAACTGATATCCAGAACAAGGGACGAGTCTAGGAGCAAAAAGGGAGGAATTACTCCCCACATGTCATGGACTCTTCGTGGAAAGGGATCTGTGAACTTGAGAGGCCAGGCTGCAGGTTGTATAATCCCTTAGATATATGTTATACTCTGTTTATTACTAGAAGGCTGTGTATCAGAGTAACAGAGCAAGAGACTGGGAGGCGAACTGTTTTCATTCATAACCTGACTCCACCACTAATTAGCTGAATAATCTTGGCACAGTTATTTACTCTTTCTCTACCTTCCTTCATTACCCTTAAGATGGGAGTCATCACAGGACTTACCTTGCGGGGTTGTTATAAAGGCTAAGTGATTACGTGTAATGTACTCAAGATAATTCCCTGCTTCAAGTGAACATTCAATAATTATTTGCTATAAAATAATTGTCATTAAAAAATCTAAATTTTGGCCAGGCATGGTGGCTCACACCCATAATCCCAGCACTTTGGGAGGCTGAGGTGGATTGCTTGAGGTCAGGAGTTCAAGACCAGTCTGGGCAACCTGGTGAAACCCTGTCTCTGTAAAAAATACAAAAAATTAGCCAGGCGTTGTGGCATGCACCTGTGGTCCCAGCTGCTTGGGATGCTGGGGTAGGAGGATCTCTTGAGCCTGGGAGGCAGAGGTTGCAGTAAGCCAAGATTACACCACTGCACTCCAGCCTGGGTGACAGAGAGAGACCCTGCCTCAAAAACAAAACAAAACAAACAAACAAACAAACCCTAAATCTTAACAAAGTTGTATTTGAGTTACTGAGTGTTCATAACACTCAGTAACTAATGGGTGAGAAAATAATGAGTGAGAAGACTGGACCTTGTCTCAGGGGCATATTGAGAACATATAAGGGAAAGGGTCTGAGGAAAAAATGATTTGGCCAATACAGTAGAAGTCAGAAAGAAACTCACAAAAACGGGTTTCTAGAGGCAGAATTCAAGCCCTAGGTTCCAGGACCCCTATCCTACTATGAGATTCTCCTTTCAAAGATACTCTTGAGGGGTCTGGCTTTCGTTTTGATGATGAGATTTTGATTATGCCAGTACTCCAAAAGAAATTTGAAAACCATGTCATTCCTTTGCATAAAATCCTGCAGTAATTTCCGACTGGAATAAATTACATGCTCCTAATCTTTCAAACTAGTTCCCAGTGAGGTTCCTGGGTATATTAGCGAGGACCTTGCCTTTCAGGTCATTTCATTCATTGGCCAAGCCTATCCCCCAAAATCAAGTAAGAATGTATGTCATGCAAAAAGGGCACAGACACACACATGTGCACACACACACACTTCCACCAACACCACCACCACCGCCAATATCATGCATTAAAAATGCATAAAAGAGTTCCTGAGGAAAAACCAATGAGATAAGAGTAGCAAAGTGCGTACAGCCTCGGTTCTTATCCATGAAGAGCTCAGTGCAGGCTCAACATGGCTGCATGGAGTCCATGGCTACCACCATGGAAAGGACTCCAGGAGAGAGACCCTGTCACTTTGTATAAATTTGTATTGCATTGCACATTTACAGGAGAGTGGAGAAGTTGGCAGGGAACACCTAGATGACAACACAGCACTGGAAACCTCCTTTCTTCAAGAAATGACACTGTTAGAAAGACTGGGATTTAGCACTGGTGTCCACCTGATCTAAGGAGCTCACCCTGAGCTGCTGAGTCCGCGTCTGGCTGTGTTGTCTGAATAGGGAGGGAATGAATGGTTCTCTGATGCCGTGAACACCCAACACCATAGGGTCCGTGTGTTCCGGACCATATACACTTAAGGCTTCCCCTTAGCTCCACTTCATTACCTTCATGGCCACCCATGAGTTAATATATCCTAAATCCAAATCTCCAGTCTTGACCTGCTACGAGAACTTCAGATGGGTACCTTTTCTGGCTTGTCTCACAATACCTCATATTTAGATATGTCTCAGCATATCTAAAAATGGGTGCCCATATTTACTCAAAACCTTCTCCCTTGCCTAATTTCCCTAATATAATTGATTGTTTCAACCTTTGCTGTGATGGACCCACCATCTAATCCAGAAGCCTGGCAGTCATCTTTGTCTTCTCCCACTCACACACTTGTCACAGTCATGCATTTCCAGCTCAGGCCAATTTTTCTTTCTAGTTTTATAATCTTTCTCATCATCTCCACACCTGCACTCAAGGCCTCAGTTCAGATATTCAGCCTCTCTTGTCTGTTTCATTTCATAGACCTTCTGTCCTCAAGCCTTCTACCATTGTTAGCTGCCTGAACTCCAAATCTGAGCATGTCACTGTGTTCTCTAATTTAAAACTCATTAAAGGTCTTCATTGCTTACATTCTTTAAAATGACCTACAAGGATTTCCATGAACCTGTTTCTCATGATTCCTCACCCTTTACCGTGTCATGTTGAAACACCTTCCACTGGTGAAGGCGATATACTCCTTCTTGCTCCTGAGCTTTAGAACATAGTGTTTTCTTTCTGGGGCATGTTAGGGTTTCCTCCTTTTTACCACCTATCCCTCTTCTCACTAGTTCCAATCTACCCTTTGTATTTCAGAGACAGGGACTTTGTGATCATTTATCAAGATGCAAAAATACCAAGTTATTTGTGAAGGTCTGTTTGTGCTAAAAGAAAACCTGAAAATCTCCTTTCATCTTTGCCAAGCCTGAATTGGCCCTGTTCCATGGCTGGTGTCTTCTATTACTGACACCACCCATATCGGGGTAACAATTTCAGCTTTATAGTCAGCACTATTACTCATAACAGGTCCTACTTTCTTCCGACCAAGGGACTTTCCACCTCCATAACCTTACCCCAGCAGATCATCTTTGAGCACCCAGGTGTATTTCACAGTTTTGACAGAAATTCATCTTCACTTTGCTACTTCAATTGCTCTTGTCCCTTCCTCATCATCCTAGGCAAACAGCCAGAAAGAAAGGACTAATCACCTCCGAGAACCCTCTAGTGTTCTTCCACCGCCACCAAGTCCATCTTGCCATGAACTTGGAACAACCCTAGAGCTTCTTATGCAAGATGAAGTTGGTGGTGGTAGAAGAACACTTGGTGTTGGTAGATTGAGAGGCCTGGAAGTGTTCTTCCACCACCACCAAGTCCATCTCACAGAAGAGGCTTCTTAGGGGTAATCTGATGCAAGATAAACTTGGAGGTGATAGAAGAACACTAGAGGCATCTTATGCGAGATTAACTTGGTGGTAGTAGAAAAACACTAGAGCTTCTAATGACAGATGAAGTCCCCTCCTTTGCATTAAGTCCCCCCCTTTGCATTAAGTCCCCTCCTTCATTTCTCCACCCCTGGAGTCGTGAGCAAACTCTTTCTAGAAACTCTTTCTAGAAACATGAAATCTCACAGGCTCCAGAGGCCAAGGAATTGTACTGTACTCAAGTTAAAAAGCATCAGTTGCCAGGCAAATAAAGGGCAAAGTTTGATTCCTTATATAATGGTTTCTTTTTATCCAGATTTTCAGAAATGAGACTGACTCTTCCCATCACCAAGGACTGCTACACTGCCAAATTCTGTTTTTGTTCATTTCTACTCTGAATCTCCAAATTCAGGTATTTGAGAATCTTCTTCTATGTCTGTACACCATGGGCACACTAGGCACTCCACCCTGTTCTGCCTGGGACATGATCTGCCCAGTGGATGATGAAATGGGCCCAGCCTCGAGAGAGATAAATTATATACCTAGCCCACAGGTGCTTGGGATTCAGCTTCTCTGCCATCCACCATCCATGCTCTCCTTCCTGACCTATCCACTTCCTTGCTTATTCACCCTCAGTGACCCCCAGTGCCCACAGTCTGAAGCTAGGGCAGTGGGCTCGACCTTTTGGTCTAATTTCTGCCCATCCACCTATCCTCATCTATCTCAGAGAGGGGTCAAATGTGCCTGAAGGACATGTCCATCATAACCAGCTGTTTGAGCAACATATTAGAGGAAAGTATGGCTTCCCAGAGAACTCAACTAATAATGGTCCAGGCCTTAAAACTGTCCTTGGGGAAAAGTGTGTTGGCAGATAAGCTCCTTCAGCAAGAAATATTTATCTTAGCCCAGATATTGAGTCAAAGGCAATATGGGTAACACTCAAGAGAGATCCAGACTATGTCAGGACTAAGTGGATTAAACCACAGTAAGGATTATCACCAATTCCTTGGTGAAAAGAAGCTGAATGCCTATCTCAGCATTCACAGCACTACCTTTGCTCTATGCTGCAATGAAAAATGAACTGTGGACAGTTCTCATTACACGTTGTGAGCTTGTCACAATTAAATCCTTTTGTCTCCTTCAGAGCTCCATGTTGAGGAATCTCTCTGGCCACTGTTATATCTAAATGTCAGGTCCACAAGGTCAGATCCTCCCTGATGATTGGAATCAGATTTCCAGCATGCAGAAACAAGAAGCCTGGGTGTGCACTTCCCTTCTGCAAAGAAGGCTGTGTTAATGAGACTCAGCCCTGTCTAGATTGATCCTACAATGAAATGGCATCGAGTGGCAAGCTCTTTGGGGGAAACTCCTTTCTCTGGGGGTAAATCCTATGACTTCATGGCCTCTGCGCTGGCTGATACCCCAGGTCCAGCCTCTGAGCCTCGTTTCCTGACCTCAAACTAATCACCATATATGTCCTATCTCGTTCTCTGTACCATCATGGATTCGGCCATGACGTTGCCAGGATCTTGCTATTAGGATAGATATTTCTACAAGACTTCTACCCCTGCTCACCTGGCCAGATGCAGAGCTGATTATTGACTCTAACTCTGACTACATAACTAAATCCAGTCTGGCCTTTGTTTTGACTTTATCCTGCCTGTTCGGCCAAAACCATGTTCAAGGGAGGAAGGCACTCCCTGCCCCGCCCTGGCAGGTCCGCTGGCTTGAACTCTTCTTCATGACCTTCCTGGGCAGGCTGAGTAGATGGTTTGGCTGAGGCATGTGCTTCGTGGAGGACAGTTAAGGGAAATGGGGCTATAAAAGCAGATTGGGGTCAGCCTGGGGAGGACTGGGAGAGAGAGAGAAAGGAGCCTGACTGCTCCGCTCTTGCAGCACCACACCACCGTCTCAGAACACCACCAGATTTCATTTACTGGCTAGGGAGCAACTCCATTAAACTTCAAAGCATCACTTGAGAGCAGATTATTTTCTTACCAAGGTGACTGGAGGTATTTCGCTTCTAAGACTTTATGATCACATTGTCTCACAGGCAGCTTGACAACGTCTTATGTCTCTGACACTGGAGGGATTTATTCACTTGAAGCGCGGCACTAAATCCTTGGCGGGCACTGTATGTAAAATCTGGCTTTATAAATAAACACTACTTTGCCCTTCTGCCTTCCTTTCTTCTGAGAATCGGCAAGCCCCGCCATCTCATAATGAAAGAAGCCTCGTGCTCCTACCTGATGAAAGGTAGATGTCACCCTTGCTGTGTTTTAGAGGCTTCCTCCTCTGGAGGGTTGGAGTGATGATATCCACACCTCTTTCCCTCCTGAGGCCTAAAGAAGTGTGAGTGGATAATGGCGTCCAATTATTCCACCTGGAGATCTCAAGGAAGAAGCAAGAACCCTTTGTCCTAAATGCCACCACTGCGCCCTTTTGTCTCACCCTTTCTCCCAAAATATCCTTCTGCTCCCAAATCCAGCACAAATGCATGTTTCCAATGAAAAGCCCATTGGGTTTTTCCTACAGACATGGTCCTCTAGCTGGTCTTGAATCTTCCTGATGATGGAGAGCTCACTGCCCACAAGGGAGCTGGGCATGGGAGATAAGTTCTTTTGCTCACATGAAGCTAGAATCTACTTACTTGTCAGTGTTGCTCCTGTGTCCCAGCCATGATGCTCTGGAGCACCTCTGAGCAAGCGTTACTCTTTCCCCACGTGACACACGGCCAATATTTGAAGGCGGCCATCACAGCTACTTTTTATGATTTACTTCTTCCACGTGAGCTAGAGGAAGACTTTGGCAAACAGGAAAAACTGTTCACGGTGGCTTATAATATTTCCATTTTTAAAGAAATAAACATGGAGCAATTTGTCACCTGTTTAGTGTCCTTTTTTTTTTTTTTGGCAGAATAAATGCTATTTTCAGCTCAATCTACCTCGGTTAACTCTGTTTCTCAGGAAGATGCTGAATTTGGTTGTGCTCTGAGGCCTTTTCTGACTGTCCTCCTACAAAATGTTGGCTGTGTTCCTCTCCGTGCTCCCAAGATACTCTACTTAAATTATTGCATTGTTTTGTTTCAGTTCCTTTATACCCAGGCCTGCCTCTCAAGACCTTAGCAGTCTCAAGCACAGCCCATATTTTACTCATGGTGGAATCCCCAGTGCCTAGCAGAGGGCCTAGAACTTAGTAATGACAAAATAAATGTTTGCTGCTGAATGAATGCTGTCTATACATCATAATAAACAGGGTTGCCAAGATTTCTTCAATGCCTTAAACTATTGGGAATATGTTACTTTACAAAGTTGGTTTATTATTTCTCCTGTCAGCTTCAGGTTCCAAAAATATGGAGCACGTGTACAAATGCAGAAGCAACTTTGTGTATATATACCCCATAAAGAAGATCTATGCCAGCACTCTGCTGTATTTATCTGGCGACTAGCATCAGTGGTGACACATAAAACTATACAGTTAAAAGACATTAAAGTGCAGCTTAGATGAAAACAGATGAAAAAGATAGAAACTGCTCAAAAGGCTGCTGAGAGGAAAAATATCTTTAGGCCCATTCTTTAAAGCATTTACATAAATAATCTCCACTAGATACGCACTTCTTATTTTTTTTTAAATTTTGGGGGGTGTGTGTGTGTTAGGAATAGTGTTTTTAATTTAAAGCTAGCATTAGCCATGATGTTTACTTTCCTCTCCTGCTTCTTCAATGTTTTAGAACATTGTTAGGTTGTCTTCAAATATCTTACATCACTTGTGAGGGGCTTGGCAGAAAGGGGACTGTTAATGACATGGACAGCCAGGCGACCCCCAGACAGCACAAATCCATGAACAAATCCAACAGAGTCCGAGGAAAGAGGTAGTCCAGAGTTTAATTGCTCTGTTTACCTTCCTGTCAACTTAGATCAAGAAATTCCACCTTATGCCAAGAAAACAATCCGTTAAGGATTGTTACAATCCTAACCAGCCAAGTTTGACATAAGAAAACTGCTGTGTAAGGGTGTTCGACAAACGCTTTTCTTTACTCAAATTCCATTTTCAATGCTCAGAAGATTTAAAGGAGAGAAAGAGAAAGCCTAACCCTAGCTCTTTAATACAATTAACGGAAGAATCTAAAGGATGATTCCTAATATTTTATGCAAAAAGAAATCAGGTTAATTCACTCTGTCAGCTGAGAGGAAGGCCCTCATAGACCATGACACTGGTTGCTATGGTGTAACCTTAGCCTTACTGGACAGAGATGCTCAGTGCATGTCACATTGGAACCATCTCCACAGGTACCTCTCAGGTCATTTCAGACTGCAGGAAGGGCCTGGGGTGCAGATGTAGCTGAACAGAAGCTGAGAGGCCCCGAGAAGGTGCAGGGAGGAAGGTGGTTCTTTTTGACAAGGGAGGCAGTAGCATGCGAGGGACAGTGCACAGGTGCCACCCCATGCAGATTGAGTCAGGCAAGCAACGAGCCACAGGGGCAACCAGTTTTCCCAAGGCGACTAAGTCTCTCAGGCATTAAGCAGCTGGAGCAGCTGCTTCTCTTTCAAAACCAAGCCGCAGGATGAGATGCCCAAGGTCAAATCCCGATCATTCCACCTTCCAGCTTTGTGACCACCAAAAAAAACAGTGTAACCTCTCTAAGGCTTCCTGAACACAGAAACACGGTAGAATGTTATAAACTCAGAAATTTGTAGTGAAGTCTAAACAACATAATCCCATAAAGAACTCAACATAATGTCTGAAACATACTGAAAATACTCAATAAATGCCTTTAAAACATAACCAAGTCACAAAGCAAATATTATGAATTAGCTTGAGAAAATAAAGGCAACAGAAAAGAAAGATTTTCTTAAAAGAAAAAGTAGGGGTACTGTACTAATTTCCAGTGGCTGCCATGACAAATTAGCACAAACTCGATGGCTTTAAACAACAGAATTTTATTCTTTCTCGGTTCTGGAAGTCAGAAGCTCAACTTCAAAGTGTTGGCAGATCTGAGCTCCCCTGAAGGCTCTGGGGGAAATTCCTTTCCCGCCTCTCCTGCTTCTGGTGGCTTCAGGTGCTGCATGGTGTGGGGCTACCCCCCAATCTCTGCTTCCGTCTTCACCTCTCTGTGCCTCTGACTTCTCTTCTCTCTTACCAGGACACTAGCCTTGGATGTAGGGTCCACCCAGGTGATCAGGATTATCTCTTCTTAAGATCTTTAACTTAACTACCTCTGAAAAGACTCTTTTTGCAAAGAAAGTCACAGTCACAGGTTCTGGGGATTAGGACATGGGCATATCTTTTCAGGGGCCACGATTCAACCCACCACAGGTACTGATGATGCAATAAATGCTACATTTAAATTAAATGGTAAAATTAAGTTAGAAAGGTAATTTTTAAAAATCACATTCCTTACAGTAATAAAGTTATTTAGTCAATCATTCTGGGAAAATTATCATAATAGAAACATATTTTTCAGAAAGAATAATGAGTCAGTGTAGAACTAGGTACTTTTTCTCTTCATGAGGTGTGTATGTGTGTCTGTGTGTGTGTGTGTGTGACTACATAGCAAGTAAATTTAAACTTTCTTCCAAACAAGGTGTCACTTTTACTGAGGCCTAAGCAAAAGCATACTCTCTCTCTGTAGAGTTTTTCTTATAAATGCTATTCTGTCCCATCTATTAGAGTCCTAGGATGCTAGAACCCTATCAGTTTGGTGCAGGTAACCAAAGGTGAGGGTGCTGTGACAGAATGAAAAGTAATTGGCATAGAGTCAAAGGAACTGGTTTGAATTATTTCATCCACAGTCTGACGTCCTGCATGATGTCTAACTATACGGCCACCAGTTTGCTCCTTTGTAAAATGGGAGGAATCTTCACCTCCTTACCTTTCACCATGAACACCCAGTCCCTTGATTTTCTAACCTGTGCTCCAGAACCTGGCCTGAGCAGGAAATAGAACACACAACCAGGGATGTGGGACAGGAAATGATAAAGACAAACTTCCTTCAAACGTGTCCTGGTTTCAAGGAAACCTATTCAAGCTTACTCACACAAAAGAGTTCATTCTCAGATTGCAGAATGAGACGGAGAATGCCAGCAGGAACCGAGGAAGCACTGGGAAACAGTGGCTGCTCCCTTTCGTGAGGGTCACATCTCTGACCCCACCCCACCTCACCCTCCCTTCTGTCATGACAGCTGGCCTCTGTCTCTGTATCCACAGGCTCCAGGCTCATGCCACTGAGCAGCTTCCTTTGCTTCCATA
The DNA here is from genome assembly GCF_047675955.1 of Chlorocebus sabaeus. Classification (NCBI taxonomy): domain Eukaryota; kingdom Metazoa; phylum Chordata; class Mammalia; order Primates; family Cercopithecidae; genus Chlorocebus; species Chlorocebus sabaeus. Next base: position 126,802,482 of record NC_132904.1, on the reverse strand, counting down.
TGACTGCTGCCTCCTCCCATGTCTGAGCTATGTGGGGCTTTGGCTACCCTGCTGAGCCCAAGTCTACCTGGTGTCATCTCCTAAAGCACCGCTTCCACCTCTGCTCCACTGCTTACTCTATCAATCTCCAAGTTTCCCAATTCCAAACTTCCTAGAAAAGAATTTGATTTAGCCCAAGATTTCCTTTTGGACCAGTGCATGACCTATGAAGTATAGGGATGTGCTGGCCTTTGGGCAATGCACAATTATCTGCTACTGTCCCTCAGAAGGCCCTGCATGTGAATCCACTGCACCTATTCCAGGGGCTGTGGCAGAGAACTACAGCATTGTCATCTGGACACTGTGCTGCCCTTCTAGGAGAGCCATCCTTCCCTCCCTCCAATTCATGCAGTTCCACATGAGATGCTGTGTTCTTACATGACCCCAGCCTCTAACCATGGTGGATTTGTTCAGGGTGTGATGCCTGTAACCCGCTGGACTGATAATTCCCTTCTCAATTTCTGAAGTTGAGTCTATGAGAATCACATCAGCATTCCTGCTTTCACTAAAGCCATAAATCTTGAACGTTCCTCGTGGCCATGTTTCCTGCCATATGTAGAAAACCATTATCCAGTAGGAGACAAAGATGCCAATGTGCAGCAGGGAAACACTGAGATGCAGGATAGAGGGATGCTGCCAGCATCTCAGGCTCCAGCTCGACTTCCTCTTGAGACCCAGCTGGGTTTCCTGGCTGACTCAGACCCGTGGATTCAGTAAGATCCCCCATAGTGCTTCCTTCATGGTGGCCATTGTGCTTCAGCCAGCTCATGTGGGGTCTCCGTGGCTTCAACTACAGCAATAGTAACTATCTTGCAGGAGTGAGGGTAGGATGAAACAGACTTCTCCAGGATGCCCCTGTCTCCTTTGGCCCAGAGCCCATCCTATAAGTAGTGCTTGCAATTGGCCAGAGTCCCATCAGCAGCATCAAGTCTCACATTTGATTGTAACAGATGTCATGTATGTAATTCTCAACAGAATTCATTATTTTCCTAATATTTATTGACTGGCTATAATGTGACAAGCACTAGGCTCTGTGCTGGGGATTTAATGAAGAATAAAACAGCCTACTGGCAGAACCATGGTATTTTAAACTCATTTTCATCCTGGAATTCTCAGTAGAAAGGATCTGCTCTAACTAAACATTGCAGACCCACCCACACCTCACCATCACAAGACAAGAGCCTTTGTAAACCCAAAACTCCCTCTACTGAGACCCTGACTACACTCATGTACTTAAGCCATGCAGAGGGCCCTGGGGGTTGCCAGTGCTAGCAATGGGAAGGAAGCCCCCAGACCCCCTTTTCTATCACACTTTGGGGACTTTTCTTCCCCTTGTTTCCCACAGGCAATTATAGGAAATAAATACAAGTCAAGTTAAACCATTTCTAATGAGCAGGCTGGGAAGATAAGAGTAACTCTATCACTACCTTGTTTCCCAATATCCCTGCTAAGCTCCTTGAAGACAAAGGAGTTCCTTGATTTCCTCAATGTTTAACAAACATTTCTTAAGGACTTTGAACTACTAAACATTCTTCTGGGGCTGAAGTTTCAGTGGCATGTGAAACAGAAAAAAGTCCATTCTAATGGAATGATAAAGAATAAGCAAATCATAGGTAATGTCAGGTCAGGTGTCAATGACGATGACCAGCTGTTGGGTGGGGTGCAGAGCTGGAACTGGGCCAGGCCAGGTGAGAGACCTCTCTGAGCAGTGGCCTTTGAACAGATGCCTGAATGGACAGGGGGAAGTTTGATTTGTGTAAATGCTTTGGGGATTTTCCAGCAAGTACAAATATCTTGTACTGGAAAAATATTGAAAAACCAGCAAGGAAGCTAGGATGACTGGAATGAACAGAGCAAAGGAAATGCAGCTGGAGTGGCAACCAGAATCCAATAATGCAGAGCATTGTACTCCACTGAAGAGAACCTCAAGACAAGATGAGAGCCTGCAGCTGCTGCCAAGAGCCATCTGCTCCCCTGAATTTTAGATCCAAATTATTATTGGACAAGTTGTAGTGAGTTGGATGGTGGACCCCTCAAAAGATATGCCCACATTCTATTATAAAATCTAGAATAAATGAATATGGCACTATGTGGAAAAAGAGTTTTTGCAGATGTAATTCAGGATCTCAAGATGAACTTCATCCTGGATTATCCATGTGGACTCTAAATCCAATGTTTCCTTATTTAAAAAACCATGCAAAAGAGATACCCGTGAAAGAGAAGGCCATGAGAAGTTGAAGGCAGTGGTTGAAATTGTACTGCCACAAGCCAAGATATCCCTGAAGCCAACAGAAGCTAGAAAAGGCAAAGATAGATTCTCCCCTAAAGCCTCTGGAAGGAGCACAACCCCACTGATGACTTGATTTAGGACTTCTGACCTCCAGAACTGCAAGAAAATAAATTTCTCTTGCGTTAAGTCACACACAATTGTATTTTTAATTTGATGAATTCAAGGAGGCCACATATCCCATGGAGAGGAGAGGTGTATTTCTCCTCCCCTTGGATCCTGGCTGGTGTATGACAGCTTTTCCCATGGACAGTGGAGGAATGAATGCTGAGCTTGTTGGGGACCTAGGCTTTAGCAGAATTGCCAGATGACATTCTGGTCTCTGGGAGCCCTTAGCAACCACATAGAAGTCCTGCTGGGGAGTTTTGGACTACATGGTGAGAAAGAGGGGGTCCCTCTAGGCCCAGTGGTTCCCAGCCTTTCAATTCCCCCTCTAAAGTGCTGATCGTGAGAGTGAAGCTGTCTTGAACCCTCTATGCCAGGCCAGCCTCAAGCTGAATCCTCTTGAGTGCCCTCAGTTGATGCCATGTAGAATCACCTCATTCAGCCTTGCCTGGATTCCCAATCCACAAACTATGAGATATAATAAAAATGGTTGCTGCTTTAGGCCACTAAATGTAGGGATAGTTCATAATGGAAACACTGGGGAATGGCAACCATTGGGAGGCTTGCGAGCAGATCTCCCGCTGTGTGAAGAATCGAGCCTAGGGATACACTAGAAGCTGCAGTGAGATTCGTGAGGGGCTATCCAAGTAGTGCCAGGAGAGGTGCTTTGGCTTGGAGTAGAAGGTGGAGCTAGAGGGCATGAAAGGAACCACATCCCAGATACATTTCGAAAGTAAACCGTGGATGAGTTGCTGCAAGTACAGATGTGGGTGTGATAGAGTAGTCAAAGATGACTATAAGAGTTGTGATCTGAATACTCGGATAAATGGGAGAGAGGGAGTTTTAGAGGAAGGGCAACAGTCAAACATTTTGTTTTGAATTGTTGATTTTCAAATGTTTATTAGATATCCAAGTGGAGATGGCTGGACACCCTGGTCTGGAGTTCAACAAAAAGAAGAGGCTAGAGATGAAAGATGTCCGTAAATAGAGGCTAAAGACAGGGAACAACTTTATGTAGGATTAAGCTATGAAAACCAGTCCTTGCAGCACTCCAATTTATGAGATGATGGAGATTAGGAGAAACTATCAATGGACACTCTCTATGGTCTGTTTGTGTCTTGAAGAATTCATATGTTGAAATCCTCATCTGCAATGTGATATTAGGAGGTAGCGCCTTTAGGAGGTGATTAGGTTGTAAGGGTTATGTTCTCACGAATGGGATTAGTGTCCTTATAAAAGAAGCCCAGCCCCAGACAGCTGCCTTACCCTTTCCACCATGTGAGGATACAGTGAGAAGACACCATCCATGAACCAGAAAGAGAGCCCTCACCAGACACCAAATCTGCCAGCACCTTGATCTTGGATTCCCAGACTCCAAAACTGTGGGAAATAAGTTACTGTTGTTTATAAGTTACCGAGTTTAAGAAATACCTAAATGCCTCAACAGACTAAGACAGAGGCTAAGGAGTGACCAGTCAAGAAGTAAACCAAGAGCACAGCATCTCAGAAATCAAGCAAAGAAAGGGTTTCAAAAAAGAAAAAAAAGCAAACAAAAATCCCCTGCCAAATGTGCCAGGAAGTCAAATAAGGTGTAGTATGAGATAAACCTTAAATTACTAGCTTGGTGGAGACAAAATCTTCATTGGAATGAGATCAAGAAAAATTTGGAAGTGAAGAAATTAAGCTGAAGCATTTGGACAATCAGCTCACAGAGTATTACTCTGAGACAAACAGAAAAGTAAGATGTGAACTCAGTCAGGGTGATCAGTAGATATTTCTCTGCTGGGATAATAAGGGGAGAAAAGGAGCAAGATTCCTGAGCAATCAAGCGGGAGGGGATCCAGCACAAGAGTGGAGGGTGGCTTCAGATGAGAGCAGGCTCAGCTCATCACTGCTGTGGGCAAGAGGGCAGAGCGTGTGGGAGCAGACCCAGTAAGGGTAATAGAGTCAAAGTAGTGGATTGTTTCTGACTTTCTTACAGTCACAGAAAGGGTGATAGAGTTAGAGTATGGATTGTTTCTGACCATTTCTATTGTTGCAGGGAAATAAGGTATAGAAATTATCTAGGTAGGAAAGGAAGCGAAGCGGGGGGGACTTTGACATGAGAAGAGAAGATGTGAAATAATCTCAGAGGGAGAAGAATGAATTATATAACGGAAAGTAGTGGGATTGGCCCATTTGACATTTTTGGTCTTAAAGAAACCCCTGCAGTCATGTGTAGTCACCAAGGAGATGCGTAACTCAGATGCCCTTCAAGAGTGAATGGGTAATCGACTGGCAGTTGGACGACAGCTTCCTGTGCAGTGCACTCAGGATCTATGAGAACATGTGAGCCAAGGCCATGCTCTTCTTCACAACTCCCAGCTCATGACTGAGCATGGAAGGGATCTCAAAGCTCCTCGTTGGGTTGGCCAAGACTTTCTCAGAATTGCAGCATAATCCAAGGCTCTTTCTGCTCCCTTGCACATGTTAGACCTGCCTTGCACTCTGAAACTTGTCCTTGCCTCCTCCTGCTCCCTCCCAACATCATCTGTCAGGGGAGTTACCCTCCCCTACAAGCCACTTCAAGCTCCAACTTGGCTTCTGCTACCTGGAGATTCCAGCTAACACAACGAGGTTATGAGTCTTTTTCTCCAGTCCTCTTCAGTTGTTTCAGGAATGGTCCACACACACATGCAGTAAGCAGGAAGCTGGACTTTAACAAATGCTCAAGAAGGAGTGACAGAGGGGCAAAGACATGGAGAGCCCCCAGCGTATGCAGATATAGCTCTGAATATGAATCCAAGCTGGTTAGGAAGACAAATGAACCCCTGAGAAGGGTGACAAACCATAGAGAGTTGAGAGTGTCAGGCCATGCACTCAGGACCATACAGTGGATCAACCACCCCTTTTTCAGAGAACTAACCTGGGGAAGACATAGGCCCCAGGTAAGGGTTGCTCTTGATGCTCTTCTCGCTTTGACCACACACCTGAGCTGCTGAAGGATTACATTTATATTGCACACCTTCTTTGTGTTGCGCATTGTGCTAGGCACATTGTATCTATTTTTGACTATCTGAGAATTAAACGACAAATAGTTGAGGTAGATATTGTTTTACCAATGTTTGTTTAGGAAGAAACTGACTTTCAAAGAGAAGTCCTATAGCCATAAGCAGCGGGTGTCAAATTTAGACCCAATTCTACTTCAAAGACTTCAGAACCTGAGCCCTTTCCACAATACAACATTGTTGTTACCGGTTAGCTACAACTTACATATCAGAGGTACTAATGAATTTAATCTTATGTACACAGAGTTGGTACGGCATGCAAATGTGTATGTAAATGATTATTTTAATTTCTACAAACAAAGATGCAAATGTATCCTTAAGTTTACAGGAAACTGGTAAGATTACTTTACCTCAGTTGACCCATCCTTAGGACTCCAGCAAATCTGAATCGTTCTAATATAAATAAACCCCCAGCTTTCCATATGAGAGCTATTTCTTCACAATTTAAAACATTGAGTCTCTGGACCCCCATCAAGGATATTTTTAACTCCTCATGATGTTCTTTAGGGCTGAGAAAAATGTAAAAAAAACAAAACCTCTTTCTGGAATTTTCTCTCTCCAAATATAGAAAGAAAAATAAAATAAAAGAGAATCTATCCCTGGAAATTCAGGCCAGGACATAGCTGAGGTCTTTAGCAGTCTGGTTTCTCTAACCAGGCCTGGATTTAGAGCACCCAGGGTTCACTTTCTTTGTTCTCACCTCCCACAAGCAGATGAGTATCTCAAGCAGATAATTTAATTTGCGAGGTTGGAAAAATCCACTGCCTGCCCCTACATTCCCACCCAGTTCTCCGGGGTGTGAAGTCTGAAGTCTGTCCAATTTTTAGGAGTCTTCATTAATGTAATTCCCCTTGGACTCATCAAATATTCTCACCTAATACTCAGATGAAAATGCTTACGAAAATGTACTTTAAGATTAGGTGATAGATATGCTAATTACCTTGATTTGGTTATTCTACATTGTATACATGTATTAAAATATCACACTGTATCCCATAAATAGCTACAATTATTATGTGTTAATTAAAAATAATTTTTAGAAAAGGAAAATGTTTTTAAAAAGATAAGGTAGAGATGGGAAAAAGACACCTCAGATAGATCATCGAAGGGAGAACACTGGAATTCAATACAGAAATGACAGAAAACACCAAAAGCAGGGAAGGAGAGGGAAACAGGGCAGCCTGGTTTGCCAGGATTGGCTGGGAGCCTGGAGGGGCTCATCAACACAGATAAAGGGTAAGTGAGAGGCTCCCAGTGGCCCACATTTTCACCACAGACTCCTGCAATTCTAGCCATGCAAGAGCCCCTAGGATCCTCCTCATAGGCCCTGAGGCTAACAAAAGACGCTGCCTGGAAACTGTGAAGGCACTGCTCCAGACAGGAAGCTCACACTGGACCCTACATGCCCCTTCCCAAGTCCTAGACAGCTACAGCAAGATGCCACAGAGAGAGCCCAGGCCCTAGCAGGCTGCATCCTACCAGGCTGCCCAACCGCCTCTGTATCTCCACATCCCTGGATCCCCATTAACATTTCCTGCCCACAGCCACTGTTGCCCACAGCCAGCACCACAGCTGGCTACTGCCACCAGGGCTGAAGAGCAAGCTCCCCCCGGCAGCAAAGTCACCATGTATTTTCACACACTCCAAGGATAAACTGTTCTTTCTACAGCTGCTGCCACTGTATATTGCCACCACCAGGTCCAGAAAAATATGCACTCCCCAGCCACCTGCATGTGGTTACTGTCACCAAAAGCAGCCCTGCCCTGTCCCATAGCAAGGCTGTGGCACAGCTGCTGCCACTCCCACCCTAGCATTCCACCAGGGGTCTGGTGATCATTATGCCTCTGCCTATCACAGCCAGCAGCACCTGCATGTACCACTGGAAACTTAAGGACAGGTCTTCCCAGACCTACTCCATACCCCATTCCAAGTACCTGAGCACATCATCTGTGGGCTTGGAGACCACCCAACCTAGTCCACCACAATCGGCACCTGAGCACTTCTCCTGAGGGGTAGAGGCCAGGCCCATCCAACCTGCTGTTACTACTACAGCTGGCATACACCTGCATGTGCCACCTGCAGGCTTGGAGACTGGCTCACTGAACCCATTGCAGGCACTGCAACACCAGCATAGTCTGCTTGGGAGCCAGAGGGTTGTCTCACCACTGCTACTGACATTATTCACATCACACCCTCTGCCCAAGGGCCCAATAACCTGCCCATTCACCAGCCCATTGCTGTCACTGCCAACATGAGCAAATTACCTGGAGGTCCGAGATTAGGATTCCCTGGACCCACTTATACCAGTGCCAGCATATGACACCCTAGCATCCAAGGACAGGCAAGTTTGGGCCACTGCTGCTACCACTGGGGACCCAAAGACAGGCCCACCTGGGATATCCATCCCCAGTAAAACTTTACTACAGCCTTCACTAACAATTGCACCCTAAACAACTGAGGAAATCACAGATACCACTGACATGATTTACAGATGAAAAAATCACAAGGAGAATATACTACTACTACTACAAACAACCAGAGTCAAAGCCAATGTGCCCTACCCAACCAATGCCACAGGTACATCTTCAGGAAAAGTTCCTCCTTGCAAAACCAAATTCAAAGAATTGAAAGAAGCAACTACTATACTAGATGCATAGATGTCAATATAAGGGCACAGAAAACATGAAAAAGCAAGGAAATAGGCACCTCCAAAGGTGATAAAGGATTGCAACAACTCTCCAACAACAGATTTCAATCAAAAAGAAATTCATGAATTTCTGGAAAGAGAATTCGAAATTTTGATACTAAGTAAGCTGAGTGTGATATAAGAGAATACAGAAAAACAATACAAAGGAATCAGAAAACCAATTCAGGATATGAGTGAGAAATTTACCAAAAGTACAGATACCATTTAAGAGAACCAAACAGAGGTTCTGGAACTGAAGGACTTATTAAATTAAATTAAAAAATACATTTGAAAGCTTCAACAACAAACTAGATCAAGCATAAGAAAGAATTTCAGAACTTGAAGTCAGGTCTTTCGAAATAACCCAGGCAGACAAAAAATAAAGATAAAAAGAATAAATAAATCCTTATAATGACATATAAGACACCATAAAGCAACAAAAAATTTGAGTTCTTGAAGTTTCAGAAGGTAAAGATAAAATGAAAGGGATATAAATCCAATTTAACTAAATAATAGCTAAAAATGTTTCAAGTCTAGCAAGAACTTTAGACATCAAGATACAAAAAGCACAGAGTTTTCCATACATGTACAATTCAAAATGTTCTTCTCTGTGACACATTATACTGAAATTGTCAAAAGTCAAAGACAAAGGGAGAATTTATAGAAAAGTGTATAGTCAATTATAAGGGAATCCCATCAGATTAATAGCAAATTTCTCACCAGAAACCTTACTGGCCAGGATAGGTAAGATTACATATTCAAAGTGCTGAAAGAAAAGATAATTGTCAGCCAAGGATACTATACCCAGCAAAGGTGCTCTTCTTAAATGAAGGAGAAACAAGGTCTTTCCCAGACAAGCAAAAGCTGAGGGAATTTACCACTACTAGACCAATCCCACAAGAAATGTTTAAGGAAGTCCCACACCTGAATGCAAAAGGGCAATATTTACCATCATAAAAACACATGAAAGTATAAAATCCACTGGTAGAGCAAATATACAATTAAGGAAGAGAAAGAACTCAAATGTTACTCTACAGAAAACCACCAAACCAAAATTATAAACAATAAGAGATCAAGAATAAAACAAGTGATATACGAAACTTGTATCAATTAATAAAATGACAGGAATCAATTAATAAAATGACAGGAATAAGCCTTCTCTTACTAATAATAACCTTAAATACAAACAGATAAAACTTTCCACTTCAAAGATCCAAACTGGAGGCCAGACACTTTTGCTTATTCCTGTAATGCCAGCATTTTAGGAGGCTGAGCCAGGAGAATCCCTTGAGCCAAGGAGTTCAAGGCAGCAGTGAGCTATGATCATGCCACTGCACTATAGTCTGTGTGACAAAGTGAAACCCCCATCTCTAACCATTTTTTAAAAAAGATACATACTGACTGAATGGATTTTAAAAAACATGGCCCAACAACATGCTGCCTATAAGAAACTTATCTCACTTGTAAAGACACATATGAACTGAAAGTAAAAGAATAAAAAAGAGATCTCTTATGTATGCAGACAAGAACCAAAAATGAGCAGAGGTGGCTATGTTTACACTACATAAAACAGACTTCACGTCAAAAGCCATAAAAAGAGACAAAGAAGGTCATCATATAAATATAAAGGGGTCAATTCAGCAAGAGGATGTAACAATTCTAAATCTATATCCACCCAAAATTATAGCACCCAGATTTGTAAAGCAAATATTATTTTTTCTAAAGAAAGAGACTGTAATACAATAATAGTTGAGGACTTGAACAACCCACTGTCAGCATTAGATAGAGCATCTAGACAGAAAATTAACAAAGAAACTGATTTAAATTGCACATTAGACCAAATAGACCTAACACACATTCACAGAACATTTTATCCAATTGCTACAAAATATACTTTCTTCTCATCAGGACATGAAACATTCTCAGGATAGACTATATGTTAGGACACAAAGCAATTCTCAACAAATTTTTAAAAATTGAAATCGTATAAAGTATCTTCTCAGACCATGATGAAATAAAACTAGAAGTCAACAACATGAGGAACTTTGGAAACTGTACAGATACATGAAATTAAACAACATGCTTCTGAATGACCATTACTTAACGAATAAAGTAAAGGAAAAAGTCAAAAAAATTATTGGAACAAATAAAAATCAAAACACAAAATATCAAAACCTCTGGGATACAGTAAAAACAATGCTAAGAGGGAAGTTTACAGCAATAAACACCTATATCGAAAAAGTAGAAAGATTTCAAATAAACAACCTAATGATGCACCCCAAGAAGCTAGAAAAGCAGGAGTAAGCTAAATCCAAAATTAGTAGAAGGAAAGAAATAATATATATCCAAGCAGAACTAAATGAAATAGAAATTAAGAAGAAAAAAATCAACAAAACAAAAAATTGGATTTTTTTGGAAAGATAAAATTGATAACCTGCTAGCTGGACTAACCATAAAGAGAGAGAAGATCAAATAAACAAAATCAGAAACGAAAAAGGAGACATTACAACTGATACTCAAGAAATGCAAAAAAATTATTAGAGACTATTATAAACAACTACACACTAACAAACTGGTAAACCCAGAGAAAATGAATAAATTCCTGGACATGTATAATCTACCAAGATTAAATTAGGAAGAAATAGAAAACCTGAACAGACCAATAATGAGTAATGAGACTCAAATTAGATTGAATCAGTAATAAAAAGTCTTCCAACAAAGAAAAGTCTAGGACTGGATGGCTTCAGTGCCAAATTCTACCAAACTTTCACAGAAGAACTAACGTCTGTTCTACTCAAACTATATCAAAAAACTGAAGAAGAGGGAATTCTCCCCAATTCTAATGAGTCCAGGATTACCCTGATACCTAAACAAAACAAGGGCACAACAAGAAAACTACAGGTCACTATTCTTGATGAACATAGACACAAAAATCCTCAACAAAATACTAGCCAACTGAATCCAACAGCCCATCAAAAAGAGAATACACCATGATTAAGTCGTATTTACTCGAGGGATACAATGATGGTCCATCATATATGCAAATCAATAAATGTGATAAATCACATCAACAGAATGCATGGATATGATCACCTCAATAGAGGCAGAAAAAGCATTAGATAAAATTCAACACCGCTTCATGGTAGAAACTCTCAATAAACTAGGCATAGAAGGAATATACCTCAACGTAATAAAGGCCACATATGATAAACCCATAGCTAGCATCATACCGAATGGGGAAATGCTGAAAGCCTTTCCTCTAAGAACTGGAACAAGGCAAGGATGCCCATTTTCACCACTCCTATTCAACATAGTACTGGAAATCCTAGTCAGAATAAGGAAGAGAAAGAATTCAAATGTTACTCTACAGAAAACTACCAAACTATAATGAGTAAACAATAAGAGATCAAGAACAGAACAAAGGATATACAGAACAGCCAGAAATCAATTAATGAAATGACAGAAATAAGCCCTCACATATTAATAATAATTTTAAATATAAACAGATAAAACTGTTGAAATATATAGTGACCATATATAAATATATATATATATTTGTTGAACTATATATACACAAAATATATTTCAAGACTATAGTAATCAAAACAGCACAGTATTAACATGAATCAGACACATAGACCAATGGAACAGAGTACAGAACCCAGAGATAAATACACATATGTAGAGCCAACTAACGTTTGATAAAGGCACCAAGAACATACACTGGGAAAAGGACACCCTTGTCAATAAATGGTTCTGGGAAAATTGAATAACCGTATTCAGAAGAATGAAACTGGACCCCTATATATATATATATATGTGTGTGTGTGTGTGTGTGTGTGTGTGTGTGTATGTATATATACCATATACAAAAATTAATTCAAAATAGATTAAAGATTTAAATGTAAGACCTAAAACTATAAAACTATTGGAAGAACACAGAACACTTTGGGATATTGGTCTAGGCAAGGAATTTATAGCTAAGGCTTCAAAAGCACAGGCAATGAAAACAAAAATAGACAAATGGGACTACATTAAAGTAAACAGCTTCTGCACAGCAAAGGAAACAATCAGCAGAGTGAAAAGACAACCTACAGAATAGGAGAACATATTTTCAAACTATTCATCTGGTAAGGGACATATCCAGAGTATACAAGGAACTCAAACAACTCAACAGGAAAAAAATAAATCATCCCATTAAAAAGTGGGCAAAGAACTTGAGATGAATAGACATTTCTCAAAAGAAGACATACAAATGACCAACAGACATATGAAAAATGCTCAGCATCACTAATCATCAGGAAAATGCAAATGAAAAACACAGTAAAATATCATCTTACCCTAATTAGAATGGCCATTACTAAAAAGACAAAAAATAACAGATACTGGCAAGGATATGGAGAAAAGGGAACTCTTCTACACTCTTGGTAGAAATGTAAATTAGTACAGCCACCATGGAAAACAGTATGAAAATGTCTCAAAAAATTGAAAATAGAACTACCAAAAATATAGCAATCCCACTAGTAGATATTTATCCAAAGGAAAACAAATCAGTATACCAAAGTTATACCTGCACTCTCATGTTTATTGCAGCACTATTCACAATAACAGAGATATAGAATCAACCCTAGGTGCCTGTCAACAACAAACAGATAAAGGAAAAGTGGTAATATGCATGATGGAATATTATTTTGACCAGAAAAAAGAATAAAATTATGCCATTTGCAGGCACATAGATGGAAATGGAGGTCATTATGTTAAGTGGAATAAGTCAGGCATAGAAAGACAAATGTTGCCATCTTCTCGCTCATATGTGGGAATGAAAAATGTTGATCTTAGGGAGTAGAGAATAGGATGATAGGTGCCAGAGGCCAGGAAGGGTGTGTGCGCAGAGGGGTTATAAAGAGAGGTTGGGGCTGGGCACAGTGGCTCAAGCCTGTAATCCCAGCACTTTGGGAGACCAAGGCAGGTGGGGATCACGAGGTCAGGAGATCGAGACCATTCTGGCTAACACGGTGAAACCCCGTCTCTACAAAAAAAAAAAAAAAAAAAAAAAAAATTAGCCGGGCGTGGTAGCAGGCACCTGTAGATCCAGCTACTGGGAGGCTGAGGCAGGAGAATGGCGTGAACCCAGGAGGTGGAGCTTGCAGTGAGCCAAGATTGCGCCACTGCGCTCCAGCCTGGGGGACAGAGCAAGATTCTGTCCAAAAAAAAAAGAGAGGTTGGTTAATGGGTACAAATATACAGTTAGATAGAAGTTAAACGTTCTAATGTTTCACAGCAGAATAGGGCGACTGTAGTTAATAACAATGTGTCATATAACTCAAAACAGCCAGAAGAGACAACTCGAATGTTCCCACTACATAGAAAAAATAAATACTTGAAGTGATGGATACCCCAAATACTCTGGCTTGATGATTACACGTTCTATGCATGTAACAAAAGATCACATGTACCCCATAAATATGTACAAATATTATGTATCAATAAAAAATAAAATAAAGAAATAGAAAGGGGGGCCCTAAAGGGGGAAATGGATAGGGTACAAGGAAAACGCTGCCTTGATCAATGACTTTCCTGAGACCATACACATCCTGCTGATGTCACCTTGCAGAGTGGGGACAGGCGACTTCTCTAGGCCCCTGCACTCACAGGACTCCTACACTCTAGACACCCAGAACGTGCTGCAGTTTCTCAAGTGGACTTTCTCTTTCTTGCTCTGAGCCTTTCACCTGCTGGTCCCTCTTCTTCAGCCCCTTTTCGCCACTTCTGCCTGACAACTAATGACCCTCCAAGAGTCAGCTCCTGCACCCAGCCCCTCTCTCCCTCTTCAGATTGAATCCTGGCTCTGTGCTTCCCCAGCACTCTCTGGGAAGGCCTGGAGCACAATGATCCTGTTTTATTTATCTTCATGTTTCCAGCATCTAGCTGAATGTCTTAAATAATCAATTTTAATAAATATTCAAGTGACTAAATGAAACTCCATTAAAGAATTTAGCACATTGTCCAAGAGCTGTTAGATGGTTTCCCTCACTGGACCGCTACATTCTGAAGAATTATGTCTGTTTATTCCTCTATCCCTAGGAACTTAGCACAGTGCCTGGTCCATAGTGGATGCTCAATAAATAATTTGGAGTTAATTAATGAATGTAGGCAACATGCATTTTCACCTGCAGGCTGGATTCTTTCGATGTTGGAAATGGCTTCAACTTCCGCTGCTGCTGTCCTGGGTACTTAGCAGAAGATTGTCTGAAGCCACATTGTTGATCCACATCCTGACAGCCCTATGGTGAATAAGCCCCTCCAGCTCCACCCTCTGCACCTAGTTAGAGGCTCAGCCCCTCCTCAGGGCTTCATTATCTTGAGGTAGGCACACATACCTCCATCGCCTCCTTTTCCATCCTTCCCCTGCTGTTTCTGGAATTAAGGTGCCTCAGCCCTGGCCTCACTGTGACACTCATTACTCTGGTATTGATGGCCTTCCACCTCCCTGTTATTCCGTGAAGATTAGAAAGCAGAGACCTTTCTTGGGCAAGGGAATGGGTTTTGTCAGTATTCAGTGTGTCACAACAGAAAGTATAATAAATTCTGGCAGTCAATCGAATATGACATGATAATGAATGTTAACATCATGTGCCCCCCTTTGCCTACAGAGGGGAAAGTCATGTTAGATTACAGCTAAGCACAGGCACCTTGTGATTTCTATTTGCCTCTCTTTCTCGCTCCTCCTTTCCCTGGTTTGACCTCGGCACTTGCTCGGCTCCACCCCTGCATCCCCAGCTTCATCTTCCCGCGTTGCTCAGAAACATTGCTTCAATTCTCCTGGGCCCCGCATCATCTATGTAAGAAACCTGACCTCAGAGGCAACTTCCCTCCTCCTAACTTAACAGAATGCTCAGCCTGGAGAGCCTTCCTGCAGCCATCGGGCAGCCCCGTGAGTCTGAATTAGACTGAGTAGGATAACAAACCAAGAGAGAACTGTGAGGAGAATTCCAAGCTCAGGGCTGGCTCCATGTGAGTCAAGAGGCGAGACTCCTGCCTCTCCCCCACAAAAGGAATACAAAGTGAAACCAGAGCCAAAGACCTGTTCCTTGCCTTAGTTTCCCCCCAAATTCTTTGGTTTCAAGGACATCGCCTGCTATTTTGAGTTTTAAAAAAAAATCAAGGTCCCATAATGTAATTCCCAGGGTCAGCATGTGCTTAGTTGCATGCTTGTTAATGAAGGCAGTGGTAAACATGCATTTGAAAGCAGAAAAAGTATCACTGGAGCCACAGGGAGTTTTTAGAGAAACATTCTGTAGCAGCCTCAGTTCCCCCAATTGGCCAGTCTGAACCTGCTCCCCTTGAACAGGAAAAATGCTTGATAATTGTCCTTTTATCAGGAAATGAAAGATAATCTTCAACTCATAATAATCATTAATCAATCATGATGATCTTCCAAGCACATAATATGCCACTTAATTCTTACTACATATACACGCATACATACATATAATGTATCTAATATGGGTTATATGTTATATATGGCTCAGAAAGTTCTGAGCACTTATCTTTTTTTTTTTTTTTTTTTTTTTTTTTGAGACAGAGTCTTACTCTGTTGCCTAGCAGGCTGGAGTGCAATAGTGCAATCCCAGCTCACTGTAACTTCCACCTCCCGGGTTCAAGCAATTCCCCTGCCTCACCCTCCCAACTAGCTGGGACTACAGGCATGTGCCACCATGCCTGGCTAAGTTTTTGTATTTTTAATAGAGACAGGGTTTCACCATGTTAGCCAGAATGGTCTCAATCTCCTGACCTCGTGATCTGCCCACCTCAGCCTCCCAAAGTGCCAGGATTATAGGTGTGAGCCATTGCGCCTGGCCCTGGGCACTTATCTTAAGGGTCATAGCCATAAGATGTTGGGACAAGAGTCAGTCTATCCACTTTATGCATCAAGCACCAGTACACAAAATCACTTTTGACTGGGTGCAGTGGCTCACACGTGTAATCCTAGGACTTTGGGAGGCTAAGGTGGATGGATCACCCAGGGGTTCGAGACCAGCGTGGCCAATATAGTGAAACCCTGACTCTACTAAAAATACAAAAAGTTAGCTGGGCATGGTGACGTACACCTGTTGTCCTATATCTTCGGAAGGCTGAGGCAGGAGAATTGCTTAAACCCAGGAAGCAGAGGTTACAGTGAGCTGAGATCATGACACTGAACTCCAACCTGGACAGAGTGAGACTCTGCCTCAAAAAAAAAAAAAATAAATAAATAAATAAATAATCACTTTTGACCAATGACTGGGACTCATTCTTTCTCTCCTCACTATAAATTGAAGATATAGAAGACTCACTTTAAAAGCCTCTGCTAACAAAAAGGTAGGAAGGGTGACTAATTTAGCAGTAACTATTAGCATCTGGCCTTACTCTGCAGTTTACAAAGCACTTTTTCTACATTATTTCTTTTGATCCTCAAAAAGATAAAGTATGCATTATTATTATCATTATGCTCATTTTACAGATAGAGAAACTGATGTGGCCTAACCAATGTTCATAACTATTTAAGTCTTTAAAATACAGTCTGAAAAAGAGGTTCCCAAGCAACCAAATTACATTTAATGGCAATAATAATCTTAATGTTATTTGGATGTCGCTTTACAGTTTCAAAGTATTTTCACATACATTTAGCTTCCAAATTAAATTGTACAAACATGCAGAAATTTTAAAGTATGCATGTTTAGCCTAGTCCCACATCCTGAAATCTTTCATAGAGAAATAAACCACATGAAGTTGCCTACACCCAACAGTCTTTATTCCATCATTTTGTCTCCTGGAAGACAATCGGGAAAATGTGGTCATGGAGAAGGAACTCCTAGGCCTCTTTTCCCAAAGGCAGCCTCAGTCCCCAGAGAGGAAACTGCCATTGACCTTTTCACAATACTCTCCCCACCTGCCCTCAAGGGAAGAATTGCTCTCTTGACTGCAAAGATACTAAGATCCAAGGGACCTCATTTCAATAGTGGATACATTTCTTGTTTTGAAAGATAATGCACATCTGTGAAAATACTTTATCTTCCCAGCTTCTCCACCTGCATCTAATGGGAATGTGTGGACTATAAGCTTCATCTATGTTGAGGCGAGCAGAATAATGCTGATGTTATAATATTAAGTGGAAAGACGCAGGACCCCAAATTATATACACACAGTAGGACCTCCATTGTATATTTTTAAGTTTGTAATGACTAGACGTCTATTTACGCTCATTTTAATACTTATACCTTTAAAATCAGTAAATCAGCATGTGCTACTTTGTAATCAGAAAAAAACTCAATTAATGGAACAGGTGAGACTGAATTGACAACAAGTTGTATGAAAAATATCCAGGAGTTTTCACTGACCTGACTTCAGCATGAGGTTTCTAAACGTCGCCTCAGTGGTAAATTGAATAGACATATTTGACTTATTAAAGAATCTGCCAGAGGCCAGGTGGGGTGGTTCAGGCCTATAATCCCAGCACTTTGAGAGGTCAAGGTGGAAGGATCATTTGAGGCCAGGAGTTCAAGACCAGCTTGGGCAACATGACAAAACAACCCCTTCTCCATATTTAAAAAAAAAAAAAAAAAAAAAAAAAAAAATAGGCATGGTGGCGCGTGCCTGTGGTCCCAGCTACTCAGGAGGCTGAGGTGGAAGGATAGCTAGAGCCTAGGAGGTCAAGGCTGCAGTGAGTCGTGATCACACCACTGCACTCCAGCCTGGGTGACAGAGCGAGACCCTACCTCAAAACAACAGCAACAAAACAGAGAATCTGTAATCTGCCAGAAAGACCCTCATAGAGAACAGGACCCTCCATCAGGGCAGATGGCAAAATGTGTATCAAGCCACTAACCTTCTGCCTGGCACATGGTAAGCTTTTAAATGCCAGAATTTATAAGAAATTGATGACCTCATACTCCAAGATCATTTGGGTGTTTTCCCCAGTTCCTGCCTGCCCTGACCTGCAACTACGCAGAATCAATCCTCCCAGTGCCAAACACCAGCAGGAGTCACATGCCAGGCTTTATGTCAGGCAAATTTCAACCTTTGTTGTTTCAACCTCAGTGTGCAAAAAAAAACCTTGTGGTCTGTGCTGTGTTTCATTATTATAAAGAATTCCTTTTTCCCATTGCCCAGTGTGCTCCCTACCCCAACTAGAATTCCTCTTCTGGCCAGGTGCGGTGACTCTCGCCCGTAATCCCAGCACTTTGGGAGGTTGAGGCAGGTGGATCACATGAGGTTGGGAGTTCGGAACCAGCCTAGCTAATGTGGTGAAACCCTGTCTCTACTAAAAATACAAAAATTAGCCAGGCGTGGTGATGGGCACCTGTAATCCCAGTTACTCAGGAGTCTGAGGCGGGAGACTTGCTTGAACTTGAACCTGGGTGGCAGAGGTTGCAGTTAGCTGAGATCACACTGTTGAACTCCAGCCTGGGCAACAGAGTGAGACCCCATCTCAAAAAAAAAAAAAAAAAAAGAATTCCTTTCCCTCGTGCCTCTGCATGCACACCTGTTAGCCTCCATCAGTCAGCGTTGCTCCATCTGTACTCTTAAGAGTTGGAGGGGACCTTGGAGAGCATATAACTTAATCCCTTATTTTACAGAGTAATTGGAATCTCAAGAAGTGAAGTAACTTGCCCCAAAATAGCCAGGTCTTTAGTGGCACGGCCAGGCCATGGACATAGACATACCATGCTTTTCACTGCATCTTGAGAGAAAATAATTTATACCTAGAGGTAAAAATGGGGCTAGGTATATGGGAAAGGGCCCTGGAGCGATCAATTTTTGCATTGAAGTCATTCCGATGTCAGGTAGCCTTCTGGCCTCGGGCAAATCACTTTGCATTCTGGGCCTGAGGTTCTGCTGTGGGGTTAGATGAGATAATATATGTGATAGAAAGCATTTTGTCAACTGCAAAAACATTACACAAATTTTAGGCATTGCTATTTGACTGCTAGTTAAACACCCTTCCAGGAGAATTTGCATTGTTTTATTTTTTATTATACTTTAAGTTCTGGGATACATGGGCAGAACGTGCAAGTTTATTACATAGGTATACATGTGCCATGGTGGTTTGCTGCACCCATCAATCGGTCATCTACATTATGTATTTCTTCAGATGCTATCCCTCCCCTTGCCCCCCACTCCACAACAGGCCCTGGTGCATGATGTTCCCCTTCCTGTGCCCATATATTCTCATTCTTCAACTCCCACTTATGAGTGAGAACATGCGGTGTTTGGTTTTCTGTTCCTGTGTTAGTTTGCTGACAGTGATGGTTTTCAGATTCACCCATGTCCCTGCAAAGGACATGAACTCATTCTTTTTTATGGCTGCATAGTATTCCATGGCATATATGTTGCACATTTTCTTTATCCAGTCTATCATGGATGGGCATTTGGGTTGGTTCCAAGTCTTTGCTATTGTGAATAGTGCTTCAGTAAACATACATATGCACATATCTTTATAGCAGAATGATTTATAATTCTTTGGGTATATATCCAGTAATGGGATTGCTGGGTCAAATGGCATTTCTGCTTCCAGATCCTTGAGGCATTGCCACACCGTCTTCCACAATCGTTGAACTAATTTACACTCCCACCAACAGTGTAAAAGCATTCCTATTTCTCCACATCCTCTCCAGCATCTGTTGTTTCCTGACTTTTTAATGATCACTATTCTAAGTGGTGTGAGATGGTATCTCATTGTGGTTTCAACTTGCATTTCTCTAATGACCAGTGATGATGAGCTTTTTTTCATAGGTTGGCCGCTTAAATATCTTCTTTTGGAAAGTGTCTGTTCACATCCTTTGCCCACATTTGATGGGGTTGTTTTTTTTTTCCTGTAAATTTGTCTAAGTTCCTTATAGATTCTGGATATTAGCCATTTGTCAGATGGATAGATTGCAAAAAATTTATGCCATTCTGTAGGTTGTCTATTCACTCTGATGATAGTTTCTTTTGCTGTGCAGAAGCTCTTTAGTTTAATTAGATCCTGTTTGTCAATTTTGGCTTTGGTTGCCATTGCTTTTGGTGTTTTAGTCATGAAGCCTTTGCCCACGCCTATGTCCTGAATGGTATTGTCTAGGTTTTCCTCCAGGGTTTTAATGGTTTTAGGTCTTACATTTAAGTCTTTAATCCATGTTGAGTTAATTTTTGTACAAGGTGTAAGGAAGGGGTTCAGTTTCAATTTTCTGCATACAGTTAGCCAATTTTCCCAACACCATTTATTAAATAGGAAATCCTTTCCCCATTGCTTGTTTTTGTCAGATTTGTCAAAGATCAGGTGGTTGTAGATGTGTAGCATTATTTCTGAGGACTCTATTCTGTTTCATAGGTCTATATATCTGTTTTCATACCAGTACCATACTGTTTTGGTTACTGTCTTTATATTATAGTTTGAAGTCAGGTAGGGTGATGCCTCCAGCTTTGTTCTTTTTGCTTAGGACTGTCTTGGCTATACGGGCTCTTTTTTTGTTCCATATGAAATTTAAAGTAGTTTTTTCTAACTGTGAAGAAAGTCAATTGTAGCTTGATGGGGATAGCATTGAATCTAAAAATTACTTTGGGCAGTACAGCCATTTTCACGATGTTGAGTCTTCCTATCCATGAGCATGGAATGTTTTTCCATTTGTTTGTATCCTCTTTTATTTCCTTGTGCAGTAGTTTGTAGTTCTCCTTGAAGAGGTCCTTCACATCCCTTGTAAGTTGTATTCCTTGGTATTTTATTCTCTTTGTAGCAACTGTGAATGAGAGTTCACTCATGACTTGGCTTTCTGTTTATCTATTACTGGTGTATAGGAATGCTCGTGATTTTTGCACATTGATTTTGTGTCCCGAGACTGCTGAAGTTGCTTATCAGCTTAAGGAGATTTTGGGCTGAGATGATGGGGTTTTCTAAATATACAATCATGTCAACTGCAAACAGAGACAATTTGACTTCCTCTCTTCCTATCTGAATACACTTTACTTCTTTCTCTTGCCTGATTTCCCTGACCAGAACTTCCAATACTATGTTGAATAGGAGTGTGAGAGAAGGCATCCTTGTCTTGTGCTATTTTTCAAAGAGAATGCTTCCAGGCTTTACCCATTCAGTATGATATTGGCTGTGGGTTGGTCATAAATAGCTGTTATTATTTTGAGATACATACCATCAGTACCTGGTTTATTGAGAGTTTTTAGCATGAAGGGATGTTGAATTTTATCAAAGGCCTTTTGTGCATCTTTTGAGATCATCACTGTCCCTTGACCCTGGAGCCAGTGCTGGCGAGAATGCAGGGGTAAGACCCTATAAAACTACAGTACTACAATGACCTAATTAGACCTATTAAAACTCAGAAAATCAAAATATACATGCAGTTGGTCCACTGAATTTCACTCACCCATAGAAATGAAGGCAGAGTACTAAAAATTATATATATACAAAGATGTTTATTATAGCATAGTTTGTAATGACTGCAAGTGGAAATAAACTGAATGTTCCTCAATAAGGGAATGATTTTATACCCTGTAGAACACTCCTACCATAAAATATTTTTCAACTAATAAAAATTGTGTTCTTGTTCGATCTATATCTATTGACCCAGAGGGATTTTTATGATATATTGTTAAGCGAAAAACAAGTTACAGAAAAATGTACTTGCTTAATTTGAGTTTTGTAAAACTACAAGTAAAATGATCCTATATTTGTGTTGCGAAAGAGCCAAGGAAAGAGAAGGGAGAAGGAGAGACAGTGGATCAGCTAGAATTAGGTCTCATCAATCCAAAGGAACGAATGTCCCATGGTGGAATTTCAGGATGTTCAGCCAATGGGAAAATGAATTTAAAATGAAGTCAGCGGAAGCATCAGGTGTGATTGAAGGCAGGAAGACTTTGCGTTGGCATGTGGCATGTGGCTGTATCTGTCCGGGCTTCTATCTCTGTTCAGCAGGTTCCCATGGTTCACACTCCTCATTCCCAAGCATCTAACATGTCACTGGTTCGCTTTCTCATCCCACTGCCCATCTCTGCAAGGAGGCAGGAACCCGCGGGTAAAGCACATCTATGTATTTTGGATTTATCACTGTCTCATTATTAGTTTCTCTATTAATATTTAGGATGGAGCCTAAAGTGCAAGCCAAGATTATAAAACAAGAGCAAGCAATCAAGTTTCTCGACAATAATGTTACACCCTTCAGAGCACAAAGCTGATGGACTTTGCCATGTAATTACCAATATAGATTGTTGTTTTAAAGAATAATGTGTTTTAATCACAATAAAACACTCCTGTGTGGGCAGAGAGTCCTGCATCTACACAAGCAGATTGCTTCAGTATTGCCAGGCATCCAGACTTGGGCTCGAGAGAGACCTCTGACAGGAGAGCGTGAAGACTGTAGTTGAAGGGTAAATCCCACCTTTCCTCAGCCAGGAAGCCCATCATAAACATGGGGCAGCTGGGTAACAAATAGGGGCGATGTTAAAATTGTATCTTCTTAGAATTTATTGTTACTTCAAGGCAACAGTGAGCTGAGCCAGGAAGATTCCAGCAAAGATAGCTGTTATTAACCCCTCAAATATCATCTTGTCTTGGGGAGCCTTCCCCTCTCCTCCAAAAGTGAATAATTCCTTTCTCTGTGGTCCTTAGTGCTTGTTATACTCCTTCTAAGCTTACTGTGGCACTGCTATCATTTATTTGCATGTCTTACCCTTACAGTGTTTTTCATCCTTATGTTAACTCCTCCCTCACTACGGCCTAGCAGGGTGGGGACCCCAGTGCAGGTCAGTGGATGTTGAATGAGTCTGCTCCTTTATGTAAGGCCCCACAGAACAACAGCAAAGGTTATAAACACCAGTCTGGAAATGAAATCAGTGATACTGGAATTCCCATGTTTACTGCAGCATTATTCACAATAGCCAAGATACAGAAACCACCTATGTCTCCTCTGATGAATGGATAAAGAAAATGCAGCATATATACACAATAGAATACTATTCAGCTATAATAAAAGAAGGACATTCTGCCAGTTACAATGACATGAATGAATCTGGAAAACATTATGTTAAGTGAAATAAGACAAACACAGACAAATACTGTCTGATCTCACTTAGATTTGGAATCTAAAAATGTCAAACTCAGAACAGAGAGTAGAACGGTGGTTGCCAAGGGCTGGGACATGGAAGAAATGGGAAGATGTCAGTCAAAGGCTATAAACCTTTAGTTATAAGATGAATACGTTTTGGAGATCTAATGTGCAGCATAATTCTGTATTGTTTACTAGAAATTTGCTAAGAGGATAGATCTTGTGTCCTCACCACACAAGCACACACACACACACACACGAAAGGGTAACTAAGTGTGGTAATGGATATGTTTATTAACTTGATTGTGGCAATCATTGCACAATATATACATGTACCAAATTATTACATGTCCTTCTTGAATATATATTTTTCAATTATATCTTCAATTATACCTCAATAAAGCAGAAAAATCACTTTATGCAATAAAATTGTCACTCCACAAATAACTTCTAAGAAAAAAAATAGAAAAGGGAAAAAGAAACCCAAAACTGGGAATCAGGACAAGGGAACTTCAATTCCAGCTTTATCTACAATCACTCTATGATTTCAGACAAGCCACTTAACTTCCCTTAAATTAGTTTACCCATCTGTGAAATGAACACAGCACAAAATATTAGGATTGTGAAAAAATCCTAAGGACTGTGAAGAAACTCACTGGAGAATCCATGATCAAGTATCAGTAAGACACATCCCTCTACCTAAGGAACCTCCCTATCTTGTGCACTGGCAAACTCCCTCTTCTCCAGAGGGATGAGTTCACATATCACCTCCTCATTGAAGCCTTTCACAACTAGCCTAGAAGACATGGTACTTGCTACACTACTCACTCTAAGATTATCTACTCGGAACCTTTTATCCACAATGTTGTAAGTTCTAAGAGACAGAGAAGAGTATATTTTTATTTTATCTGTATATTTTTAAGACCTAACATAGTACCTGTTTAATAGTCAGCAACCCAATAAAAATCCAATAGAGGAATGAATGAATAGACGGATGAATGGATGGTTGGATGGATGATAGATAGGGGGGTGAATGGATGGATGAAAAAGGGAGAGAGAGGAGGCCTTGTGTCTGGTTTGGTTAAAATGGTTCTGAGTGTTTTAATAGTATAAATGATCTCTGTATGCTAATTGCTGATGTATAAAGATTGAAGTAGCATGGAACTCCCTAAGATTTGGGATATATTATTCTCCTGACTTGTCATTTAGATTAACCTTACCCATCAGCAATATCAGGATAAGTCACACTATCTATAGAATATTCTTTCAAATACAGGTGGGAAAGGAAGGCAATGCCTATTACATATATATAATGTATTGATGGCACCGGCAGCCCATCTGGAGCAGCTGCTGCCATGACACCGGCTGCAGTCGGGGAGGCATGGCTGGGGCTGCAAATTCCATGGATTCAGTGGGGGCCAAGAGCAGGCAGGAGTCCTGCCCTCCTGGGTACAGCTGCAGCTGCCCAAGTCATGGTTGTGGACCCAGGCATCCCTGTGATCTTTGGGGCCCAGAAGTCCCCCACATTTCCCCACAGGCTCAGATGTCTGCTCCCACTGTCTGGCCTCTTTCTGGCACTCACTCTAATCTTGGAGCAAGACTGGGGCCAAGACTGGGCACTATCACAGCCCAGCCAATTGTGCACACACTCGGGGCAATGCTGACACCCCAGCCCCCTGCCACCTTGGCCCCCCTGGATGCTGGATGCCGACGCACTCAGGAGGAAGGCCAAGGGGGTGCTAAGGACAGCTCAGCACTGGCCTGTAGGTGCCTCTTAACATGAGCAGCCTGGGTGCCATGAACAGGCTAGGAGGCAGATGAGCTCCTGGGCAGAAGTGGGCAGATCCCCAGTGAAGTCCCACCTTCAAGCCAGGAAAGGCCTGAAACCTGGGGACTGGGCTGCTCATCCCATGGACCAGAGTAGGAATTCGTGGTGCTTTTTCCAGGCCTACCCCTGGCTGCTCATGGGCCCACTGGTACACACTTCCTCCCCACTGAGGCTCATAAAAGCCCTGGACTCAGCTAGACTCTAGGAGACTATAGGACAGCCAGCTGCAGAGAAGAGCTGCTCACCCCAGAGTCTTCTCTCTGCTGAGAGCTGAACACTCATCAGGTCACCCTGCCTGCAGAGAGGAGCTACCCACTGCAGGTCTCCTCTGAGCTCTTCTGTCACTCAATAAAGCTCCTCTTCACCTTGCTCACCCTCCACTTGTCCACATACCTCATTCTTCCTGGACGTGGGACAAAAACTTAGAAAAGCCCGCCAAGTGGCGGGGCTAAAAGAGCTGTAATACAAACAGGGCTGAAACATGCCCCTTGCTCGCCATATTGCAGGTGTCAAGAAGGAGAGAAGAGAGAATGACAGAAGAGCTGCAGCCTTTCAGGGATCCCAGACCTAGGAGCTCCTGAAACCAGGGTGCTGACACCCTCCTTGGGGCTCTGCAATTCCTGGCATCTCCAAGCTTCTAGGCACCACCATATTCCCCAGGGCCTGCCATGGAAGCTGCTTGTGGTACACCTGGTCTAGCCACAACCCCACAGGGAGCCGGCACCTGGGCCAGTGCTGGAGCTGCCTGCCGGGCCAGTGCCTGGAGCTGCCTGCCCTGCCACAGCCAGTGTGCCTGGCTGTGCATAATGGCTGGACCCCACACTCACTCCCACACCTCTTGCTGCTCTGCTCGCCCTGGGCAGGCATGGGATCCAGGCCAGTAGTGCAAGCTGAGCACAGCCTGCCAGGCCGAGTGGGCCCAGCAGGCCTGAGCAAAACTCAGGTAAAGACACTTGCTACAGGCCACAGAGGTTTTCAGCCTGAAAAGCAACACCCCAAGGATCCTGTGACAGTATCATTTAATCCTCAGAACAGTCTTTTAAGGTCAGTACTATTTGGCCCCATTTTATGGATGAGAAAACTCAAATCAAAGACGTGAAAAATTTACCTATAGTTATTCTGCCAGGAAGTGACAGAGCTGGGATTCACCAAAAGCCAAACCAGTCGTCCACTAAATATCTATAAGGAAATTGCTTCCTGTCCATCTTCAGAGAAAATGCAATATACTATGAAAAAACAGGGGAAGGCAAAGTGGCAACTGGCTCATTGTAAACTGATCAATCATCATTGCTTGTTCACCATGCCCATCTCTGGCACACCCACAAGACCTGCCTGTACTCAGCCGAGCATGAGTGGGTAGTCGTGTTTGTCCTCTCACCCAAGAGCCCATTTACCTATCTCCATGGAGTGAGGAGCTCCGTAATGTGGACACCCACCTGTGGTGGCCTGCTCAGTAGGTGTGAAGGGGCTGTGCTGCATATAAATGGACTCTTTCACTTAGCAGGAGGCAGGTAATTTCTTTTGTCCCTGCTGATGCATTATTGATTGTGATGAATGTCAGAGTGGGAGCCCATTCCAGGAGCCATTAAACAATAATTTCATCTCCGGTGGGTAATTGATTGTCAGGGGCCACCGTGGCTGGTTGTGAAGTGGTGGTAACAGTGAATGTTTTTATTTGGGGCAGGGTGTGAAGGGAAGATTACATGATTTATTTATCAAATATCAAGCCCAGTTTTCAGGAAGAGGAAGCTGAAATGTGAAGTTGACCTTCTCTGAGGCGCAGACAGCCTGTCTCCTGAGGTCAAATTCCTGCTGCTTAGTATTAGAGGTGTATCTGGGCTTCCCTCCTCTACCCACTTTCAACTACCACTGTCCTTGGTAGCCACCCTTCCCAACCACCCAGAAAATCCTAGGCGTGATTATATGCATCTAATGTTACCAGCACCCAAATCCTCACAGCCTGTATACTCAACATCAACATCAAAATCTAGATATGTATTCTCTTGGTACAAGACAGCTTAGATCTGCTGGGTCTCTGAGTTCATACCCTAGAATGCCTTTCTCCTTGGTGTCCCTTTCATCAAATTCCTACTTACCCATCCCCAGATGACATCATCTGCTAAGGAAGCCCTGAGCCACCTCGATCCCCAGATGCAAAAGTGTTACTTGCTGCCACCTCTGTATTCTTAGGGCAATGCATTCATGCCTCTCATCATAGAATTTCTGATATTATGTTCTGATTATTTCCTTAGATTTCTGTCTTGACTACATTGTCAGTGATTCTTAATCTTTTCTGGATGATAAACTCTTCCTTATAGGGTTTGATGAAAAGTATAAAATTTCTGCCTTGTGAAAAACGTGAGCATCTTGCCAGATATGAACATACTATGTTCAGATTTAGGGTGTTTACATATCCACTGAAAACCATTCAGGGATCTCATGTTAAGAACCTCTACCCTGACCGAGCTGTCTGAGGGCCAGTATCTTATTTGCTTTTGTGTCTCCAGGCACAATGCATAGCAAGTGCTTAGCAAATGCTTGTGGAATGGGTGCAGGTTCTTTACAGGGCAGCTCAAAGATGTGGGAGTGTAGGCTGTCTGTAAGCTGCATGTCTCAAGCATTATTGATCGAAGGGCTATGAAGTGGTATCTGGAGCTATGCAGGCAGAAGATGAAGTGGCTGCAATGTCTTGAGCTGATCCTGGCTCTATGTTTTAGAATTTTGAAGATGGAGAGAAAGTGGATTAGAAAGGCATGAGCATTAGCACTGTGCGGCAGAGCTTAGCAGAACTTCACCAGAAACTTCAAAATGCAAAAACCAAGGAAGGTACAAGGACTTCCACAAAGCTCTGGACTCCAATCTTCATTTTTTTGTTTTTAAAATCAGAAGAGTCGGGTAGAAATTCTGGACACAGTAACTCCACCCATAATCGCGCAAACAAACAAACTGCAAAATCACTCTCATGACCAGCCTAACCACTTCCCTGAGAGCGTGAGCAATTCTCAGTTTGCAGCTTTAAAGAAACGCATTTCCAGAGACAAGGGCTGCTGCAGGGAGTTATATGACCTCATGGTGAACAATATGCAGATTCTGAAACCAGAGGGCTTGGATTCGAACATCAACTCTAATGCTTATCAAATACGGGATCATGGGCAAGTTACCAAACCTCTGTATGCTTCAGTTTCCTTGACTGTGAAATGGAAACATCATAAGTCCTACCCCATAAGACTGTGGGAGGAATAAGTAGCTGATATATGTGATGGCTCAGGGCACATAAGTGCTCATTAAATTCTAGCTACTACTATTACTACAAGAGATGTTTGTGGGTAGATACTCTTACTGCAGTTAAGAGTTTTCAGAGTATATTTGTGCAGAAGGAAAGGCTTATTTTATTTTATTTTAGCTCAGACATCAGTAGAAGTGCTCTGATATGAGGGTGACGTTATTCTCCAAAGAGAAGGAACCAACCTCTTCAGCAAGCTCCCAGTCAAAGAACCAATTCCCTCTGTATATGAAGCAAGCAAGCCCTCAAAATTGACTTCAAACCCTCATGCGTGGAACCTTCCTTGGCAGTTCCAGCCCACATGGAAATAATTCTTTAATTTGATCTCCCAGTGCATTTACTATACAGGTTCCTTCCCCTGACGCTCAAACCCTGTTTAACAGTTATTATACATTTTATAAATTTATCGAAGATTGCCGTCTTTCAGGGCAGAAACCATATCTCATCGTTCAGGTGTGGTTCTGCAGTGCCAAACCTGTTCCCCTCAGGACATTCTCATGTCCTGGCTAGAAGGTGGGGCCTTAAATCAAAGAACTAGGTTTAGGTTCTTTTCCTTGCTGGTCTGTGACCCTGGCAAGACACACGTGAGCCCACCCAAGATTTGTTGTCCATTTCTTTCTTAGTAATAAAACCCCTGTTTTTAGCTTGAACATGATCATTTGGAATAAAGACAATACGTTCTAGTCCCCTTTGAAGTTCAGTGTGGCCGTATGACCAAATTCCAGCTGGTGAGGTCAAAGTGACAGCTGTGTGAGATTTTGTCCTTTCTTAATTTGTTTCTTCTTGCTGCTACTTGAAACTTGTATATCGTAGCTGCAGTTATATCGAGCTGCCCTCGTGGAACTGTTAGGATGGGGGCCACATCTAGGGATGGTGGAGCCTGAATATCTAACAATTTCATGAGGCCATCAAACTACCCCTCCAGAGTGTGCTTCAAAACTTTATTTAAAATGAGAGATAAATAAATGTTACTTGCAAGATGACCTGAATCCTAACTAAATACTCTGAATCTTAGGTTTCTCACCAATACAATGTAGATAACAATTCATACCTACATGACATGTAAAGCAAATATTACAAATGTAAACTGACTGCTACAGTGGAAGTTGAATTGTAAGCACTTACAGAAAAAAAAATTAAGAAATTAAAAGTACAAGGGAGAGAATAAGACAGACAGACTAGTGATTTGCATAAACACCGGGTTGGCATTTCGGAAGGAGCACACCAGGCCTAAGGGTTGAGCTGGTCCTTGGAAGAACCAGTTAGTCCTTCCCTGCACTAACTTCAGATTGTTACCAGCATGAGCTGTTCTACACCACAAGTTCCCACACATGTGAACATGGACATAATGAAAAGACCTTGAGGGGGCCCTCACAGAAAAGATTAGAAAGTCTGCAGTGAAGGGGACAAAGTGGGAAGCAAAGTACCAACTTAGTGTCACTTTCAATGAACTTGAAAAACGGAAAGAGGGAAAAGCCATCTTTAATGGTTGGAAAGAGAGTTTATCTTTCTCCACTGTCCGTGAAAGGTGGATTTATCGTGGATTTCTTCTTTCCTCTCCTTTATTTTTTCTTCCACTACTCACTCCATTATCTTGTCATTTGGAACCACCAGCTCTCCCAGAACCCTCCATCACTTCTCTCCTGCCACCCCAGAAAGTGCCTGCGGAATCGTGGCCCATCATTCACGGCCAAGCCAGAGCATGCCCCTCTCAGATTCCAAGCTTGCCCTCCCCCTGGCAAGGTAAGACAGACTGATGGATGGAGAGGTGGCTTCTCATAATGCCTGGCACTGTGCCCTCTATTACCATGAAGCATGGTCCTCTCCTGCCTGCCTCCATTCCTTCATAACTCCCACACTACTCCCCTGTGCACCTCATAAAATCCTGCTTACCCATGCATGCTTTTCCAGAAGATTTTCTGCCCACCTTCTCAACACACTGGGCATGGACCCCCTGCTCTGCACACAAGTTTTACATGTCCTGTCTTATATCTTCCCCTTAGAAAGGATCTGTCCCTCTAAGAAGGACTTTGCAAGAGTTTGTTTTAAAATGATTCCAACTACAGTGTGCTGGGCCTGTGTCAGATGCATTTACTTATAATATCAGTAAATACCCATATGGCATCCCAGCTTCTAAGTGGGGAAAGGACCTGCAGGGAAGCTCTAAAATGCCAGCATCCGCTTAGGTATTAAATAGCAGAACTAGGACGTGTGGGTTTTTGTTTGTTTTGTTTTGTTTTGAGACAGAGTCTTGCTCTGTTGCCCAGGCTGGAGTACCATAGCATGACCTCAGTCACTGCAACCTCCGCCTCCTGGGTTCATGTGATTCTCCTGCCTCAGCCTCCCGAGTAGTTGAAACTACAGGCATGTGCCACCATGCCTGGCTAATTTTTGTATTTTTAGTAGAGAAGGGGTTTCACCATGTTGGCCAGGCTGGTCTTGAACTCCTGACCTCAGGTGATTCACTTGCCTCAGCCTCCCAAAGTGCTGGGATTGCAGGCATAAGCCACTGCACCTGGCTCAGAACTAGAATATGAACCCGGAGTTCTCTGCCTTGTGGCCTACTATATTCCACCACATTTTCTCTGTCTCTTCGTTAGTCTAGAAATACAGAGCCTAAAAAGATGGGTGGACCCTGCTGTGGTCTGAGTGCTTATGTCTCCCCAAAATGTAGATGCTGAAATTCTCACCTCCATGGTGATGCTATGAGGAGGTAGGGGCTTTGGGATATGATTAAGTCGAGAGGGTGGAGCTCTCACAAATGGGATTAGTGTCCTGATAAAAGATGCCCCAGGGAGGCCCCTCATCTATTCCATCATGTGAGGGTGACATCTGTGTACCAGCAAGTAGCTCTCAACAGACACTGAATCTGCCAGTGCTTTGATCCTGGACTTACCAGCCTCTAGAAGTGTGAGAAATAAATTTGTTGTTTATTAGTTCCCTAGTTTATGGTATTTTTAGAGCAGCTTAAATGGACTAAGGGAAGTCCTATCCCTGCTAGCCTCCTCTTCCACCCCTAAAGCAGCCATCTCATGCCAAATTGCTTCCCGGGACCCACTTCCCTTTACTCTAGATCCACTGTCTTCAAGAAAATGCTGATTCTCCTCCTTCCCTAAATGCTGATTCTCCTCCTTTGCCTATTGTGGTTCTAGTTTTATTTGCCAGAAAAGTCCAAAGCCTTCTTTTTAGCTCAAACAGAGGCTGGTGTCTGGACATTTGCATCGGTGAATGTTTTGTTTCAGGAAATCGATACAGCAGCCAAATTCCCCTTGCAGGCCACCCTCCCCTCATCTCTGAGGAAGGAAGTTTCCTGTCCTACATTTCTCCCAGGAGTGCTGATGAGGGGAAGGACAACACAAGGAGAAATCCTAAACCAGGACCTTTTAAACCATTTGTGCCTGCTTGTTGTTTGAGGGAGTAGGGTGCTAATATGGTTTGGTTATGTCTCCTCCCAATTCTCACCTCGAATTGTAATAATCCCATGTGTCAAGGGTGGGGCGAGGTGAAGATAATTGAATCATGGGAGTGGTTTCCCCCATACTGTTCTCAGGGTTGTGAATAAGTCTCATGGGATCTGATGGTTTTATAAATGGGAGTCACAAGCTTTCTTTCCTGCTACCATGTAAGATATCCCTTGTTCTTCCTTTATCTTCCACCATGAGTGTGAGGCCTCCCAAGCTGTGTGGAACTGTGAGTCCATTAAACCTCCTTCCTTTATAAATTTCCCAGTCTTGAGTATCTTTATTAGCAGCATGAGAATGAACTAGTACAGGTGTTTTGCTTTGTTTTTTTTTTTTAACAAGAAAAAATCATCTGTGGACCCAATAAATAAATAATAGAACAAAACAAGATTCTTCTGATGGAAATCTCAGCCCTTTCTCTGAGCCTTCCCCTTTCCATACTCTTCCCTCCTCCAGGCTCTAGCAGCCCCACAGAACCTAGGTTTTCACTAACAACTACTGAAAACGCAGAGTAAAATTTAAAAATCGCCATTGTGGTTTCATTAGCTATTTCCCTCTGACAGACATGAACTGATTTCTCTCCTCTCTGGACAAGACCCCTACATCAAGAAGTCTTCTGTTTTTTAAGGATC
This sequence comes from Chlorocebus sabaeus, assembly GCF_047675955.1. NCBI lineage: Eukaryota > Metazoa > Chordata > Mammalia > Primates > Cercopithecidae > Chlorocebus > Chlorocebus sabaeus. The sequence continues at coordinate 126,770,043 of NC_132904.1, read as the reverse complement.
TTGAGGAGTTGCAGGTCCTGGGGATGCTTCCCATTGTTCACTGCACTTCAGGGCACGAAAAAAGCCACAGCCCCTGAAGCTTCCACTGTGTCTACGCAAGATGGGTGGAGGTGGAGACAGCACCTGAGCCCCTGAGGGGCTGCCTAAGCCTTTTGCTTACTGCAGCCCAGCACCTAGGACCATGCTGGACAAGTCGTGGGTGCCTAAGAGACATTTGATAAATGGGTTCAGAACTATAAAAACCTCAAGGTACAAACCATTCCTATACCTCCCCAGCCTCCTTTTCACTAGATCAAATTTAAAAAACCAGACCGCATTTCACTCCCAACCCCTCGTTATTTAGGTTTTCATTAACCGTCCTTTGTATTATCCAAGGACCTAGTCCCAGATTTTTCAAATCCTTTGTAAGACGTAGAGAACATCTCTAGCCACATTTCTTCTTTAGCAAATAGTTAATGAGCACCTGCCATGTAGCAGGTGCTAAGTGCCGGGAAAACAGAAATGATGGAGACACTGTTCCTGCTTGCCAGGACCTCAGGGAAGAGACCTGAGAAACAGATACAGCAAGACAACCCAGGGCTTGAGGGTTAGAAAATCACCTCCACATGGTTTGTGTGCTATTTTGATATCCTTATATAAGCAAGGCACAATCCCATGTGGCGTTTTAAATGGCCTGGACCCATTGAGATTGCAAAACCTATCAGCTGAGAGTGGGAATTTACCGCCTTGCTACAAATTCTGGCTCTTATTGCCTGTGGGTCCTTGGCAGTTTCCTTAAATAAACTCTCTGTACCTCAGTTTCCTCTTCTGCACGGTGTTGATATGAAGAGGATTGAATTAAATAATGCTTGTGAAGTGCTAAGAATAGTTTCTGGCACATAGCGAATATTCAACAATTATAAATCTCTTCACGCTTGTCTAAGAGACTTTGAGGATGCCTGGGACATTTTAATGGATGAACCAGCACAGCTTCCCATGCCTGCTTTACCACAATGCCTTGGATTTCTGTGTCCACCTCAGTTCACTAAACGCTTGGCCCTGTCATTCTGTCATATTAAATCCAAAGAGGACACTGCCTAAGACCCTGTCCTTCCCAGGTGTGGCCAAAGAGACTTTCATCACTTGGTTCAGTATCTTTTTCAAGCAGAGCAGTTAGCAGCAGAGTAGCCAGGGCCCCACCTCATTTTCTTATAGTTTTGAGATCCTTTAAGGGGAATAAGGGGTACGAACATCCAAATATGGTCTATGGCCATGAAGCTGAATGAAATATACCTTGACACTGTCTCTGAAACCTCACTCCTCAGACACTTCCTGAACACATTCTCTGTCACATAGAAGACATATAATACCTCTTGAAATTCAACATTCATGATAGTTTGTTAGTACTGGAAAGCCTTCAGCTGAACAACATTATATCTAGTGACAGTGTAGATTTAGAACTTCGCTTCTCTGAGTTTTACTCTTCCTCACATGGGCTCAGTGGTAACTTACTGTGCACACTGACACCAGGAGAGCCCCCTGTTTAGCTCTCCAGTTAACCCAGCAAACCACTGGAGGCAAGTCATTAAAAATCTGTGGAACAAGAAAATTTGAAAGTTATCTTAGAAGATAGTTTATCCAATTTTTTTTAACTAATGAGGAAACCAAGGCCCAGAAAATGCTAGTGACTCTTCCGAGGCCATCAACAGTGTCTGGTCCTTTTGACTTTATCATGATATGATGGTGATAGGAGTTGGGAGCGGTCTGTCATCTCCAAAATTTATGATGATTTTTATTGCAGAGGGGAATGAGCTTCTAAATTGAAAATACATGATGGGAGGGTTATTGAAAAACTTAAATGAGATAATGCACTTAAACACCTTAGCCCAGTGGTGAGCACAATAAAACGCTGGAAAAACAAAAAACAAAAAAACAAAACAAAAAACAGTGTCACCCATGCCAGACCATAAGATGCTTCCACGGATGCAATTGTGCAGTTCCCTCATCATGTCATTCTGCAAAGTCCTGTGGCTTCCCTCCTTTATTGTCCACCAATTAATTAACTTAGTCTGTAAAGCAAACATTTTTTATTTCATGCTATGTGTCAGCTGCAAAGATGAATCAGAAAGAGTGTGCACCCTGTGCCCACAGATGTGGTGACATAACATCATCTCACAGTGTAAGATACCATAAAATAGAGGTCCCCGCTCAGTGTCTGGTGGTCGTCAGCAGAGGCGAGCACTCTGCCTTTCCACCACCAGGGCGTGTGATAGGACTGTGCATCCCCCATACCCTGTTCCTTGGCCAGTGAAGTGAGAGCAGAAGACAGGGATGCCACTTCCAAGTGGTAGCTCCAGGAGTCAAGGCATGCCTCTACTCTCCTCTCCCTATGTCTGGCATGACGAGTAGCCAACTTTGAGGCTGTGGCTCCTCCAGCAGCCTCGTCCCCCACTGACGAGCAATGCATGTGTAGTGTATGCAAAAAATACACCTTGGTGACAAAGCCACTGCAGTGAGTCTGTTACCGCAGCTTTCATCTGACTTATCCTGGCTGATGTGCTCTGGAATGATGAGGATAAGAGGTTTCTTGCTGTTCTGTTAGCTCCTCTTCCACGGCCTCAATCCTGGCCTCCCCACATGTCACACCAGCCCATGACTGCGTCTTCTTCTAACACGAAGGCATCTGCCAGCCTGAAAGCTTTCATCTCCTCCCCAACACTTGACCCTTTTTTCAGACTAACAAGTAACCCCTAAGTGAAGTGCAAAAAAGCCTTCCAGAACCTCCCCCCTCACGCCTCCCCATACTCTGCCTCCTGGCTTCTGCCTAAACTAGCAATAGATGAAGCAATTGTGTTTTAATAAAGAAAATTGATTTAGCTTTTCAGTATTTTAACAAATGGCAATGCACACAGATCTCTAAAGATTTATGCCCACAATTTGCAAAATTATTTCTCTATCGATCAGTATGGGTTTGTTTTCTGTAGGTTCAATTAAGTAGTAACATTCTAGTAGGTAAATTAGTCAAGCCTGTGAAGTCTCCAGAGAAGGCAGATACTTATGTTCTGAGACTGAGATGGAGCAGTATCAGATGTATAGGCAAGGTGCCATGTCTGGGACCTCCTACGGCAGGCAAAGACAGCACCAGAAAGTTAGGAAAGGAGATGAAGAGAAGGGAAATGTGAGTTCAGAGGTGTCCAACTGTTTGACAATAGAATGCCACACGGATGGTGGTTCTGGCAGCTCGATCCCACAAGATAGATGGCCAGCCGGGGCCTCTACTGTGCTGATAAGACGGAAGGAAGTGGGAGGGTGGAGTCAGAGTCAGGCTGTAGGCAGCCACATCACTGCCTGCCCATATCTGAGCATGTGCCCCTAGCCTACCCCTACTCCCAACCCTCTTGCCTGGCTTTTGCAAATACCCCTGCAAGTGGGGCCTCTAAAAGGCCTGTATTACAGAAAAACAGCTCAGGAGGATAACCATTGAAACATTAACAGGTGACAGAATAGAGCTGATTTTTATATCCAGAAGCGTTGCCTGTATTTTCTGTTTGATGGTGATCATGCGCTCCCTATATAATAAAAACAAAAGCTGTAAAGAAGAATTCAGTTACTTGAGAGTCTCATGACTCAATAAGATTCTTGTATGTATCTGATGTGCCCAAGGACTTGTCCATCCCAAACTTATATCCCAGCTTGTTGGCAGCTTAGGTAACTTAGCAGCTTCCTGCATTCACACTTAGTCCTCATTCACCTCATGTGTGAGGTGCCAACACAGCAACAGAATCTTAAGCCAGGCTCCTGGGCCTGGTTGCGCCTGTTAAGATAGTTTTTTTTTTTTTTTTTTTTTTGTCAAAAATGTGTCTAAAATTTTGCATAAATATTTTATAACTTGTAGAACAGTTTCAATAGTCATATGATTCATTTCTTACACCAAATCAAGGAAGAAGGTATCAAGGGTTCCACTTGATTGATGAAGAAACTAAGGATCAGATTTGGATTCTTTATTCAAGCTCCATTCTCTATTGTTATATTAATTGTTCCCTCCTGACTGTTCCTGAGATTGAAAAACATGCTCTTAACTTTCATTCTGGTTGATTAAAAACAAAAGCAAGAAAACAAGAAAAAAAAGGAAGGAAAGATGAAAAAAGAGAGAAGGAAAAGAAAAACAAATACAGTGCAGGCACTGTGCTGGGTGCTGAAGACAAAGAGAATATTGTATGCTTCTTGGCTTCAAGAAACTTCTGGTCTGGAAGGGAGAGAGAAATGCAAACTGTTGATCTCAGGACAGTGGCCCAGGGTCCTTTGTAGAACTAATGGATGCAGATAGAGGGAAGAAGGCAGCTGTTCATCTTGCAAGAAAGGGAGTCAAGGAGAAGACTAAAGAAAGGCATCTTTTAAAAGTGACATTTGAAGAGAATCCTTGCTGAAAAGAGGGGAAGGACACAGAAGGGATTTATCCTCCCATTCTGTTTGAGAAGAGACTCAAAGAAAAAAATGACTCTGAGGCTCAAGAAAAGGATGGGACTATGATATGGAATTCCAGGCACTGAGACAAGGGGCAGGTAGATATGTGGGGTGCAAACAGAGCATCTCAAACCACACCCAGCACAGAGCACCTATCCTGCATCTCCAAAAGAAGTGGCCTCCTTTAGAGGGTCTGTGATTTCATGTCAAAACCTAAAAATCCCTTCAGTGGTCACTTTCTCTCCAGACCCCCGTCCTCAAAGGACACTGGACTGCATGCCTTCTGTTGTGTGCCCTGTCTACCCTCACTTTTCTGCCTGTACCACCATCTACCCTCCATTTGGGTTGTGGCCGATAGTTAATCACTCTTTCAGTGAGAAGACTTCGCTCTCTTCTGAGCAAATATGGACAGATACGTTATTCTCAAAATCTCTGTGTACTTACTCATGTGATTCAGTGATATTTGTTCTTTCAATCATCCAACAAGTATTTCATGTATTCATTCAACAAATATTTATCTGAAGGCATGTTTAATGAATGCTTGGTTACTGTGTTCTATACTGCTCAAAACACTCCAAGTAGCTTCCTGTATCCCTCAGAGTAAAAGCCATGGCATTACTATGGTCCATAAGTCCTCCAGGGCCCAAACCTCTCTGAAGTCGCCTCCACCTCTCCCTTCACTCATTCCTATCCAGCCACACCAGCCATGTTGCTCTTCCACGATGCCTCATGTACTACAAATGAATTTCTATTTTGCACCTGCTTCCTTTTCTGCTTCCAGCATCAACCCCCAATATAAAAGACAAGGACGGGTGTCCCTCACATATCTTCAGATAGTCATGTCTTTCTCCTCCAATGCCTTCAAGCCTCTGCTGAAATGTCACCTTTCCGAGAGACTTCCCTGACCACTCAGTATACAAATCACCAACTCTTCATCCTGTCTCCCCCTTTATCACACTGTGTTCATAACAAATGTCATGATGCATGACCATCTGTGCAATTGCCTGCACTCTCCCATTACAACGAAAATCCAGGAGAGCAGAGACTTTGCTCATCACCATATCCTCTGCCTAGCACTGCCTAGTGTATAGTAGCTGCTCAGTAAATATTTGTTCAATGAACTAATGAATCCAGGGATACAGGCTGGGGCTGAGGCTGGGGCCAGGGGTGGGTGGGAGCATTAGTAATACAGTGGGTTTCTTGCTGTTCATCATCCCCATGACCAGCTCTATTCCTTCATTTAAGGGAAAGTGTGCTGGTGTGTCAGCAGGCTGACAATAAGAAGCACCTGAGTGAGACGCTCGGCCCTGAGTACTGTCAGAGACAAGACACAGGTCTAAATGATCCATGGCTGGGTTCCGGTCTGGCAGTTCCCATCTAACCTGCAAGTGCCAGGTAATTGGATTGGTAATGGGATATGGAGACTTTCACCTTGAGGTCACTGCCTCACTTCCAGCCCAAGGGATGGCTGCAGCTGCAAGTCATTGCTCTTGGGGAGCAGTTCTGAGATCTTTGGGAAGCATCTGAATGCCAGTTTCAGTTCAGTCTGAGGAGACAGCCTGCAAGGCTGTTTTCTACACCGTCTTGCATGCTTGATCCCCTAGAAGGTAAGCGCAAGGCCTTGGCTTAAAGCTTCCTAGAGCCTCAGGGGAAGATAGGAGCCTGATTTAGCCCATGAGTTACAGCTTTTCCTGGGTAGTGATCCGAAACAGTGATCAAGATGTCACTGTTCCAGTGGGCAGTTGGGCTGTGACTTCACCTTCCCTGCTTGACTCTTCTTGTATAATAACCAATAGGTAGAAACTCATCCTACCTATTGTTTAGACCTGGTCACAACCAGTGGGGGAAAGACCATGGCTCTGGAGTCTGAAAGCATGAGCTTGAATCCTGGATTGGCCTCTGATTAGAATCCTACACCAACGAGTTAACTTCTCTGCATTTTCCCTTCCTCATCTGTAACTGGGGATAGCATTGTTGTGAAGGTTGGAGATGGCCTATCTACACCATTTAGCACAGGCTCCACACATAGTAGGCGCTCAAGACATGGCAACAGATAAGCAATAGGGATCCTCTTCCCAGGAGTTAGACAGGGGTATATTTGTGGCTCTACCCAAGAGGTCCATTTATCTGTCATTCATCAATTATTATTAAGGACCAACTCAGCACTGGGCACAGTGGTGGATCCTAGTGAACAGCTAGTACACTGAAAGTAAAGGATGGGGGACACAGAACTAATGGGAGGGCTACCACTTCAGGAAACACAGAAACTATCATATGCCCTAGGATCCATAAAAGCCACAAGCAAAAGGACCTCCACGTGGAACAAGAAAGCTCACTGCAGTCAGGCACTGTGTCTTACTCTTGTTGGTCTGCCCCGTTCCCCAGGGCCTATTAGAGGACTTTGTATGTAGTAGGTACTCAAAATATATTTGATCAGTTTTAGTGAAAAGAGTGCCAGCAGAAAGTCAGTGGTTTCACCAGCTTCCTGCACCACCAGAGTGAATTTACAGGGACCTGTGTCTGTGATCTCTCTCACCCCAGGACTGCAACCCATTCTGCAGGATGCTGCAGGCAGGCTGGGGCTGACTCACAGTGGCGTGTGGCTGCAGAGCTGACAACAGTGGCCTGATTTTGGACATGTGACTGCACTGCAGGCTGCTGAGCAGGAGGCTGAGGGAGGAGGCTCCTGATTGTATAAGCCAGGCCATCTAGGGACATGGCCAAGGCAAGGAGGAGAGTTGCACGGATGGGGCTCCAAGCAGCTCCAGGTGACCCTCCCCCCATCTCTGCTGCGCTGGCATGAGGAGGCTAGGGCATTTCAAAGACCAACCTCAGGTGGAAAGCAGGGCATGCATTTGTCCTGTTCTGAGAGATCCTAAAGGGGCACACAGACGTGCCACTCGTTTGAGCCTCATCTGGGCAACAAGCTCAGTGCCCAAGTTCAAGGGGACAAGGTCAGAAGCCAGAAAGGGAAGGGCACTTAGAGCCAGCAGGATGTCTCACCCCACCCCACCAGCCAGTCTCCCGAAGAAAGAGCTTCGCTCACCTTACCTTCTCCCCTCAGAAGAGATGTGCTTCCAGGCTCCTTCCTCTGCCACTGTGGAGGCATGGTCAGATTATTATGTCTCTGAGCCCCTTCTTCTTCAGCACTTAAGAACAGTAACTCTGTCCCTTCTTGTCCTTGCTTGTCCCACAGTAATGTCAAGAAAATAAAACCAGGTGCTCATTGGGAAGGAGCTCTGGAAGTGGAAGCGTTGGCGCCCAAGCACAGTTGGCTCCCTGAGCTGCTGGGCTCCAGCCCCCCGGGGTCTGGTGGAGGAAAGACCTATGACCCCTTTCAGCTGCTCAGCACAGCGAAAACTAGCCGGTCAGCACCAACTGCAGACCCCTCATGGCCTGTGCCGGGGAGTTGCTGCCACCAGACACAGCCATAAGCCAAACTGAGACGTAGGGAAAAGTTGTCTTTGCCCAGTCTTTGTCCCAAGGTCCACGACTCCCTTTCATTCAGACCTCGGGGGCTTCTTCCAGACTGACTGCGCTACCTAGCCACCAAACACCTGCCTTTGAAAAGGCCACCTGGAGAGGATATGCTAATTTAACCCAAGGCAGGTAGCCCCTATAAACAATGGAACTTTTGGCGAGGAACACCTGGGCGAGGATACGGTCTGGAAGGAAGGTTCTTCTAGTTGGCTTGGAATAATGAGATCTCCTAGAGCAGTTGCTAGGCTCCCGTCCACACTCAGCTGTGCTCATCTCCCCTCCCGCATCCCTCGTGCATCTGTGATTTGTTTCCTCCTACTAACTTCAGATGTGCTGCTGCCTCTAGGTGCTTTCAAAGCCCAGACTTCACAGAGGGCAAAAGTGAGCACGGGGAAGGAGAGTGAGGAGGGATGCAGGTGCAACAGGGGAAAGGGGACAGCTGCTTCCTAATGATGCATTTTGGTATCAGCAAGGAGACTGTTTAATGCTATTGTTTTTGTGCATATTAAACCACTAATCCACATCCTGTTTTGGCAACACAGGCTACCTCACATCTGTATGCCGTACCTACAATCTGTAAAGCTAATTTGTTAAACAGCTTTCTTCTCCCAGGGGAATGAGGTCATTGGTCACAGAAGATTGATTAAGCTCTTGGAGAATCAACATTAATGAAAATCAACACTGCCTAATGAGTGTTTTTATGGCAGCCTCATAAAAAAGATTTTTAAAAGGAGAAACAAACAAAAACAGCAAGAAAGGCCAGAAGCCTTCTCGCTCAGTGTCTCTCCATGCTTGTGGTAAATTTTGTATCAGGAGAGTGCTAGACATTCCCTTCAGCTGGGCCGGCTTCCTCCCCTCCCCCAGCCTGGAGCACTAGCATCAGCTCTGAAAAGTTTGCGTCGGGTGTGTGCGCATCGTTCCAAAGACATTTCCCTTTGTTCAGACCCAACATTGTGTGGAGAAGAAAACAGACTTTTGGTCAGAATACTTGCTTTAACACTGATGCCACCATTTACTGTGCGACTCTGAGCAGGGACTTCGACCTCTAGCTGTCCACACATCTCTAAAATGGGGACACTAGTTTTCCCATATCTTTCTGATTAACCTCATTGCACAGGAATCACATAAGTCGGTGTGTGTGAGATGGTTTTCAGCCATAAAGCCCTGGGTAAATGGAAGGTAAATAGAAGCCCCTGGTGGTTGTTAAGGCACTATTGGGTGGCTTTACAGGCCAGACACTGGAGTCAGGCGGGCTGGGTCTGAATGCAGGCTCAAGGGCCTGACCTAGCAGTTTACCAGCTGTGTGACCTCAGGCAACTGATTTAATTTTCCATAACCCACACTTTATCCATGAAATAGAATAATTATAGCATTGCAGTGTTGGAGTTTGGGGAAGATTAAATGGGGAAATGAATATGAAGTGCTTAGGGCAGTGCTGGGCACTTTGTGAACAGTTAGGAGAAATGGGCCCTGATTAGAGCTATTTTCCTCACCTCTACACTCCTTCTCTTTCCACAGTGAATGGCGAGAACCAAAGCACTGCCCCAGCCACCAACCAGAATAGACCCAGACCAAAGGGCCGGTCCGTGGGCCCACACAGAAGCCAAATGGAGACAGACACTTGGCAACTCTAGCTCCCTCATGCCTGTGGAACCCTGGGCTTGAGAACAGGGGGAAAGACTGGCAAGAAATTGAAGGAGTTGAGCAGGCATGGGGTGGGGGAAGAATTTGAAATGCTCTGCTGTAAAAGAGATACCTGAAAAGTCTCAAAAGAACTCTAACTTGAGGGTGTAGTTTAAGCAAAAGGGAAGCTAGTTATTCTCACTGCAGGGCCTTAACAACAAAGGGGGCTTAAATCAAAAAGGGAGTGATTTAAGTAAAGAACCAAGAGGGAGAGGGTAAGGAAAATAGGAGAGAAGGAAGGAGGGAAGGAAGGAAGGAAGGAATGAGGAAGGAAGGAAGAAAGGAAGGAAGGAATTGAGGAAAGAAGAGAGGTGGGGGAGAAGGAAGGGAAAGAAGGAAGGGAATGAGAGGAAGGAAGGGAGGAAGGAGAAAGAAAGAGAAAAGGAAGAAGAGGGAAAGTGGAAAGAAGGAAGGAAGAAAAGAAAGAGAAAGAAAGAAAGAAAAGTATTTCAGAAGGAATTTTATCCATGCCCCCTGAATGTTTTTGTTAAATAAATATATAAAGAAAATGAATCAGTTAAAAAAAAAATCTGTTCTTTCCTATTTTTTCCATTTTGTTTTTCCAGTTCTTCATGTCTCTAATTTTACCTAAATGATAATTTTATGAGCAAATCAAGTTATACATAATACATTTTATGTTTCTTCTCAGCAAAATGATTTTAGATATGTAAATTGCACTACAAAAATAAATATTGCATGATATTCTAATTTTTCACCAAATTTACATTCTCCTTCCCCCCCAATTCCCCAACTCTATCTCTAATGGTTTTAACATTTTGAAGACCTTGACATTTATAAATTTAACTTACATCTAAGAGAGAATTGACTTCATATGGGGTTAGGTAGTGTTTTCTGTTAATTGGCAAGGCTCTAAAATCTTGTTGGCAAATATTGTTATTTCATCTTTGGACCAGTGATTGGAAAGGTGGATACAATTGTATGGAATAGAGTAAGATGGAGTCTGATGGTCCCTTTACATTTTTGTGGCAAGTTTTTGAAAGATCTCTAGCATATATAAACATCTTCTTCAGGCTTGAGTGTGTTTGAAATTCCACCAAGACATAGTCTCCATTTCCTGAGGTATATCCCTGGTGAGATGGGTGTGTGAACTCTCCCCAGGCCTCAGAGGCATAGAGGTACCCCTTTCCTGACCTCATTTCTAGAAGTTCTCTATGGTTCATGCTGGCTTCAAACCCTGCAGGGCCATTGACCACGCCCCGTCCCCACCACACACATACATACACACACACACACCGGATTGAGCTCTATTTCATCTTCTGGAAGTGCCGAGTATTAAAAACTGATGATTACATTATATAGCGATGTGCTGACCCATACGGTATCCACTAGCCATATGTGTCTATTCAAATTAATAGAACTAAATAAAATTAAAATTTCAGTGCCTCAGTTGCATTAGCCACATCTCAAATGCTACTTAGCCACTTGGGTCTAAGTAGCTTCCATGCCAAACAGCATGGATATAAAATATTTCCATTATTGTGGACTATTCTACAGGAGGAAAATTGAGGAGAATGAGGAAACTAGCAATTAAGTGCTAGCTATGGATGAAGAGCTCTATACTTTGGTAGCTCATTAAGTTACCTGATAGTCTATGCAATAAGTGAAATCATCTTCACCTTCCAGACAGAGAATTGGAGACTCAGGAAAGTTAATGTACTCAGAGTCCCATAGTTAGTAGCAAAGCTGATGAATCTACTACTCTCCAATCTTGAAACTCTGCTGCAGGTCTTGGGGTGGGACCAGGGTGAGTAAGATGGAAGTGTACAGCAGATGTGTGTGGGTGTGTAGTGGGAGATAATAAAGAAATGGGCCAGAAATGAAAATAACTAACTTTAATAGAAGCAGCAGACTCCTCCCCATCACTACAAACCTTCCAGAGGAGAAGCAGTAACTGCCCTCTGCATGGATGTGTCAGTCTCATTTTATATGGCAGCAAGCACTGAGTAGCCATCAAGACTGCATTGCCACGTACTGGAGAATAAGTGCAGTACTGGAACCATCTAATCTCATTGGCTGATGACATACTCCACACGCTCCATGGGCTCAGCTCTCTCATACTCCACATGCTCCATGGGCTCAGCTCTCTTGTTACTGAGACTCAAGAGAACTTCTCCATAGTAAGAAAATAACAGCAACCTCATCTACCATAGCCTAGGCTGCTAGTAGAGACACAAGAGTATAGGCTCATTCGTTGTGAGGTTTTGCTCTGACAGTAGCTGCACAACAGGGTCAATGTGACCCTTTCCAGAGAACTTTGACAGCCAGAGTTCCCCGGAGAAGACCCTCATATCCACTTTGAGTTGTGGAAAGACACTTGATGTTTCTCTGTCCAGTAGCTATGGTGTGAACCCATCTGAGAGATCCATGAATAACAGTAACAGTGGTTCTGGGGCCTCTGAGTTGAAAAGAGCTTGTAGCAGTGGGCTGCCGCAGTGGAGAAGATGCACAGAGCTTCACTCATACACTCAGAGTGGGCATGGTTGGGGCCCAAGGCTGCTTGGCTTAGGGATAGAGGAAAAGACCCATGCAAAGGAGGCACACGAAATGTAGTGTTGGAGTGGGTGGAGTGAGAAGATCCTGCTGGGTCACACCTGGGATCTACTTCAGAAGGAGCACAGCCTGTGATCAGGGTCAGAGGAGATGGGCATGGTTGTGAAGGGTTGATGGTTTGTCTCTTCTGCAAGATCCCAAGCTCCCTAACAGAAGGAGCTGTGTGTTAGTCACCCTTTCCAGTCTCACCCTTATTCCTAGAACATGGAAGGCACTTGGTGAATACTCTGATTCATAACAACGAGATCAGGGTTCCTTATGCCTTAGTCAGGGTTCTCCACGGAAAGAACCAATAGGATATATAGAGATCTATAGGAGGAGGTTTATTATGGGAATTGGCTCACATGGTTATGAGGTTGAGAAGTCCCACCATATGCCATCTGCAAGCTGGGAAGCCACAAAAGTTGGTAGTATGATTCATCCTGAATCCAAAGGCCTGACAACAGAGATTTAGGGAGAATTAGTGTAAGTCTTGGAATCCAAAAGCCAGAGAACAAGGAGGTCTGATGTCCAAGGTTAGGAGAAAATTAATGTCCCAATTTAAGAAGGGAGAGATAATTCATGCTTCTACCTTTTTGTTCTACTTGAACCCTCAACAGATTGGATGGTGTCTGCCCACATTGGTGGGGGTGGATCTTCCTTACTCACTCCACTGCTGGAATGCTAATCTCTGCCAGGCACACCCTCACAAACACACCCAGAATTCATGCTTTACCAGCTATCTGGGCATCCCTTAGCCCAGTCAAGCTGGCACCTAATGTTAACCATCACAGTTCACTTCATGGAAAGCTAGTTTTGAAAGAGGCTAATGGATATCGTTAAAAAAAAAAAAAAAAAAAAAAAAAAAAAAAAAAAAAAAAAGACAGAAATAAAGAAAAAGAAAACCTTCCATGGTCAACTTAGTTTGGAAAGTAACAGATTAACAAGGTTCAACAGGGCAATTTATTGTAGGATTTCTCTGAGCCTTTTAAATGATAATGAGAGGAATATATAAAGCAGCATTTCCTAAGCTTAATTGACCATGGAATTCTTTTTCCACAGAGCTTCTTGTGGGACTATTGTTCTGTGGAAGCACCGAGCAGGACCTTTAACTTCAGCTCAGTATTACAGTCATTAGATAAAGCAAGTACGCCACTTTGAGGTTGGTTGGCTAATCAATGAATTGTACCACCACATAAAACATCACTGAAGGCACATCATCCCTGGATTTATTTATTCATCTACACAACTATTGGGTGCCTCATCCCTATCAACGTCGGTCCCAGGAACATAGATTTCTACTTTTTTATTTCCATACCAATGATACAATAATTATCAGTCAAATTTATTACCACATTGAATTAATTTATCTATTAATATTTTTAGCACCTACTACAGGCAAAGTGTTATTTTATATAACCTGGGAACATATAATTCTGTTAAAGATGAAAAGATTATCCCAGCTCTCCAGGAATCTGCAAGCTAATTGGCGAAATAAGAAATATACCTTTTCCCCTTGGGTTGTCTGTTCCCTGCTACTGCTCACACCCCTACCTTAAGATGCCTTCCTTCTGGTTGCTTTACTCAATTATCTTTCTCAAAATGTCTTCGTTTTCACAATCTCAACTGGAGATAGCTCTGTGTTTTTGGGCCTGTGTACAGTATGTATTATTCATGTGCTCACTTGTTTCTGAACAACTTATGAAAACCAACTGGAGATTAATTCATAAAAAATAAGCTTTCTCCCCCCTCTCCCTTTACAGGACCAGATCTGTTTCTCTGCCACAATTGTATTGGCTGATTGGGTTTGTGTACTTCCTCTGCCCCTGTTCTGTAGGAAAATCATATCTCTTTAGTATTGCTGCCACACAGCCTTTCATGTGCTTCAAATATATACCATTGTGTTCTGACTTTTGTTTTGTGCAGAATCTCTTTTATGCTCTATCTTCTGCAAGGTCCTCTGTCTTGGCAGCTGGGAGATTTTCATTGTACTTTGCACATCGCACATTTTTTGTTCTGCGAGGTGGCCTTTTGTAGTTGAGTTTGCTAATGTTTCTAATGGAAAACAGGCAAAGCCACACTTCATCAGTCTTATTCTGCTCTAAGGCACAGCTGCCAAGCCCAATGAGAGGATCAAGATCCTCCCTGCTCACAAAGGAGAATGTGGGCTCAACTCAGCAGCAAAAAGGATCTATGTGTCCCTTGCCGAAGGTGAGAGAAGCAGATGTTGGATCACTGGAGACTTTGACCCCTAGCTTCAGACACCATAATCCTTTTACCATGTGAAAACATGCCTGTTACTCTTCTTCCTGAGAAACATCCCTCGGCTTCTTTATCCATCCTCCTGCTGGATGGATAAAGAAGGATTTATCTATAAATCCTTGACCAGCCATCGTGGGGTCACTCCCTCTCTGGTTCCCAGTAGAGCTTGGGTATAGAGTATAGAGACAATGAACTTCCTTCTCTGCCTCACTTCCTACATTTCATTCTCAATTATGGACACAAGCACAACCTCAGCTTCACCATGGTCATGGACCATTTTTCTGCACCTTGTGTCCCACATGTAGCTGAAACCCGGGACTCCAAAAATATCCATTGAATGAATGACTGCACTACTGCCCTTAACTCCTGGACATCCCAGCCCAGGCTTTGCGAGAAGCCGTCAGATGTCCCTGCTGCCTCCCATCCCATCTTCCTGGAATCCTTGCTCTGTGCCTCTTGCTGGTTTAGTTCTTCAGGCAACTGGAAGGGCAGGGATGATAGTGTGGATCTGTGGTCTGTGAGGTAAAGGGTAGGACATCAAAAGGCATTGACCTACGGAGACACAATGCTACCATTCCCACATACAATGCCTCAGTTCCATCATGGGAGAGCACCCTTGGAAACCTCAACGTGAAAAGCATCTTGCCTTGCATGACGGTCCCAGGCTCCTTCTCTTCTGGAGAGAGAGAGTATGTGTGTGTGTGTGTGTGTGTGTGTGTGTGTGTGTGTGTGATTCCCCTAGTTTGCTATCTCAAATCAATTCTTTCATTTTGAGAACTTCCATTTTTTAAAATATATCCTTACATGAATGGTTGTCATTTTCTTCATCTCTCCTTCTATATTTTAATTCATTATCATATATTCCCCACTAAGACAGACTAAAACACACTTTTACATTCATCTCACTGTTCACTGAAAACTCAGTCTTCCCTTTCTTAAATCTCTCTCTCCCTCTTCCCCCTCTCCCTCCCTCTTTCTTGTTTTTTATGTTTGTTTTTTGGTACTCTTGACTCCATTCCCCCTCCTTTGACAAATTACAGTTTATTAGTTGTTATGGCAACTCTGTATTGCTCTCAGTACCTCTCTCTCGTGACATGGCTACAAATGAAGAGGTTAGAAAGATGAAGATAGGCTTCACACTCCCCCAGTCTCTTCCCTAAGCCTTTCTCCCATCCTCATTATCATCTCTACTCCCTGTCCCCATAACCTTACACACAGGTAACAAAGAAGCCCAAAAATAAATAAATAAAAGACTATGTCTCTTTGGTTGTCCACAGCAGTATTATTTGCTACTATAACAAAAAAAAAAAAAAAAAAAATGAAACAGTAGAGTGCTTGAGCTGGAGTAGCATGTTGTGATTTGTGGCAACTTTGGAGGCAGCTTCTCTGTTTTGGAACAGCAATCACCACAACAGGCCAATTGTGTTAGGGGGAAACAGGTGGCACACTCAATTCTAATTATTTCTGGCATCAGCTTCTGCCATTCGTGCCTTACCTAAGACTCCTATGGGGTGACTCTGATCAATGCCCATTAGAACTACCTCATTCCCTTGACTTTAGCCAAGATCCTATCTGAATCAGGACTAGTCTACTAAATTCATAAGAAGATCTCCCCACTTTTCACAGAATTATTCCAGACCCCATGCTCCACACCTCTCAAGCAATACACTTCACTTCCATATATCTTCCTAACAAGTTATTTTGCTGTCACATTTTCTCTGACATCTGTCACCTTGGTATCTAAGCACTCTAGCAAATTCATGAGGCTAAAAACAAACACTTATGTGGGAAGGGGGAAAAAAGCTCTTCTTTTCTGCTCTCTCATCTCCATAGGGACAAAATAGCACAAAGATGCTATGATTCTACAAGGTCATGCTGTGCAAAGACAGCATAACAGAGCCAAGAAAAGACTGCAAAATCCCAACTTCCAGTCCCTGACCTCCATAATGCATATACACACTGTCTGGAGTCAGTGTCAGTGTTTCTGTAGAAATTACCGGCGAGATTTTGTGACTGCTGACCATTGCCAGGAAGGAATCTTCACAAAATGGAATATATTCCCTTCCCTTCCAGGATCTGGACCTTGCCTCCTTCTCTTACTGCTGAATGTTCAAGCACTATTTCAACTTTAATACTTACTAACATTAACTGCAATATTCAGAGATTTTATTTATTTAGCAAATCACTCAATCATTATTAATTGGCAGTCTTCCACAGGCACGCACATGTTAGAGATGGGTAAGACTCTATCTTCAAATCCTCTTTAAGGATTTGTTATCTGTCAAGAAAAGATGAGATATATGTATAAAAATTATTACTGAAAAAATACTATTTCCTATTCTAAACTCAAAAGAGGGACAAAAACTACAAGGATTTTGTTCTAATAGATCTTACTGCTATAGCAGAGAAAACAAGACAATAAACAACAGAAAAGCAAACAAGATTGCTTACATCAAAACATAATAAAAGATAAAATGTGATATAATAAAGATATAGATGAAGCGCTCGATACCTTTTTTCCCACAGGGAATTTAAGTAGCTAAATGGAATGTATGATCTACTTTCAGAATTATGTTTGTAGCAATCTAGACCTCTGAATGTAAATGATTTTTCTCCAGTAAGCAAATATTGCAGATGTTGCATTCACCCGCTAGTGACCTTCATGGAGCAAGAGATTCAGCACCTGTAACAACGTGGTGACCAAAATATTTTAAAGAATTTGGAAGCAGTTGAAATATAAGTTGTTCAAATCCAGAAGAGAATTAGTTTAAAAATATAGGATCTCGGGGAACTGTTGCAATCCATTGGCCACTTGATGGGCTACTATTCAAAAGAGAATGAACTTATTCTTCCACCCTAATTATTTAAATGGATTACCTTATAGTTGCTGAAAACTAAAGAAGCAACCCTAACTGCTTTGTCTTTAAAAATAACTAAACTTTAATAGTTTTGTTTTTAATGTTGCAGCATTCAAGTACATATTAGGTGATACATCTCTTCTAACCTTTATTCTATCATTAGTCCACATTTACCTGTACCCCTGAGATTCGGCCAGTTGAGCAACATAAAGACCTTAGCTCCTCAAACAAGTAACTTCAAGGAAACTTATTTGTGTACCCCCATTGCATATTCTCTGCTTACCTAAAAGCTGCCATTCAAAATATTCACTGTCCCTCACTTGTAGACTGGTCCAGGAAGATAACGTATATTATCAGTCTTCAGAGGAGGTATTCAGCTTTCTGACCAAGGACACTTTTTAGATGGTGACACAGGAAAGAGGAGCTCAAGCAGAGTACATGAGTCTACTGAGATCTAGAAACAGACATCAGCATTCAGAACTACTAAAATTCCTTGAATTTGAGTGACAGGGTAAAGAATAGGAGAGAGCTGCACAGAGAAGCTACTCAAGTGGTGAAAGGCTCAAGGCCTAGCAGAGAATGGGTGCTCTGGGCCTTCAAGCTAAATGGAGATCCTAGAGTTTGCACAATTCTAGGAGGTGAGTATAGAGACCTTATTGAAAGCCTTGGACATTCCATTGAGACTTCAGAAAGGTCTCCACTTAGGAGTAAGAACCATGCCCTAAAGAAAGAGCCACATCCTAGGGTTAAGGATAAAACTGAACTGGACCCATTCAATCCAAATAAAAACAATCCTAACAGGTTCAAAATGATCTGCCAACAATTTAACTGCCTGCCAGGACAAAATTCAGCTTTCTTTAAAAAAGGACAAAGTAATCCAGACTCCTTACAATGTATTACCTACAGGGTCTACCATACAACAACAAATTACTAGAATGCAAAGAAGAAAAAAAAGTGGTCTATAATAAAGAAAAAAAATAGCCAATAGAAGCAGACCCTAAGATGGCCCCATTGGATTTAGTAAGCAAGAATATTAAAATAGCTATTATCAACATGTCAAAAGATAGTATAATATTAAAAGACAATGTAAATATAAGTGAGTACTTGGAAGTCTCAGAAGACATTTTAAAAATTAAATGGGCATTCTAATAGTGAGATTACAATATCTGAAATAAAATGTGCTGAATGAGCTTCACACAAATTAGAGATGGCAGAGAAGATAGTCAGTGAGCTTGTATATATCCCTATTTAGTATTTAAACTGAGAGAGAAAGACTTTTAATAAATAGAAATAACAGAAATTTAGTGTTCTGTGAAAAAAAATCTTAAGTGTTGTAATATACCCATAGTTAATTTCCAAAAGATGAGAGAAAAAGGGAAGAAAAAATGTTTAGATAATAACCAGACATTTTTCAAATAAGCCAAGAATTTGACTATCAAAATTAAAGCCAATGAACCAAATGTAGAATTTTATTGTATTTTTATTTCAATAGTTTTTGGAGGTGTAGGTGGATTTTGGTTACATGGATAAGTTCTTTAGTGGTGATTTCTGAGATTTTGATGCACCAGATGTAGAAATTTTTTAAAACCCCTAATGCATTATATATAAATTACTGAAGCCTAAATACAAACAAAAAAATATTTAAAGAAGCCAGTAGGGAAAAAATACATTGCATATAGTAGAACAACAATATGAATGATGACTAACTTCTCATCAGAAAGAATGAAAGCTGGAAGATAAATGAGTGAATTCTATGTGGTGCTGAATGAAAAAAAAAAAAAGAACAAATTGCCCAGAATTTTATAGATACCAAAAAATAATCTTCAAAGTGAAAATAAAATAAATATATTTTTAGATAGGTGAAAACTGAAAGAATTCATGTTCAGCAGACCTCCATGACATAATACTCAAAAGAAGTTCTCTGAACAAAAGAATGGAACTTCTGATATGCAAGAAAGAATGGAGAACTCAGGAATAGGTAAATACCAGGATAAAAATAATATTTTTTCTTCTCTTAATTTCTTTTATAAACAACTGACCTTTACAGAAAAAAAAAAAAAAATGTATTTTATGGTTTTAGCACATTTCAATGTAAAATATATGAACACAATACTAGAAAGAGTGGGGGTAAATGGAATTACACTCTTACAGGATTTTTACATTTTATATGATGAGGTACAATATTAACTCTAAGTAAACTGTAAAAAGGTAAGGACTTCCTAGTGCTTCCTAGAATGACTATGAAAAATAGAGAGGTAAAGCTAAAAAGCCAATAGAAAAAATGAAATTGGATACTGAAACAATTTGCTGAATTCAAAAGGAGGCAAAAAAGGAAAAACTGAGAAACAAAGAAGAAAGGTTAGGCAAACAGTCGTAAATAGCAAGATGATATATTAAATCCAGGATCATCAATAATAACATTTAAAGCAAATGGACCAAACTCCAATTAAGGGCATAGATTTTCAGACTGTGTAGAAAAAAAAAAGACTCAGCTATATCCTGTCTACAAGACATGCACTGTAAATACAATGACCTTGGTAGGTTGAAAGTAAAAGGATAAATCACACAAGATAAATTGCACAAATAGTAACCATAAGAAACCTTGTGTGGCTATGTTGGTATCAGACAAAAGAGACAAGAACAAACCTTACCAAAGACAAAGAGAGATATATCACAATAGTAAAAATAGATTAATTCTTTTGAAAGATATGACAATCCTAACTGCATGTGCTTGTACTATTAGAGCTTCAAAATACACAAAGCAGGAAATGACATGAATAAAGAAAGAAATAGAAAAATACACAGTTATAGATGGAGATTTTTAACCCCTCACTCAGAAATTATTAGAATAACTAGAAAAAAAGTCAAAAAGGAAATAGGTTTGTACAACAATATAAGCTGCCTTGATCTAATTGAAATTTTTAAAACAATATAACCCCAAAACTAGAGAATAGGCATATTTTCAGGCATATATGGTATAACATATATACATGTATAGCAATATAAACCATATGTTGTAAACATATGTAAAATAAGTTTCAATACATTTCAGAAGATTGAAATCTTACACATGTTCTCTGGCAACAAAAGATTAAGTGCAAAAATACTAACTATATGTATGCAGAAATGCTCAAATATTTGGAAATTAAGCAACATACTTCTAAATAATTCATGGATCACAGTACAACTAATAAGAGAAATCAGGAAATACAATTAACCCTTGAACAACATGAGTTTGAGCTGTGTGGGTCCACTTATACGTGAATTTCTTTTCAACCAAATGTGGTAAAAACACAATATTCTCTTGATGCAAAACTTACGTATATGGAAGACAAACTTTCTGTATATGTCTGCAAGACTTGAGTATGCACAGATTTTGTTATACACCAGAATCCTGGAACCAAGCCCTCATGTATACTGAGGAATGACTGTACTGAACTAAATGATAATGAAAACACATGATGTCAAAATTTGTATGATACCTTTCAAATGGTGGTAGGAGGGAATTCATTACTTTGAAAATAGGTATCTAAGTTTCCAGTACAAAAAGGTAGAAAAAAAAAGAGAAAATTAAACCCAAAATAAATAAAAATATATATAGCAAAACGTGGCTCCTTAAATTGTTAATAAAGTTGAGTAAACCTGAGCAAAATCAATCAGGAATAAAAGAGAATATAGTAACTATCAGCACCAGAAATAAAAAAGGGGATATCACTACAGATCCTACAGACATAAAAAGAATAATAAAGAATATTATAACAACTTTATGCCTCTAGATGTAATAACTTGGATGAAATGAACAAAATCCTTGAAAACACAATTTTATAAAACTGACACAAAATTATAGAACATAAAAATAGTCCATATGTAGTTTTCTTTTAAAGTGAAATTCATAACCATAAAGAAAATCCAGATGGCCTTACTATTAGTTCTATGGCATAGAGAAAAAATAATATAATAATTCATAAACTACTTCAGTAAATAAAGAATGATCATTTCATTTCTTGTTTTACAAAGCCAACCAAATTATGATATCAAAATAAATACACTTTAATTTTAAAAAATTATAGCCAAATAAGCCTGAGCATAAACACAAAAACTTTTCACACAATATTAGCAAATTAAACCTAGCAATATATAAAGCTTTCAAGTGGAATTCATATCAGGCATGCAAGATTGCTTTAATAATTAAAAATCAGTCAATATAATCCATCACATGAACAAAATCCATAAGAAAAACTGTGTATTGTATCAATATATAATCATCTTAAAAATTATTTGGGGCCGAGTGCGGTGGCTCACTCCTGTAATCCCAGCACTTCAGGAGGCCGAGGTGGGTGGATCGCTTGACGTCAGGAGTTCAAGACCAGCCTGGCCAAAGTGATAAAACTCTGTCCATACTAAAAATACAAAAATTAGCCAGGCATGGAGGCACACCCCTGTAATCCCAGCTACTTGGGAAGCTGTGGCAGGAGAATTGTTTGAACCCATGAGGCAGAGGTTGCAGTGAACCAAGATTGCACCACTGTACTCCAGCGGGAAACAGCAAGACACCATCTCAAAAAAAAAAAAAAAAAAAAAAAAAATTGGCAGAACTCAACATCCGTTCACAGTTGAAACTCTAAGTAAAGTAGAAATAGATGGAACTTCTTCTTAATCTGATAAAGGATATCTACAAATAGCCCCCTGATTAACATACTTAATAATGAAATGTTGAACTCCTTCCCCTTTCTTTCATAAATGAAGTGTGAATGTTCCTTTTAACTAAATCTATCCTACATTGTACTGCTAACCAGTAAAATAAAGCTTGAAAAATAAATAAAAAGCATAAAAATTAGAAATGAGGAAATTTCATTTATGCAATGATATTATTACAGCTTACATAGAAAATCCTAAAGAATTTATATTTTAAAAAGCTATTAGAACTTATAAGTGAATAAAGTAAGATCACAGCATATAAAGTCACTATATAAATATCAATATGTAAAATTAGAATAACAAAATTTTAAAGTAACATTTACAATAATATTATGAAGCAAAAAATATTTAGGAATAAAATTAACAGAAGAGGTACCAGAGCTGTGAATCAAAAACTACAAAATATTATTGATAGAGATAAAAAATAAATAAATGAGAAGATATAAGATGTTGATAGATTGGAAGAATCAATATTATTGAAATGTCAAATCTCTCCAAATTTTCTACAGAGTCAATGCAATCCTAGTAAAAATTTCAACCCACCATTTTATACAAATCAACAAATTTTTTCCAGCATTTACATAAAACTACAAAGGGCCTACAATAGCCAAAACAATATTTAAAAAAATACATTTGGAGAGCTTACATTACCTGCTTTCAAGGCTCACAAGATTTCACTGGGGTGTTTATTACACTGTATATGTATTTTTCAAAGCTCATTGAATTGCACTTGAGATCTTGGCCTTTAATTGCATGTGAATTTTACCACAATAAAAAAAATAATAAATTGCAATTTCCTCTTGGTAGACTACATCACAAGAAGGTCAGGGTGCTTTCTGCTGAGTATAGGTGAAAGCAGACAAGCATATATACAGCAGAGCTCTTTTCTCTCTGTCTTCTTTAGTAAGCAATGCTGGGTGAATTCTTCTGCATCAACTTGGTTAAACTGAAACAACTTTTCCCAGAATTTCTTCTGTATATATTTCCAAGTTAGAATTGGCCAAAAGAAAAATTTGCACAAGATCTGGAAGGTTGGAGTGAAACAGAAACCAATATTCTCTGAAGCTGCTGTGGTCAGATGTCGTGAAAATAACACAAGCAAATTGCCTGATGGGTTTCACTTTTTTTCTCATTCTTTTCCACTCCACATTTAGCCCTCTCCTCAAGTGACACACCTGGTAACCCAGAAAAGACTTAGCTCACCATCAGACACCTAGCTGCAGACCCACAGAGGCTATAGCTGCATGGAAGTGAGGAATCAGGTGCAGCCTTTTAGTAAAACTTACTACAGGGTTAGAAGTCAAAGAGATGACAATGACAAACTTCAAGTAAGCTTTCATGTATCACAGAGCATCCTAAACATCTTAAGATGTACACTTTTATTAAAAAATGCTTCTCTCCAAAGTCAACTGATATAGGTTCCAATTCCAAAAGAGAAGGTCTCAATACATTCTTCCTTAGGTAACTGAGTAGGCCAATATACATAACCAAAAAGCGAGGCAACATGTCAGGAGATGATAAAGGTGCATGTGCACATAGGCAGATATTTGTATTTCTCCATTAAACAAGCAAAAAACATGTACATCTTTTGCAATGGAGGAAAAAAAAAAAAAGGACATGTCAGAAACAACTAACCCAGCCTTGGTTAGTTTCATAAATTTAGAAATTTATGAAACCCTAGAAAAATCATCTTACATTCTTATTTCCTATTTTATTTACCACAAAACTAGCCATAAGACCCATCTTAACTTCTTCATAAAAGAGTAGAAAATAATTTGAGTTTCTGCTATGTGCTAGGCATATTTATTTATGTAACTGTCCTATAAGGAAAATGATATTAACCTATTTTACAGATGAAATTGAGACTCAGAAATATTAAATAATATATTTAAGGCCATGTAGCTTCTAAGGAGGAGGGCCATGATTTGATCTCATGTCCCTCTGAGACTCACAGTCTTTTTATTAAACCACCCTCATTTCAGCACAAACCTCCATTTTAGACGAAAGGAAGAGCCGTCGTGGGAATGTTTACCCTGTGAAATTATTCTGAAGTAATTATAAAGAAAATAATTTTTAAATACCTCCAGACCTGTGTATGCATGTATGTGTTCCTGGTCAAAGTAGTCAGTTTGAGGGAATACACATACACGCCAATACGTTCGAACATTAATGCGATTTTCCAACAAATTTTTGGAACTTCCACAATTGTGTAGAATTGGAATTGCAGCACAATTGCTTTACACACACTTATACACAAACAGATGTGTGTACACACACAGATAAATCTATATATACAATATATACACAAATTTTATATATTGATATGTATGTATGCAGATAGTAAGTATAGGGTACCCTCTTTCCTCTCTATTCTCTAACATACACATAGAATCCAAGGTGACTTTCATGAAAAACCACACTCCTTGGAGATTTTCAGGCAGAATTCAGGCAAGCACAGGCGTTGGGCGCAGTGTAGAGGGAAGAGCTGCATCAGAAAGAAAGTTGAAAAATATGACCTTTAAGGTCCTTTCCAACGCTGAGATTCCCTGTAATGTAATTTGTTACGTTTGCTTTTTATAAGAAAATTCATTCTATTACATTATGGTCACACCTTATAAGAAGCACTATGCAAATGGAAGGTGGATCTTTGCTATGAGTAATAACATTATGATTGTCTTTTCAGTAAAATCTCTAATTGCCAAATTAATTTCCCTCACTTCTCACCCACCGTGAGGCCAGAGAGGCCCTCTGTGTATGATCTTAGGGCACCCTGAACTTCCTCTGACTCAGCAGTGGTGGGACTCGTAGTTGTTTAATGCCCTCCAGACCTTAAATTCCTTAAGGGCTAAGGCCAACATCTTTATCAATGTGAATCGGGCCAGACTCAGAGGAAGAACTTCATAACTATTTGAAATGAATAATAAATATTCGTTGAATGTCAAAAACGTGGTTGTGGAAACGCGAAACCCGTCCCTGTGCTATCATTCCCATGGGAATAATTTATGTGGCATTTCCTAAAGGCTGTCCATGTGGAGACAAGGAGCGGGTCCCACGCGAGAGGGGATCCTGGCATGGGGGGGCCAGCGAACACTGTGCACACTATGGGACAGCGCGGCTGCAGGGTTGGCTCACAAGTCAGAGGATTCGTTCCAGCGAGGGCAAACAGGGAGAAGAGGGTGTCCTGGACAAAAGGAGGCACTTCCGTTCCAAAGAAGGAGACAATCAACAGCACAGACACAGAAGCAGAAACAGGCAAAACTTTCTGAACAGAAAACTGAGCAGCTCAGTGTGGCTGTGGTGTTCCGTCTGTTGTGGGGGGTGGTGGGAATTAGATGCTGACTTTGGTCAGGGGAAAAGGCCTTCAGTGCCAGGTGTGGTCCCCAACAATATCCAGGCTCTAATCCCTGGAACCTGTGAATGTTTCCTTCTATGGCAAATGTGACTTTGCAGATGAGGAGATTATCCTGGATTAGGTGATGGGCCCTAAATGTAATCACAAATGTCCTTATAAGTGGGAGATGGAAAGATTTGATAGCAGAGGAGAAGGCAATGTGAAGCCTGGACAGAGAGGATTAAAGATGCTGAGCTGCTCATCTTGAAGGTGGTGGAAAGGGCATGAGGCAAGGAATGCAGGAAAACAGGCCCAGAAGTGGGAAAAGGCACAGAAATGCCTTCTCTCCTAGAGCATCCAGAGGGAGCACAGCCCTGCCAATACCTTGGTCTCAGCCCAGTGAAACACTTTTAGGACTTTTGGCTTTCAGAACTGTCTGAGAATAAGTGTGTGCTGCTCTCAGCCACTGAGTTTGTGGTAATTTGTTACAGCAGTCACAGGAAACTCATACAACCAGGTGAAGGCATTTGAGTGTTACCCGATAAGCAATGAAGAGTCATGCCAGTCCAGGCAGAAATGGATTGGGGGAAGGCAAATGGGAGGGGTGTGGCGAGGGGGAAAGTGTGGAACAGTGACTTGATTTTAGAAGTGGATAAAATCTCCCTGGATATTTTGTTAGCAAAGCATTTTGGGATCCTTTGGGATGAAAGGTGCTGCAGAAAATGTAATAACGCTAATAAATATTCTATGATTTCCCTGGAACATGTCCTCGGGTGAACTACAAGGCGGCTCTTAATGTTACGATAAGAGATGTGGGAGGCTCCGCAGTTTGGGGTCTCGGGGTGCCATAGAAACCAAGACTGTGTTTGTCTGCCTCCCCTGGGGACTGGCATCCTCTGAGCCTCACATGTCTTCTTCCCCAAACCTAATTCACATGAGCTCTGGGGAGCAGCGGCAAAGGGCAGAGTCAAGAGCTGTTCAAGGCAACAATAGCAGGAAAAGGGAGTGTAATGAGTTATTTAGCATTCCACCAGGGCAGTGCAAGACCAGCTCCAAGTGCTGAGTGGGCGATGATTGGGGTAATCCATAAAGATTTGTGGAGAGTGGTTGGCTGAGATGACTAGAGTTAACGTTGGGGACATTTGTGCATGCTGGGCCTGAGACCTGCTAATTCATCTCCCTTACAGGTCGCAAGCTGGAAATTGAGGCTTCTACCCCCAGAAAACTTCTTTTAAACCAGAGACTCAAGATTCCCAATCTTTTTGACCCTTCATCATCTTTTGACAGTGCTTAAAGACTCGACAGAGGCCTTGACCTTCAAGGTAAAAGAGCCCTTCATTCCCTAACAGGCAGTATTTGTTCTATCTTAGAACTGAAGGGAGCATTGGAGGTCATGTCACTCAAACTACTCATTCTACAATGGAGAAAACCCAGGATCAGGGAAGTCAAGTGACCCTGGGGAAACACCTCTGGTTTCCCAGCTAGGGATCTTGCCCCTGGACCACACCTCTCCAGTTAACTTCCTCATCAGAGTAGGAGACTCATGCATTGCCTGGAGCTAATGTTCCGGAGAAATATGTGCCCAAAGGTCCTTGCCCTCTGGAAGAGTAAGGGACTTCTACACAGGACGTAGCCTTTCTTTCTGTATCATGGTCTATTTCTGGACACTGAGACAAAATTCTCTTTCATCATGATACCTTCAAATCTCAGACTCTCTGGGAGACCAAATCCGGTTTGGAGCTGAGCCTGCCAATAAGCAGAATTCATGAGAAGGGAACGGTAAGCATGGAGTCAGTATATCTGGTTTCAGATGCTGGCCCTGTCACTTGCAGTATGTCATTTGATCTCTCTGCTCCCAGCTTCCTGAGGGATAAATATGGGATAATAATACCCACCTCAGAGCTGCTGCAAAGATTCACTTGGACAAATACAATGCATGCCGAAGTGCTTAATAGAATGCTTAGAATATACTAATGCTGGATAAGCATGTGCTGGATCAGAATTTAAATGAGTTTTTAGGAACACAAGTATGAATATGAAGGTTTCCAAAAATACCTTCACTCACAGCCTCTTGAGTGAAAAAAAAAAAGTCTAAAATTGCACCATTAGCGACACAGACCTCAGATTCTAGGACTGCCAGCCATTGGGAATTCCCATCAAAATACACCTCAGAACCTCAAACCAGTATTACTGAAGACCTCAGCAGGAAGTAATTGCTAGGGGTAAGCAGCCAAGGTTCTGCAGAAATAAGAGAAGGGTGGAGAAGTGGGGGAAATAGGGAAATGAGTTGTACTGAATGGTCCCTGCAAGGCTTCATACACAGGAGATGTCTGACTCCAATTCTCGACTTTCCTTTGGCCAGAAGTATATGAAGTTAGAAATCTAATGCTATTTCTACATTCTAAAATATTCCCAGAAACAATGTTTGTTTTATGTTTTTGTTTCCCTGCTTTTCTACCATGATTGAAAGGGAGAGAGGGCAGCCTCCCACCAACCTCTCCTGGAGCTGTGGACTCCTCTGGGCTTTGTGCTCTGCAGGCAGGCAATCTGCACCTGCCCCCTGCATTCTGGCTTCATTCAGACATCTGGGCTTTTGCTGTTTGATACACACTTATTGAACTATTGAAGACATCAAGATAAATAAAGCAACATATTTCCCTTGACAAGTTCACGGTCAAATAGAAGATACAGACTTGAAGCAAGTAATTATTATAAAATGTGATCACTGCATGAATGCCAGGAGAAACTGGATGTGAAAAGGGTGTTTTTATGGCTTGGGGGTTTAGAAATAGGGGCAGACCTGGAAGACTTCACAGGAGGAGACATTTGAGTGCTTACGGGAGCCAAACAACCTGTGGATGGGAAGAAAATTCCAGAGAGAGGATAGCCTTTGCCAAAGAGTTGAGATGCATAAGGGCCAAGCATCCTTGGTGACTCTAACACTGCAGATGTTGTGCCAGTTATTAAGATGTTGTCCCCTCAGCTCCTCATCGCCTTTCTCTACCCAGCTGTGTGGTGCTAGGGCTGGGGCCTCCTTTGGAGCTGGCTGCCTGTTAGGACCCACAGGGAGCTGGCTCCAGAGAGAGAGCCCCTACCTGCTGGCTGCGCTTCCTGTCAGCATTGCCCCAGTAATGGCTCTTCATCCTGGCAGCTGCAAGTGTCCCAGCCTCTAGGATCCTTGACTCCCAGCCTTACGGGACCTCTCATACAACTGCAAGCCCTGGCTGGGGGGCTCCCTCTCATTAGAGGTCTAAGCCCAGTTCCACAAGGGGCTTTCTCCAAACTTCTGAATCCCAGCAGAAGTTGAGTAACCCCTCTTCTTCTTAGAGGTATGAGAACCTCGCCTGAGAGAACCCTCCTCCTCCACCGAAGTGTCTAGCACTTCTCCGTCCTCAGAAATCTCAGCCACATCTCCACAGCTCTATAAGCTTGTAGGTTCTAATAATCCCAATCTCTGCTTTTTGGCCCTCCAGCTTTAGGATCAATAGCTCCTTCTGTGGCTCAACCTTTGTATACCTTGGTGTTCCCTTTTCATATTTTCAGTCCTCCAACACCAGGCTAATTGGTGCCATATTTTCTCCATTCATGTACATAGAGAGGTTCCTGTTCTCCTCCCTGTAGGCTGACTAATACATGCTATAAGAGATACAAGATGAAATGAAACTGGGTCGTGCAGGACTTTATACCCCGTCAAGAATTTTTGACTCCATTTTACAGATCAGGAGTGGGGAGCCCTGTCCATCTGAGAAAGAGGGTACTGATGCAGGGTGCGTTGCAGTGAGACATGGGACTAGAGGAAGTGAGGACTGAGGCAGGGAGGTGGGCGAGGAGGAAGTTTCAATGATCCAGGCATGGCATGGTAAGAATCTGGCCACTGCAGAGAATGAGGTAGAAAAGGAGTGTGTTCAAAGAACACTGAGAAGCCGCCTTCTATTGGTAGGCAGTCCATATGACTGGCGGGAGAAGACTCAGGGCTCCACACCACATAACGCCGGCATCCCACCCTTTCCCTTGGGGTTTAAGAGATGTGGTCTTGGCCTCTGCAAGAGAAACAGGTCCCTGAAGAGGCAATGTGACCTTAAAGTAAAGAGATGGGCACTGGGTTGGAATCTTGCTTCCACACCAATATAGATGTAACTTTGTATAAAATACTGAACACACCGAGGTCGGTTTCCTTAAAATGCCTGTATTGAATGGTTTAAGTATCATGTTTTCCCCAAACTGACTGGTAATCAGAATTACCTTTAGAGGCTTTGGAAAAAAAAAAAGTCAATTATTAGACCTTACCCTAGATATTCTGAATTTAAAATTTCCCAAATATGGGTCTCAAAGTCTGACATTTTTTACACTTCCCTGGTAATTCTCGTGAGAAGCTATGTTTGGGAACCACTGTCTTAGAAGTTAATATAGATAATGCACATGACCGTATCTAGCTTACAATTCACTGCAGCAGACACAGTTGGCTGACAATGTCCCACCCATGCTTCCTCTTGGCACTTGCCACCCTAGAACACGCAGATGGCCTCCTAGTGCAAGCACCTGTGACTCTGCCTGAGAGCTTCTCTAGCTGCAGGAGCATGCTTGGCCCTCAACTCAGACAACCGGAAGGCATTTTCTACACTCTGGGACTGAGTCCTAGTTGCTCACAGAAGCAACCTGCTTATGATCACATGCTGAGAGGCTTCCTTCCTTCCTTCCCGTTCTCACCCAAACACTCCTCTACCAATTCATCCTGACATCACACCTCAAATAAACTACTCATCTTCAAATCCTCTTCCCAAGATCAACATCTGGATGAACCAAACCTAAGACCTATGTACTTAGTCCCTGTCAGAGTCTTCCTTCTGTATCTTATGGTCTCAGGCTCAGAGGATGGGGAATGACAATGATCATCTAGCCCACATTGGTAAGACACTAGAGATTACACCGTTCATCTACAGGCATTTTTCATCTCATCTGATCTTCACAACAACCTTGGCCATTGGGAAGTACTGTGCTCTATTTCCATATGAGGAAACTGAGATCCCACTTGTTAAATGACTTACACAAGGCCACCAGAAAAAAATAATGCCAAGCCTCAAAATTTAGTTTTCTATCCATAATAGTAATAGTTTTGAGAATCTGATGTAATCTATATGTCTTCCCCTGACTGAAAAGAAAGTGCAGATACTGACCTACTCACAACATTCTAATAGATTATAGGCTCTTCATGGACTTCCAGTGTGCCTGTGGATCCTTATGGGAACAGAATATTAATTAGGTGTTCATAGACCCACGTG
The DNA here is from genome assembly GCF_047675955.1 of Chlorocebus sabaeus. NCBI lineage: Eukaryota > Metazoa > Chordata > Mammalia > Primates > Cercopithecidae > Chlorocebus > Chlorocebus sabaeus. The sequence continues at coordinate 126,739,459 of NC_132904.1, read as the reverse complement.
AGGAAGGCTTGTGTTTCTAGCAGGCTAGCTGGTAGAATATTTTCTCTCCTGGTTCCTTTCTCCCCAGATTTCACTCAAAGCCACACACCCAGCCATAAGCTTCTTTTTGATGTTTTGAGCTAGAACATTAGTAGATTGTAGAGCTTATCAACACCTGGTGTAATGCCGGCCACTGCACTCCAGCCTGGGTGACAGAGCGAGACTCCGTCTCAAAAAAAAAAAAAAAAAAAAAGAGAGAGAGGACAGAGAAAGGGCCGTGCTCTCTGGGGGCCTTCATCAACAGTCAGAACTAACAGTCAACAATCAAACTGTAAGAAAAAAAAAAAAAATCTATGAACAGATTCATTTTCAGAATCCAGTCTGGAACAATGGATACTCAACAAATGGTGGTCTTTCAATGCAGAGGGTGTTAAGAGTGTCATTTCACAAAGGAGTAACACTTCTCCTTTATTCATCAGCAAAGTTCTCTGAGCTACCAGTCCATGTGGTGTTGGAAACATGGAAATTTTAGCAGATGCTCTGACAATGGCCATTCTTCAGGAGGCAGGAGCACAGATTCAGGAGCCACAATATCTTATCTGACTTTTGGGTCCAAGACTTCCTAGCATAGTGACCTTAGGCAAGTCATCTACAATGTCTGTGCTTCACTTTCTTCATCTGTAAGGTGCAGATGATAGTAGTACCTACTTCATGGTGTTACTATGGAGAATAAATGATGTAATACCCATATCACATTAACAAGGATGCCTGGCACTCAGCAAAACTCAGTATTCGTTATTTCCTTAGCCTAGGTTCCCTGGAAAACTGAGGCAGAGCTCATGTGATAACCCTTAATAAGGGGAAGGAGGTAGGTGAAATCCTAGGGAACAAGAATGGGGTGGAAAGTAAGGGAAACAAGGAGGGAGGGAAAGGTCCAAAATCATATGATAACGGGATGGCCACAGCTTCACAAGAAAACTCTGCGGGTTGTTCATTCCACAAGTCCTCTCCAGAGAGGCCACACAGAACTACTGCCTCTAAGACCAATCCCTTCGGAAGGAAAAGACAGCAGTGTATCTCCTGCCTCCTTTGCATCTCCCATTTCTAATGGTCACAGTTCACCTCTCAGAGCCCTGCTTCTTGGTCCTTCTGAGTACTGTGGCCATGCTTCTCTGAGAAGCCAGGGCCCCTACATGTCTGCTCAGTCAGACCCAGCCTGAGGAAGCTTCCTGGGGAAAGTGGCTAAGGTTGCAGGGAGGGGGTGACAGAGTGGCCAAATGGATCTGGACATCGCATTCACTGGGTTGGCTATTACTATTGTTGTTCTCTCAGAGCTGTTATTTTCAAACATGTACATTTATCCTGATTCACCCTTTTCTGCCAACCAAGTTGCGAAGCTGTTATCCACTGGTCTTGAACAGAGATTTTTCTCCTATTTTCTGCTCCAATCACAGGAACACTAGATTAAAGCTTCCTTCACTAAATTGAATTTCAATTCCCTGGAAGGACCATAGTGAATGTATGAGAAGAAATGGATTTGTAACCAAGAGTCAGATGTGTGGTCAAGATTAATAGGAGATTTTCACTTTGAAACTAAAGATAGAATGCTTTCCACTGCGGCCCTCTGTGCGTTGTGTTTCAGAACTGAACAGGAGTTAGAGAAGAGGTCTACCAAGGAGAATTCAGGCTGCCTTCAACTCCACAACCTCAACAGTGACCAATAGGTTCTCAACCTAAGAAGCAAGAAGCATCTTGATTTCTCAAAGAACTAACAATAGATCATTCTATCTAGCAATTCCACTACTAGGTACCTACTTAAAAGAAAAGAAGTCATTGCTTATTGTAGCACAATTCACAATTGCAATGATATGGAATCAACCTAAGTGCCCATCAACTGATGAGAGAATAAAGAACATGGTGTGTCTGTGTGTGTGTGTGTGTGTGTGCGTGCGTGTGCGTGTGCATGCCATGGAATACTACTCAGCCATAAAAAAAGAAATAATTTTTTTGTAGCAACTTGGATGGAACTGGCGGCCATTATTCTAAGTGAAGTAACTCAGGAATGGAAAGCTAAATACCACATGTTCTTACTTATAAGTGGCAGCTAAGCTATGAGTATGCAAAGGCCTACAGAGTGGTATGATAGACATTGAATACTCAGAAAGGGAGTGGGTGAAGAGGGGTGAGGGATGCAAAACTACCTATTAGGTACAATGTACACTACTCAGGTGATGGGTACACTAAAATCCCAGAATTCACCACTATACAATTCATCCAGGTTACCAAAAATCATTTGTAATCTTAAAGCTATTGAACTTTAAAAATAATAATAATCTGTCCAAGCCAGAGGCAGAAAGGCTTTTGCTAGTGGACAGTGCTGTAGGTTGAGTTGTGTGGATGCAGACTGTGAGGACAGCGTCGTATGCAAGGTGTTCATGAGGAATCAACAACTAGGAGAGAAAGGGGAACAGGCCCGGGCAGAGGGAAGAGGAGGTGCCGTGTGGCAGGGAACTCTCAGCCAGTAGTGTCGGACAGTTTCCTCGTGTTGGGCACAATGGCCAGTATAAGGCATTTATATGCCTACTTTGCCCAGCCACCAAATATAGGCTGCCTCCGAAAGAACGACATCACCTCAGGTGAGGCCACTCCTTCCGTAGAGGCAGGTGCTGAGGACCTGAGAACAGGAAGGTGCCTGCACCACACCTGGGCAGGAGTTCCTTCCCTGAGGGGATCTGAGTGACATACCCCCATGTCTTCCACAGTCTATCCCTTTGCCACTTGGACCCCTTTCTCCATGTACGTTCGGGGAGTAACTCCTCCAGAATTTTGGTGCGTCATCGTTCCAGAGGGGAAACTTAGGACAGGGAAGCTGCTGGGACAAGCCACAGTCTGTTAGTCCCGAAGCTGTAATTGATGCTCTTTGTCTCCACCCTCCACAACCATGTCTAGGTCACCCTCACCCTCAGCTAGCACCTCTCTGCTGGCCACAATGGCTTATCTAGCAAACTGACTCTAATCCAAGAGGAGGGGCCTGGTCCTCTGCTCACCATGTCATTCCTGGGGCTGGGGTACTGGGCCTGTCCATTTAGTCACAGTTAGACAAGGCAGTACCAAGAAACGTTCACTGGCATTGTTCCCTGACCCCATTGGGTTAGACAGTTCTACCCACTCTGATGATGCCAAGCTGTGACTCCTCTTCTTGTCCATTGATCCAAAAACACAACATTCCCAAAATGCCAACAGCCATGGCTTATACTTCAATGCAAATCTGGCTGTGTTCCCTGATGAGTGGAACCTTTAGACCAGGAGCTCTAACTCTGCAGGGCCCAGAGTTGTGCAGTATTCCCCAGAGGGCCATGAGGGGTGTTCTGGTGGGGTCATTCCTGCTTCCACCCCTTGGTTCCTGGACTCATGTGTTTGTCTTCTATTGAGGATATAATTCCATGTAAAGGTTTTCAGTTCAGTGAGTATACTGCATCTTTGAGGACAGCACCCCATCCTTGCACAATATTCCCTCCAAACTAATATTCTATTGATGCCGTTAGCAAGCTCCAGTGCTCTATGAGTTCAGCAGAACCTGGGTAGTGTGACATGAGCTGTGTCTGATGGATCCCATGGTCATGGCACCACTCCCATACCTCCATTACTTTAAACTGGGCTCCCTGCTCTGGCACAATGACATGTGGGATTCGGAATTAGCAAATTAAACCCTCCATGTGTTCTGTGGTAGCACTGCTGGCTGAGACCTGAGAGTCAGAAAGGCAAACCATGTCTATAATGTATGTCTATTTCTCTGGAAATAAAGCCTGGCCTCTGTCAGGATGGAAAGGGCCTAATGTAGCCAACTTGCCGTCAAGTGTCCAGTTGGTCTCCTTGAGGTATCATGCCATTTTGGAGACTCAGCATTAGTCTCTGTTGCTGGCAGGTTGAACATAGCAGTAGCAGGAGTCAGTCCTGGTGAGTGGGAGCCCATGTTGTTGGACCCAGGCAGGACCTCCACCTCTGCCACCATGACCATGTCATTCAGACGCCTGTGGCTAATGTCAACTCCATGGCTTCTTTGGTTTTGATGGTTTTTGAGTGTCCTTTCCCTAGAAGACGATATCTGGTGGGCATCAACCTGTGACATGAAGGTCTTCAACATGGCGCCTTCCACATGCCCATCCACATGCTGGTACCCTAGACCTCCTAGTCCCCAGTCTTTCAATCTCTGTCACTTCAGGCTCCTGAGCAGCCAGCCTGGATCCCAAATGTTACTATCAAGACCTTGTCTATTGCATAACAGACCTGCCTTTGTTGGGTGGTGAACCAGGCAACTGAAGCTCAGTGACTTTGCTTGATACGTCCTGGGCTTAGTGCTCAGCTTTCTCAGTCCACCTGACTGTTCGAGTTTCTTTGTCTGCAACTAAAGACCCCTCTGGCTTTCACACCAGACTTTCAATTGCTTGTTACTCACCACTGGTTATTTTCACTCTGTAGAGCGTCAAAAACCCTCGTTTTCCTTATACTAGTTTCTCCATATCTTTCAAACGCCTGATATATCATGCCCACTGGTGCTTTTCCTTTTGTGAGTACACCACCAGTGAGTTTTAACTACTGGACCCCCACTTTGTGCCAGACGCTTCCTATTGCCCACCTACCTCCGGTGAAGGAGTCCTCTGGCCAGTCAGGAAGTGATCCAGCTTCAAAGCCGCGTTTCAGGCCATATCTTAGTACTATTGTAGGTTAGGACCTTCAGACGTTCAGTTGTCTACACCAGACCCTGAGATGGATTTGGGGCGTAATATAATATACAGTCAGGGACCAATGCTGCCAGAAACAAGGGCAGAGAAATCACTGGGCAGAGGGAGAAGCTCAACTGTGACATTGACCTGAATAAGCCTCAGCCAGCCAGCGGGAGCTCTGGAGTGACCACCGCCCAACAGCATCGTCTCCTGTCAGGCTGAGGAGGCTGGGCCTCTGAACCTCCAGCCAGCTCGGTCACCAGATGTGAGCTGTAGCTGAGACAAACCCTGAAGGGGCTGACTGCTGAGGGGACACCCCTCAGCTGAACAGCCAGTTCCAGGGCCTTGAGCAGCACTTCCCCATATCTGCCACACTCGCAAAATACTGCATCCACATTCCAGTCTGAACATCAACAGCTTCAGAGCTCAAAGGGACCTTCCAGGGCATCTCTGATTCCTCTGCCCCTCCTTGTCCCAGGAGGGTGACTAGTTCAGGTCTGTCTGGAATCCAGGGCTCCTGATCACAAGTCTCTCATTAGCAGTCCTTTGCTTTCTCTGGTGTCTCTTTCTCAAATGTTCTTCTCACCTTCAGGCATGAATTTGTAGTGTATGACATCTGTATACTTTATGAATATTTCACTTTGTAGGTAGCCTCCCTCAGGCTGCAAGCAAAATGCCATGTGCCCTGCAGGTCTTCATTTAGATAATAATTAACTAAAAGGGAGAGAAGTGAGGACCTGCTGTGAGCCCCAGAAATAGTCCTGCTCTCTCTGTTTCTCTCTCCCTCCCTCCCCCTCTCTCTCTTTCTCTCTCTCTCACACACACACACATAAACACACAACCAGTCAGTCCAGCTGGCCATTGATGCGCACCACCCCACTTCAGTGCTAATGCTAGTAGTGGCTTCTGTTCATTCACTAAGTGTTTCTGGAGCTACTAGTAGGTGCTGTTCTAGACACTCTGTACAGATACCTGTGGGTCACATGGCACAGCGCTGGCCTCGTGGAGCTTGCGGTCTCCAGGGGAAGGCAAGCAAGCAGAGGCAATTGCAAGGACTTGTGACAACAGTCCTGGCAGAAACACGCTCTGGGACTGCAGTGACACAAAGGAGGAGATAACATGCCCCTGTGGGGATCGGGCTCAGCTCAAGCTGAGGGGTGCAGTAAATGGGGCCCATTCAGGCAAGGAGGGAGCGAAAGTCCCTTCCGGGGCTGCAGCCACATGGCAACGTGGCCTGAGGGAGCTGCAGTGACCAGGTGGGGTGGGCGCAGCCTCCAGAGATGAGGATCCTGCCAGGGACAGTGTGCACTCAGGAAAGGTCCTCTAAGACCTGTGAGGGGTCTTTGACGGCTTTAAACAGGTCAAGAACTTGAGCCGATGGTGTGCTGGAAAGATGAGGTTGGCCGTGGTGTGGATGGAGTATGAGTTTCAGGACTGGACAGAGGAAGATCAGTGGAGCCCCTCGCCATGCTGTAGGCAGGAATGGGAGGGTTTGGTTTAAACAGCAGCACTGGAAACAGAAAGCATGACAGGAAGAGAGCTGGGAGGGAGTGAAATCCATCAAACATGAAGGTAAAGATGGAGAGAGAGAGGGAGGGAGGACTTGAGGATCTGCGGTTTCTCTCTGGACAAGATGAGGTACAGCAGGGCAACAAGTTTGGGGCTAAGATTTGGGGTCCAGTTTTACACACACTGACGTGGAACTGCCTGTGTACAATTAGGTGGAGATGTCCAGTAAGCAATGGTATACATGGGTTTGAAGCTTGGATATAATGCCTGTGTTGGAAATACAGACTTGGGAGCAGCGGATATGTTGATGTGGCCCTTTATGTAATAGCTACGTCCTTCTAAATGCAGTGACCATGCCTGTCCTGGTACCTTTTGTTGCTGGAGGGAGAGGTAGCAAGCAGCAGGTCAGCATGCTGAGAGTTAGGTACAGTAGCTGCCTAGATTTTGAAACTGGAAGGAAAAGTCCAGAAAATGCCAAGGAAAGTAAAACCTACCATTCAGAACAGTTTCCAAATCAAATCCCTCCCTTGGTCCTTCAATAAAGAGGAAATAGAGAACAAAGAATGGCAAACAGAGAGTTTTTAAATAAATCATAATTAGTAACACACATATGGGCTCAGTGTGGGTGAGCAGTTAGACAGCTAATTATATTGAAGCTGCATGTGCATGAAACCAGAGAGTCTCACCCCAAATGTGGGGCTTCCAGCTACTGCCGAGATGCCTGGAGGGACCGAGGCTGCCAGTGGAGCTCATCCAGACCTGCGATAGTGGATCAAGGTAGACAGAGAGAGAGAATAATGTGAATCCACATACTGAAAATGTTGGGGCACCTGCAAGAGCAGTTGGGCTTCTGGCCTAACTGGAAGAGAAATGGATTTTCTTAATCAAGTACCACCCTTTAAAATTTCTGCCCTCCAGCTAATGGCTTCACCAGTTACCCCAGGACCCTTGGGGCTGGATTTGTGCATAGCACGGGCTCCATCTAGCGATCGACGCTGGAAGCACTTGTCGTGTCTCGCCCTGTGGCTCTTGGGGGTTCCGTCCCAGTGATGAAAGACTGGAATGTTCCAGCATGGGAAAGTCTGTGTGTGGTTAGAGGACTGATTCTTCTTCTAACAGTGTGCTGAACTACAGGTAGAAAAAGATCGAATATTCATTAACAGAAGAATTGTAGAAATAGGCCAGGCATAGGAAACAGTTGTGTGTTTTCTTGTTTATCTTTTGCAATTTATTTTGCACAATGCTTTTTGTCTTCTACAGCCTCGGGCTCTGTTCAGGATTAGCAGCTTCAATTGTGGTTTTCCCCCGCTTTTTATTCCTTTTCTCTCACATTCATGAAGAACAAAGGCTTCTTCAAACTGCCAATATCAACCTGAAACATCAGTGATCAAGAAACCCTGGAGGAGACAAGCCAGTGGCAGTGAGGCCCAAGTTCCTTCCAGAAGCCTCGCTTGCCCCTGCAGTCTTTCACCATTGCACCTTCTTTGTTTTCTCACTCTGCAGTTCACTTTACACACACACACACACACACACACACACACACACACACACACTCTGCTCCTGACCAAAGACACGCTGGGAAATAAGACTAGACAAGGGCCAAGAAAAAAGCTAACAAGGCTAATGTGGTCAATGCTTGGGTGGGAGGAAGAAATTAAGGGCATACTTTTTTATTGTTTGTGAAGAAAGGAATTTGGGCCGAGCGCTGAGGACAAAGGGCCACCGTAAGAGGAAATAGAGAGCAAAGAACATTTCTCAGCAGAGAAAGCAGCAATTGGGAGTATTGTGGGGTCTTGAGAAGAAGGGGACTGTCTCAGGGCTGGTCTCGGCGCTGGCAGCTCTCCAGCAAAGCCTTGAGGCAACCACCTCATCCTGTAGATGACCACTCTAAAGCACAGAACAAGTTGATTGTGAATCCTGCTAATGGTAGACCCTCCACTGCAACATCCACTGTGAAATCAGAGGAGGGAATGAAACAGGAAAGGAAGAGCTGAGAGGAATCTCTTTCCCTTCCAGGCACATTGGATGGCAAAAGCTCACAGATGCAAGGTATCCCCATCATGCCTGCCTCTGACACAGACCACATCCCTTAAGAAGAGAACTCCACTCGAAATCCAAACGTTCTATTTCTTTTGCACATACACGCAGAAACAAGGTTGTTGCCAACATTTCTAAATGGAAAATGGTAGTCTGAATACAAAGGGAAAGCAGACTGTTTCTCTCTATGAAATCATCTCTATGAAATCAGAAATAAAACTGCAATAGAAGCACGAAAAGCCTGAGCAAAAACTTTCCCTGGGCATAAAAATGAGTTGAACTGAGCAAAATCATAAATGCAAACCGTCCACACCACTTTTGCCATAGGGGACGATGCACCAGCATAGAATTTAATGCCAAATTAAATGTTCCGTCCACCTCTTCCAGTAACATCGCTGTAAAAGGAGAAAACAAATCAAGGTTGCGGCTACTCTTGCTGAAGGATATTGGCTGATGGTACATAAATAAGTATATAGTAACCAGTTAATCTGGGCATGGGAGGCCTTGGGCCCCGAAGGGTCAGAGAGAATAAAGGCTTAATTATCACAAGGAGCGTACCTTAGAGGTAAAGGAATCTGTCAAATTTATTTCCCTCTGGCAACCCAAATGGCATTTTCCTTTTCTAGGCAGAGCTTTAGAACTTCTCAGACATTGCCTAATATGACTGGAACACTATTATCATCAGAACACCTAGAGAGGAGGACGGGAGAGGGGAGGGGCATTTCTATAGCAGGGATTTAGTATCAAATAACATAGGCTGTCTCCTGTTTGCTTCCTCAAGTTTCACTGCGATAGTAAGGAGAAATGTGAACAGGAAAATTCATCCTGGGTTTGAATTCAGATCTGAATTCAAGCCTGGCTCCCACCTTTCCCAGCCCCACAGGCCGAAGCAAGTCACTTGTGACACCCCGACTTCGGCATTTTTTATATGTACGGGGTCAGACTAGGACAAGATGTTTTTGAAAATTCCTTTCCACTCTGTTTTTTGATGTAGAAATACTTGCAGAGGGTAAAGGAATGACTCTAAATGGAAGGGCACCGAAGATCAACGCTGGCAACCTCCAGGAGAAATCAGTATTCACTTTCACTTACTTGCAGTTCCATTGAAGTTCCAGTGAAGAACTATCATCTTTATCTTTAGCAAAAAAAAAAAAAAAAAACAGCCATTTACCTCTAGTGAAAATGCATACAGTTGCCTCATTTTGTAACTGCATTCCTAGAAACCTCATACTGAAATGCATTGTTATGAACCAAGTAGAATCTTCCCTGTAGGAAGACTGCTAATTCGGAATTGTGTTCCATATCAAGAACATGGCATCAAATAAATCACAGACATCACTAACAATTTAAGGGGAGAAATATAACTATAAACTTCTATAATCCTTTAAAATACTAAAAGTGTGTTCCAACTCACATAAAATGGGCATAAGTATATTGTACATGTTGATTATACAAGAGATCCCAATGTGCTATAAAGTGTACATGGAATGCATAAAATTCTAACATTAGTGTACCATAAATCCAGCCTAAAACCAGCCTACTAGCTATAATAAATTTAATTAAACATTAAATGAACAGTAATTTGGATTTCCTTCTTAGACTTCAGAAGGGCTTCTTGAGGCTAATTTGACTACCTTGGATCTCCAATAAACAACAACAAGTCAGCTGAAGTGAATGTGTTCCTTCTCCTTTTGATAATTTCTGGTAATAATCTGAGGGATTTGCGCTATTTCAAAAACTGGAGCCATCTTAAAGTAAGAGAGTAGATGACAATACACATTTAGTAATATAATGTGTTTTTGAGAGTACATGCCAATACACATTTAGTAATATAATGTGTTTTTGAAGATAATGATGATAACATTTTACCCCAGATAAACATTTTTTAAGTAAAAGCTTATCTCCACTTCACCCTCTCTTGTCTCCTCCCTTGGTTTAAAAGTTGGACTTTGTATTGGACCAAATAAAGGCCAACCAATAAGAGAACAGTAAGTGCTAATTAAATCACTCCCTGTGACACACTGTTGACAGCTATTAGAGACCTTCACACCTTATCAGAAAGCTGGAAAACAATGACAAGTCATTAGAATAGGCTTTAAAAATATTTTAAAACATTTCTCTCAGGCATAAGACAGTTACAGGAATGCATATTGACAGTCTACAACTTTGATGAAAAAAATAATTTCTTTGTTTAATACTGTACAGTTTAAAACTATTGGGTAATTTGATGATCATAGCTATCCTGTTAAACAAATATGTCAGGCACCATAATTTCTTATTTTGTGATTGAGGAAATGAAATCTTACCTAGCTTAAGGGATTTATTTAGGGGTATGAAGCTAGACAAAGGTATTAAGAGCTGAGGCATTATTTTAGAAGCATGGAGAGGTGGTGTCCACAGTATTTTATAAATACGAGTCCATTAATCATAAAATAATCACAATAATGAAAAGTAACTGAAAGGTACCACTTCATATAGGTGTTCTCTTCATAATATTCAGTTAATTTAAAACCACCCCTTGGCCCACGGCTGTCCACTCTCTGGAGGGACCCTTCGAGGCGGGGATAATTATCACACAAGGCCGAACACTACATTTTTTGAAAAATTGTTTTAGTGGTTAAAAAATCTTTCTTCATTCAACCTAATTTTGCTTTCTAGAATCTCAAAGGATGTGCAGAATCCTTCCTTCACACAACATTTCAAATATTCGAAAATCGCTTTTATATTTCCCCACTCGTAAGGCATGGCTTCCAGACTTTCTGTCCTCCTTTTGGCCATTCTTTGATTTATCTATGCCACTTCTAAAACCAGGTGCCCAGAAATGACCATCAGACTTCAAGAGCTCTTTGACCAGTATATAGTGAACTGGAATTTCTATTAATATAGCTTTCTGTGCTCTGGACTGAAATTTCTATTAATATAGCTTAAGATAGTAGCAATTTTTGGCAGACATACCATGATGCTGGCTCTTGCATCCAACTAAAATCTCTATTTTTTCCACATAATCAGCTATTGAGTCAGTTCTCTCATATCATAATTACATTAGGTTGTGACATCCACAAATATGAGCGGTATATCTTTATGTATTCAGTGTTTCTCAACAAGAGTGCTAATGAAATTTTAGACAGGAAAATTCTTTGTTGTATGGGACTGTCCCTCATACTGCAGGATGGAATTAAACATTAATGACAATATCTGATTGACATTGTGACAATTGAAAATCACCCTACACACCTCTAAAATGCCCTTAGAAAAGAGATTCCACTGCAGTTGAGCATCTTTATCAAATTATCCATTGAAAAGGCTGTAATTAAAGAACAAAGCCCTCTATCATGCCTGTATAGACTTCCTTTAACTTTGACATCTACTTATGTAAAACACCCTATGGATATAATTTTCATTCAGCTGCTCATCTGCCTCAACATACAGTAGTAGAGCCCCATTCCTCCTTTTTATTCACAAAGACAAGATGGAAACATTGAAAATTTTCACATTCAGAAAAATAGTAGAGAAAGTTAGCATAGGCTAAACATGACAATAGTTGATTATAGTTGTGGGAGCTAGTGTCCAAAGTTGGCTTCCCAATGAGCTGTTACTCATGACCTCGTAGTCTCCTGTCATTGCATATTGGCTGGCTCTGTGACTTGCTGGAACTTATAAAATGCAGTATAAGTGATGCTTCCAAAGCTAGGCCAGGAGCCTTGAAGTTTCTGACTTGCTCTCTTGAAACATTATCTCTGAGAGCCCTGAACACCATCCAAGAAATCAGACTACCCTGAGCTGCCATTCTGTTGAGCCCCCAGTGGGTACTCCCAGCTGAGCCCAACCTTTTAGTCATGGCTAACAAGGTGCCAGTCATGAATGAGGACATCTTTTACTTTCCAGACTAGTCAAATACTATTGAGTGAATTTACTGAATGCCACATGGAGCAAAAGAATTGCTAGGAGAAGCCTTCCCATAATCCTGACCCACAAAATTGTAAGACATAATAAAATTTGACAGAAGAGCTTGTGTTCTTTCCTCCCTAAAATTCATATTCTGCAGTAAACTCGGTATTCACTTATTCACTCATTCATCATACATTTATTAAACTCCTATTGTGTTCCAGCACTTTGATATTGGGAATAAAATGGATGATAAATAATCCACTATCTCTCAACTCAGGGGCATCACAGTAGAGTGCAGGAGACTCGTAAACCAATAATTACAATAAAATGTACAGTAGCACGATGGAGGTGAGTTGCAGTGCTATGAAAGCATAGAGAAAGACCTAAAGTTGGAGTCAAGAGATGTCAGGGGAGGTCTTTTGGCAGTTAAAGGTCATAGAAGGCAAAACTGAGTTATCCAGGCAAAAATAAATAGAACAGAAAGGATTTTTCAGGAAGAGAAAACAGCAAGTGATGACAAAGAATTTTGAAAACACAATGCATTGGAAGTTTAGTAGAGCTGAAATCCAGAGTACAAGGAAGAAGTAAATAGTTACAGTGGAGGTTGATATGGAAGTGCAATAGAAAAGGAAGCTAAGAGAGTCTCCAAAATGGCCCCACCCACAGTGATCCCGCTATTCAGACAGCGGTGTGGTCCCCTCCTGCATTCTACCAAAGTTGGTCTGTATGACCAACAGCACACAGCAGAAGAGATGGCAGGTCATGTCCAAGATAAGTAAGAAACTGAAGACTCCTGCTGATAATCTTGTGAGTAAGCTTAGAAGCAGATCCCCCAGCCAGTCAAGCACTGAGAGATGGCAGCCCCAGCTGACAGCTTGACTACAAGCTTACTCCCAGATTCAGAGACCATGTCCGGGCTTTAAACTGCTAAGTTTTAGGGTTATATGTTAGGCAACAATACATAAATAATAAACCATGCTGTGAAGTTTGAACATTATCTTGAAACTGAAAGAATGTCATTATAGGATTTTAAATGGGGGAACAACAGTGTGGACACTGGAAAGGTCATGGGATCAGCAATATGAAGGGTAAAGTGAAGGAGAGAAAGGGATGTTGTAATAATCCAGTCCTGAGCAGATGAAAAACTGCACTAAAACAAGTGGAAGAAAATAAGCCAAAGAGGGAAATTTGAACTATGTTAATGAACCCAGGTTTCTGGTTTACACAGTTGGGTAAGCAGAGCACTTCGTTGAGACAGAGGACACAAGAAGGAGACAGAATCTGGAATTTGTAGGAAAGATGATGTACTTAGATTTGAACATGTTAACATAAAGAGGCCTATGAGATTTCCAAGAGAAGATGTAAAGATACAGAAGAAATATGGGTCTGGGGCTGATATAGTTTGACTGCGTCCTCACCCAAATTTCATCTTGAATTGTAGCTCCCACAATTCCCACTTGTTGTGAGAGGGACCTGGTGGGAAGTAATTGAATCGTGGGGGCAGGTCTTTCCCATGCTGTTCTCATGATAGCGAGTAAGTATCACAAGATCTGATGGTGTTCAAAAAGGGAGATTCCCTGCACGAGCTCTCTTCTCTTGTCTGCTACCATGTGAGACACGCCCTTCACCTTCCATCATGATTGTGAGGCCTTAGCAGCCATGTGGAACTGAGAGTCCATTCAACCTCTTTTTCCTTCCAAATTACCCAGTCTCCAGTATGTCTTTATCATCAGCGTGAAAATGGACTAATACAGGAGTACAAGAGTATGACATCGGTCATCGAAGTCATGGATTAGGATGATCGCCCCTGAAGAGAATATACAGAGTAGAAACAGCAGGAAACCATCAGAACCAAAGCTCATTTGTCAGTTGGCCCCATTTTTTCCAATCCTGAACTAGACATGGGGGATTTAGCCCCTTCTATGTAGTCATGGATTATAATAATTGTACTATTAGATGAGAAAATCACTCTTTACCCCAATTACGTGAGTAGGAAAGAAAATCTTTACATATTCTTTTTTTTCTTTTCTTTCTCTTTCTTTCTTTCTTTTTTTTTTTTTTTTTTTTTTTTTTTTTTCGAGACAGAGTCTTGCTCTGTTGCCTGGCTGGAGTGTTTTTGTTTTTGTTTTTGTTTTTGTTTTTGTTTTTGAGCTGGAGTCTCACTCTGTCACCAGGCTGGAGTGCAATGGCGTGATCTCAGCTCACTGCAACCTCCGCCTCCTGGGTTCAAACAATTATCCTGCCTCAGCCTCCCAAGTAGCTGGGAGTACAGGCACACATCACCATGCCCAGCTAATTTTTGTATTTTCAGCAGAGATAGAGTTTCACCATGTTGGCCAGGATGGTCTCGATCTCTTGACCTCGTGATCCGCTCACCTCAGCCTCCCAAAGTGCTGGGATTATAGGTGTGAGCCACCGCGCCTGGCCAATCTTTACATATTCTATAACCATTTCCATTTTGTTTATTATTTTCTTTAAGTCAAAGACTATTTCTGCAAGCTTGGACTCTCTTTGCAGAAATCCAAGGCTGCTATTAAACATATAGATGAATTTCACCACCAAGTCTCTAAGGAAATAGAGAACAATGCTGCTATAGAAGAGTCTGAACATAGACCACTTCATGGGGGAAAGATGCTCTAAAAGTAACAAAACAGATGTAAGAGAAAGATGTAGAGATATCTTTATTAGTCAAGGCTCCCCAGAGAAACAGAACTAATAGAATGTGCTATGCAAATAAAGAAAGATTTATTTTAAGAAACTGGCTCACAAAATTATGAAGGCAGCAAAGTTCAAAATCTGTAGGGTGGGCCATCAGGCTGGAGACCTAGAGAGGAGCTGATGTTGCAGGTCAAGTCCAAAGGCTCTCTGCTGTCTGGGTCTCTCCTGCTCAGGGGAGGTCAGCCTTTTGATCCTTCTAGGAATTAAATGACTGAATAAGATCAATTCACATTATAAAGGGCAATCCACTTCAATTAATGTTCACCAGTTTAAATGTCAATCGCATCCAAAAACACACTCACTGAAACATCCCGAATAATAGTTGATCACATATCTAGCTATCTGGGCCAGCCAAGTTGACATATACAATTAACCATCATGATACCTGTATTCCTCCATCCTCTGAAGGGTCTATAGACTGATGCTCACTGTTATTTGTTTATCATTTAATTCTTCTTTGCAATCAGCACAGCACCCTATACAGCACCCTGCACATAGTAGGTACTCAGTTAAATGGTTCAGGATGACATTCACAGTCTCTGATCTGTTCAAATACAGGTAATTGGACAAACGTGGGAACAAAATGGCAGAGGAAGCTTTTTTTTTTCCCACCATATTTGTCAAGAAGGTCATTAGGAAGCCCACACTAACAACTATGTGCTTTCCTGACCATGTTCTTTGCTCTGTGATTTTCACAGCGACAAACAATGGGTTAGGATAGTGACTGTCATGGACATTTCTTCCCCATCCCTAATGAACCATCCATGAAGGAATGCTGACCAAGTCTCATGACTGCTGTCAACAGTGAAAATAAAATGTCCAAGAAAGAGATGAATTTGTAGGCGTCTGGAAAGATATCTGTCATTTTTTGTTGTGTTTGTTTTGCTTTCCCTTCAGAAGAGAGTGAGGGGAAATTTAATGAGCTTTTCTCACTTAAGAACAATGTGAAATTCAGAATGAGGCAGGCTGTGGGAGGCCACTAAGGCCCTGGTGAGCTAGAGAAGGGAGCAAAAGAGCTCAAGTCAGGGCAGAGCTGGAGCAGAATAAGGCATACAGCAGGGTCTCTGGGGCCAGGAAGATGCCCTCCCCACCTTGGTTAACTTTAGTCTTCCAGGGAGATGCACCTGGAGAGGTAGTCCCTAAAATAATGCTTGTGGATGTTTTTCTCTTATTAAACTTTTTCCCAGGGAAGGGCTTCTTAATCTGGGATCCACAGCTATAAGCAGATATATATATATATATATTTTTTTATATATATATATATTATATATATATATTTTATATACACACACACACACACACACACACACACACACACGCTGAATTTGAATGTATGTAACAAACCTCAACAATAGTGTCAGTATCTGCTATGATTTGTATGTGTCTCCCAAAATTTATGTGTTGGAAACCTAATCACCAATGCAACAATATTGGGAGGTGGAGCCTACTAAGAGTGATTAGGTCATGAGGAAATAAACGAAGACAGTGTCTATTGCAGATACCTGGAAATGGTTTTATATTCATTTCTACTTCATCCTGCTGCAACTTAATAGTCCATGCCAGAATCCTGCAGGTTACAAGGTTTAAAAGAACAGAATTCTCCTGTATACTCCAAACTAGATTTGCCAGTAATAAAACAAATGCTATATTTCGACCTTCATGAGGATCTTTGGATCCACGCTTAACTGATTAGAAGCCAGAAAACAGAAGGAATGAGTAAATTCTCTTCCCAAACTCCCAAGGCAGGTGGGGCTTATCACTCATGTGGATATAAATTATAGAACCAAATTATTGCACTGAGCCCTCATCTGCATAACTGCAAGCAGTCTAGTCCCTTCCCCAAGCAGGAGTACTGAAACCTTGCACAAATCCATCTTCATTGTCATTCAGCAGCTTTTTCTCCAAGTCATTGCTTCAGGTTTCCCTGTCCATTACCTCGGATTTCTCATAGACGCTATCAACACTGCTTTGACGCTCCTCTGTGTTCTTTCCCTCAAAGTGCAGATATAAATATCTCCATTTGTGGCTCTAAGCACAGCTAATATAGAACTGTAATATTTTTAAGACTTGACTGAAGTTTAGGGAAAAAGAAGCTACAAGAATTAAAGGGGAAATTAAAATTAGACTATGATAAGTCACTTTCCCGGAAGCCAGTGGCCAGTCTCTCTAAAGGGGCCCAAATAGACATCCCTAGTTTTCAACCTCTTGCCATGTGACCCGGGCTCACTAACCACCAGGACAGGAGCCATTTCCAGTTGTTTTCCTTCCCTCTTATTCAGGTCACGCATCCCAACTCTCTGGCCACAAGCAGAGGAATCAAAAACCTGCTAACTTCACAACATCCTCTCCAAATACATATATGAAGACAGCCTTATTTAATTATTAAACAGAATATCTAACACCTAAGTCTGAAGTATCTGAATTTAGATTATTTCCCCTAAGTTTAAGAATTCTTAAAAACGATGGGTGCTATCTGCCTCAAAGCTGCATAAAAACAATGCTCAAAAAGGTGACCCTTTCTAGGACAAAGGAATGGCACAGAACAAACCTGAGCTTTCTCCTTAGAATGTAGAAGCAGCATATGATTCCCCAAATAATAAGTTTCAACAATTTTAAGATCCATTTTCTACCCCAAGAAATACGGAGTATTCAAATAGCATTGGGTGGTGGGGGAAATTATGTCTTATTCTTACAGAATATCTAATTAACTCTAGTATTCTCAGGGGACGTTAGAGAAGGCTCCACGGAGGAGGTGTCATTTGAGTTAAAATGAAGAATTGAGTTTACATTATGCATGGAGACTGCAGAGTTGCTAGCACGCTCATTGTGTCGATGATAAAGAATGGTGAGAAGAGGAATCGGAATGCTCTACTCGGCCCATCTCACCTCCATTAGTTTTATTGAACCTTGAAATGGCTTTTGAAGTTAACAATCACCCCAGAGGATACAAAGTTAGACACTTAAAAAAAAGACATTAAAGTTTTGTAAGTTCCCCAGTTAATCCATCAAACACATTTCAGTCTTCGGTAGCAGTGTGTAAATTCTATCAAGGGCATCTGAGGTTCCCTAGGAAACATCTATAGCCAGATAAACAGATAACACTTAATAGAGATAAAGAGTCCAAGGAAAGCTATGGAACCACCTTTCTGGCAAGGTGTGTTAATTTAAAGTGCCTGATATTTTTGTGAAATCCTGTTGGAGTTGAGAGGGAAGGTGGCAGAGGACAAGGTAGGATGGGGGGTGACAACCCTGTGTGAGGAGTGTCAGGCTTGTCAGATTTGCCATGTGAATCCATCTGTCCTCTCTTTACCCAGCTAATTGTCCCAAACTCTCCAATTCAGCTAAGAATCCCAGACATACATTGTATCCTTTCAGAGGTTTTTTCATTAAAAACACAAAACAAACAAAAAACCAAGGAGGCAGGTGCCTTTCTCCTGAAGGATGTAGGATGGCACACAGACGGCCACAAACCAATGGAAAAGAGCAACGCCTTGGGAAGTCCTAGTTTCAGTTCTATACATTTTAAGGGGAAAAGGTTTTTTTTTTTTTTTAATTAAGTGATGGCTAATGAACTATTACTGCAATCCCCTTGCTAATTAAAAGAACTTGCTGGACCTTTCAGCTGCTCTGAAACCCCCTGTTTTCAATGCTTTCTGGCTGAAAAGAAGGCTTCCATTCCAAGCTATGTCAATAAATTCAGAAAAGGGACTGGTAGCAGCAGCGGGGACCGGTAGAGGTGGCCGGACCAGGCCTCAGGGTGAGGTTCCTGGAATCACAGCCAGGTATGGCTGTGGAAGAGGTCCGCAGCATGTGCTGTGTGGGTTTGTTTCAGGTTTATGCCTAAATTGGGTTCACTGCTATATACCCAAGCTTCTAGAACAGTTCCGGCACTAGTTGATGCTGAGAGAGAGAGAGAAAGAGAGAGAGAGCGAGAAAGAGAAAGAGAGAGATTAGATTATATAGATAAAGATAGATGTGAATATGTATGTGTGTGTGTGTGTGTGTGTGTGTGTGTGTGTGTGTACTTACTGAATGAATGAATGCTTACCTTGCAAATAGCCCTTTTGTGTTTAGTCTACCCCAGGGAGCTGACTTTCTCTAATCCAGAGTACAAGTCAACCACAGTTAACAGCAGCTGACAGGGAGGTGATCAATGTTAACCTAGCAAAAGAGGTTACCTTCCTGTGTCACAAATTAACACGCAGACCACAGTCAGGTCATCATCTTTTCCTTCTGAGGATCCTATTGTGATGTCTAAAAATGGTATCTTCATTCTGCCCATTTTCTACCAAGGAAAAGCACTTGGTTCAACTGCAGGTGCCTTGCAAGGGCTCAGCGACTCTGCTAGAAGTCATCAGGAAAACTGTTTGTTTCCCCCAGTAATTCTGGACTCAGTGCATTTGTCTCAGGCTCCTGGTGATCTGGGACGGCACATTATCTGATGTCGTCCAGGGCCATGCCACTTAGGAAGTTTTGCTTATGTCAACATTATGCGCCATGCACATTTTTTTTCTTTTGCTGGGGGCAGCTGAAAGTAAGTGACACTAATTTCTGTTCTGCAGTTATCCAAATATTGCACTCACAACACAATCTGTAAACATAATGACTACTCATCAGTAAAACAGAGGAATGCCTGAGAAACCATAACTGTCACCCCAAAAATTTAAAAAATAAAAAGAAACAACAAAAAACTGCTGGCAAATGGTAGGTCTCTTATCTTAATTACAGGCTGATTTGCATTTAAATGAAGGTTATTCTATAATTACTATGGAATGTTTTGTGTTGGAGTTGAAATACCACTCTGCAGGCTGTCAGCCCATTTCCTTTTCATTTTCTCTTGTCATTCTTCTTCTCTGTAATCGTCTGACACAGGCAGGCATGGAGAGGTGCTAGCTCTTAATCTCCTTTCCAGAAACATCACCCCCTCAGGGCACCTTGTGGATTCTCAGGCACTCACTGCAGTCTTTCTGCAGGAAGGTGCCAGGAGAATTAGGGAAACATCCCTCCACCTGCAGTAAACAACCAATAAACAACGGCAATATCAGCCAGACCAAGAATAGAGAACACAGCCAGGCTGTGCATTGGCTGGCACGCTGGGAATGCCCATTCTGTCCTCTGTGCCTCCAGGGTGCCCTGCACAAACTTCAACATTCATCAACAAATGCAGTTAATTCTTATGTGCAGTAGTTCTGTCAAGTCACCATGAACACTGAACTAACAAACACCGAAGCCTTGCTCCTAGGGGGAAGCACAGGGTTAGGTTCCTGCAAGCTTTTGGGTACATTTTTGTCAATGGATCAATACATCACCTCGTTTTGTGTATGTTTCTGTTTAGAGACACCTTATTTAACATATATTGCTGATTAATTAACACTGAACTCATGGCCAATAATGCTATAACGTATGCCTGGGTAAAGCTTATCTAACACAGGTATTTGTCCCTAAGGCACATCTCAGCCTTTTTGCATGTAGGATCACTAGACAGCACTTCAGCACTATGCTTGGGGACTATTTTAAACAACAAAATTACCACGAAAAAGCTCATAAATGCAAAAAACATAATGCTAAAAAGACTGAGAAAAGGACACTTGTTTGAGAGCTGAAACGAGAAGGCAGAGCATCGCCTTGTTCGACCGCAACTGGGAACTTGCACGTCGGGTGACTCAAATTTTTCACCGCTCTGAACATATGTGGGAAAAACTGCAAAAGCACGATGGGTATCAATTTTGGGGGTTACAAATAAATGTTAGCGAGTAGGTAAATATACAAATACAAATTCATGAATAAAGAGGATGGACTGTCCTTGCTGAGTAAACTGTACTAGTCCGTTCCCATGCTGCTAATAAAGACATACCCAAGACTGGGTAATTTATAAAGAAAAGAGGTTTAATTGACTCACATTTCAGCACGGCTGGGGAGGCCTCAGGAAACTTACAATCATGGTGGAAGGGGAAGCAAACACGTCCTTCTTCACATGGCGGCAGCAAGAAGTACCAAGCAAAAGGGGGAAGAGCCCCTTCTCAAACCATCAAATCTCCTGAGAATTCAGTCACTATTAGGAGAACAGCAGCAAGGGAGTAACCGCCCCCATGATTCAATTACCTCCCACCAGGTCCCTCCCATGACATGTGGGGATTATGGGAACTACAATTCAAGATGAGATTTGGGTGGGACACAGCCAAACCATATCACACCCTTTATGTTGGCAGCACATAAGATGCTATGCAGGTGCCATGAGAATAAAATGCTGGGTGATAGAGAAACGGTCCTGCTCTTGCAGAGTCTATAGTCTTCAGATGAGGTGGAGGTGGGGTAACAGGACACTGAGAGGGAGACAAACATGTAAAAACAAAACAAAACAAAACATGTAGACCAAAAATTAATCAAACAGTTTCAAACTGTGATTGTGCTGTGAATGGTTTTTTTATAGTGTTGAGATCAAAAATTATAGGGAAAAGAGGAAAGGGCTTGCTTTAGATGTACAGTCAAGGTTAGGTGGTGGTATTTATGGAAGTTTTGAGAAACCCTGCAGAGAGCTGAGTGAGAGGGGGAGAGGAAGGGAGGCATGTCTAAGCAGAAAGGATAATAAGCCCAAAAGCCCTGCCCCAGGAAAAGTGTGCTCCACAGATTTGACCAGTGGGACTAGAGCTTGTTGCAGAAAAAGAGGAGAAGATGGCAGGAAATGAAGTATGGTGTGAGAGAGGGAGGCAGGAGCTTGGTCTAGCAGGGTCTTGTAGACCCACATAAGGCAAATGCACTTGTTTATTGGTGTTTATATAATTTGAGGAAGAGATGTCTCCTAGTGCCCAACCCAGTGCCATACACAGTAGGCACTCAACGAACATTGACTGACTCACTCACTAAGATAATATGCAAAGCATAATGGATGGATGGGTGTGTCAGCTCAGGACTCAGTTTTACTGCATGTAACAGAAAACTCCAAAATATGGTGGTTTATACAAGATTGGTATTAATTTTTCTTACTTAATGAGAAATCCAGATGTGGTCAGTTGCTAACATTGATTTACTGGCTCAAAGATGTCAAAGCAAAGGTTGCTGGAATTCACTTGGTATGTGCCGCATGGTTGCAAGATTGCTGCTCCAGCTCCAGTCACCACATCCTAGTTCCAGTATGTGGGACGTGGAAAAGGTACATGTGCCAGCTGAGTCTAGTTCTCTTAAACAGTTTTCCTTAAACCTTTTCAAAAGCCTTACAGAATGACTTCCACTGACGTCTTATTGGCCATAACTGTGTTACATGTCTACCTCCAGGTACAAAGGAGGCTAGGAGACATAATTGGATATATTGCTGTTCCTAACACACTCATCGTTAAAAGGAAGGAGTAGAGAATGAAGCTGGCAAGCAACAGTTGTCACTGCTCATTTGGGATGGAGCCATATGTTCCAGCCAATGCCTTGGAAGTGATAGAGCTATCAGAAATACGAGGGTCTCTTGGAGACATATAACAATACTGTGGAATTTGAGAGATGATAGAGAAGATCCACCAAGTCAAAAATTTCCCCATTCTTTCCCTTTGCATCAGGTGGCCCTTTCTACTGGGGATAAAGACCTCTCATAAGCTAATGACAAACGCCTGAAATTCAAAGACTTAACCACTCCCTTTCACTTAAGCAACACACTTAGCCAAGTGCAGTCCTAACACTACATTTTTCATCTGTGTATTTCTGGCTTCAGTCTGTCATTTAGCCAGCTCCTAAGCCTTGGGAGAATGCATCATGGGGTGGATGTGTTTTGAAGTAGAAATTAGAGGGGAAAACAATAATAAAGGGTCTAAAACAGACCACTGCTGAAGAGATAGGAGAGACACAAAACAAGAGAGCCAGAGCCAGCCCGTGGAGCTGAGAAAGGTTCTTCTGAGGAAGTGACACTTAAACCGTGACCTACAGGATCAATGGGATTCAATTAAATAGCAGCATGGCAGGAGAGCAAAAGGATTCCAGTCCCAACATCCTTTGCAAATGTCAACACATGAAAATTAAATCAGGGCAAATGCCATGCCTAAGTGATAAGGGGAGCAAAGAGACCATCTTAGTTGTCTTGGTTAATTTATCAGAAATTCAAGCCTATTGGAAAGCTTCTTGATTTCCTGCTTCTTAAGGCAATTTCTGAGCAGATGCCAATGTGAGTGCTTTGACTTGCCTATAGCTCTCTTTTGCTCTGCATTCCTACACCCTTTGTGTTGGCATTTACCACTTAAGCCTGAAGAGCAGGTAGGAAAGAGCCTAATGTGTGGCTGGCTCGAGCCTGCATGGGGCAGGTGGCTCTCCCTCATGTAGAATGAGACATCTGTACCCATGGCTAGCCTCTCCCTGCCAATCTGCTTCTCGCATGCTACTCTCCTCCTGCACCTGTCCCTAGCCATACACAGGTAGGCACCTGGCACAGCTGATGTACCCAATGGCCGAAGGACCAAAGTTCCCAGGCATCTCTGTGTGTATGAACCCCCTGTGGTTAGGGAGGACTTTCAAACACAGACAGCAGCATGTCCTGCCCCTACTTAGGAACCTTAGGTGGCCTCCCTAGGGAGTAAAGTCCAGTCTCTCTAGCATGACTTACAGACCTCTATCTATCCTCAGTCTAAGTTTCCAGATTCACCCCTACGCTCATCTCCTACTCTCAAGCTGCACTATGCTGCTTGCCATTCTCTAAGCACTTCATGTTCTTTCCCCAACTCTGTGCCTGTGTACACTCTGTCCTCTGCTGCCACCCTCGCCCCACACCCTCATCTGGCACTTTAAGACCCGGATCTTACGCCACCTCCTCTGTAACGCTTCCCACGGTGCTCAGCGTTAGCTGTCCTCTTCTCCTCTGGGAAAAGAACTGCATGTTGCAATTCTTCTGTTATAATGCAATTATTCCTGAATTATTTGTATATCCATCTTCCCTACGGTATTGGAAGCTTCCTAAATGCAGGGACAAATTAGAACCATTTGCGTACCCTTGGCACCTAGCAGAGTACCTGGTACATGGTAAGGATTCAGACTTACACATTTCATGATTAACCACAGTCCACTGAATGCATAGAGCTCTGTGGTATGCGGTAGGATTCGTCTTCTTTGGAGAAGCCAGCTCTAATGGTTCACTAAATCCCTCATTCTGTCGCAAACTAGTAGAGAGGTTGCTACACGGGTGCTCACCCCTAGAAACACCTGTGGCCCCCATTCCTCTATGGCAGCACGGCTCTGCCTTGGTACACTCCTTCCCAGGGAAACACTCCCCACATTCGAGTTCTCCAACTTTCATTGAAATTCCCAGGACATGAGCAGCAGCTGAAGGACTAAGCAGTTGACGAGGCTTCACCAGGGTCCTATATGACTCTGGAGCTCCCTGACCCCAGCCTCACTCCCTTCAATGACTTCTACAGCTCAGGGCAGCTGTAGGTTCAGAGCCTGTGAATTGCTACAAAGAATTCACCTATCTCCTTCAGCCTCTCCTACCTACCCACCACACCAGCTACAAATGCTCTCCATTCCTGTCCAGCAGTCTGTCCCACCCCACTGTCTAGGGAAAAGAGGGCTGGTCTCATCAGCTTCCCAGGGAGCTGGGGGCTCCGTGTCATTGGTGTTTCTCCTCTCCACCGTTCTTTCCCTCCGTGCAGTCTCTTCCTCTATCCCTCCTTTGAAAGAAGCCTCCACCAGCACATTCTCCCCTCGCCGCTGACAGGTGTGGGGAATGAGCCGTCCCTCCACTGGGGACCATGTGCTCTGATGCTCGGTTTTGCGGCAAGCATTTGTATTCAGCACTCCTCTCTCCTGCTCTTGCCCAGTGTGTTCTGATGAGCTTCTCCCTGCACTCATATTGTCTCAGTCGTTAACCACCCATTTGCAAGTCTGTAATTTACTTTTGATCATTCATTTTATGAGGCACACAGGGCAAAAAGCTGATTCTTTTTCCTTCTCTCCCCACCCCCCGATCCCCGACCTCCTCGGTCTAGTTTGCAGCTAGGAGTCTCCCAGTCACACACACAGTTGCGTTATCATCTCATGGAGAAGCCTGTGCTGCCTTGACTTTTATAGGAGAGATTTTCCTTCTGCTTTGCCTTCTGATGATGTGGTTCATTAGCTCTTATTTTTCCCCTCCTCGGGGATTAGCTTCTCTGGGAAACTGAGTAGTTGGTGGAGGCAATTATTTGTGGGTTTATTGATATGATAACCCCTATTGACAGCAGGGGGAACCACTGGCAGCGCGGATAGGATTGTTCTGCCTCGGACTAAGCCCCAGGAGCAGGTGCTGTGGCTGAGAAGGCCCTGCCACTCCTTCCCAAGTGGGCATTTCACAGTCATTTTTTGTTCTCTAGGAATCAGCACCTGCCCAGGCTGAGAGGCACCCACCCACCACCCAGGAGCCCTGAGAATCCGGCTAAATTCTATTCCTTCCCGCAGTCATCAGAATTTTCAGCAAATAAAACATAGTGCCTCTTATACCAGAAGGAGGAAGAGTCAGTGACAGGAGAGGAGCGGACTCTTTAAGCCCCTTCTCAGGGTTTCTCATTTTTTTCCCTTCCTCTTATTCTCTTCGGACACTTTTCCTAAGTGGAACTCAGCCCCTACATCCCTCCTCACTGCTGAGACCTTCATTAGAAATGCTTCCCAGCTGATGTTGTCCCGGGAGATGTAAGGGGCTTGCCACCAGCAGATTGTGCACCCCAGCGCGCCACCCCTACAGACATACTCAGATCCCCACATCCCTTCTCCTTCCCGCCACCTCCTTCCTTCCCTGCTGTAGCGCTCAAGGCCTCATAAGTAGGGTCATTCTGGTGGTCGGCTGTTTCATGTATTTCATTGTATTGTCCAAACTGGGAACTTCTGAAAATGAAAGAAGGCTCTAGTTGTGGGTACCCAGGACAGTGGGCATAACCTGAGCTGTCCCTGGAAGCTCCAGTCGTGGGTACACAGGACAGCAGATGTAAACCTGAGCTGTCCTTGGTCACCAGACTCCCAAGTCCCACTGCCAGGGCTGTGAGCAGCCTGTTTGCTCTTCAAGGTAAAGAGCAAAGGTGAAGAAGATCCCTTCCCTTTCTCACAGTTGCAGTAGAGAAAAATGCACACCCGAGCTCTTGACTTGCAATCCGAAATGGGTTTTCACGTAAAAACAAGGACAGAAGCAGTGGTTGGATTGGACAGTCCATTATGCACTATGAAGTCAATTTAGAACACGGTCTGAGTCTCTTTAAGGATTTTCAACATAGTGCCACCCTCTGCTGTGATACAAGTGTTTATCGCTTGTTTGTTGTTTGCTTTATAGATCCATAAGTGTGTCCCAGTGGTCTCAGATAACCCACTGTTATCTGACCACTGTTGGAGCTGTGTCACCTCCAGTCATTGAGCTAAATGTAAAAATTCCTCAACAGCAAAAAAAAAAAAAAAAAAAAAGTCTAGGTGAAAGGTTTTCTTGTATTTTCAGAGACATGGGACATGAGGAACTTCTGAGATGCTACGAGCCTCCAGATCAGAGCCCTACTCAGGAAACAGCATCTGCAGAGACCTCCAGCTTGGGATGCCCAGCACCAAGACACCTCCCTCAAGATGAGAGTGCTAGGAATGCATTTTGAGGCCCCGAGCAGAGCTGGAGCATGCCTCAGAAGATACTATCAAAATTGTAAGCACAGCGAGGAGCTTCTTCTTCACCTCTCTTTATGTGAGACTAGGCAACCTTTAAAGGAGATATCCTTTCGAGGAAATTAGTTAATCTAACATGCCTTCATTGCTAATTAGTATCCTTGGATGAAAAAAAAAATCTTAAAAGGAAAAGGTATCAAGAAAAAGGGCTTCCCACACAGGTCTAGAACACTGCTAGTACAATCTCCACAAAGCACAACTCGGTGGAATTCCCAGCCTGTCCTGAATCCACAACAGCCAAAGCAAGAAGGTATGGTAAGGCTTATTCTTAATTGCCCCTAGTATCTGGCCCCTGCCCCTCTGGGTGTCCTTGTTTCCCTACAGGCACAAGGTCTCCATCAGGCTCTGGCCAGTTTGCCCCCTACACAGAGCTCGCTGTGTCCTCCAGTGTTTGTGTATGTTATTCTCCAGCATACGACTATTACCCACTTTCAGGACCCAAGGCAAGTTCTGCGCCCCAGCCTCCTAGCAGCCCCTCCTTCTGTCATCCTCTGGTGGTTATGTTCACTTTTCCCTGGCCTCTACTTTTGCAATCTATGGCCATTAAGCAACTCCAGCTATATAAAAACTCCTTGAGCTTAGAGGTAATTTTGTTAGCACCAAAGAGTGACAATAGCATAAAAATCTAACTTCTTCCTCCCTCAACCCCACATCACTAGTACCAGGCACGTTGCAGGGACTCAATACGTACCAGTTAATAGGTTAATCAATTCACTGTTTGAAAAGCATCCTCCATCCGGTGCACCCACATGCATAACTACTTAGTATGGACAGGACACTGCCTTGTGAAAACTTATGCTAAATGACAATACCTGTGTATTCTAATTGGTAATGATTATTCAGCCGCCAGGCCCTAGGTGAGAAGTGGGCTCCCTGAACACCAGATGAAAGGCTCCAGCTGCTGGTTGAGGGCAAACAAGAATGAGAAAAAGAAAGGAGAATGAGCAAGTGGGGTGAACTGTGTAGAGAATGAAGGCTTGCCTACACACACGGCTCAGAGATTCAGTCCTGAGATGTCGCTCTCATTCTTTCACTGATTCCCAAGCATTTGTGAAACATGTACCTTAGGCTGTTCCTTCTCCAGGTGCTGCATGTCCACTCACAGTAAGGCAAAGCCTCTGCTCCCTGGAGCTCCAAGCATACTCTGGGTAACATGTGGTACCTGCAAAGCCTGATCCATTGTAAGAATGGCTATAGCAAATATGCAAATAAAAAGCTGTGGGGAGAAGGAAATAATTAATGCTTCCTAGGGAACGCGGGAAAACATTATAGAATTTGAAACTTTAGAGCTGGATCTTGAGAGATGAATAGGTGTTTGTCAGATGGGAAACCAAGGGAGGCCCTTCCAGGTCAAGAGAACAGCGTGTGCAAGAGAAGGTAAGACTAGGAGCAGGATGAGGGGCCAGTGACCCAGGGAATAGCCAGTGGGTCACTGGCAGTGACCCAGTCAATAGCCAGTGACCCAGGGAAGCTGAAGCTAAGTGCAGTTTGGATTAGGGGTCATGAGATGGAATAAGAGAGAAAACGCAGAGTCTCAAGGAGTCAGGGACAGAAGCAAGATGACCACAGGTGGGTAAGGCACTCTGGATGACAGCCCAGTGAGACTGTGCAAAGCAGGCCTTCAGCCTCTGTGGAACCTGACTGCAGGTGCGTTCCATGACATCCCAGGTGTGCCCCATCCATGAGCTCCTCCAGCAGTAGAAAATACTTCCAGGACACAACTGTCCTTAGAAGTAGACGTTCACAGAACAAACATTTCAGTAGTCCCTAATCTATGCCAAGCGTTCATTACACCTCGGCTCCCAAAGTGCTGGGATTATAGGCATGAGACCCCGTGCTTGGCCTTGTTTTCTCTACTTTGTATACTGTCTTCTCCACTGATGCTTGCCCTCCTTGCCTCCTAAATGCATTGAGTCTCTCTTTTCTAAAATAACAGGGAAAGAAGGAGGAGTCATGGTCATCAACATCTGTGGGCCTTGTTTCCTCAGTGGCGCTATGGGTTTCCCTCTTGTAAGAGTAGTTTTTACTTCTGGTTTCCATTTCTCACCGAATGATCTCTGCAACAAACACTGAGTGGCCACCCAGCCTCCCACTGTTCCTTCCTGACAGGATTCCTAACTGGTTCAGGATTCAGGTATCAGGTATCCATCTGCTTCAAGGCAGACGCTTCCCTCCCAGGCATGAATCTTGTTTCTTTAAGCCAGCAATTCCCAAACATTTTGGTCTCAGGACCTCACACTCTTCAGAATACCCTCTTCAATGACCTTTTGTTTATATGGGTTATTTCTATTTATATTTACCATATTAGAATTCAAAATTGTGTAAATTCATTTTAAAGGAACAATAATAAGCCCAGTACATGTTAACATAAATAGTACATTTTTAATGAAGAATAACTACATGTTCCAAAACAATTTGGTTAGACAAGTGGCATTGGTTTGCACTTTTGTAAATCTCTTAAACATGACTTAATAGAAGACAGCTGTATCCCATCACTCCTCTCCTTTCAATTCTGTTGCAATACTCGTTTCGGTTGAAGTATATGAAGAAAATCTCATCTTTAATTATACAGGTATGCAATTAAAAAAAGAGAAAGAAACAGAAAGAGGAATATTTCCTTCTCAGCTAATTGTGGATATTCTTCTTTGATATTCCAAAACTTGACAAGTGGTAATTTAGCTTGGTTGCAATGTGGAATCTTAAACAACGTCCATGAACTTTACCTATTCTGTTTCACTAAAATTCACTTATTTCTCTTATTCTTTGTATGGATCATTTACTCATGCATGATTTTGTAACAGCATGCCTTGGTCATTTGGAAAATATTGGTTTACTGAATTATTCAGATCTTCCAAATGTTGACTTGTTTACTCTGAGACAAAATTTTAAAAACTACATTTGTTAACATTGCCACTAATTTCATCACAAAAGTCTTTAAATACTGAGAAACTGTCAAGCTGACACGGATACAGGTTTTTCCAAAATTCCAATTTTCACTTGAAAACTCAAATTTTATTATTGTCAACAAACACTGTTGGTTGTTTTCCTTGAAGTGACTCACTTCGTTCATTTTTGGGAAAATGTCTGCCAAATACCCACATCTGAATAATCATCGTTTCTCTGTTGTTCTTTCAAGTAAAAATGGTGTTCTGTGAAAACAGTAAATACTTCAGCTTATACCTCACGTAAGCACACACGCATTTTTGCCTCAAGACGACCAGACAACAATCATACTTCAGAATGCAACAGAAGTGCCTTAGGTATACCTACCAATTTGTCACACAGTATATTAAAAAGACATGTATTGATGGGCCAAGATTTAATGAAATTAGTAACTTTTATTGCTTCACCAAGGGTATTTTTAAGTGAAACTGGCAT
Organism: Chlorocebus sabaeus; assembly: GCF_047675955.1. NCBI lineage: Eukaryota > Metazoa > Chordata > Mammalia > Primates > Cercopithecidae > Chlorocebus > Chlorocebus sabaeus. Next base: position 126,709,586 of record NC_132904.1, on the reverse strand, counting down.
TCTTCTTTACTGTGAGCAGGTGGCGGTGAATAATACAATGGCTACCAGCAGAATTGGATGCCACTCCCTTGATTCATGCTAAGGTGCTGGCAGTTTTACCTGCCACTGTTTTCACAAGTTATTGGTTTAGTCCTGAGTGCGTGAGTCAACTTTGGCCTATGACTGATGTGTTGAGAGACCTCTTGGAAGGTCTCACTTATTCTTAAAACTTGAAAGGCGTTTCCTTTTATGACTCTAGACACTGACACCACCTGGGACTTCTGGAACAGCAGGAGTGGTCTTGCAACCATGAGCGGAAAGCCAAGACAATCACAGAGAAGTCAATCCTGCAGCTTGAGCATAACTTTGAACCAGTGAATTAATCAAAGTGACCACACCCCGTCTCTGAAATCCTTGTTCTGTGAGATAAATATCTTCTTGACTGAGCCACTTTTAGCTGATTTCCTTTTACTTGAGATGATACAGTCTTCGCCTTTGTGGAGGCTGCAGTCTACCTGGGTTGAATATTCGCAAATACCTTGTTATGTAGATCCAGTCCCAGCCAAAATATAAACTCCTTGAGAGAAGAGTTTCTTAAGCAGACTTGCTTTATGCATGATAAACAAAGGCAGTAGAAATCAGGATAAGAGTGATTCCCTTAACTTCAGCAAGTGTCCCTGTAATCTGGTGCCCTCGTTTTGCTCTATGATCTTGCTGCCAGAGCTTGGGTGAGTTGCCTTCATTCTGTAAGACACATTCTTTTCCTTATGAGTCCCCATCACTTATGTTGTCTTTCACAAACCTTTTCCAAATAATTTGTTTCATAAAATACTACTTAGTGTCTGACCTATCTTCCACATCCCCAATGTCCACACTAAAATATCAGGCAAGCATGCTTATAAAAAGGCTACAATAATAATATAAGTTTAGTTATTACATATATAAATAATGAGTATTAAAGGGTAGATTGAATTAGCCACAAACATATCTTGGAAGACTTAGATCTGCAAACCCATTTACCTCACCCTCAACCATGGGCATTTGATTTTATTTCTTGAATAAATATGTGAGATTAAGGTGCTTTTGCTTCATACTTAGCTTCTGGACATTTTCCTTGAATGTCCTTCACTATGTTCATTGCATCCTGGATAGAGCCAAAAAATTCCTTTCATCTCCATTTCTAATCAATTGCCTTAAATCTGAAATCTGACATTTGCTGGTTGTGTGACTTGGGCAATTAACTTGGCTACTTTGTGCCTTAGTTTCTCTTGTTTTTACAATAAAAATTATAATATAGCCTATCTTAAACAGTAGTTATAAAAATTAAATGAATTAATAAACATCATGCACTTCAGAAAATGCCTGACACATTTTAAGAGCTCAAGAAGAATTAGCTATCATTATGTCCTTACCATTAGCAGCATCATCGTTACTTTGCCCAAACACACTGATTCTGCACCCTTTTCTATAGGACGATCACCTCCCCATCTCCCAGCTTCTGACAAGCATCACAGAGCTATTTGCAGTTGCCATTATTTCCTGTTCTACCCTTGAGACACATGAAAAAGTTACAGAAAAATAGCAAGAGTGTATACAATTTTCAAGAAAGAAGAGGATTTCCGGGCTTTTTTCGGGTGGTTTCCCACATGTCTATTTTCTTGTTCTATCTATTTTCTGTCCTTGACCCTATCATCCTTTTTTGGATTCTCCCACTTCTGCATTCCCCAATCTTCCAAGTGTTTCTCTATACCTGTCTCCACACTTGAGTTTCACTCTATTTGTATTGTAAGAGCATTTAAGGGAAGAACAAATTTATCCTTGTCATTCTTATTGACTCTGTGGTCAGAGTTGGAATCTCAAGCAATTGATTCTTGTTTGTGTATCATTTTGATATACTGTGGTTCAGTAATTTTCCAGAAGGGCAAAGGGCCTATGGCAAATGGTGGGTGTCCCCTGTGTGATCAAACACCAGATCAACTCTTATATTTCAGAAATTAACAATTCCCACATGAACACTTTGGAAAACAAAAAGAATACATTATCATTTCCCTTGGCAAGGGGCTGGGCTGATCCTCTACCTATTAAAACCCTGAAGACAGCCCAATGGATAAGGGTCTAAAAAGAAGGATCAGAAGTTCCCGATTAACTGTTATATCTAAACTCTTACTGCCAATGATGATGCCCTTTCCATCCAAGGCCAGCAGCCTATCAAAGTCTTCTTTCCCACTTACAGACACAGATACATCTGGGGATCTTTCCATGTTTAACTTTTCTGGAACCTCTTGATTTATCTCACATTCCCACCTCCACTCTTTTGCTTTGGTTATATATTTGGGGGGTTGTTTGTTGTTTACCACTTTTATTGCCAAACTCACTTTCCAAACCCATCTTAAAAATTATTTTTCTTGTTGACCCTTGCTTGCTCATCCCCTCCCACTCCCAGAACTGTTCTCATCTGGAATTTAGGCCAATTGAAGACACCAAAGAACTTGTGCATAGGGTGAGTGTGTCCACCATCACCCAAATCTGAATACATTTGAAACTGAAGGGAGGTGCTATTTATAATTAACTTAGGACCTCGGAGGCAAATTGAGACTGCCTCACACAACTCAGAAAAGATGGTCGCCCTCTTACATGGAGATGCCTACTACTCTTTTCATGGTGAACTGATCATACAATGCAAACTTTCTGCAATTGAGCTTTCTAGTCCTGTGCTGACGTTGGACTTGTATTTTAAGCAGTTCAGTAAAGAGTACGTTCAAGCCATCAGTGGAGGTCACTGTCATGATGTTTAGATCCATCCATCTACAAATAAACTCTCTGCTGCCCCCATGTGGTGTGTTCTTGGTTTGGCCAAGAATACCCCCTCCACCTTCCCATTCCCCATTCTGGGGAAGGATCAACAAAGCAAAATTAATGACATCCGTGAGGCAGAGGAAAAGGAAAACAGGGAGGTGAAAGCAATTATTTTGAAGAGATCAAGATTTCTCCCACTTGCCAGGTGCAGTGGCTCACTCCTGTAATCTCAGCAGTTTGGAAGGCCAAGATGAGAAGAACCCTTGAGTCCAGATTTGAAGACAGCCTGGGCAACATAATGAGACCCTGTCTCTAAAAAAAATAAACAAAAATGGCTGGGTGTGCTGGTAGGTGCCTGCAGCCGCAGCTACTCAAGAGGCTGGGAGGTAGGAGGATCCCTTGATCCCTGAAGGTCAGGGCTGCAGGGAGCCATGAATGCACCACCGCACTCCAGCCTCGGAAACAGAGCGAGACCCTATCTCCAAAACAAACAAACAAACAAAAAAGATTGCTCCCTCTTTTTGATACACCTAAAAATAATTTTACTCCTTTACCCCATCCCTTTCTTCTCACAAGAGTCATTATTACCCGGCTGTTTGTTCCATTACCAAAATCAGGATGAGATTGGGGATTGGAGGTCTGTGCCAGAAACACACCAGCGTAGAACCACAGTGGACCACGTGGGGTCGGCAAAGACCTGATGTTGGATCCCCTTTTTAAGGATCCAGCAGGCTTATGGGCTTCTCAGGGAAGTGCTGCAGGTGGAGTTGGGGGAGGGGAGTGTGTAGCCCAGGAACTGAAGAGGACAAATGGGACCAGCTAGGAAGGAGTAGAGCAAGAAGATGGAAAGGCAGGACTGAGTGGGAGCAGAGCCTCACTAGAATACCCTCACCGCCAGCAAAGTGGCTTTTCAGAGGAGCAGCACTCGAGGGACAGGCAGGAAGGTCAGTTCTGGAGGGAGTAGCCACAAAGGAGTCTCACCGAGGAAGAGAGGTGTCACCAGAATCCTCCACCATTAGAAAGTCCTTTGATGTAGGGCGGGGAAAATCTTGTCACCTCCCACCCAGCCCTTCCTGTTATTGAAGGGGCAGTATCCACAAGAGGTAACAGGGCACACAGACCCTAAAAACAGTGGGTGAGAAAACACCAAAATCATAGCCAGGTCTCCTAGCCCCAGGGTCCTCAACCCCCCTGGGCCGCAAACCCTTACTGGTCTGTGACCTGTTAGGAACCAGGTTGCACAGCAGGAGATGAGCGGCCAGCCAGTGAGCATGACCTCCTGACCTCCGCCTCCTGTCGGATCAGCAGCAGCATTAGATTCTCATAGGAGCGTGAACCCTCTTGTGAACTACGCATGTGAGGGATCTAGGTTGTGCTCCCCTTATGAGAATCAAACTAAATCCATGGAAAACTTGTCTTCCACAAAACCTGTCCCTGGTTCCAAAAAGGATGAAGACAGCTGTCCTAGCCCACCAAATTCTGATCATTTTGAATCAGAACTTCAGTGTGCCTGTGCAATTAAAACATCTAGAAAACAAAGGGGTAATTCCTGTTTCTATCTGCCTTGTTATCTGGTATTCAGTGCTTAGTGCATCCAGGGCTCAGAGAACAAGAGGAAAGAAAGTCCATCAGTTCTACTCTGGCTTTCATCTTCCTCCAGGAGTCCCCAGTCTCCCCTTCACCTGATCTGGCCCCATTAAGTGCTCGAACCCAGATGCTGATGTTTGCCCTCAGTACCTTGGTGTTTAGGCCTTGTGGAAAATGACTTGCTTGTGAATAGCTGATAATACACCTGTCAAATTCTACATATGGCCAAGATCCTTCTGTTGGTTCCTCACACTCAAAGTGCCTTGTTTTTCTTCAAGTACTATCTGAGATGTCTCTATGGATTAGTGTTTATATGCAGCAAGTACTGCAGTTAGTTAATAATGTCAAGATCGTTGAGCTTCCCTAATGAAAGAGATACACAACATCAACTGTCATTTTAAACAAACATGCAATCAGGATAGCAGTGCTGAAAATATGATCTGCCTAATTTCATGGAGATGATGCAAGAATCAGGCTGCGTTCACAGTCCTTCCACTGGCGAGCTCCATTTCACAGGATTTCAGGGGAGAAACGGATTTTCACAAGAGCCGCAAAACTGTCGGTTCTGTGAAAAAGAAATTGCTTCAGCAGCTGGAATCCAGGAGGACAAATAGGTGCACTGATTATATCTTCATTGTTCACCAGAGCCACAGCACTCAGTAAGTTGTAATTATGTTGTGAAGAGCTCAGTTCTGATAGTCCTTCCCCTTGTGAATATAAACAGTATTTTTCTATTTGTTATCAAAGGCTTGCAGCCAATCCTGTAGCATACATATATATACACACACATATACACACACACATATATTCATGTGTGTGTATGTGTTCATGTGTGTATATATGTGTATAGACATGTATAGACATGTATATATGTATAGACACACATATATATACACACACACAATATATACAAACCTATAGAATTAAGATCTTGCGGCCAGGCGTGGTGGCTCATGCCTGTAATCCTAGCACTTTGAGAGGCTGAGGCAGGCAGATCACTTGAGGTCAGGAGTTCAAGACCAACCTGGCCAACATGGTGAAACCCCATCTCTACTAAAAATATAAAAGTTAGCTGGGTGTGGTGGCACACACCTGTAATCCTAGCTACTCAGGAGGCTGAGGAGGATCACTCGAACCCAGGAAGTGGAGGTTGCAGTGAGCCGAGATTGCGCCACTGCACACCAGCCTGGGCAACAGAGTGAGACTCCATCTCAAAAAAAAAAAAAAAAAGATCTTACCCATTTTACTCAAATAGATTAGAGCTGCAGACACATCAGTATGCCTCCCAGTCAGGTTTCAGATAAGAATTAGCTGCATTCAGACAATTCATTGGCCAAGGGTCATACAGAAAGAATAAAAGAAGTAGGGTAGAAAACAAATATGTGGATGAATCAGTTGGGTGCTTGGATCATACAAAATAATTGAAAAGCTAAAGACAACTCATTCTAGAGATACCATAAACCGAGGTTTCCATAATGTCTATGAGCCACCTCTGACCAGCTTTCTGACAGACCATTCAGCAAATGGCACATTTCTGGTGGCCTCATTTGTCACTGATATGCCTGCACACACAAATCTCTGGCAGTTACTAAGGTGTTTCATTGGTCATTGTCCTTTGATTTCAGCTTTCTTGTAGTTCCTAAAATCTTGCTCTTTCGGGGATCAGCTAGGCAACAGTTCTGGATATTTCCACTCCCTTGGCTATGCACAGAGCCTTGATAAACATGACCAGCCTTGACTGGGGCATCTGCTCATCTGACCTAGGAAATCTCTCTTGGTATATTATTAAACCTTAAAAAATAATTTTAAAAATGTCAAGGCTAAATCACCGTAGGAGTTCTAAAGCTTAGTGAGGAGGGAGAAACAGCAGCAGCAATGCGCTCCTTTCCAAAAATGGCATTCCCTCCATCTTCAGATTGTGGTGACTTGGGCACCAAACTCCAGTCAACCAAATGTGGTTACTGATCTTATATTTCTTCCATCCTTCTTCTCATTCGAAGACCTTGCTCCTATTTGAAGGAAACCGAAGAATAAAATGGAGAAAGTTGGTGAAACCCCGTCTCCACTAAAAATACAAAAATTAACTGGGCATGGTGGCACACAACTGTAGTTCCAGCTACTCAAGAGGCTGAGGCAGAAGAATCACTTGAACCAGGGAGGCGGAGGTCGCAGTGAGCTGAGATTGCACCACTGCACTCCAGCCTCGCCAACAGAGCGAGACTCTGTCTCAAAAAAAAAAAAAAAAAAAAAAAAAAAAAAAAAAAAAAAAGAGAAAGTTATAGAATAGAGGCTTGTAGATCTCATTTTAATTCATGTGTTAGAGTCATTTCTAACACAGAGTGAATTGGATCCTCATACTTTTGAAATCCTACCATCAGAGACAATGCCTTCAAGGTGAACCATACAAATAAGACATCATTGGTGCTCAGCAACCAAGGCTAGAAGGTTGCCATGAAGCAGTGGCCAGAAGAGGTTGGAGAGAATGGGGGAAGAGGTAGAATAGATAAGTGGTTAAGAATGGGGGCTCTTGTGTCAGACACATCTGGATTCAAATCTCAGCTCTTTAATTTTACTAAGGGTATGATATTGGGCAAATTTTTTAACCTGTATTAGTTTTCTACTGCTGCATAACACATTACCATAAACTTAGCAGCTTACAGCAGCACACAGTTATCTTATAGTTTATGAAATGTAGGAATCCCAGCATGGCTTAGATGGGTCCTCTGCTGAGGGTCTCATGAGCTGCGATCAAGGTATCAGCCATGCTGCATCCTCATCTGGAGGTCTGACTGGGGAAGAATCTAATTCCAAGTTCATTTAGGTTGTTGGCAGTTTACTTCCTTGCAGACATAGGAATAAAGACCTCCAATTCCCACTGGCTGTTGGCTAGAGGCTGCCTTCAGGTCCACCAGAAGTGCTCCACCAAATGGCTTTCTCTACAGGCAGTTCATGGCTGTTTTCTTCTTCACAGCCAGCAGGAGAGTCTCTCTCACTCTAGTCTGCCAAGACACGTCTCATATAATGTAACAAAATCATGGTCATGACATCTCATCACATTTGCCATATTTTATTGCCAGAAGCGAATCATAGGTTCTACCCACACTGAAGTGGGAAAGGTTATACAGAGTAACACCAAGGGGTGCACATCATGGGGTCTTCTTAGGATTTGCCTAATGCACTCCACCCTCTAGTTATCATTTGGACAGAAAATTGTGTAAAAAGTCACTTCTGAAAGGTAGAAGGAAGAAGTGTTTGCGAATGTAGACGCTCGAGTCAGACATCCAGAGTTCAAATCCCAGCTCTTCAGTTTTACTAAAGGTGTGACCTTCAACAAGATTCTTATCCTATCTGATTTTCAGCTTTCTCCTCTATAAAATGGGAGTCATAAGAGTAGTTACCTTATGGGTTGATGGGAAGATTACATAAGATAGGGCTTGTAAATTACCTAGAAGAGTGCCTGGCACTTAGTGAGTGCTGGGGAAATGTTAACTTAATCAATATGTTCCTCTTTGCAGCAGACTTGGAAAGAGTATCTTTTGGGCATAGCTTCTTTAAGCCTGTATCACTTGGCAAATCAGAGGCCGAGCCAAGGCTACAACTCAACGGCCAAGAGCCCAGGTGAGGCTGTCACTGGTCTAAGCCTGTTGTGCTTGCTGAACCTGATTCTGCCACTCCAGCCATCCTTCCCCTGCTGATTCAGCCTGCCCTGGGTGTAGGGAGGGGCACATTTCCTGTAGAGTGGGCTGGTAATGGCCACGGTGGCAGGTCGGGCAGCACAGAGTGGAAACCTGGTTCTCTTTCGGGAACGAGTGGACGCTTAGACTTTGGAAGCAGGTTGGAGAGATGAGGCATAAGGTCTATGATGCTCTGCAGAGGGAGGCAGAGGTGTGTAGGTGGAGAGAAAGGAAACAAGGGAGACGGGGCCACAGTAGATACCAATGGAATGTGCTGAGGTGACCTTGCTCTCTGCGGCAAGCTCAGCGCGGCAGAGGAGGTGATGACTTGCAGTTTTCCCATCAGTGCCGCATGAGTCGCTCTCCATATGGCTGGTCTTGTCTATCTCCGCATTTCCCATATCAGTTTAAATGAATGCACTGCATGTATGTGCATGTGTGCATGGGTGTATATGTATGAGTGTATAACTAAAGAGCTGCCGGAGTAATGAGTCAGTATTTGATCTGAGGATCTGAGGCCTCTCCCAAAAATTAGGCAAAAATATGGACATCAGCATGACAAGTCAGCATTTCTACAAAATACAGCATGTCAGTTCAAGGATCTTAGCGAGCTTTAAGGAAATGACTTAAAAGATCACCTTCTTTAGAGTAGAAATTAATCTCTTAGATTGATGGAGACCATTGGGAAAAGGGGAGGGTAAGAGAAAAGGAATGCAGGCATGGTTCAAGTAGAAAGAAAATAGGGTTGGTTTTATATTTGCAAAACAATTCACCATTAACCAAAATGCCTTTCCACACATGTCTCTTCAGTCCTCACCAAAACATATAAAGAAAACAAAGCAGATAGTATCTTCATTTGCATGAGAAAACAGTCAGTCTGTAGGAGCTAAAGGAAGTAGCAAAAAGGAAAAAAAATACTAGAACACAGGTCTTCAGAACTCTAACTCAGTGTTCCTCTTCTACAGAATCTGACAGGGATGTCAGAATGCCTTCGTTAGCAGGCTGATGCCTATGTGAAGGTTACTGCTTACATATTAATTCGACAAGCCCTGTCCAGGCACTGCCAGCCTAGGGATACATTACATTAATCTTTCTGAGCCTAAGTTTCCTTATCTATAAAATAAGGATAATAATAATATTCACCTAATTAGGTTGTTTGAGGATTAAACAGGTAAGTAATCATAAGGGCATAAGAAATAGTCTGTGCAAAGTGTTAGATTAAGTGTTAGCTTATTATTTTGGCCTCTTCTCCCAGTCCTCCCACTTAAAAGTACTTATTTAGGGAGGAATGAACACTACCTTGCTGAATGAATTAATGATTGAATAATGGGGACTAAACGGAGACAGGAGAGGACCTAGAAACAAGGCCAAACACCCAGGGAAAGGAAAGACTCACTTCCTGGTTTCAATGACCGACTTTCCCACAATCAACTAATTGTAGTCCAAACCTCAGATTTAAGTGGCCCTTACAGCATAAACCAAAGCTTTCTGAACTCCCAGGGCATTTCTCTCTCCCTCTATTTCATTATCACCTGCTCAATGACTATAAAACACTGCTTTTCATGCAGGACACAAAACCATTTTAAAGGACTCATGTAACACCCTGGAACACTCAGCTCTCTTTACTCACAGTGGGACACTGGTGACTGTGCTTTGTGGTGGGGGAGCCCTGATTTGTAGTGCCTGATGATATCTGTGGTGTAAATACTCCCACTATGACTGATTTCAAGCTACCATAGGTTTAAGAACTGGCCGGCAAACTCCTGCATATTTAACAATTAGCTTTTACACATGGCTTTGTCCCTCTCCCTTGCTTCTTCCCATTTCCATAAGAGGATTGGACCCTGACTGCTAGGTCCATTGAGCCTCACTGGATATGGGCTGGTAAATACAGCTCCCATCACCGCTGTGTGGCACTTGCTTTGCACCTTGGGACCTCATAATGCAGGGCAAGGAATAAGAACCCTTGGCATTCTAGGAAAAGGAAACAAGTAAGCAGGAGAACCTGGGGTGGAGGTTTCTGAATTTTATTCCAAACCATGGCATTAATAAATGGTTTGAACTGAAGAAAAGCCAAGTTCACCTGTTCCTGGTGCCTTATTTTCTCCATTCATCAGACAGCGACAACAACGACCTCAGTCACAGGGGAGGCGGAGAGCTTCATTAGCTCATGGTTTTTAAAGGCTCAGATACAAAAGGCAGTGTAATAGGAGTGCAAAGCCTCATTATTAGGTAATAACTCTCATCTGGCTGATTCAAATTGCACATCTCTTCACGTCTACCCTTTTTCCAATTACGTTGCTTCATTTTTCTCTTCTGGATATTTTTTTAAAGTCACTTTGAAGTACCGTAATTACTATTTCAATAAAAACCTCACAAAGATGATGAGTTTAAACCAAATGAAAAAAGCAGAGAAATCATGCCTCCCCCATCCAGTCTCCAACCCTCCCCAAAATTTTTTAAAATTAAAATTTCATCCCCTGTTTTACAAGCAATGAAATCAGTGCCTTATTTGGAGAGTGTTCATTCAAGGAAAGAATCTTTTTTTATGTGGAAATGATCATTGTACACTTGCCAGATAGTTAATTACATTAGGTTGTTCTGCCCACGATTGCAAATCAGCTTCACACAGAAAGGGACTTGTGGTCAAGATAATAGCAAAAGATAATGCAGTAAAACAACTGTGAAAAGAAAATGGTGCAAAGCATAAATGTTGAAAATTGCTGTTTGTTTATATATGTGTGTGTATATATATATATGTATTTTTAGGAGGGCGGCAACATGCTCTTTGCTGTTATCACAAGCATTAAAGTTTAATAGACCATCCGTGAGTTATTTACTGCTCAGAAACACCTGCTCAGCGAGATAAAGTAGCAGCTATCTTTCTAGTTTTAAAATTGACATTCAGCCAGTTATATTTCTGGTCTTTCTCATCACTTAGACGGTTGTTGACTTTTCTTAAATGTCAAAGGAGGTTTTCAACTTAATTTTATGCCTCATGCTAGTTTCTTCCTTGGGCTCTCCAGAGGCCCTTCTCTGTGGCCTCTAAGTCAGCCCCAAGAAAGGGCTGCTGAAACTAAACCTTTCTTTTAAGAAAAGAGAGTGCATTTACATCCATCTTTTGGCATGTATTGTGTAGAAAATGGAATTTATCATACCTCATTCATAATTACTCCCCTTAGTCTTTCTACACCATTTACTAAGATGAATAATGTATTAGGCAAGGGTAGTATATACAAATATACAGAGAATCACAGATATGACTATATTCTATGCCCCTGTGCAAATGATATCACCAGAAACCAGGTCTATGTCAGGGCCTGCGTGGTTTCTCCTGACGTCTCTCTTCTTCCCTGCATGCCGTCTCCTTTACCTGCTGAGCAGTCTTCTCTGTACTCCACAATCCAGATTCTGGAGCTCAAGTCTGATGAGCTTAGCTCTTTCCACTCCTGGGCCACGTTCTTACCACAGACCACTTCACAGAACCACCAGCAGACTATGGCCAGACAACTCACGGGGAGGGTGGGCACTCATGCCTAGTCGATCAGTGGTCATTTCTGCACAAACATCACCTGTCACAACTGCCCTGGGCCGGGCCATGGGTCAGCACTGTCAGACTAATGGAGATGACGGACGCTGTGTCCACACTGACATACTGACCTGTGCTGTGTAAAGTGCTGGGTTTTAAGGTAGTTGATGCTGACTGAAGTGAGCCATGTCAAGGTTCAGGAAGGAACTGAGCTAGGAATTCTGAACCATAGGGCTTGGCTGTTGGACTTAATTTGAACCCTGGCTTTCCCACTTGATATCAGAGTGACCTTGGGCAAGCGATCCAACCTCTTTGTGCCTAACTGTCTCATGTGTAAAATGGGACTTATCAATCTACCAGCCTCACGAAGTGGTCATAAGAATAAATGAGCTGACACACAAATTTCTGAGTCCAGAGTCTGCCGTGTAAGCGCTTCGCATCTGATTCGTTCAGTGTTTGTTTCATGGTTGTCTATGGGTACGTGCCTGTGTTTGTCTAAGGTATATAGAATTTAAATTAACAATAATCCTTGGTCCATGACATGCTTCTATCAACTCTCTATGCAACGGTCTCTTTTATGGATGTAGTCGTACATAAAACTTCCAATACCCATCAACCTACACACTCCTCGCCTTCTCCTTTCCCTTCCTTTCCCAAGAGATAACTGCTATTCTAAATGATATGTTCATCATTTTCTATTTCTTCATATTATTCTTACAAAAATATATGCATAACAACATATTACTGAGTTTCAGTTGTTTTTAAGCTTTATAAAGGGGTACAGTATAACATTAGTCTTCCAGGACGTGCTTTTTTCCTTCCAAGTTTGTTGCCAGGAAGGTCTGTGTTCTTTCATGTTCACGTCTGTGTGATATCCCATTGTGCGACTATGACACAGATTATCTACAGGCTTAGTAAATGTTAGCTACTTTTCAGCTATTACTCAATGCCAGCAGCTCCTTTTTGTCCTTTCCTAAGCTATCACTCATCCTCACCTAGCCATGAATTCTGCCCTTTTATTCAACAGGCATCATGTTCAGTCTAGAGCTGCTCTTTGGACCAGGAGTGGGTCAACGTGGAGGCCATATACCTGCTTATCCCTTCCCTTTCTCAGGACTCTGCATCCTTAAAATACACCCCTGCTATTTGCTCAGCTGGATCCCATCTGAGAGAAGAGACTCGGACAAGTCACTGATAGGAAGAGTGAATTGGTTGTCGCTTTTTAATTTTTTCAGTGAGAATGGGAAGAGCTTTCATTGACAAGGCTGTTATGCAAATGTGATTCTATCACAGTGCGTTATCGGCATTCTTATTATCCGGAACTACTGTCATCTTGCCCTCAGCTCCCTCCCCAACCTATCTTCTTTTATCCTTTCACTGATTGTTCTAGTAGAAAAACTGCAGACTACAATACTCTGTGGATTCATGGGTAGGTAACAAACAGCTGGAAGATGCCTCCCAAGTGTTTTCTGAAAACGGACACGGTAAATAAAGCAGGACTTCCAGGTCCCGGCTGAGTTTTCTTCCTGGTGACCACTGAGAGCCTAGTAGAAAAATCATGAAGTGACCCTTATTAGTTTGGCCCAGCTCCCTCCCAGGCAATTACTGTAGCAAAGCTCAGACGCTGAATTCTGATTGATTCTGGAAGATTAAGCAAGAAAATGAAGCTGCCATAATATTGTAGCCAGATAGGTAACCTGGCTTGAAATTCATGTACTGATCCAGAAGAAAAAGGCATGCTGCCAACATTTCATGGAGGTTATCTAAGTTACATCACATTTTTAAATGCCGATTTCGACCTTTTCCCCATGTCAGAAATATATATCCACACTTCTGATTAAAGACTAGATGCAACGGATTGTAGTTTCATATTTTTTCTTCCCTCCGTATTGATCACGTTTTTCTCCCGTCTTTGAGAGCAAGAGGTAGGGCCGCAGAAGAGAAGACAGGAGCAGTAGAATTGAGACTCTGTGGTAGGATTTCTCTGTAAACTGCAATGCAACCTGCGTCTGGTGTAGGGGCCACATTTGGACAAGTTTTCTTTCATTTATTCTAGAACATTGTCAATGTTTATACATTTGAATGTTTGCCAGCTCTGTCCCTGCCCTCAAGGAGCCCACATGAGGGGCAGGCAGAGACTCAGAGCTACAGCCCTCCTTGAAGGGTGCTGTGGTAAGATTTGAATAAATGACTGTGTCTGTCATGGAGGAAAATATTTTTCTACAGCTGGTGAGAACCAAAACCACACAGCCATGTGGTTTGGCTCTTCCACTGTCTTCATTGACATGACTTTATCATTCCAAAAAACGTTGCCCAGAAAGAAAATGATTTACATCTTTATCTGAATATTCCTAAAAATCCACTTAAAATTGCTCAACTTTTCAATAGATAGCATCGAGTGATGCTCTATGCTCCAAATCACTCCCAGACTTCCTGCCAAAACCCTCCCCTTCTGTGTCCACCACTCATAATCTTTACCCAATCCTAATCAAGCATCTGCATTGAAAGGCCCATCTCAAACAAGACTTCACAACCTCAGAACTAGCCCGGCCTTGCCCTCCTCCCTCCAAGACACTACAAGAACTCCATCAGTGTCATGTTCTTCCCCCCATGGCATGCAAGAAACTCAGCTTTCACTCACCAACGTTTTATTTGGATGCCTGTGTTTGACAGTAAGGAGGAAGAATGAGAAGGGAAATGACAAGTGGGACTTGGAAAATAAGTGGGACTTGCCCAATGATGGGAGGCAGGGAAGAACACCCCAAGAGAGAAGAAGAGATGAGTCAAGGCAAGAAGACATAAAGGTTACAGGCCCCACTGTACCCTGGGGCTTTAACTGAATTATATCTGGAGGAACACTTTTACCTTCTCTTTGTGCAAAAGGACAGGGTCTTAGAAAGCCTCCCTCCCATGACCGAGGAGGTTTGGCCCATGGTGGGACCCTGTGAATGACTTCAGGGACAATGAGCAGCTCCACTACTGGCTGCCCAGAGGCCAACGGCCTCCCATCCCAGCTGAAGTTCTCCCAGCTCCTAGGTTCTGTCTCTTCCATATCACCTGCCTAGCTTTCTTCAGTTCCCACTTCACTCCATTCCAGGAGATCAGCTAGTTTCACGTGAACAAACCCAAGTCCACTCCATGTGTGCCTCATTTAGCCCAGCCTTCTGTCATCATCATCATAGTTATGTCCCCAGAATCTGTGCTAGGAAAAGCTGCTCAGTAGAACACACTTTAATACAGCATGTTTTGCTCTGTAGACCCAATGATTTCTTATTTTTGCCTAGGTGCCCTCCTTCCTAGGGGCTGCAATAAAGCTCCAATCAGACTCTTCAAGAGAGGAGTTTCTTCTCAGAAGCCCCAGAGCCTTCTGTATGGGGTGCAGAGATTTTGTGGATTAGGCTCAGGTTAATAGGACTCTGAGACCATATTGGCCCAGTCTGTACCTTCCCACAAAAAAAGCAATCTGGGGAACAAGCCCAGGCTTCAGCCTTGATACCTAGAAAGAAGCTATGGCCCAAGAGTGCCTGTTTCTCATCAGCCATTATTCCACATAACAATTTGATTTCAGCTCCCCAAGTCTATCTGCACCTTCCCTAGGAAGGAAACTGCGCTGCACATATGGGAAGATTTTGATCTCCTTAAATCCCAAGGAGCTCAGTATCGATGTGTAAAATGAATCAGAAATTTGTTCACAGACAGACCTGTGTCCAATTCTGGCCCTAATCCTGACTGTGACTTTGGACAGGGTTCTTAAACTTTCTTAAGTTCACTACATAGTAAAAGACGATTGTCCTGATGTCACTGGGCTGTGTTGTTGCCAGAGGAGAAAAAGCACCTAGCAAATTTCAGGAACTCAGCAAAATGTCCCTTTTCCCCTCTTATCCCCCACGCTTAGCCACAAGGCCTGATTCCCATTCAAGCCGCTGTTAATAAGAGACTTGACCTTTTAAAGCAAGAAATTCATGATTTAACACTCCCAGCAGCTGTCTATGCTGGAAACCACAGACTTTCCACAACCTCCCCGTTTGCATTCACATGGGTAGTTTAATACTACCACTGAAAGTTTAAAAGTTTTGTCTTCAAACGTCTCTGGGGGTGGAGATGGTTGCAAAAGTGGGTGTTGGGGAGGGCAGGGTGGCTGAAACAGTGCCTTCAGACATACAAAGTGTAAAACCTCCAGCGTAAGCCAACCTGTCACTCTTGGTGTGGCCTGTGAAATTGTTATGGCCTGGAGCATGTAGGTCACCTCTCCATGGCAGGAATCCCAAAGGCTTTAGCATTCATGACTGCCTGGGATTTCCCAGGGTTCTCCTGTGAGCTACAAAGATGTCCCTTAGCTTGCTGTTAAATGAAAGATATATTACTCCCCTGTCTTTCTTACCTGTCATCCTCTCACATGCTCAGATAATTTAGTCTGGGACACACAGTTCTCCAAGTCAGCCATATTGAAACAATCTCGCATGCTCCCACATTTCTCTGCAACCTGGAGAAACTAGGTGTGATTTCAAAGCCAACTGTTCAAAGAGAACAGGAAGCTGGGTCTGGGAGAAGAGGTGGAGCTGTTTGCCTTGCAAAGTTTTTTGTTAATTTTAGTTCCTGTTCCCAGGCCTTTGGTTAAAACTAGAGAGAACTTCCTCCAGCCTGATAAAGTGAACATAGCGTCTCTCAATAAACCTTGAACCGTTGGCCAAACCTCAGATCTAGATGCTTTTCCCTAAGGTTATGGCCACCAAAGCTGAGACTTAAAAGTAATAACAAGAATAGAAAACCGCAAGGATGGAAGAATGCTGGGAGAACCCAGGAGGCTTCACACAGGCTGAAAGCGCCCTCTGCTGGGAATAAACAAGACAGCACCACCTGCGCAGCCTCTCCCAATAGTTCGCCCATCACATTCTGTGTTCACACAACAAATACATTCACCTCTCAAGCCACCCTTCCCTCTCATCTGGGACCTGGGCCAGAATTCCTCGTGCTTCTCAGCTATATTTTCATTTTATAGCCTGCAAAATGCCAAAATAGACAAGTGTTTAAAAATAATGTATTTGAAAACTATGATTTGGAAACACATATGTTTTTGGTATTGAACTGACATAAGTTTTGACTGTAATTCCTTGGACATTCTTTGCATTGCAGCATAACAAGAAACCTTCAGGGAATAATATAATAATAGGTGATTAAATTAGAAAATACTCCTGAATAGACCTATACTGATCTGCCAATTCCATTTTTGCCTAGGAGACTCTGCTTTATTACTTCTATAGGTAATTTTATAGGTAATGAGGGAAAGGCAACATCAGTTATACAAGAAGAAACCTCCTCCAAAGATTGTACTGGAATTTACCATTAATCCTTAAAGCGACATGCCCATACAAGCTATTTATTTAAAGACAAAGCTACCTTTCATATCTATAGACAGATACAGCTCAAACGATAGTAGAGAGATCATTAGAAAATGTTGGATTATCCCAATAAATGGGGATTAGACCTAGAGTCACAAGACTTGTGTCTTCTATCATTTTACACATCTGTGAGTAGTTAATGATTCTTTCAAGAAGTATTTGAGCATTTACTGCTTGCTAGACACCAAAATAAATCCTGGGACACAACTGTGAACAAGAGAAAGAAAATCTGCCTTCTAAAAACTTGCGGGTTGGTGAAGAGGACAATATAATCAAACATTACAGCTCTCTGGCAAGAGTGTTATGACAGGATAAACCCAGGGTATCTAGAAGTGGATGGCAAGGGGCTATAACCCAGAGAATCGAAGAAAATGGGTGCAAAAGCATATAAAGAACTATGTGAATGAGTTATTTTTTCTAATATGTTGCTTTTTATTGTGATAAAGTATACATAACATAAAACTTACTATTTTAACCATCTTAAATGTACAATTCAGTAACATTAAGTACATTCACAGATGGTTGTACAACCATCAGCACTGTCCATTTCCAGAACACTTTCATCAACTCAAACAGAAACTCTATACCCATCAAAAAATAATTTCATTCCCTCAGTCCCTGATAACCTGTATACTTTCTTGTTTCTGATTTTTTCTACTTAAGGTACTTCTTATAAGTGAAATAATACGATATTTGTCCTTTCGTGTCTGGTTTACTTAGCATAATGTCCTCAAGCTTTATCCATGTTGTGCCATGTGTAAGAATTTCATTTCTTTTAAAAATGAATAATATCTGGCTGGGCGCAGTGGCTCAGACCTGTAATCCCAGCACTTTAGGAGACCGAGGTGGGCGGATCACCTGAGGTCAGGAGTTCAAGACCAGTCTGGCCAACATGGTGAAACCCCATCTCTACTAAAAATACAAAAATTAGCCAGGTTTAGTGGCACATGCCTGTAGTCCCAGCTACTCGGGAGGCTGAGGCAGGAGGATCGCTTGAACCCAGGAGGCAGAGGTTGCAGGTGAGCTGAAATTGCGTCACTGCACTCCAGCCTAGGAAATAGAGTGAGATTCTGTCTCAAATAAATAAATAAATAAATAAATAAATAAATAAATAAATATAATATATTGTATGCTTATACCACATTTTGTTTATCTATTTATACATTGATGAACAATTGGATAGTTTCCATCTTTTGGCTATGATGAATCATGCTGCTATGAACATTGGTGTACGAGTATCTGTTAGAGTACCTACTGTCAATTTTTTTGAGTGTATACCTAGAAGTGGAATTGCTGGATCCCATGGTAATTTTATGTTTAAATGTTTGAGGAACCACCATACAGTTTTCCACAGCAGCTGCACCATTTTACATCCCCACCAGCAATGCACAAGTGTTCTAATTTCTCCACCTCCTCACTAGCACTTGTCATTCTGGGGGTTGTCTGTTTTAAATACATATAATAACCATCCTAATGGGTGTGAAGTGGTATCTAAATAGAATTTTGATTTTCATTTCCCTAATGACTAGTGATGTTGAGCATCTTTTCATGTGCTCGTTGAAAATTTGTAGATCTTCTTTGGGAAAACGTCTATTCAATATACTGGCCCATTTCTGAATTGGGTTGATTTGTTTTGTTGTTGTGGTTCAGTTACACGAATTCATTATATGTTCTGGCTATTAGCCCCTTAACAGATGTATTATTTGCAAATATTTTCTCCCACTCTGTGTGTTGCTTTTTCACTCTCTTAATGTCCTTTGATGCACAAAGTTTTTAATTTGGATTGAGTCAAAATTATCTATTTTTCTCTTTTGTTACCCATGCTGTTGGTGTCAGATCCAAGAAATCCTCACCAAATCTTATGTCATGAAGGCTTTAGCCTGCTTTCTTCAAGGAGTTCTGTAGTTTTGCTCTTACATTTAAATCTTTGACTGACTTTGAGTTAATTTTTATATATAGTGTATACTTTGTGTATATTTTATATATTTTATTTGTGATTAGCTAGGGGTTACATATAACATCTTACTGTTACAATTATCTATTTTTAATTAATATCAACTCAACTACAATTACATATGGAAACTCTACTTCGGTAAAGCTCTGCTCCCTTCTTTATGATATTGATGTCACAAATTACATCTTTTTTTTTTTTTTTTGAGACAGAGTCTTGCTCTGTCACCTAGGCTGGAGTGCAGTGGCGCGCTCTCAGCTAACTGCAGCCTCCACCTCCCCAATTCAAGCAAAGCTCCTGCCTCAGCCTCCCAAGTAGCTGGGATTACAGGAGTGCACCACCACGCCCGGCTAATTTTTGTATTTTTAGGAGAGAGAGGATTTCACCATGTTGGCCAGGCTAGTCTTGAACCCCTGATCTAAAATGATTCACCCACCTCAGCCTCCCAAATTATGTTTTTAAACATTGTGTACCCAAAAGCATAAATATATAATTATTTCATTCATTTTTCTTTTAAATCCTATAGAAAATAAATAAAAAGTGGAGTAACAAATAAAATTATAATAATACTGGTTTTTATATTTGTCCATGGCTTTACCTTTACACATTTTATTTTTTACAGAATTGTTTTAGCTGTTATGGTTCCTTTACTTTCCATATAAATTTTAGAATCCTATTGTCGTATCTAAAAAAAAAGCTGGCTGGAATTTTGATAAGAATTGCATTAAGCTTGTGTATCAATTTGAAGAGAATTAAAATTTTTACTATGTTGAGTCTTCTAATTCTTGAACACAGTACAGCCTTCCATTAGTTTAGATATTCTTTAATTTTTTTCATTAGTGTTCTGTGGTTTTCACATCATAGTCCCACACATGTTTTGTGAAATTTACACCTAAGTATTTCAATTTTTTTGAGAAATTGTGAAGAGCGTTGTATTATTAATTCCAGTCTTTATTGTTAGTATATCGAAATAACAATAAATTTTTATGGCTTTTAGTGTTTTCTTTAAGACTACACTTGGTATTTTCGACCTAGGCAATTACATTGTCTGCAAATAGGAATCATTTTATTTCTTCTTTTCTGAACTGTATGTATTTTATTTCCTTTTCTTGCCTTATTTCACTGGCTAGAATGGCCAGCACTATGTTAAATGAGATAGGGAGCACAGACATCTTTGTCTTATTCCTGATATTAGGGAGAAAGCACTCAGTCTTTCACCATTAAGTGTAATGTTAGCTCTAGTTTTTTTGTTTGTTTGTGTGTTGGTTTTTGTAGATGCTCATTATCAAGTTGAAGAAGTTCGCCTCTACTCCTACTTTTCTGATAATTTCTATCATGAACAGATCTTAAATTTTGTCAAATACTTTTTCTGCATTAAGTAATATGATCATGTGTTTTTTCTTCTTAAGTCTTCAAATATGGTAGATTATGTGGATTAACTTCAAATATCGAGCAAGCTTGTATCCATGGAATAAATTCTACTTAGTCATGGTGTCTTAGATTATTCAGACTGCTATAACAAAACACCCTAAACTGGCTAGCGCATAAATGACAGAAATTTATTCCTCACAGTTTAGGAGGCTAGGAAGTCCAAGTTCAAGTTACCAGCAAATTTGAAGTCTAGTGAAGGCCTATGTCCTTGTGCATAAATGGTGCCTTCTCACTGTGTCTGTCGTATGGTGAAAAGGCAAGGCAGCTCTCTGGGGTCTCCTTAATAAGGGCACTAGTCCCATTCATGAGGGTAGATCCTGAATGAGCTAATAACCCGTCAAAGACCCCACCTCCTAATATACCACATCAGTGATTAGGTTTCAACATATGAATTTTGGGGGGACACAAGCGTTCAGATCACAACACGTAGTATCTAATTCTTTCCATATATTGCTGAATTCTATTTGTGAATGTTTTACTAAGGATTTTTGCACCTATGTTCATGAGACACATTAATCTGTAGGTTTTTGATACTGTGTTTATCTTGTTTTATATCAGTGTAATACTACAGTCATAAAATAAATTGGTAAGTGACCTGTACTCTTTTATTTTCTGAAAGAGACTGTGTGGATCCCTTTCAAAGATCTACAGAGGTGTTAGTTAGCAAAAGTATCCACTTTTAAAAAAATGTTTGGTAGAATTATCTAAACAGTCTAAGCCTGGAGGTTTCCTTTATTGGAAGTTTTAAAATTATAAACTCAATTATCTTAAAAATTATAAGGCTACTCAAATTATCCATTTTATATTGGGTGTGTTGTAATAGTTAACATTGCCAAATTTTTGCGTGTAGAGTTGTTTGCCGCATTCCTTTATTGTCTTTTTTAAATTTTTCTTTATTTTTAATTTGTATAGGTACGTAATAGGTATATATATTTGTGGGGTACGAGGTATTTTGATACAGGCATACAATGTGTAATACATCAGGATCAACAGAGTATCCACCACCTCCAATATTCATCATTTTTTCATGTTATGAACATTCCAATTGTACTCTCTTAGTCATTCTGAAATGTACAGATTATTGCTGGCTGTAGTCACCCTGTTGTGCTATCAAATACTAGATCTTACTCATTATACCTAACTATATTTTTTCACCCATTAACATCCCCACATCCTCCACCTCCCCACTACCTTCCCCAGTCCCTGGTTGCCATCATTCTACTCTCTATCTCCATGAGTTCAATTGTTTTAATTTTTGGTTCTCACAGATGAGTGAGAACATGTGGGGTTTGTCTTTCTGTGTCTGGTATATTTCACTTTATAATATCCTCCAGTTCCATCTATGTTGTTGCAAATTACAGGATCTCATTCCTTCTTATAGTTGAATAGTACTCCATTGTATATATGTATCACATTTTCTTTATCCATTCATCTGTCAATGGACATTTAGGTTGATTCCAAGTCTTGGCTACCATGCGCAGTGCTACAATAAACACGGGAGTGCAAATATCTCTTTGATATACTGATTTCCATTCTTTGGGGTATATACCTAGCAGTGGAATTTCTGGATCATACGATAGTTCCATTTTTAATTTTTTGAGGAATCTCCAAACTGTTCTCCATAGTGGTTGTACTAATGTACATTCCCACCAACAGCGTATGACAGTTCCCTTTTCTCCACATCCTCACCAGCATTATTTATTGCCTGTCTTTTGTATAAAAGCCACTTTCACTGGGATGAGATGATCTCTCACTGTAGTTTTGATTTGCATTTCTCTGATGATCAGTGATGTTGAGCACACTTTTATATACCCATTTGCCTTTTGTATGTCTTCTTTTGGGAAATGTCTATTGAAATCTTTTGCCCATTTTAAGTCATAGTAGTAAATATTTTCCTATTGAGTTGTTTGAGCTCTTTATATATTCTGGTTATTAATTCCTTGTCAGATGGATAGTTTGCAAATATTTTCTCTCATTGTGTGAGTTGTCTCTTTACTTTGTTAATTGTTTCCTTTGCAATGCAGAAGTTTTATTAACTTGATGTGATCCCATTTGTCCATTTTTGCTTTGGTTGCCTGTGTTTTTGGGGTATTACCCAAGAAATCTTTGCCCAAGTTAATGTTCTGGAGAGGTTTCCCAGTGTTTTCTTGTAGTAGTTTCATAATGTCAGATCTTTAATCCATCTTGATTTAATTTTTATATATGGTGAGAGATAGGGATCTAGTTTTATTCCTCTGCATATGGATATCCAGTTTTCCCAGCACCCCCTTATTACCCTTTTGATATTCATAGGATATGTAATGCTATCTCTTATTTCATTCCTAATATTGATAATTGTGTCTTCTCTGTTTTTTCTCTGCAATTTTTTGGCAATTTCTTTCGATCTCTCCTAAGCGTAATCTGTTTCATTGATTTTCTCTCTTGTATTTTCGGTTTTTAATTTCCTAGTTGTCTCTTCTTGCTTTTATTATTTCTTTTCTTCTACTTGCTTTGAGTTTACTTTCTTCTTTTTCTAGGTTCTTCCAGTGGAAGTATTGATCCGATCCTTTTCTAATGTCTGAATTTGGTACTATAAGTCATCCTGAGCACCACTTTAGTTGTGTCCTACAAATTTTGATACATTGTATTTTCATATTCATTCAATTCAATGTCTACTTTTATGTCTCTGGAGAATTTCTTTGACCCATAGATTATTTAGCAGTGTGTGGTTTAGTTTCCAGGTCTTTGGAGAATTTCCTGTTATCTTTCTGCTTTTGACTTCTACTTTTATTCCATTGTGGCTAAAGGGCACTCTGTATAATTTTAATTTTTTCAAAATCATTTGAGTTTGTTTTGTGGCCCAGGATATTCTATCTTGGTATATGTTCCATGGGTATTTAAGAAAATGTGTAGCTGCTGTTGTTGAGTGGAGTGTTCTATGAATGTTTATTATACCCTGTTGGTTGATGGTGGTGTTGATTTCTTCTATATCTTTGCTAATTTTCTTATTGTTTTATGAGTTGTTGATAGAGCAATGCTGAAGTTTCCAACTATAACTGTGGATTTGCCTAATTCTCATTTTGGTTGTACCATTTCTTGCTGCATATATTTTGCAGCTCTGTTATCTGGTGCATATACACTTGGGATTAATCTTTTTGAATACTGTACTTCTCTATCTCTTATAACATACTGTACTCTAAAGTCTAATTTATCTTATATTAATATATCAATTTCTGCCTTCCTTTAATATTTGCATGATTTACGTATTCCTACCCATTTTATTTTATTTTTAATTGACACATAATAATTGCACATATTTATAGAATACAGTGTGATATTTTGATACCTATATACAACCTACAATGGTGAAATCAGGGCAATTAGCATACCCACCACCTCAAACGTTTATCATTTCTTTGTGTTGGGAAGATTCAAAATCCTCTCCTATAGCAATTGAAAAATATAGATTATTGTTAACCATACTATTTTATAGGGCTAAAAACACTAGAACTTATTCTTCCTGTCTAGCTGTAATTTTACATCCATTAACCAACCTCTTCCTAGCCCCTCTTCCCCCCTACCTTTCCAGCCTATAGTTACACCTAAAGAAAATACTTGTAAACTATTAATCTGACAACAGATTAATATCCAGAACTCAAACAACACAACAGCAAAGAAAAATTTTAATAAGCAAATTATCTGAATAGACATTTCTCAAAAGACATACAAATGGCAACAAGTGTATAAAAAATGCTGAACATTACTAATCATCAGGGAAATGCAAATCAAAACCACAATGAGATACTATCTCACCCCAGTTAGAATGGCTATTATCAAAAGAACAAAAAATAACAAGAGCTGGCTAAGGAGAAAAGGAAACTTTTGTACACTGTTGGTGAGAATGTAAGTTAATACAGTCATTATGGAAACCAGTATGGAGATTCCTCAAAAAACTAAAAATAAAACTACCATACGATCTAGCAATCCCACTACTAGTATACACTTAACCCTTAAACAACAGAGGTTTGACCTACACAGGTCCATGTATATGTAGATTTTTAAAAATACATATATTGGAGAATTTTTTGGAGATTTGCAAATATTTGAAAAACCTTACAGAGAAACCACATAGCTTAGAAATACTAAGCAAATAAGAAAAAAAAAGATATGTCATGAATGTATAAAATACATGTAGATACTAGTCTATTTTATCATTTACTGCCATAAAATATACACAAATTTATTATAAATAGTTAAAATGTATCAAAACCCATACACAAACACTTAAAGACCATACATGATGCTGGGGGAAATCAAGAGAAACATAAACAAACATAAAAATGCAGTATTAAATCATAACTGTATAAAATGAACTACAGTACACATTGTATTACCACAATAATTTTGTAGCCACCTCCTGTTGCTATTGCAGTGAGTTAAGTATTGCGAGTATCTGCTTAAAACACCGTGTGACACTAATTATCTCTGTGTGGGCAGTTTGTCTTTCCAGTAAATTGCATAGCACAATAAAAAGTGATCTCTCACAGTTTTCACGTATTTTTCATTGTGTTTAGTGCAATACCATGAACGTTGAATAACACTGTGAAACTCATACAAAGAGCCACTAGTGATGCTAGAGATGCTTCCAAGAAGCAGAGGATAGTCATAACATTAGAAGAAAAAGTTGATTTACTTGATATATACCGTAGATTGAGGTGTGTAGCTGTAGTTGCCCACCATTTCAAATGAATACAGTGTAAGGACCATTGTGAAAGAAAGGAAAGAAAAATGGTGAACCTGTCACTGCAGCTATTCCAGCAGGCATGAAAACCTTGCACTTTTTGTGAAATATTAATACCTTCTCATCTCATATTGAAAATGCAGCTTTTATGTGGGTTCAGGATTGCTATAAGAAAGGCGTACCTATAGACTCTACTATGATTTGAGAAAAAACAGTCATTATATGACAACTTGCAGCAATAGGAAGGTGAAGGGTCTAAAGCTGGAGAATTTAATGCCAGCAAAGGATAGTTCAATAATTTTAACAAGACGTTTAGCTTTAAAAATGCCAAGAAAACAGGAGAAGCAGTTTCTGCTGACCAAGAGACAGCAAATAAGTTCCAAAATGCTGTTAAGAAAATCATCAAAGAGAAGGCCACGTGTGGTGGCTCATGCCTGTAATCCCAGCACTTTGGAAGGCCAAGGTGGGTGGATCACCTGAGGTCGGGAGTTCGAGACCAGCCTGACCAACATGGAGAAACCCCATCTCTACTAAAAATACAAAATTAGCCGGGCGTGGTGGCGCATGCCTGTGATCTCAGCTACTCGGAAGGCTGAGGCAGGAGAATCGCTGGAACCCAGGAGGCGGTAGTCGCAGTGAGCCGAGATTGCTCCATTGCACTCCAGCCTGGGCAACAAGAGCAAAACTCCATCTCCAAAATAAAAAAAGAAAGAAAGAAAGAGAAAATCATCAAAGAGAAAAAACATCTGCCTGAACAAGTTTTTAATGCAGACATAAGTGTGCCATTTACTGGAGGGAGGTTCTGGGTGGGGCCACAAAGGACATTTGTTAGTGAGGAGGAGAAGTGAGCACTAGGATTTAAAGCAGGAAAAGGATAGACTAACTCGACCATTTTGTGCAAATGTAGTCAGGTTTATGATCAAGACTGCCCTTATCTATAAAGTTACTAACTTCCAGACCTTGAAGGGAAAATATAAACATTAGCTGCCAGTCTTTTGGTTGTACAACAAGAAGGCCTGGACAACAAGAATACTTTTTCTCAGGTGGTTCCAGCAATGATTTTTCCCTGAAGTCAAAAACACATTGCCATTAAGGGATTGCCTTTAAAGTCTTTTGATATTGTACAATGCCCCCTGCCACCCAGAACCCCACGAGTTCAGCACTGAAGGCACTGAAATGGCCTCCTTGCCCCCAAACACAATGTCTCTAATTCAGCTTCTAGATCAGGGAGTTATCAGGCTCATTTGCACTTGGTAGTCTATGGAAAGGATTGTCAATTCTATGGAAGAGAACATCATGAATGTTTGAAAAGATTACACCAGTAAAGATGCCATCATTGTTACAGAAGAGGCCACGGAAGCCATCAGGTGGGAAACAATAGATTCCTGCTGGAGGTAACTGTGTCCAGATACTGTGCGTGGTTTCGTAGGATTTACAACAAAGACCAAGGAAATCATCAAAGAGATTGTGAATATATCAAAAAGGTGGGACACGAAGGGATTCAAGATATGAATCTCAGAGATATTCAAAATCTAATAAACACCACAGCAGAGGAATTAACAGAAGACAACTTCGTGGAGATGAGTGCTTTTGAATCGGTACTAGATGATGTGGAAGAAGACACAGAAGAGGCAGTGCCAGAAAACAAATTGACATTAGATGATCTGGTAGGAGGGTTTCACTTATTCACGACTGCTTTTGACTTCTTTTACAATTGCTCCCTTCTATGATATGGGCACTGAAAGTAAACCAACTGATGAAAGCAGGATTGGTACCATACAGAAACACTTTTAGAGAAATGAAAAAAAAAGTCAGACAAAAATTATGATGTATTTCTATAAGGTTACACCAAGTGTGCCTGCCCTATCTGCCTCCCCTTCAACCTCTTACACCTCTTCAACCTCAGCCATCTTTGAGAGCACAGGACCAACCCCTCTTCTTTCTCCTCCTAATCAGCCTACTCAATGTGAAGAGGCAAGGATGAAAACTTTTATGATGATCCATTTCTACTTAATGAATAGTAAATATATTTCTCTTATTTTTTTAAAAAAATTTTTCTCTAGCTTACTTTATTGTAATAATACTGTATATAATACATATAACAGAAAATATGTATTAGTCAATTGTTTATGTTATCAGTAACGCTCTGTTCACAATAGGCTACTGGTCGTTAAGTTTGGGGGGAGTCAGAAGTTAATGTGTGAGTTTTCAATTACACAGGGGCTAGCACCTTTAACCCCCACATTATTTAAGGGTCAACTGTATATCCAAAGGAAAGGGAATCAGTATGTTGAAGTGATATCTGTACTGGCATGTTTATTGCAGCACTGTTCACAGTAGCCAAGACATCAACCTAAGTGTCCATCAATGAGATAATTAGATAAAGAAAATGTGGTAGAGATAGATAATTGAATACTATTCATCCATAAAAAATAATGAAATCCTGTCATTTGCCGCAATATGGATGAGCCTGGAGAACATTACGTTAAGTGAAATAAGACAAGAACAGAAAGATAAGTACTGCATGTTCTCATTCATATGTGAAAGCTAAAAATGTTGATCTCTTATTCCTACCTTTTATTTTCAACTTGCATGCAGTTTGTGAATTTCTTATAAACAGCAGATCGATTCAAGTATTTTAACCCAGTTTGACAATTGTCTTTTAATTAATTATTGATATGTCAGTGCTTAAGTCTACCATTCTTTTGTGTTTGTTCTCTCTGCTTTTAGTTTCTGGGGTCTTTTTTTCCTAACTTCCTATGTTACTTAAGCAGTGCTAGAATTCCTTTTCAATATATGTATAATAATTTTAGTGTTATCTCTGTATAGGCGTTCTAGTGGTTGCTCTAAATATTACATTATATGCACATAACATTTCATAGTCTAATTGTAACTTTACCAGTTTCTGTAAACTATAAAAACCTTACCTCTTTTATGTCCTTTTACCTTCTTCCATTAATAATCTAATTGTCGGCCGGGCACGGTGGCTCAAGCCTGTAATCCCAGCACTTTGGGAGGCCGAGGCGGGTGGATCACAAGGTCAGGAGATGGAGACCATCCTGGCTAACACGGTGAAAACCCGTCTCTACTAAAAAAATACAAAAAACTAGCCGGGCGTGGTGGCGGGCGCCGGTAGTCCCAGCTACTCGGGAGGCTGAGGCAGGAGAATGGCATGAACCCGGGAGGCGGAGCTTGCAGTGAGCTGAGATCCAGCCACTGCACTCCAGCCCGGGCGACAGAGCGAGACTCCGTCTCAAAAAAAAAAAAAAAAAAAAAAAAAAGTATGTATGTATGTGTGTGTGTATATATATATATATAAATAATTGTTTTAAATGTTTCTTCTGCATACATTTAGAACCACATCAAACAGCATTACATTTCTGTTTCAACCTCAAAATGTAATTTATAAAGCTCTGAAGTAAAAGGAAAGCCTGTTAGCCTGTTACATTTGCTTACTATGTTTTTCTCAGATTTTTGCTCAGATTTTTGCTTACCACGTTCTTTCCTTCTTCCTGATGTTCCATGGTTTCTTCTTCTACCATTGCATTTCTGTTTAGAAAACTTTCTTTAGCTATCCTTTCTGGGTATAGATGGGCTGGAAACAAATTGTCATAGTTTTCCTTCATCTAAGAATCAGATGATTTCCTCTTCATTCCTGAAAAATATTTTTGCTCAGTATAAGATGCCAGTGGACAGTCCATTCTTTTCATTGCTTGAAAAATACTGTGCCACCTCCACATGGACTACATAGTTTCTGGAGATCTGCTATTATTTAAAGCGTTTTCCCCCATCGCTAAAGTATCATCTTTCTGTGGCTGCTTTCAAGATTTTAAAATCCTGTAACTTTAGTTTTCAAAACTCTCATTCGGATGTGTCTGATATAGATTTACTTAGATGTATCCTCTTTGGGGTTGGATCAGCTTCTCATAAAGGCAGGTTTATGTCTCTTGCCAGGTTTTCTGCCATTACTTACTCAAG
Source organism: Chlorocebus sabaeus (assembly GCF_047675955.1). Lineage (NCBI taxonomy): Eukaryota > Metazoa > Chordata > Mammalia > Primates > Cercopithecidae > Chlorocebus > Chlorocebus sabaeus. The sequence goes on along the minus strand of NC_132904.1, from coordinate 126,680,542 downwards.
TCATTTTTCAGTCCTACCCTTTCTCCTCTCCTTCCAGAAATCCAATGACATGAGGCTTAGATCTTTTCTTATATTCCCATATCTCCCTGAAGCTATATTTATGGGTTTTTTTTTTTTTTTTTGGCTTTTAATCTATTTTCCCCCTGTTATTCAGATCGGATAATTTGATTGTTCTATCTTTGAGTTCACTGATTCTATCTTCTGTCCCCTCCATTATGCTATTAGGCACATACAGTGTTTTTTTGTTGTTGTTGTTTGTTTGTTTGTTTTGGTTACTATATTTTCAGTTCTAAAATTTCTGTTTGTAAATATTTCTATTGTTATATCCTCTATTTCTTTGCTTTGACTTTCTGTTTCTTTGTGGAGGCTTTAATATTTGTTTCAAGAAGGTTTGTAATTGCTTATTGAAGAACTTTTAGTATAACCACGTTAAAGTCTTTGTGAGATAATTCTAACATGTCTGTTACCTTGGTATTGGCATATCTTGATTATCTTCTATAGTCACTTTGGACTCTTTCTGCTTCTTGGTATGATAAGGGATTTTTTACTGAAATCTGAACATATTGCTATTATGTTATAAGGAGGGATCTCATTTAAACCTTTTGTTTTACCTGGCTTTTCCTGATACTTCTCTGATGAGGGAATGTGGTATGCACCACCTTGTTACTGCCAGTTAGAGGTAGAAGCACAGGTTTCCCACTTGGCCTTCATTGTCACCTGAAGTGGGGTGTTCCCTGTTACCACTAGGCAGGTGCGATAGTTCTAGTGCCTCACGTGGTATCCATTGATACCATGGTGAGAGCAGCCTTATTGCCACTGGACAGTGACAAAGGCTCTGACTCTCTGCTAGGCCTCCTATGATGCCATCCCAGTGAGGAGGGGGAGGGATGCCATGTCACTGCCAGGTGGGTGTGGAAGTCCCGGCCCCATATATGGTCACCATTGACACCACAGTGGGGATACCCCACTACTATGTGGTAGGGATAGAAGTCCCAACACCCTACTTGGTCTTCTCTAACACCATTCCAGTGTGGGTATTGAGCCATCTCATGACAGCCTTGCAAGGGCGGGCATCTAGTCTCCCTACTCAACCTTTGCTGGTTGAATGGAAATGATGGAGAGTTTTTTCTGTGGTGTTTGGCAGAAATAGAGAAGTTATTGTTCATACTTCTAGTCCTTTCTGTCCTTCTTGGCTTCCCTTTCTTGGACTTTTAGCTAGAAGAGCCGGCTTTTCTCGTTTTTCATTTGTTTGGGTTTTGTTTGTTTGTTTGGTTTGGTTTTGTGTTTTTTCTCTGTGCCCACTGGCATTTCTGGGCTGCTAATTTCTCCACCAAAAAGTCTGGAATATAGAAGACAAAAAGAAAATCCAGGGAACCCACCACCAAGTCATTCTTCTGGCCCCAAGCCCTAGCCAGTCAGCATTCTTCTTTCTACCTTTCAGAGCCTTCTTATGTTTGATTTATATAAACAGATATGCCTCAACTTACAATGCTGTTACATTCAAATAAATCCATTGTAACATGGTAACATGAAAATACTGTTTCAAAAATGCATTTAATACAGCTAACCAATGGCCTACTTTAAATATGCTTAGAACACTGAAATTAGCCTACAGTTGGGCAAAATCAGCTGGTGACACAGAACACTGCAGAGTCTCAGATGCTCACACTCCTGATTCTGTAGCTGACGGGGACCTGCAGACACTGCCCAGCATCACAGGAAGGTATCATACCACACATCCCTAGCCCAGGAAACATCAAAATTTAAAGTGTGAAGCATGGCTTATACTGAATGCATTTTTCTTTCACACCATTATAAAGTTGAAGTCAGACCATTATAAGTCAGAGACTGTCTATAGAACAAAAAGTAGAACATAAAGCAAGGTAAAAACTGTACTCAGAAGATAATGTATAACATAAAAATGTTTTTATTATTAAGAAAACTGAAAATGAAAGAGTCCTACTAGGTTTTTAATTAAGAAAACAATAAAACTATTTTAGAAAAGAAGGTAGATATTTTATAAATAAAAAGGCATAAATCTATAAAACGAAAAGCAAATGTTTGTCTTGTGCACTATGATATGTTACACATCCCAAACTTTAGTTTACACACACACACACACACACATATATATTTTGCATGTTTTGCTGAGCTGGCATGAAATAAAAATTTGAAAGACTTGAACACCACACTTAACAAGCTTCATCTAATGAAAATACAGAAAATAGTGTTAGAGGAACACACCTGATATGTCCTTTCACGTGGTGGGGATTTCATTAGAGTAACACTTCTGGCCATTCTTCAATCCTAACATACTCTTCCCCAAAGGATTAATCTTATCATTCAGCATAGAAAGAAAAATGTGGTATACAGAGGCCTAATCCTTCCCCTTCTCTTTTTCTTAGAACTAAGCTTCTGACAGGGACTAAATAATCTGCTCTAATACTCTCTGCCTTAACTTGGCCATAGTAACTACCATCCATTATGAGAGAAGGCCACATCGGCCTAGCATGCCCCGAAACCACATGGGTTACTCTGCCTAAATATTTAGTGTGAAGACATTCACTTGCCCATAGCTTTAAGCCACAGTCAAAACATCAGCTTGATCAAAAGGAATAAGTTGGACACCATCTGTCAACATTTTGTTTCATTTGTTGATGCTACCAGAACTCTTGTGGAGAAGACAGGTGTATTTGGTTGGCTACCCTCTAAAAATCCAACAATAATTACAGGATGCACTTTTTACTTAAATTCACATGGGACATTTGTTAAAATTCACAATATACTAGAACATAAAACACAGCTCAGCAAACTTCAAGGAACTGATAGCATATCAAATATGTTCTTCTTTAACTCAAAAGTCACTCAACAGAAATAAGTAAGTGAAAGGAACCACTGTTTTAAAAACTTGCTTTTGAAATTACAAAGTGAAACATTTTTTACTAACTCAAGAGTCAAGTAGAAGACTATAATGGAGATTTTATAAATACTTACTACTAAAACATAATAAAACATATCAAAATATATAGGATACAATGTTTAGAATAAATTTGTGATCTTAAATCCTTATATTACAAAAAAAAGCTAATGAAATATACTCTTAAGAAGTGTAAACAAATCAGAATAAAAATGAATCAAGATTAAGGGTATAATAAACTTAAAACTAACCATTAATAAAATAGAAAACAAAAAATAACAAAGGTCAGTAAAGCTGAAAAGAAAGATCTAGGAAAAACCAATAAAATTTACAAATTTGTAGCAATATGAAGAGAGAGACCACCACCATTACCAACAACAGTAAAATAAGATGTAAGAAATATTGAGTATCTTTAGGCATATCTAGAGATATATTGGATATTAAAATGACTATAAGTGAGTATTATGAAAAAATTCATGCCACTAAGTTATAAAGCACAAAGGAAAGATGCAAATTCTGAGAAAAATACAGATTACTAGCACTGATTAACAAAGAAATAGAAAACACAAATGGTTCTACAACTACTTTTTTTAACTGAAATACTCATTAATCTTTTCTGAATGAAAATGTGAGGTCAAGGCACATTTACAGGGAAGTTCTACCTAACACACAAAATAGAAAAAAATTTAATTTAAAATATTTCCAGACTATTTTTAAAAGGGAAAAACACATTAACTTGTATTAGTCAATTGGCATATTCTTAATCTAAAACCTGACAAAATTGGTACAAGAAAGAAAAATTATAAGCAAACTTTAATTTTAAACCTCAGTGTTAAAATTCTAAGGCAACTATTATAAACCAAACAAGTAGCATATAGTATTTTAGAAATGGCCAAATTAGATTCATCTCAGGGATGCACAGTTAACCTGATATTATTGATAAAAATCAATTTTTTAATGGCAAAGTAGCTTGTCATAAAAAATGACAAAACCAGGCAGGAACTGAGGAGATAAATATTTCAAAGAAAGGAAATGAACTGAGACAGACACATGTTTACATGGTATATCAATCAGGTTGTCCAGAGAAGCAGAACCAAGAGTATACACACAGACACAGACACACACGCACACACACACACACACACGTATATTTATATATAAATAATTATATATACATGTGTGTAATATTTCAAGGATTTGGCTCACATGTTTGTGAGAGCTGGTAAGCCTGAAATCTGCAGGGCACAGAAGCAGGCTGAAAACTCTCAGGCAAAAGCCGATGCTGTGGTCTTAAGCCAGGCATGGTGGCTCACGCCTGTAATCCCAGCACTCTGGGAAGCCGAGGCAGGCAGATCACAAGGTCAGGAGATTGAGACCATCCTGGCTAACATGGTGAAACCCTGTCTCTACTAAAAATACAAAAAATTAGTCAGGCGTGGTGGTGGGCGCCTGTAGTCCCAGGGACTCGGGAGGCTGAGGCAGGAGAATGGCATGAACCCGGAAGGCGGAGCTTGCAGTAAGCTGAGATCTGGCCACTGCATTCCAGCCTGGGGGACAGAGTGAGACTCCGTCTCAAAAAAAAAAAAAAAAAAAAAAGGCAAAATTTCTACTGCTTCAGAGAAACCTCAGTTTTGTTCCTAAGGTTTTTCAATTGATTAAAGGAGGTCCACTCATGTTACATATAATAATTTTCTTCACTTAAAGTCAACCAATATGTTAACCACATCTACAAAACACTTTCACAGCAAAAGCTACATCAGTATTTAACTGCATATCTGGGCGTTATAACCTGGCCAAGTTAACACATAAAACTTACCATCAGGTATGGCTTTCTTCTAAAGGCTTTGAGGCCGCATGGTATGCAGCCCCTAGAACTCAGGCAGAAAACCACACATTTTCTTTTTAACTTAAGGCAACAGGGGACAAAATTCAAGGCTGTGTGAGAAACTGAAAATTAAAAAAGAAAGTCCAGGAATGGAGAAATCCTTGAACCACACATGCAGGGAGGAGGCTTCAAAGAGTCTAGTAGAAAGCAGCAGATCCAAGGCAAAAATGGAGAGGAGAATTCAGCTGCTGATCCCTGCAATGAAGTCAGAATTTGGAATTTGAATCGCACTGAATTAGATGTACTTACAAACACCCCTGACTTCCATCGAAATTCCATAATTACCACATTTAAGAGTAAATGCTATATCCCAAAACTAAGAGTGTCCTCTTAGGACTTGAGGGGAAACATAAAACAGAGTTGCTCTAACGAAGCATAAAACTTAGCCTCCAAAAATTCAAGGTGATTAGCCAGTAATGTAACTGCCTATGAGGGCAAAACTAATCACTCTTCAGAGGAACAAAAAAGAACCCAGAGTTCCTATAAGCTAACATTTACAGTATCCAAAATCTAATGAAAAATATATTAGATGTGGAAAGAAAAAGGAAATATGGTCCAATGTTATAGAAAAAAAGTAAATAGAAACAGATCTTAAGTGACCAGATGTTGGAAGTAGATAACAAGAATTTAAAGCTACTATTGTCCAAAAACATAAATAAAAAGATGAACATAATGAATGAAAACACAGAAATGCATCAGAGAAGTGGAAACTATAAAAAAGAACCAAATGGAAACTCCAGAATAATATCTGGAAAAACAAAAATAACAAAACACTGGGTGGTTTAATGCTAGACTGAAGATTGCAGAAGCAAGGGTCAATTACTTAAAGACAGAAATATTAACAGTTTAAAATCTGAAGAACACAAAAAATGTAAATGAAATGCCTTAATGATTTGCAAGAAAACATTTAGTGGTTTAACACACGTGTAATTGTAGACAGACCAAAAGAAGAGGTGATAAAGGGGTAAAAACATAATTGAAAAATAATGGCAAAAATATGATATATGTGATTATTTAAAAGCATTAAATTATAAATCCAAGATGACCAAGGAGCTCCAAGAAGAATAAATACAAAGAAAATCCAAACAGGGCGCATCATTATATTTGTACATGACTACGTAGACATGAAGAGGCAGAACATGGAAGATATACCTCCCATTGTTATTCTCAGGAAGTGTGAACAGGGTGGGGAAAAACAGAATGCAGGAGAGGAAAGATCGTTTATGAATGTATGTGCAATAAAAACATGAACATAATACCATTTATTTAAAATAATATGTAGCATATATTATGTAAAGAAATGAATGGAGAGATGGTCACCAAAATGTTAATGGTTAATATTTCAGTGTGACCTTTACTTTCTTCTTAATATTTTATGAGTTAATGGAATTTATTACAATGACCATGTATTATTAATCCTATCCAAATTTTTTAAATCATCTTTTTACATATAAAGAAAATTAAGTCAGAGGCTTGAGCTTTCACCTACCCAATGATGATTCTGCATAATGTTTTTCTCACCTACTCATCGTAAAGCAGCATACACAGACACTTTGGTCCAGAACTCAAATGTACAACATAAAGAAATTTAGGCATAGAGATCATACATGGTTTAGGATTATGTTCAGTTTTATAGTGTACATTTAAAAATCATCTTAGTATAGATTAAAAATAACTGAGCTATCCTGCTACCGAGGCAGATGACAAACCAGGTTTAAATGTGTCAGTTGGCCAGGCACCAGGGCTCAGGCCTGTAGTCCCAGCACTTTGGGAGGCTGAGGCCGGTGGATCTCTTGAGCTCAGGAGTTCAAGACCAGCCTGGACAACATAGTGAAAGCCTATCTCAACAAAAGTACAAAATTAGCCAGGCATGGTGGTACATACCTTGGTCCCATCTACTTGGGAGGCTGAAGCAAGAGGACTGCCTGAGCTAGGAGGCAGAGGTTGCAGTGAGCCGAGATCATGCCACTGCACTCCAGCCTGGGCAACAGAGCCAGACCCTGTCTCAAAAAAAAAGGACCAACTGAAAACAAGCCTCAGCCTCTGATTTTTTTCTAAATTAATCTAAAAGAAGAAATTCTTTTCTATGATTCCAGTCAATTATTCAAACAATACTTTTTAGTATTATTTTCTCAGGCGCTGGTCATCATGCAGTAAACAAGCAGGCAAGTATTTTTTGTTTTCACCTTGAAGATTACTCTATTCCAGTGAGGAAAGACAGACAGTAAGCCAAAAAATAAATTACATAGCACATTGGAAAGTGATGGACACTAAGAAGAAAATTTAAAGAAGGACCAAGAAGGGGAGGACCAGAGATAGCAGGGAGTGCAATTTTAAATAGGCTTCAGTGAGGAGGGCATTTAAAAGCCAACTTTGCAAGGATATCTGAGAGTTAGCCATGTAGATATTGGAGAAGAACATTCTAAGCCAATAAAAAAGAAAACACAAAATCCCCCATGCAGGAACATGAGGGCCATGTTTCAGGACCAGCGAAGAGGATACTGAAGAAACAAAGAGGAAGACGGTGGAAGAGATGGGGTCTTCTACACCATGGTAAGGCTTTGGCTTTCACCCTGAGTAGTATAAGAGGCCATTGAAGGGTTTGGAGTTAAGAAGTGAGATGACTGAACCTCATGGTTTTTTTTTTTTTAATTTTACTCTTTATTGAGGTACTACTGATAAATAAAATCTCTGTGTGTTCAAGATGTACAATTGGATGTTTTGATAGATGTAAACATTGTGAAATGATTACCAAAACCAAGTTAATATATCCATCACCACACGTAGTTATCTGTTTTTGTGTTGTAAGAATACCTAAGATCTACTCTCCTAGCAAAATTAGGTATACAATACATTATTATTAACTATAATCACCATGGTGTACATTAGGTCTCTAGAATGTATTCATCTTATAAATGCAAGTTTATACACTTTGACCAACATTTCCTCATTTTAACATAGTTTTATGCAGATCAATAGTGGCTGTGTTGACTACAGACAGCAAGGGGAGGTAGCAGAGCAAGGAAGGAAGCAGGGATGCTCTTTGAGAGACTGGTGCAATGATATGGGGATGGTGGGAGGAATAATAGCTGCTTGGATCCAGCTAGTAATGCTGGAGGTGCATAAAAAAGGTCCAGACTTCCAATATGGCTCTAAGGTGAATGCAAAACGCTTTTCAAATCATAGGAAAAGAATGTGAAAAAAAAAATAAAGGAGACTCTGTAATGGAAATCTTGATACATTAAAAAAATAGCTTTCTTTTACTGGAAGACTACAGAAGGAGAGGATTTAAAGAGTAGGATAATTGGAAGTAGTTTTGGAACATGTTAAGTTTGAACTGTCTGATAGATTTGCAAGTTGAGGCGCTGAGTAGCAGCTGGATAAGAGTGTGAAGTTTAAATGGTAAGTCAGGTTGGATATCTAACTATAAAATCAATAATGTATCGGATATTATTAATATTTACCCTGGACACAGTCAATATGGGAATAATGCAGATAGAAAAGAGAAGTGCAAGCACAGAGCCCTGGGCTTACTAAGTTTTAGGAGTCAGATGATAAAGGGAGACAAATGGTGGCCAATAAGACAGGAGAAAAATAAAGACCGAGGTAACATTCAAGGTAAAGACATTTCTTTAATGAAGAGAAAGTGATCAACAATGTCAAATACTTCTGATAGGTCAGGTAAGATGATGACTGAAAATTGAACATTGGATTTAGCAACATCGAGGTCTATAGGGACGTTATCAAGAGAAGCTTCAGAGGAGCCATAGGGTCAGACTCCTTAGCTAAAAGGAGATTGAGAGAGATTTGTAGATAAAAAACCAGGAAAAAAGTAAAGATAGTTTTCAAAATATTTTATCATAAAAGACAAAAATATGTGGAGAAAAGGAGGTTGAGGAACAGAGTCTAGGGCAGTTATTCTCAATGGTAATGATTTGCTCCCCATCCACCCACCCCAGGGACATTTGGCAATGTCTAGAAGCACCTGAGGTTGTAAATGGTGATATGGAGGAATATATGGGGATCCACAGCCCTCTCTTTACCCTCCTACCAATGGAGTTGTGGAAGCTATGAGAGGGGCATTGTTATTCCAAAGGTGCAGAACTCCTTCTGGATTTTTCCAGATAACATAACTGGGACCAGTGAATGAGTTTACAAGAAGCAGACTTCAGAATTATTCAAGGAAAAACTTCCAATGAATCAATTCTTTCCAAAAACAAAATGGAGCCAAGCAGAGTGGCTCATGCCTGTAATCCCAGCACATTGGGAGGCTGAGGCAGGAGGATTGCTTGAGGCCAAGAGTTTAAGACCAGCCTGGGCAATATAGCAAGACTTTGTCTCTGCTAAAAATAAAAATAAAAAATTAGCTGGGCATGGTGGTGTGTGTCTGTAGTCCCAGCTATTCAGGAGGATGAGCAGGGAGCTACTTGATTCGGGAAGTCAAGGCTGCAGTGAACCATGATTGTGTCACTGCACTCCAGCCGGGTTGACAGAGTGAGACTTTGTCTCAAAAAAATAAAATAAAATAATAAAAAAATAAAATTAAAAAAACAGATAATTTTTTAAAAAAGAAAATGAGTTATCTTTTCAGCAGTGAGGTCTCCATCAATGGATGTGTTCAAACAAAAACGGGTAACATATTTTAAAACATATTTTAAATACGGATAGAATCTGGACTAGATGACCTTCCAGAGTCCCTCCTTCCCAAACCTGGAGTCTAGATTTGTTTAGACGTGAGACAAAGCCACACTGGTGTCTTAATCTACCGTATCTGCTTCATCTTTGGGTGATTCCTATATGATTCTGTTCACACTGCCTGCTGGAGATTACCTCCCCAAACCATCACTACAAAGCTTCTAGTCCTTTAATCGGTTATTAAAGCCCCAAACATTCCCTCATTTCTTTGTAAGAGTCCTACCATGACCTTTTGAACATGTTTTTATTTCTAAAACAATCCATATAGACAGCTTTTATATTTTTAACATAATTAATATCTCACATTTATTTCTAAACAAATGTGCCTTCTCCAAATTAAATATTACCTTTTGAGCATATAAGGAATTGATTTAAATAGCCAGCCTTAAGTAATCCAAAATCATAGCAGTGCCTTCGTTTCCTAAGTCATGGGATATGTGCTACTAACGACACAGAGAAATTAAATGTCCTCATCAACTATTTTTGGGCTTTGTATTTGTAAATTCCAGAGGTGTTTGTTAAAGGTATTTCAACATTATTTATCCATTCTCTAGCTCTGCTGAAAGACCACGAATAAGATAGATGACCAATACTCCTTTTCCCAAGCTTTAGACAGACATCTACTGATGATAATAGCACAGTCTGCTGTAGAGCCCAAATGTGCCCAGTAGTTCTTCTTTACGGTGCTTGAAGAAGCCTCTACCATTCAATCCAACATAGTAATCAAGATGAAGCCTATTTGGATCCCTGTTCTAGACTCCAAGTCTTTGATCATATAGTAGGTATGTTATTCGCTCAAAATGATACAAGACCTTTCTGCTTTATTTCAGATAATAGTTGCAATCAAGGATGCATGAGGAAGCAATAGGATATAGTAGGGTTATTACTGGATCAATAATCAAGCAACTTATGCTCAAAAACGGAAAAGAAAATCTCAGTTATGTATCCTGAACAAAACAATTTGCCTCCCAGAACTTCTGATTTCACACTGTTAAAATAATGAGGTTTATGGGGATTCAGAGGCAATATGCTTATTGCTGGAAGTATGGATAAATACATGTGGTGGATTGATACCATGCAGTTCTATGAAGATGCTAGAAACAGTAAACTAGACATACATAGAGAAATCTGAGTGGACTTTATTTTATGACGGAGTCTTGCTCTGTTGCCCAGGCTGGAATGCAGTGGTGCAATCTTGGCTCACTGCAACCTCCACTTCCCGGGTTCAAGCAATTCTCCTGCCTCAGCCTCCTGAGTAGCTGGGTTTGCAGGCACCCACCACCATACTTGGCCAATTTTTGTAATTTTAGTAGAGACAGGGTTTTGCTATGTTGGCCAGGTTGGTTTCAAACTCCTGACCTCAGGTGATCCACCACCTTGGCCCCCCAAAGTGCTGGGATTACAGGCATGAGCCACCACACCTGCCCTGGGTGGATCTGAAAAACATGTGCTCTAGCCAGGCCTGGTGGCGCATGCCTATAGTCCCAGTCCCAGCTACTCAGGAAGCTGAGGCAGAAGGATCACTTGAGCCCAGGAGTTCTGGACTGAAGTCAGCTATGCCTATCAGGTTTTCACACTAAATTCAGCATCGATATGGTGACCTCCTGGGAGCAGGGGCCCATCAGGTTGCCTAAGAAGAGGTGAACTGGCCCAGGTTGGAAACAGAGTAGGTCAAAACTCTTATGCTGATCGGTAGTGGGATTATCCCTGTGAAAAACCACTGCACTTCAGCCTAGGCAACATAGTGAGACTCCATCTCTAAAAACAGAAATAAATAAAACATTGTGCTTTTAAAAAGTAAGAAACAAAATGAGACAACACAATACCATTTGTGTGCATCAACTAAATACATGCATACAAAACAGTTTTTATAAAAACATATAAAACAAAGGGATACATAGTAAATATGTTAAAATGGTTGTGGGGTTGATGGAAGTGGAGAAATGGAATAAAATAAAATCAAAAAATAAATAAAAGATCAGCCATGCATGGACAAGTGATATGCCCTGAACTGAGAAGTGTAATGAACTCAACCTTCTGCTTCTTAGGCCCAATTTTAAAACAATAATTTTTTAAAAAATAAGCAAGTTAGGGATTTTGCTTCTGGCATTACAAAGACTAGACAGTCTGGCAGGGAGGAGGACTACTCCTAGAGAATAACTAAATCCTGGGTAACAAGATTTATGTATTAATAGACTCTCAAAAATTAGGGAAAATATCTAAGGAAACACTCTCTCCCTGGGCACACACCCATGATGAGACGAAAAAAAACACCTCTAACTTAAATACTTAAATAGAAGCTGGAAACTAAGAGCAGTGAGTAGTGAGCAAAAGGAGCAAATGTCTCCTTGAGGACAAAGGCCGGTAGCAGCTCTGTGATCCTAAGACTGAGGTTGAGACAGCCACCAAGCAGATGAACTAAAACTGGGGCTCCCAGGTGAATCAGAGACTTTTGAAGAGACAAAAGTAGCTGCAGATCAGTCGTCCTCTTGACTCCTGGAAGAACCAGATGAAAATCTCTCTAGAAAGAAGCAAATCGAAAATGTAGGCCTTCAGGATTTCCTCGAATTAACTTCTGAAAATAGGAGTTCACATTTAACTATGACCAAATACATTAGAAGTGATCCACAATGTGTGAGAGTAAACAGAAACAACAAATCATTTAGACTGCAGATATTCAAATTAGAATTGTTAGATACAGAAAATAGAGTGGCTGAGTAGAAAATATTTAAAGGAATAAAAGAGGAAATCACAAAGTTGAGCAAGTGAAAGGACTGCTAGAAATAACCAGGCAGAGCTGAAATAACATTAAAAGTATTGAACTCAAATGGCAAAAGCCCAATGCGTAATGAATAATTTGGTGTATTGTGAAGTATATCTGAATAAATTACCCAGAATTTATATATGAGTAAATTACATAGAAAAAAAAAGAAAATACCAAAAGGAAGTTAAGAGAAATGGAGGAATAGAATAAAAAATGCAACACAAAGCTAATTGGAGTTCTAGAAGGAGTGGCAAGAAATAATGGCTAGAATCTTCCTAATAAGAATCTTCCTAATCTTCCATGAACAAATAAAAGTCTTGATTATAGAGGTTTTAAAAGCACTATATATTCCACACAGGGCAAATAAAAAGAAATCTATGTGTGCACACAATGTTGTCACCAGAACACAAAGTCAGAAAGCTCCTAAAATCAGCCAGAGAAAGTACCGATGATCTGCAAAGGAGGAACTTAGACTTACAGCTAACCTTATCCTATGGAAACCATAAGATGATTAAATATCATCCGAGCACTGAAGATAGAGAGAGAGAGCGAGAGATAGACAGATAGACAGATAGACAGAGCAATCCAGAATTGCATACTTAACAAAAAAATGTTTCAAGTGGGAGATACAGAGATTTCATAAGAACAAGTGCCAATAGCAGCACTGTGATCACAACACTCAGGCTTGGGACAGCAACCAGGTGGATGATTAAACCTGACATGCTCATACACAGCAGCACTATTTCTGAAGCATGGCACACACTAAATAAACATGGAGCCACCTGGATGGGATCTGTTCTTTCAAAGGTCTTCTACAAACCTTAACTGAGTTGATGCTGAGAATTTTGAGATAGGTTATGGAGAGGCATGGTATTTCTACTTTATAGGCAAGTAAACATATCCAGAAAGTTAAGCTACTTACAAAAAGTATTGGACAAATGCTCTTTGAGTTTTCTTCCTTTGAAAGAATAAATATAGATAAACATAATAAGTATTTTTAATGAAATGTTTACTGATAATACTGCAGTATTTAGGGACTTCCCTACATGCTCACAATCTCAGTCTCATTCATAATTATCCCCAATAACCTTTTTCTGACACACACAGTGAATACTCCCCCAGTAGCTTAACATGATATTCTTTTGTAGCTTCTCATAAATCCCCACTACCAGAATACAATCAACAATGCCTAATAGATCAACCATCCTCCCTGATAGGGTCGTCATTTCTGAAGAAAGAGGGTGTACTGCTATTGCTGCTGTAACAAAATTAGCCTAAATGTAATTTTAACAATAAAAATGTATTATCTCTCAGCATTCTGTAAATTAGGAGTCTAACACAGGTCTCACTGGAGATGCTCTGAGAAACAATGTTTCCTTACTTCTCCAGCTTCTAAAGACAGCTCACATTTCTTGGTTTGTGACTCTTTCCTCCATTTTCGAAGCCAGAAACATTGATGTCTCAGACACACTTTTCTAGTCACACTTCTCTTTGCCTACAGTTAGAAGAGATCCTGCATTTTTAAGGATTTATGTGATTACATTGAGCCCACCTGGATAATTCAGGATAATTTTTCCAGCGTAAGGTCCTTAACCTGAATCACATCTCCAAAGTTTCTTTTGCAGTGTATGGTCATATATTCACAGGTCCCGGAGGCATGGACATCTTTGGAGAGCCATTACTTCACCTACCATGGAATATGGAAGAGTGGCAGAGATGCTCTTGGTCTAATAGATAAATGATAGATAACATTGCTCTTATTATATCAGGTCATGCTAAGCTTGTATAGTGCATTCCAGCTGGAAGACAAACCCTAATGCATTTATTATATATAGTAAACTGTTATATTTTGTATAATATTACATTTTATAATATGTAATAATGTACATTACATAATACATTTGTTATATGTAATGAGTTAACTTGTCTCCTATACATTTAGAATGGCATTGGCTATATCCTGCCTGAGGGAAAATTGAGAAAAGGGTCACATAAATCATTTTTGGCAGGCCTTAATTATCTTGTGAAACTCCAGTTGAAAAAGAGGACATACTTTATTGCACTTGTGCAAAAAAAGCAAGTTAACACAGCAGGTCTGGGATCACTGTCTTAAAAAAGATAACTGATTGCATCAAACAAAAGTAGTGGCAATGCATTGTAGGTCTTATGATATAAATAAAGTAAATGTATGACGAAACATCACGCAAAATGCTGGGGGAGTGAAAGTATTTAAGATTCTTTTACTATCTATAAAGTGCTGTAATATTAAGGTAGACTGTGGTATGTATATAGTAAACCACAGAGTAATCATTTAATAATAACACAAAGAGGTACAGATAATACATTGAAAAATGGAGATAAAGTGGAATCCTAAAAAATACTCAATCCAAAGGATATGGAAGGTGGCAGGGGATGGTAGGAAATGAATAACACATGAGTCAAACTGAAAAGAAACAACAAAGTGAGTGATTTAAACTTGACTATGACAATATTTACTTTACATGTAAAGGGCCTAAACCATGAGTCAGCAAGCTATATCCAATGGGCCAAATACAGCTCATCATCATTTTTTATAAAGTTCCATTTTATTGAAACACAGCCACGCCCATTCACTCTTGTGCTATCTGTGCTGCTTTCATGCTGTAATAGCAGACTTGTATGATTTCAACAGAGACTATATAATCCCAAAAGCCTAACATTTTTTCTATCTGGCATTTTACAGAAAACGTTTGTTGACCCTTTGTCTAAACACTCCAATTTAAAAGCCAGAGATTCTCAAATTGGACTTCAAGTAACAACTAAATGTGATCTTCAAGAAACCCACTTTAAATAGAAACTCATGGTTAAGTTAAAAGTGAAAGGATAGAAACAGGCATGCCATGCACACACTAATTGAAAGGAAGCTGCAATGCGTAAGATAGTATCAGATGATGCAGACTTCAGAATAAGTCTTGTTACCAGAGATAAAGAGGAATATTTCCTCAGGATAAAATGGTTAATTTATTTTAAAAATTTAACTGTATATTCATCTAATAGCAGATTCAAAATATATGAAGCAAACAAAGGGCTGAAATGAGAAATAGACAAATCCACAATTAAAATGAGAGCTCTAAACACTCCTCAATCAGTAACTGATAGATAAGATAGGCAGAACATTAGAGTAAGCATAACGAAGTCTTCAACAGTACGTACTATCAACAACTTGAAATGATTGATATTAATAGAATATTCCACTCAACAATTGCAGAATACACACATTCTAATGTTAACAAAATATTCACCCACATTAGTCCAATGAGCACAGTTAACAGCAGCAGATATCCATGGTTCAGAAGGGACCATGGGGTTTACAGACCCAATGACTGTGATTCCCTTTTCTCTTCTAAGGATCCTTTGTGCTTTCTGTTGTACATCACCAGAGGGAACCGGGACACTAGTTGATGATCCACTGTCTGTGATAATTTCTCTACAAGTGGCTTTTTTCAGTTGGGACAATCCCCCATGGATTTTATGAGAATTCATGGCACATACATGTAAAACATCAATACTAATTATTACAATTTTGCATTTAGAAATAGGAGTGATAAAAGTGGTGCGAGATGATGATCAAGCAGCCCCACTCAGATGAGTACAGCACTATCCAAAGTAAGCAGCAAACAGGAGAGTCTCTCCTTCTCTCCTCCTCTCCTTCTCCCTCCCTGCCACCAGGGAATGACAAATAGTCTACTATGATTGTTTGACCTACTTGGCTGCCTGTGCAACCAGCTACAGAAACTTCTCAGTTTCAGGAGACAGGTAAGTCTTGCAGTTTGGCATTCTCAGCAGGAATGTTCAGGGATTCCCAGGTCCCATGGCAGACTCCCTCTTCCAATATAGAGTAATAAAATAACTGAGTATAGATTTAAGAACAGATGGACAAATAGAACAAAAGAACAAAGCATTGAACTTAGAGAAAGATCATGTACACATGAAAATTTAATTCACAATAAATGTAGAAGTATAACACCAAAAATCAAAAAGAGAGGTTGCTTTGCTTATGGCATTAGGAAGAGAATAAAATTGGATTCTTAACTAAAATCACATACAAAAGTAAAATCTAGATAGACTAATGAAAGATGAAATAGAAAATCAATAGAAGAAAATGTCAGAGTACATGTTTGCAATGCAGAGGCAAGAAATAACTCTTTTTAAAAACTTGAAAAGCATACATCCAAAGGCAAAACTGTCTTAAAAATGATTACTTCCTCCATTAAAAATGAAGTATTTTTGTTTAATAAAGGAAGAGTGGATAAAGAGAGATAATTAACTATAAGAAAATATCAACAATATCCTAAACTGGCAATATGCAAACATGTAAGGATTAAGTCAACAAGAAACAGATAACCCAAAAGAAAAAATTGGGCAAAAATATGAATAGGCAATAAAACCAAGAGCTAATATGCAAATCAAGAGATGCTCAAATTCACTAGTCATCACAGGAGCAAATGAAAACAATAATAAAATAGTATCTTACCCCTGTTAATTTAGTTAGAATGTAAAACTAAGCAATCTCAACTATTGGTAGAGTACAGGGATAGGGGAAGCCACATACCCTCCTGCTAGGAGAAGAACGGTGTAGACATTCTCAAGACCAATCTGTCAGCACATAGTCAAGTCAAGCTTACATATATTTTACAATCCAGCAATTACACTCACAGGTGTGTAGACTAAAGAAATTCTCCCACAGGTCCACAAGTGACATATATAGCCATGTCTATTGCAGCCTTGTTTATGGTAATAGGGATTTAGCACAATCCGAGTGTCCATCACTAACTGGAAAAGTAGATAAACTAATTTTGGTGGAAACACGTGGAGTTTGATGAAGCATTTAGAACGAACGAACTAGATGTTCAGAAAGCGCCATGACTGGCACTTCAGTGCTAAGTAAATGAAACAAAATGGGATCCACAACTTACCATTATTTCCATAGATTAAAAACACAGGCACACAAAACAAAACATACTTTTAAAAATGAAGCATAAATGAATGATACATACCAAATACATTAGAATGGTTGCGAACGAAGAATTAATTAAAAAATGAAATTTGGGATTGGGGACATATGCAAATAAGTTCATAAGTGAATGAATGAATAAGAATAGTTCTTTCTCTTTTGAAATAATTCAAGAGGAGCGGCCTCAAATGGAGGCAAAAACATAAGGAAAAGCACATAGGCAGGAAAGCACAAGTCTATAAAAACAAAGACAAATATACAACTTCAAGGGAACAACAGAGTATTTCAAGAGGAGTAGCAGAAGACAAGACAGAAAGGTAAGTTGGCCAGCTGACTCTTGTGTCTTTTATTTCTTTTACCTAAAAAATAAGATATAAGCTTTACTGATATTTAATACATGGATCAATCCTGGAACTGTGGCTTGTAATTGGGATCCATATGCAAGAAAATAAAGAAAAAGAGCCTGGTTCTCTAAACATCCCTGCCCTAAGTCTCTTCTGTCTCCCTGCAGCTAACATCTATGGGCACTTCCTATGGTTCTGTGATGTCATTTCCTTTTGTAGCTATTAGTTCCCTGCAGCGTCTCTACTTTACTCCACCCAGGCTGCCTGATAACAGATGTGATTTCCAGCTGTGTCTATACACCAACCATAGTGGGTTCATTAATAACAATTATTAAGTGCTTTATGTTACAAATTGAGCCTGTAGCAATAGAGAAAACATCCAATCATTTGTTTTATGGCCTCTTGTCAGAGCTAACTATAAATTCCCATTATCTCTACATTATCAGCACTGCAAAATAGATCTGAGCATGAGTCATAAATAAAACCCCCAAACAGCTCAATCATTCTGGAAAGAACAGAGCATAAATTAACACTTGACGATGTAACGTTATATGTGAACTTAAATAATAGCTCAGGCCTTCCTGTCAGCTAATTATGCAAATTATTATTTTTAAGACTTACATTTGTAGTTGCATGGCTGGTGCACTCATTTAGACACACAATTAGAGTTCAATAAATATGCAGTCCATACATCGCCCTCCCACAACCCAAGAGTTCCTACTAATGATGTATGAAGAACAGTGAAAATGAGAAAAAAGTTTCAATCGAAAGAATGTCTCAAAGGACTATAGGGAATAGGAAAAAAATCACATTTTCTCTGAATACTACATTTCACAGAAGAAACTGTTAAATTTGGGATGATGAATAGAAGAGGGGTGGCAAACTGTATGCATTATAGGTTTCTGAGTGGAAGTCCACATGGATTCTCAGTCTATTGTAGAAATATTGATTTAGTTACCTCTCTGTGTAGGGACCAAACTGTCTTAAATGATGAAGACAGTTAGAATAAAAAGATAAATTGAAAAGAAGAATTTAATTTTTAAGAGAAAAATAGCCAGTAAACACACAAAAATTGTTAAAACACTAATAACAAAAGACATGCAAATTAAAGTCATGAGATAACACTTTTCATGTTTTAAAAATTAATCCCCAGTTAACTGGGGAGGAGGCAATGACATGGGAAATAGAAAACTCAGTCATTTCCTGGAAGAAGTATAAAGGAGTTCAAACCTTCAAGGCCATTTGGCAATAACTACCAATATTACCAATGACCATAAAAGTATCCATTACTTTTGATCAGTAATGCTAATTCTGGAAAATTTATCAGTTACAGACTTAGTACAGTAATGTTGATGATAATGAACTCATAATAGCAAAAAAAGAGGTAGCAGATAATAATATTCACTAGGGGAATGGAGAAGAGCTACAATAAAGTCTAAGAGGAAATATTTGGGTAACTCATGGTATACCCAACCAAAGAAATACTGTGCTGCTGCCAAAAAAATTATTTTGTGAGAAGTATTTAACAGGAAAGTGCTCACAGATCACTTTAAATAGATTGTAAAATGGTTTTTATAGTACAATTCCAACCGCTAATCATATTAAGTTTTTACACACACATATTTATGCACCCATATATAAGACTGGAAAAATACAGTAAATACTAAAAGTTTTTCCTATATGATGGAATGATGAATATTTTCTATCATCCTAATAATTTTCTATATTTTCTAAAATTTCTTTCAGTGGGAGAGAGAAAAGGTTTACAAAAAAATTGACCTAGTATGAATTCCTATTCATATTTTTTCAAAGCCTTCCATAGCCTGTATCCAATGGACCAGTCCAACTTTGTCTTCACGAAAGTCCAAAATAAGACTTTGGTCAAATCCACTGCTTTTCATTGCCCCCAAGTCCTGCCCTGCTTCTTTCCAAATCAGCCTTTGCTCAGGTTTTGTTTCCTCTGTGTGCTCCAAACTGGTTAAACAGCATTAAAGTCAGAATCTTAAGGAACTCAGCCTCTGCCTGGAACCACATAAGAACAGGAATATGCCAGCTATCAGAAGTAATTACCTTTCCCTGAAAAAACTAATATATAAAAAATAAAAATAAGCAGTCTTTTCCTTAAACCTCTTAAAGGAGATCCACTCATGGCTTCCAGCCCCACTGCTCCACACCGGCTGCCCCTGCTCCACGTTTCCCTGAGGCTCCAGCAACCCAAGCTCTCTCCAGCAAGCCCGCAGCTTTTCTCACCTCCCTCTAACCTCCCCTGCTTCCTGCTCTTGCTTTAGATACATTTAGCCTCTTTGGCTATGTTCCCTCCCCTTTTCACATCACATCTTTTGTCTCTGACCAGTCTCCAGATGAACAAAGTCAGAACTATGAGAGGGTTCTCCACATCTGTAAAGAAGAAAAAATAATAAACTGTCCAGCCAATACCATAAAGTGTGAGGTTTAAACCTTTTAACACTGTTTAAACATTGCACATCTTTTAACTATGGCACCCCTTTTTCCACATTCACTTAACAAGTATCACTAATAAATGACCAGTACTCTGCTAGCCCTTTTTGACCCACAACTATGAGAATTATACTTGATTATTCCTTCTCTATCCTTTCCTTAGCCCAATATATCCCTATATTCTACTTTATCTTGAAAATATAGCTCAAGTTAGCTACAGCTCTTTTGATCCATTAGCACCAAGCTAAGCCAAGCAGCCACCTCTCACTGAGACCCCTGAAGTAACTCCTGACTTGTTTCCCCAATCCACTCTTGCTCCCTCCATCTTATTACTAATACAGAAGCCAATCATTTTCTTTAAAAAGCCCATCAAAGGTAATTCATTCCAAGACCCCAAATCTCCAGTGGTTTCTTTAACAGACATGATGGGCGTCGGTATTTGGTTAGCACACAGATAATGAAGCTGTTCATAATGGCATGAGAGTACAGAAGAGAAACTAGAGCCCATGAAAGGGATGCTTACCTGCCAGAGAACTCTGCAAGTCTGTGCTGTTGGAAGAGAGAGAGAAGTCTATAGAAAGCCCTCTCTTATTCACAGAGCTGCATTTTTCTTCTTAGGTGTGTGAAGTACAGAAGACACTTATCAAAGCAATGCATTGGACACATCAAAATTGACAAATGACTTACTTAACAAAAGATATTTGAATGCGTGTAAGTTATTTTTACCCACGGGAGATTGCCCTGGTAAAGTCTATAAACCAATTATGCCCTGTGCATGAACTAAGCACCTCAACAGCTTCTTACTACAGCTAAAATAAAATCCCCAATCCTTACCATTGGCCTTCAGGGCTCTGTGAGACGCAGCCCCTCCTTCTCTCTCCAGTCAATCTCTCCATAGTTTATTATATTGACTTTCTATTTCTTGACTGTTTCAGCTGTTTCTACACTTGTGTGATGCCATTCCTTCTGCCCCACTCTTCACCTGAATAATTTCCACGGGGGCTCAGCCATGTTGAAGTATGTATGTCAAACTGATGTAAAGGTTTGACAGAAATGTATTTGCATGAATCGTTGAAGAGCCTCCTGAGAGAATACTCCTATTAGAGTGGAAAGAATACAGGTGCTGAGATGAGCTCAACCCATTAACACTATTTATTGAAATAAAAAAGTGAGTCTGAGGATAGCATGGGTTTATCACTAGCAGTTGTCTCATTCCAAGCCCGCAGACTGGAAGATTGTGATTTAAAGATTATTGTATAAAATTAGTAATTGTTTTTATCTTCTGGGAAAACTGGTTCACTATATAAAGAAAACTAAATGGGAGGCCTACTGTGTTAAATACTGAGTCACTTATCCAGTATTCATTCCTTCCTCTTCTTTATCGACTGAACTTCGATTTTATGTGGGGTGTGCATTGTCAGTCTAATCATTCACTTTCCCACCCTCCCTGGAAGCTCAGCATGCCCATGCAACAGACGTATTTATGGCTAATGACACATATGTAGAACATTTCTAGGAAAAATTATACATTCTTGGGAAAAGCTTTCTCCCCATTCCCATACCTTCCTCTTTTGAATGAGGACATGATGTCTGGAGCTCTAGCAGCCATCTGTTTCCCCATGCAGTCACAGGCACAAAGAGATGGTCAAGAGTCACAGAGATGCTGGTCAGACACCATGAAGCCACTGAACAACTCCATAAGATATTCATTTCCAATTTTCCATGACCTTCTCCCAAGCACTTATGAGCAAATCAAATGTGTTCACGACGTCTAGATAGCTGCTCTGTTCTTATGTTCAAGGAGCAACTATTGTTTCTATGACTTCATGCTGCAGCAAAGCTAGGAAGCCCTTGAAGTTCCAAAGGTACCCGGTGGTTTATAGTGGGATAAAGAACAAACTTTTTCCTTATTATTCCACATATTGAGTATAAATTCACATGTTGGTTATGAAATGGTAAGCGAAATATTGATTTCACTTACTCATTTCCAAGTAAGCAGCAATGACCTGAAAGGCAGTGTCCTATTGAGAACAAAGCTCCTGAATGCTGGGTGCTGAGACGCTGGCAGAAGCACATCAGCAGAAGGAGGCTTTCCTTTACCCTATCAGCCCATGACAGGGCAATTGGCAGGAATACCAGTGCCCTAAATAATAGGGCAGCTCTAATTGCTATTTATCAAACTCTTTGTTTGGAAAAAAGAAACTGCGCTTTATTTTTCAAGTGACCATGGAACAGTCACGCAGACCAGTTTCTCAGTCCTAAAGCATAACGGAGCTTTAAAAAAGCTGATTGTGCGGTTTCACTGAAACTCAGGAGCTGCTCTATCCAATATGGTTCTTTAGATTTAAGTGAGTTAAATAAAATTTAACATTCACGTTCTCGGTCATGCTAGCCACATGTGACTAGTGGACAGCAGAGATGTGGAAAAGTCCATCATTGCAAGATGGCCCATGAACAGGGCTGCCCTAGGGCCTGAGGCACAGGCTGTCTGAGCAGACACTCCTCAGTAGTATTTACACTTCTCAGTAGTATTTACTTATTTACTTATGTAAATGGTTTGGTGGCCACTGGAAAGTAAGCTCCATGAGGAAAGAGATTGTTATAAAAATTATACACTGTTCTATTTCTAATGCCTCATCAATAAATAATCGTTTAGTGAATTCAGAATTCTCAATTCAGTTAGCTAAAACATGAAGTATGTTTTATTCTCAAAATTACTTGTACTCTTTTTTGGCCCTGAACACTCAATCTGCTTAAAGAACATATTTTATTTTCTTCCCATTGCATTTCTATTTAAATTTAAGTCAAGTTCAATGATTTCTATAATTTCGTCCACTTATTAAAATCTCCATTTCATTCAAGAAAATATCCCTTCAAGTGTAAATACTGTTTTTAAGTCCCATGTACAGTTTCAAGTTGGGACACCTCTTGCCTTCTCTCTCTCTTTCTCCTTCCTTCTCTTTATCACTGGTTATCCCACCCTCACCTTCCCACCTAAGTCCCTTCTTCAGAAAGTGCCCCTGTCATCTGTCTTGTTCAGGAAAGAAGACAGAAGCAGGACGAGAAAGAAGAGTAAAATTAAGAGACTGGCACTCCCCTTAAGGTGGGCAGTTGCCTTCTCAACACTTTCTCCTTGATGTCTTACAGGGATCTTAAACCTAATGTGTTCAAAACTGAATTCTCGCCATTTCTCCAAGCTGAACCTCCTGTTGTCCTCTCTCTGTTACTTAAGCCAGAGTCAAGAGTCATGCTTGGCACCTCCCCATCCCTGCTCCCTAAATCTTGGTCTGCCTCTCATGCTCTCTGTGTTCTTTGTTGTTAAGGTGGTCTTATTTTACACTATTGGGGGTAGGGTGCAGAGCTTAACCTCCATCTTGGTTTCCCTTCATCTTGGAGGAGATTCTTCAGCCTCCTCCCCAATTTCGCCCAAAAGAACATCATATATTGTTAACCCCCATTATCAGTACACACTCCAACCCCTTTCTATTCAGATAAGCAGCCATCACTTCGGTTCTCCACACAGGCAATCCTATGGCTCCGACCCCTTCACTAGTCTCTGTATTCCATCATATAGGGCCACAGGAATTATCAGGATCCTGTTCACACAGGAATTATTAGGATCTTTTTCCACTCTGCAAGCACCACAGGGCGATCCTTCCTACAGTCCCTTGAAGTCAGCTGTCATGATCTATTTCTGCATAATTCCCATCTTCAGAAATCTGCAGATGAAGTGGCTAAAGGTCCCTGCACTCAGTTATGCTCCCTAGCTTTCAAAGGATCTGGCTTCAGTATAGCCACCATTCCACCCCACACAATATGTATGTGCTATACCTGGGGGCACAGAAACATCCTCTCCCCTAACTCTTTTTTTTTCTTTCTTCCTTGCCTGTATCTGTGGTTCAGAAAAGGCCATCAAATTCCTCTGGCCTCTCTAGAATGTAGACTTGGAGTTTCTTTTTTTTTTTTTTTTTTTTTTATTATACTTTAAGTTCTAGGGTACATGTGCATAACGTGCAGGTTTGTTACATATGTATACTTGTGCCATGTTGGTGTGCTGCACCCATCAACTCGTCAGCACCCATCAACTCGTCATTTATGTCAGGTATAACTCCCAATGCAATCCCTCCCCCCTCCCCCCTCCCCATCATAGGCCCCGGTGTGTGATGTTCCCCTTCCCGAGTCCAAGTGATCTCATTGTTCAGTTCCCAACTATGAGTGAGAACATGCGGTGTTTGGTTTTCTGTTCTTGTGATAGTTTGCTAAGAATGATGGTTTCCAGCTGCATCCATGTCCCTACAAAGGACACAAACTCATCCTTTTTTATGGCTGCATAGTATTCCATGGTGTATATGTGCCACATTTTCTTAATCCAATCTGTCACTGATGGACATTTGGGTTGATTCCAATAGACTTGGAGTTTCTTATCAAGAAACAGCATTCTTTAATCTCTCGGCCCTCAATAAAGTACTATCTTTATTTTCAATACGACACATTCTTTGCTACAATCTCTGCTTTGTTTGTCAACCAGGGTGGAAGGGAATATCTCAGCTAGAACTTTGAACCTTAATAGGACTCATACTAGAGAAAAAATGTGTTTTCTCCCACCCCAACACAGTCCACCACACATTCTTAGGACCTGAAGGGCTCCAGATACTAAGCTTGACACCATGAGAAAAGCAGAAGCTCCTGCAAGATGACACAGCAGTTATCGGAACCTCATGAACACACTCGATTCTCCCCTAAGTATGGGGGAGCTAATAGAATTGGAGAGAGTATCTGATGGAGCTTGTTAGTGTCTTGATGGTCTGTTCCTTCCCTGGGAAATGAAGTTTCTCATTTCACAGTCAAGAGATGGTTGCTACAAACTCAGATGTCATGAGCACACTCATGGGAGGAAGCAGGAAAAGAGTTCATTGACTGAATCCACTCCTTTTCCCAGAACTCCCTGACATCTCACAAGTCAGAATTCTGTCTGTCTCAAGGACAATCCAAGCTTCCAGCGAGCACGCAGAAGCAAGCACTTAGCCCCGACAGTGACACCCCAAACAACGTCAAAGTTCAATCGGCAAGGAAAAAGGGGGAAGTAGATATTTGGTAAGCAACTAAATAGATCTAAGACCAGTCAGGGATCCAGTGTTTTCCTTTGCATAGTGAACTAGTCTTTCACAGACCATGACCTACACACCCATCTTTCTATCTGGTCTGTCAAGCAACCTTGATCTCGTTCTAAATGCTCATATACATTAATTTTCTTGCATTTTCTATTCTTCTACATTGGTCTACTGTTTTGTTCCTCAATTAGTATCATACTACTTCCAATATCTTATTTTATGGTTTTAGTAATATCTACTAAATGTCATTTTCCTTTTCAAAAGTGCCTTGGAGACTTGTGATTAAATTTTAGAATCCCTTTGATGAGTTTGTAAAAAAAAAAAAAAAAAAAAACTAGAATTTACATTATCTATAACTTGTATATTATTTAGAGGAGAATTAATATATTTAGAATGCTAAACCTTTCCTTTATATGATGTATCTTTCTATTTAATAGGTCTTCTCCTTTATGTCCTTTAACACAATTTTTAATTTTCCCTTTATTTGGTTAATTCCTATACATTGCTTTGGTTGAGATAGCCTGATGTAGTAGTTCCAGGCACAGATTGTGAAAGTGAATTGCCTAGGTTCAAATCTTAGCTCTACCATCACCTATTTATTATTGTAAATTACTTAATCTCTCTCTGTCTCAGTTTCCTTGACTGTAAAATGTAACTAATGATGTCATCTATCTCATAAGATTCTAATAATATGCTAAGCATAAAAATGTATGTAGAACTCCTAGTTCCTGATAACCGACAAGCATTCCATCTATTTTGGCTGTTAGGATCTTTGATGAGCCTATGAATGCCATCTCTTTCTCTGTTGTATTCGCTAGTTGGTTATTACCATTGATGTCTGTAAATTGATCTTATAACTTCTAAATTTTTGTTGATTCTCTCTGACATTCTTCATGCCTAATCATATCATCCACAAATGATGATAGCTTTTTCTTTTCTTCCAACATTCATACTCATTTTTCTTTTATCTGTTTTATTGTGCTGAATAAGACCCCTAGAACTATGTGGAACTTAGGGGTGTTCCCTCAGTTGTTAACATGGGTAGAAACTAGTGGTAACTAAATTGCTGATTTCTTTCTCTTCAGATTTGTTAGTAACCAGTTTGTGCATTTTGAAGTCATAAGTTATAGTATTATGTGCATAAATGTTCATAATCACTATCTTCTTGTTTCTGTCCCTTATGTTTGGTGGGAATTTTTTTACTAGAGTATATTTTGCCACATATTACAATTACTAGCCTTGTTTCCATGTGGTACATTTTCACGTTTATATTATTTTTATTGCTGTACTGCTATTTTAAACTATTTGTTTGAATTATATTTTATAAAGAAAACAACATATTGCCAAATATTATTTTGTTATATAGTAGTCTAAGAATCTATGATTTTTATTGTAACCCTTTACTTTTATTGTAAACACTATAATATTAGAACTTATTTCTGCCATCTTATTTCACATTTTCTATTTGTCATACTATCTTTTTTTTTTTTCTTCTACTTTTCTGTCTTCCATCAGATAAATTTCCTTCTACTGGTTAAAGTTACACACTTAGTATTTTTCTTTTGATGATTTCTTCTGTTATTAAGACCTACATTTGTATTTACTTTTCTTAAAAACTTGTGAAGTGCATCAACAAGACTTCAAAGTGCATCAACATATCTTCTCTTCAAAAAATGAGAAAGGTGAATTCCTATGCAAGCTCATGTCCCATTTGTCTGTCTCCAGTGTCCTCTTCCTATTCCCAGTTCAATCCATAATCTCCACGATGCCATTAACTATTCAAGATGTAGATTTGTGTATGGATCATCTTTTCTTTTCTTTTTTTTTTTTTTTTTTTTTTTTGCATGTCATGTCTTTTTTTGTTGTTGACAAACAGATATTTTAAATAACATAATGTGGAGTATGGAAATAAGATTCTTTCCTGCTCGGGATTTATTTGTTATTTATGCTTGCTGTAGTTGTTTTTGTTTAGGGTTTTCATTTTTTTAACTGATTCTTTAAAGTCTGTTGTGCATGGCAACTGCAGTCTATGCTTGGTTGGCTTAGTGGTAAGCTAATGATTGAACAGAGATTTCCTTAAATGCCTGGAACCAATAAATTTTCCAGTCTTTGCCAAGTGTGGTATAGGCCCTAAAATTAAGGCCCAACATTATATGAGACTTGACACCTGGGGAGAAATAGGAGGACCTCAAATAGCCTAACTTCAAGTTCCCCTCCCTATTATGTTCCTATAAATAAGTCCCCTAGCCAAACAATCTTCCTCATTATGGGGCCATGTATAGTCCCTGCTTGTCACTGAGTAGCTGGATTCGGATTCCTACTAGCCTATAGAATTATTCAAGAAGCCAGTCATATTCTGAGGTTCACTATGCCCTCATTACTACAAAGTCTGCTTCCACAGTCCCTGCTTATTCACTCTGATACCAGTCATAACCCTTGTAAAGCCCTGTGTGATATGTAATGTTTCTCTCTCTCAGGCTGTGAGTAAATGTGACTAATAAGCTACCATTAACCTCGTCTGTCCACTGTCTGGTGCTGTGTGTTCTGCCAGTCACAAGACTCTAAGGTCTGAATTCCTCCATTGCTAATAAAATGAAGATGAAGCAATCAACGCATTGATGGGCTCCATGTGCAAGTTGGGGCACACCTTCAACACCCAGCCAGATAGCTTACAGCTCTGCCTTAGCCTTCACTTCCTGCTTATTCAAAGGTTCAAGATCAGTCAAAGGTGAGAGCTAAGGGATTTCTCCAGTCTTTCCCGAGTGTGCACACAGCCCTGTGTATGATATAATTAAGATTACTTAAATATATGACAGGATTTCCAAGCTCTTATGGAATCTCATGCCTTAGCTTTTCCTATTAAGCTTTCTCATTAGTCTATCATTTATCACAACTGCTATACATGCCCTCAGACAGCCATTATTTTAAGCCACCTGACAAACACCCCTTTGGGAGAGGCTTTTAACACTGGGAAAGCTCAAATGAGGTCAGATAAGGACAAGTCTTACAAGCAGCATCTTCCAAGGAATTACTGGACGATCAAATAGTGATTCTTCCTTGAGTATGAGTGTTTGAAAGAGCTCCAGCTCTATTCTGCTCCATCTGGTGCTGAAAATACAGGCTATTATTTTTCAAGACTGCCTCTGAATGAGGGAGCTGGGGATAAGACTACGGTAAGTTAGAATACTACAGTAAGTTAGAAAGCTCACTGTTTTTACTGAGATTCAAAAAGTTTATTCTGATCATTTTTCTAGCTTTTTCACCGCTTTTATGAAGAGATAAGCTTTTATTATTCCTTACTTCACCATTTTCACTGATATCATTCTGGCTTTTCTTAATAACTGCTTATTTCTGCTTTATGTTTCTCATATCTTTCTTTATATCTTTGAAAACATTTCGTATGCTTATTTTAAATTCTTGTTTGATCTACTTCATTAATTATTCCTCTGGAATAAGTATCATACTGTGCATCTTTCTTATTAATCCTTGTGCATTTTATATATATATATAGAACTAGAATGTGAGTCCCCAATCCCCAATATATGCTCATATTCCCTTGACACTGTTAGTATCCTTGGGTATTCAGAACAAGATACTAGACTTGAAGATGTAATCTGGCATGGGAATGAGTGAAGTCACCAGGGAGACAGTGTGTAGAGTGATATAAGAAGAGGATTATAATAGAGCTTAGAGGAATTATAATATTTAAAGGTTAGGAAAAAGCAAAGGAATCAGCAAAGAAAACTAGGAGCCAGAAGGGTGTGCCCTACGGGACTCTTTTGCCTCACTCTGGTCCCAGTCCTTCTAGGGAGAAATGAAATACTAAAAACAAAAACAAAAACAAAACCCCATGTTTTCCAGTCTCTCAGATTCTGCATGCAGTTTAGGCTCAGCCAATTGGATACACCTGATTGACACTTAGACGATAGATGTGAGCAGAGGCCGTCTTCCTGCTGCCGTTCATGCTGGCAGGTAAAGTGCTGAAAATGTGAGGATCAAGAAGCAAGAGTGGCCTGATGTGTCATTCTCATGTCCAGTCCCCAGTTTCATGGGTGTCAAGAGGCATTTGTGGCAAGTGCAGTCACTTTCTGATCCCTGGATTGCAGCTCGAACTTGATGATTCCAACCCTTGACTCTATTTCTGCAGCAAATCCAATCATATTGGAGGACCTAATTTTTCATATTAAGTCCCTTTCCGTTTAAGATACCCTGATTGGTTTGTTTTGTGCACTGAAGCCTGACAACAACATTGGCTAAAGTATGGCACTGGAATTTTGTTTATTGCTTTGCTCTAATAGACACATCAAATCCCATACCTAGATAGAGTCTAGCCTTTCCCATCTGGACCTCACTCTGTTGCCATGAGCCAAGAGAGTCATGGAGAGAGGGGCCAGGTGGTACCCACACTCAGGCAGCGAAAGCTGGCATATGCTTAGCTTTTCATTTAAGGTGGATCTGAGGAAAGATGCCATCCTATTGTTCTCAGTCAGATCACCCTGGAAACTGTTCTTTCTGCCCCCATCATCAGTGTTATATACGCTTTCCCAAAATACTGAGCCTTTGTTTTACTGCTCAGCCATATCTCTGATGCCTTTCAGGAGCCGTTCTCAACTTTTCTTACTTGGAATCTACACTGTCCTTGACCCTGCCTGTCCCCATAACTCTGCCTTTTGGGAGGACATAAATCCTCTTTTATTTACGGCTTCTATAACACTAACCCTGCACATCCCAGTGTTTATTCTGGCAACCTTCATGTTGAGGCAGTATTACTTCCTCCTCTTATTTTTATTTGGGGAGGAAAACTACCAGGAATTTGTAATAAGTAGAGATGTTTCAGGTAGAACTTTGGCCTTCTCTCAGAAGGGTATATTTTGCCCTGCAAGACAGCTTAATCACAACCTTAATGATGTCTCCCCACTGCTTAACGTGGTGTTTCTGTTGTCTCCAGAGCCAGGAGCTGTGTGGACATGTAGATACCCAAGGGCTTCTATATGTTTGAGTTGTCAGGATCAGCTTTTGGAAAGCTGTTAATTTCCTGAGGTAATTTGACTGCGATTAAGTTAAGCTGCCACCAGGTGGACACTGGAGCCTTAGTTAAGCCATTTTAATCTCTGCAGCCAGGCTCCCTATAGGCATGATAAAATAAAGAGAGACTGCAGCTTGATTTCTACTTAATTGTGTTTTTAAAAATAAACAAAAAAAGAAAAAAGGTAGTAGTTTAACATACTACTTAACCAGCATTAAAA
Source organism: Chlorocebus sabaeus (assembly GCF_047675955.1). NCBI lineage: Eukaryota > Metazoa > Chordata > Mammalia > Primates > Cercopithecidae > Chlorocebus > Chlorocebus sabaeus. Next base: position 126,650,130 of record NC_132904.1, on the reverse strand, counting down.
TAGAATAGCATAAATGTATCTCATTCATGTGTTTAGCTAGTATTCATTGAGTGCCTACCATGTGAAAAAGATTGCTGTAGAATCAGGAAGGGGGCAGAAAACATAATAAGCCATTCCCTGACTTCCTAGAAAGCATGTCTTGGGGTGTAAAACAAGCAACAAACAAATAAAAATACATATTTATCCTATATAACTTCATATATATGTATATATAGACACACACACACAAAACACACACACCTATAATTATAAATAAAATATTTGTAAACCGACCACCATCCCCAAGCACCACCAGTCTATAAAGACAGTTAACTCATGATAATAATCATTCAGATTTTTCTGACTGTCCCTGCCTTAATCTGTCCATGAAGGACCCCTTCTTACATGGAGTTTCCTCTGTCTTCAACCACGAAGTATGTCTGGAATTTTAGAACATATGTCAGTTATGCATATATATATATGTGTGTGTGTGTGTGTGTGTGTGCAGATAGATAGATAGTAATTCCAGTTAGTTACCATGTGATTTACACCAGCAACAATTAATGATTATCCTGAGTACACACCACCCACCAGGCACTGTTGCCCTTGCCATACACACTGCTGTCATCTTTTATTTATTCATTCATCAAAAACGTATTAAACACCTACTATAATCCTATAGGGAATAAGATAATGATGGCTCTGTCCTCACAGAGTTTATAACTTTGCAGGGAAGAAAGACAAAGAAAGGAAATTATAACTGTAAGTGTGGCTAAAGGTGCAGAATATTACAGATCATCTAAAAGGGGAAATTTTAAAGGACAGATGTTCATAGAACAGGTTTCTGAACAAAGTCATGTGTACATTGAGACTTAGAGGACTAATAGAAGTTAGCTAGATGAAACACATATGGAATGGTGTTATCTGCAGAGGGAACAGCATGATCAGTGATCCTGAGATATGGTGCATTTCAGGCAGAGTAGACTCCTGCTCTGCACTTTCAGTACTATCCCAGAACACTCAAAACACATATATTGGGACAAGAAAAAGTAGCAGGAACTGGATGCAACCACCCACCTAAAATATCTAAAATATAAAACAAATATATAATGGTTCTAAAGACATTAGATCTTAAACATCAAGAAACAGTGATTGCTGACAAATTAGAAATTTAAAAATGTTAGTCCTGTTATTGCCCAGCCTACTGCCTGGAGAGAGTTTCAGGGCATGGCACAAGGAGGGGGAACCCCAGTAGGGCCCAGAACACTCTCCGACTAAAGGAGATGGAGTTGGGAGCCCAAAGAGATTAAGGCAGTTAGAATTCAGTAGAACAGAATACCAGAAGAGAGAGTTGCACAGGAAAAAAAAAACCCCAGATATCAGCAGAAGTGTTCTCTAAATTATTCAACTGAGTATGGTCAACCCATGTATGTGAGGAAGGTATATAAGATTAAAACAAACCAACAAAATAGATCAGTAAGAACAGAACATGTGGTTCACACAAGACTGGAACTAAGGTCTGTTTCTACCCAGAATAGTAAAACACCTCATAATTCACAGTACATTGAGTAGAGTACTCAGAAAGGTTTTACCTAAGTGGCGGTTAAAAAAAAAAAAAAAAAGGTCTCAGATTAAACGTTTCTTTGGTCCCGCTTAACAGAGCTTAAAAGTAAGACCTGAGGAGATCAAAAATAGCTTCCAAATAACTTAAATGCATCCCAGAACAAACTCAAGAATATTGATAGGAATAAAAAATATCAAACACCCAACATTGTAAAATTCACAATGTCTGACATCTAGTCAAAAATTACTAGGCATGCATAGAGGCAGAAAAATATAACCCATAATAAAGAGAAGAATTAGATAGTGGCTAGCAAGATGGCCAAATAGGAGCAGCTCCAGTCTGCAGCTCCCAGCGAGATCAATGCAGAATGCAGGTGATTTCTGCATTTCCAACTGAGGTACCTGACTCATCTCACTGGGACTGGTTAGACAGTGAGTGCAGCCCATGGAAAGCGAGCCAAAGCAGCATGAGGCGTCACCTCACCCGGAAAGTGCAAGGGGTTGGGAACTGCCTCCCCTAGCCAAGGGAAACCATGAGGGACTGTACCATGAGGAACAGTGCATTCAGGCCCAGACACTACACTTTTCCCATGGTCTTTGCAACCTGCAGACCAGGAGATTCCCTCAGTTGCCTACAATACCAGGGCCCTGAGTTTCAAGCACAAAACTGGGTGGCCATTTGGGCAGACATTGAGCTAGCTACTTTTTTTTTTCATACCCCAGTGGCACCTGGAATGCCAGCGAGACTGAACTGCTCACTCCCCTGGAAAGGGGGCTGAAGCCAGGGAGCCAAGTGGTCTAGCTCAGTGGATCCCACCCCTACGGAGCCCAGCAAGCTAAGATCCACTGACTTGAAATTCTCACTGCCAGCACAGCAGTCTGAAGTCAGTTTGGGATGCTCCAGCTTGGTGGGGGAAGGAGCATCTGCCATTACTGAGGCTTGAGTAGGCGGTTTTCCCCTCACAGTGTAAACAAAGCTACTGGGAAGTTCGAACTGGGCGAAGCCTACAGCAGCTCAGCAAAGCCACTGCAGCCAGACTTCCTCTCTAGATTCCTCCTCTTTGGGCAGGGAATCTCTGAAAAGAAAGATAGCAGGACCAGACAGGGGCTTATAGATAAAACTCCCATCTCCCTGGGACAGAGCTCCTGGGGGAAAGGGCAGCTGTGGGTACAGCTTTAGCAGACTGATAAAACTTTCCTGCTTACCAGCTCTGAAGAGAGCAGCAGATCTCCCAGCACAGTGCTCAAGATCTGCTAAGGGACAGACTGCCTCCTCAAGTAGGTCCCTGACCCCCGTGCCTCCTGACTGGGAGACACCTCCCAGCAGGGGTTGACAGACACCTCACATAGGAGAGCTCCAGCTAGCATTTGGTGGGTGCCCCTCTGGCACAAAGCTTCCAGAGGAAGGAGCAGGCAGCAATCTTTGCTGTTCTGCAGCCTCTGCTGGTGATGCCCAGGCAAACAGGGTCTGGAGTGGACCTCCAGCAAACTCCAGCAGACCTGCAGCAGAAGGGCATGACTGTTGGAAGGAAAACTAGCTAACAAAGCAATAGCATCAACATCAACAAAAAGAACATCCACTCAAAAACCCCATCTGAAGGTCACCAACATCAAAGACCAAAGGTAGATAAGTCCACGAAAATGAGGAAAAACCAGCCCAAAAACACTGAAAATTCCAAAAAACAGAACACCTCTTCCCCTGCAAAGGATCACAAATCCTCACCAGCAAGGAACGAAACTGGATGGAGAATGAGTTTGATGAATTGACAGAAGTAGGCTTCAGAAGGTGGGTATTAAGAAACTCCTCCAAGCTAAAGGAGCAGGTTGTAACCAAACACAAAGAAGCTAAGAACCTTGGAAAAAGGTTAGAGGAATTGCTAAATAGAATAACCAGTTTAGAGAAGAACATAAATGACCTGATGGAGCCGAAAAACACAGCACGAGAACTTCGTGAAGCATACACGAGTATCAATAGCAAATCGATCAAGCAAAAGAAAGGATGTCAGATTGAAGGTCAACTTAATGAAATAAAGCAAGAAGACAAGATTAGAAAAAAAAGAATGAAAAAGAACCAACAAAGCCTCCAAGAAATATGGGACTATGTGAAAAGATCAAACCTATTTGATTGGTGTACCTGAAAGTGATGGGAAGAATGGAACCAAGTTGGAAAACATTCTTCATTATATTAGCCAAGAGAACTTGCCCAGCCTAGCAAGACAGGCCAACATTCAAATTCAGGAAATACAGAAAACACCACAGAGATACTTCTCAAAAGAGCAACCCAAGACACATAATCGTGAGATTCGCCAAGGTTGAAATGAAGGAAAAAATAATAAGAACAACCAGAGAGAAAGGTTGGGTTACCCACAAATGGAAGCTCATCAGACTAAGAGAGGATTTCTCTGCAGAAAATCTACAAGCCAGAAGAGAGTGGGCGCCAGTATTCAACATTCTTAAAGAAAATAATTTTCAACCCAGAATTTCATAAATAGCCAAACTAAGCTTCATAAGTGAAGGAGAAATAAAATCCTTTACAGACAAGCAAATGCTGAGAGATTTTGCCACCACCAGGCCTGCCTTACCGGAACTCCTGAAGGAAGCACTAAATATGGAAAGGAAAAACTGGTACCAGCCACTGCAAAAACAATCAAATTGTAAAGACCATCAACACTATGAAGAAACTGCATCAACTAACAGGAAAAATAACCAGCTAGCATCATAATGACAAGATCAAATTCACATATAACAATATTAACTTTAAATGTAAATGGGCTAAATGCCCCAATTAAAAGACACAAACTGGCAAATTGGATAAAGAATCCAGACCCATCAGTGTGCTTTATTCAGGAGACCCATCTCACATTCAAAGACACACATAGGGTCAAAATAAAGGAATGGAGGAATATTTACCATACAAATGGAAAGAAAAAAAAAAGCAGGAGTTGCAATCCTAGTCTCTGATAAAACAGACTTTAAACCAACAAAGATCAAAAAAGACAAAGAAGGGCATTACATAATGGTAAAGGGATCAGTGCAACAAGAAGAGCTAACTGTCCTAAACATATATGAATGCAATACAGGAGCACCCAGATTCATAAAGCAAGTTCTTAGAGACTCATGAAGAGACTGAGACTCCCACACAATAATAGTGGGAGACTTTAACACCCCATTGTCAATATTAGATCAACGAGACAGAAAATTAACAAAGATTTTCAGGACTTGAACTCAGCTCTGGACCAAGCTGACCTAATAGACATCTACAGAACTCTCCACCCCAAATCAACAGAATATACATTCTTCTCAGCACCCACATCTCACTTATTGCAAAACTGACCACATAGTTGGAAGTAAAACACTCCTCAGCAAATGTAAAAGAATTGAAATTATAACAAACAGTCTTTCAGACCACAGTGCAATCAAATTAGAACTCAGGATTAGGAAACTCACTCAAAACCACACAACTAAGTGGAAACTGAACAACCTGCTCCTGAATGACTACTGGGTAAATAATGAAATTAAGGCAAAAATAAATGTTTTTTTAAACAGATGAGAACAAAGACACAACGTACCAGAATCTCTTCGACACAGCTAAAGCACTGTTTAGAGGGAAATTTATACAACTAAATATCCACAGGACAAAACAGGAAAGATCTAAAATCAACACCCTAACATCACAATTAAAAGAAATAGAGAAGTAAGAGCAAACAAATTCAAAAGCTAGCAGAAGACAAGAAATAACTAAGATCAGATCACAACTCAAGATGACACAAAAAACCCTTCAAAAAGTCAATGAATCCAGGAGCTGGCTAGATAGACCACTAGCCAGAATACTACAGAAGAAAAGAGAGAAGAATCAAATACACAATAAGAAATGATAAAGGGGGTATCACCACCGATCCCACAGAAATACAAACTACCATCAGAGAATACTATAAACACCTCTACACAAATAAACTAGAAAATCTAGAAGAAATGGATAAATTCCTGGTCACATACAGCCTCCCAAGACTAAACCGGGAAGAAGTTGAATTCCTGAATAGACCAATAACAAGTTCTGAAATTGAGGCAGTAATTAATAGCCTCCAAAGAAAACTAATACCAACCAAAAAAAAACCCAGCACCACACGGATTCACAGCCGAATTCTACCAAAGGTATGAAGAGGAGCTGGTACCATTCGTTCTGAAACTATTCCAAACAATAGAAAAAGAGGGAATCCTCCCTAACTCATTTTATGAGCCAGCATCATCCTGATAACAAAACCCGGCAGAGAAAAACACACAAAAAAATTTCAGGCCAATATCCCTGATGAACATCGATGCAAAAATCCTCAGTAAAACACAGCCGAATTCTACCAAAGGTATGAAGAGGAGCTGGTACCATTCGTTCTGAAACTATTCCAAACAATAGAAAAAGAGGGAATCCTCCCTAACTCATTTTATGAGCCAGCATCATCCTGATAACAAAACCCGGCAGAGAAAAACACACAAAAAAATTTCAGGCCAATATCCCTGATGAACATCGATGCAAAAATCCTCAGTAAAACACTGGCAAAACAAATGCAGCAGAACATCAAAAAGCTTATCCACCACGATCAAGTTGGCTTCATCCCAGGGATGCAAGGCTGGTTCAACATATGCAAATCAACAAATGTAATCCATCACATAAACAAAACCAATGACAAAAAGCACATGATTATCTCAATAGATGTAGAAAAGGCCTTCGATAAAATTCAACACCTCTTCATTCTAAAAACTCTCAATAAACTAGGTACTGATGGAACGTATTTCAACATAACAAGAGCTGTTTATGACAAACACACAGCCAATATCATACTGAATGGGCAAAAGCTGGAAGCATTCCCTTTGAAAATCAGCACAAGATAAGGATGCCCTCTCTCACCACTCCTATTCAACATAGTATTGGAAGTTCTGGCCAGGGCAATCTGCCAAGAGAAAGAAAAGAGGGTATTCAAATAGAAGAGAGAAAGTTAAATTGTTTCCATTTGCAGATGACATGATTGTATATTTAGAGAACCCCATTGTCTCAGCCCAAAATCTTCTTAAGCTGATAAGCAACTCAAGTAAAGTCTCAGGATACAAAATCAATGTGCGGAAATCACAAGCACTCTTATATACCAATAATAGACAAACAGACAGCCAAATAATCAATGAACTCCCATTCACCATTGCTACAAAGAGAATACCTAGGAATATAAGTTACAAGGGATGTGAAGGACCTCTTCAAGGAGAACTACAAACCACTGCTCAAGGAAATAAGAAAGACACAAACAAACGGAAAAACATTCCATGCTCATGGATAGGAAGAATCAATATCGTGAAAACGACCATACTGCCCAAGGTACTTTATAGATTCAATGCTATCCCTATCCCCATCAAGCTGCCATTGACTTTCTTCACAGAGTTAGAAAAAACTACGTTAAAGTTCATATGGAACCAATAAATAGCCCGTATGGCCAAGACAATCCTAAGCAAAAAGAACAAAGCTGGTGACATCACACTACCTGAGTTCAAACTATACTATAAGTCTACAGTAACCAAAACGGCAAGGTACTGGTACCAAAACAGATATATAGACCAATGGAACAGAACAGAGGCCTCAGAAATAATGCCACACATTTACAGCCATCTGATCTTTGACAAACCTGACAAAAACAAGCAATGGGGAAGGGATTTCCTATTTAATAAATGGTGTTGGAAAATTGGCTAGCCATATGCAGAAAACTGAAACTGGACCCCTTCCTTATATCTTACAGAAAAATTAACTCAAGATGGACTGAAGACTTAAATGTAAGACCTAAAACCATAAAAACCCTGCAGGAAAACCTAGGTAATACCATTCAGGACATAGGCATGGGCAAAGACTTCATGACTAAAACACCAAAAATAAGGGCAGCAAAAGCCAAAATTGACAAATGGGATCTAATTAAACTAAAGAGCTTCTGCACAGCAAAAGAAACTATCATCAGTGTGAACAGGCAACCTACACAATGGGAGAAAATTTTTGCAATCTATCCATCTGACAAATGGCTAATATCCAGAATCTACAAGGTACTTAAACAAATTTACAAGAAAAAAACAAACAACCCCATCAAAAAGTGGGCAAAGGATATGAACAGACACTTCTCAAAAGAAGACATTTAAGCAGCCAACAAACATATGAAAAAAAAAGTTCATCATCACTGGTCATTAGAGACATGCAAATCAAAACCACAATGAGATACCATCTCATATCAGTTAGAATGGCAATCATTCGAAAGTCAGGAAACAACAGATGCTGGAGAGGATGTGGAGAAATAGAAAAACTTTTACACTGTTGGTGGGAGTGTAAATTAGTTCAACCATTGTGGAAGACAGTATGGCGATTCCTCAAGGATCTAGAACCAGAAATATCATTTGACCCAGCAATCCCATTACTGGGTATATACCCAAAGGATTATAAATCATGCTACTATAAAGACACATGCACACATATGTTTATTGCAGCACTGTTCACAATAGCAAAGACTTGAAACCGACCCAAATGCCCATCAATGATAGACTGGATAAAGAAAATGTGGCATATATACACCATGGAATACTATGCAGCCATAAAAAGGGTGAGCTCACGTCCTTTGCAGGGACATGGATGAATCTGGAAACCATCATTCTCAGCAAACTAACCCAGGAACAGAAAACCAAACACCACATATTCTCACTCATAAGTAGGAGTTGAACAATAAGAACACGTGGACACAGGGAGAGGAACATCACACACCGGGGCCTGTCGTGGAGGTCTGGGCTAGGTGAGGGATAGCATTAGGAGAAATACCCAATTTAGATAACAGGTTGATGGGTGCAGCAAACCACCATAGCCCATGTAAACCTATGTAACAAAACTGCACATTCTGTGAATGTATCCTAAAACTTAAAGTATATTAAAAAAAGAGAAAAATTAATCTATCAAAACTGACCCAGTAATTAGAAATATAATAGAATTAGCCGACCCAAACATTAAAGTAGGTTGTGTGTGTGTATGTGTGTGTGTTTTAGTGTATCCCATGTTTAAGAAATTAGATTAAAAAATTAATATGTTATATAGAGACATGCAGATATTTTTAAAAACTTAAATTGAACTTCCGGCAATACAAACCACAATGTCTGAAATGGAAATGTCACAGAGTGAATTCACGATAAATTAGACATTGTATAAAGATTAATGAACTCGGCCAGGCACGGTGGTTCACACCTGTAATCCCAGCACTTTGGGAGGCCAAGGCGAGTGGATCACCTGAGTTCAGGAGTTCCAGACCAGCCTGACCAATATGGTGAAACTCCGTCTCTACTACATTTACAAAAATTAGTCGGGAGTGGTGGCGAGTGCCTATAGTCCCAGCTATTTGGGAGGCTGAGGCAGGAGAATCGCTTGAATCTGGGAGGTGGAGGTTGCAGTGGGCTGAGATTATGCCACTGCACTCCAGTCTGGGTGACAGAGCAAGACTCTATCTCAAAAAAAAAAAAAAAATTAGTGACCTTGAATAAATTCTATACATCTATGCCAATTGTAAAACAAAGAGAGAAAAAACTGGGGAAAATGAACATCAGTGACCTGTGGAAACTTTTCAAGTGTTCTGATATATGTATAATTGGAGTTACCAAGCGGAGAAGAAATGGCAGAGACAGAAAAATATTTCTTAAAAATAATGGCTAAATATTTTCCAGAATTTATGAAAACTATAATTCCATAGATCCAAGAATCTCAACAAATCTCAAGCATTAAAAAAATTTTTTTTTAAATGATACCAACTCATATTGCTTAAAACTAGTGACAAAAAAATCCTAAAACACCCAGAAAGAAACACATATTACATAAAGGATCAAAGTTAAGGATGGCAGCACAAAAGCAGTAAGTATTTTAAAGCACTGGAAAAAAACTATCCGACTAAAATTCTTTACCTAGAAAACACTGCTTTCACAAATGAATGTAAAGTAAAAATATTTTCAGATATATAAAAGCAGAATTAATTAGCAGAAGACCTGCTCTGTAAGAAACAAATAAATTTCTTTCAACAGTAAAAAATACATAAAAATAAAAAATTTTCTAGATTATATTCTCAACTTTACAAAAGAAAAAAGAACACCAGAAATAAAAACTATGTAGGTATATGTTAATATTTTTTCTTATTATTCAAATATATTTAGGAGATAATTATCTATTTAAAGCAAAATAATAACAATATATTGTGGGTTTCATAACATAAAAGAGTAGAAAGTAAGTCAAAATTGTACAAAGGCAGAGAGGGAAATGGAAATATATTGTTGTAAGATTCGTATACTATACACAAAGTAATATGTTACTGCTGGAAAGTAGCTTATGACTAGTGAAAGATTCACATTACAATACAACTAAAATCACACAACAAAAATACAGAGCTAATAAGTAACAAACAGATAAAATGGTATCGTAAGAAATAATTCAAAGGAAAATAGAAAAATATGAAAAAGGGGAACAAAGAACAGATAGGACAAATAGAAAACAATTAGTAAGATGGCAGACATAAATCCAGCCATTAATAATCATGTTAAATTTAAATAGTCTAAATACCCTAACTAAAATGCAGTGGTTCTCAAACTGTAATTTTACAGAAAACCAAGAAATAACATATATATTATACTGTCTACAAGAAACCCATACTAAATTTAAAAACAAAAATTAATTAAAATTAAAAGATTGAGAAAAGATATAATATTAACCAAAAGAAATTTGGAACGGCAATATTAATATAAGATAAAGCAGATTTCAGAGACAAATCCACAATTATACTTAGAGATTCATATCTTTCTTTCAACAATTGATAGAACAAAAAAGAAATTAGTAAGGATAAAGAAGACACAAAAAACACTGTCAACCAATTTGACCTAATTGACATTTATAGAACACTCCACCAAACAACAGCAGAATAAACATTTCTTTTAAGTACACACAGGACACAAACCAAGATAGTCTATAGTCTGGGTCACAATACAGTACACTGGAAATATTTAAGTCATACAAAATATATGCTCTGACCACAATGAAAGTAATTAGAAATGAATCACATTGATCAAACAAAAAATCAAGAGCAAAATTAGAAAGTATTTTGAACTGAATATATATACATATCTATATATTATTACATTATGTATAATAGTACACATATGTGAAATTATTACACATATATGGGGCATTGTGAGAGATAGATGTTAGATATCACAATATATCAAAATTTGTAGGGCATAGCTAACATAGTAGTCAAATGGAAAATTACACCACCAAATTTCCAACTCAGTAAAAAAAGAAAGTTCTCAAATAATGACTTCAGCTCCCACCTTAAGAAAAAGAGCAAATAAATTGCCAAGTAAGCAGAAAAAAGAAAATGACAAATATTAGAAGGGAAATCAGTAAAACAGAAAATAGAAAAGCAATAAAGAAAATCAATGAAATCAAAATCTTGTTTTATCGAAAAGATCAGTTGGATTCTATGGATATTTAAATGATAATAAGGCAATATTATGAACAACTTTATGTAAATAAATTCAACAACCTAGATGAAATGGAAAAACATCTTTAAATACACAAACTATCATAGCTCACTCAAGAAAAACAGATAATCAGGATAATCCTATATCTATTAAGGAACTGAATGCATAATTTCAAATCTTCCCACAAACTTTCCCACTTCAGGCCCAGATAGCTCCACTGGAGAATTCTATCAAACATTTAAGGATTAAATATTATAAATTGTAAAAACTCTTCTAGAATATAGAAATGAGAAAACACTTCCCAACCTCATTCCAAGTTCAGCATTGCTCTGATACTAAAGCAAACATAGACATGACAAGAAAATAAATCTACAGATCAATATTCCTCATGAACGCTTAACAAAATGTTAGTAAACTCTTAACAATATTTTAGCCAACTGAATCCAATATTCTCTTTTTAAAAGATTAATAAATCATTGACATGTGGAGTTAGTTAAAAATCAGTTAATTTAATTCACTATATTAACAGATGTTTTTCAAAATTGATAATCTTGGAAGTCCTACACAGAACGCTCAGGCAAGAGAAAGAAATAAAAGGCATCCAAATTGGAAAAGAAATCAAATTATCTCTCTTCATTGCCAATATGATTCTATACAGAGAAAAACCCTTAAAACTCTTCCAAAAGACTTCTACACCTGAATAAACAACTTTTGTAAATTTCAGAATACAAAATTAATGTATAAAAATCAGTAGCACTTCTCTTTTTTTTTTTTTTTAATTACAGGGTCTTGCTCTGTCTCTGTTGCCGACCCAGTCTGGAGTGCAGTGGTGGGATCGTAGCTCACAGCAGTCTCCATTTCCTGGTCTCAAGTGATCTCCTGCCTCAGCCTCCCGAGTATCTGGGACTACAGATGGGTGCCACCATGCTGGGCTAATTTTTTTAAAATATTGTTAATTTTTTTTTAGTAGAGATTAGGTCTCACTATGCTGCTCAGGCTGGTCTCGAACCCCTAAGCTCAAAAGATCCCTCCATCTAGCCTCCAAAGTGCTGAGATTGCAGGCATGAGCCACTGCACCTGGCCACAAATCAGTAGCATTTTTCTACACAAATAACATTCAAGCTGAGAGCCAAATGAAGAATGCAATCTCATTTACAATAGCCACAAAAAATAAAAGTAAACTAAAATGCCTAGGAATGTATCTAATTAAGGAGGTGAAATATCTCTACAAGGATAACTACAAAACACTACTGAAAGAAATCAGACGCCGGGCGCGGTGGCTCACGCCTATAATCCCAACACTTTGGGAGGCCGAGGCGGGTGGATCACAAGGTCAGGAGATCGAGACCACGGTGAAACTCTATCTCTACTAAAAATACAAAAAACTAGCCGGGCGAGGTGGCGGGCGCCTGTAGTCCCAGCTACTCGGGAGGCTGAGGCAGGAGAATGGCGGGAACCCGGGAGATGGAGCTTGCAGTAAGCCGAGATGGCGCCACTGCACTCCAGCCTGGATGACAGAGTGAGACTCTATCTCAAAAAAAAAAAAAAAAAAAAAGAAATCAGAGATGATACAAGCAAATGGGCAAAACATTCCATGATCATGGATTGGAAGAAATAGTATCATGAAATGGCCACACTGCCCAATGCAATCTACAGATTCAATGCTATTCCTGTGAAACTACCAACATCATTTTTCACAGAATTAGAAAAAAAAAAATTGTAAAATTCATATGGAACCAAAAAAAGAGCTGGAGAACCAAAGCAATTCTAAGCAAAAACAATAAAGCCAGGGCATCACATTACCTGACTTTAAACTATACTATAAGGCTATAATTACTAAAGCAGCATGGTACTGGTACAAAAACAGACACACACCAATGGAACAGAATAGAGAGCCCAGAAATAAAGCTGCACACCTACAACCATCTGATCTCCAACAAAGTCAACAAAAGTAAGCAATGGGGAAAGGACTCCCTGTTTAATAAATGGTGCTGGGATAACTGGCTAGCCATGTGCAGAAGAATAAAATTGGACCCCACCTTTCACCATATACAAACATTAACTTAGGATGAATTAAAAATTTAAATGTAATACTTCAAGCTTTAAATATCCTAGAAGAAAGCCTAGAAAACATCACTTGGGACACTGGCCTTGGCCAATAATTTATGAGTACATTCTCAAAAGGAATTGCAACAAAAACAAAAATTGATAAGTGCGACCTAATTAAGTGAAAGACTTTTTGTACAGTAAAAGAAAGTATCAACACAGTAAACTGACAACCTACAGAGGGAGAAAAATCCAAATACTTACAGCCAACAGATCTTTGATGTAGCAAACAAAACGTAAAGTGGGGAAAGGATACTCTTTTCAAGAAATGGTGCTGGGATAGTTGACTAGCCACATGTAGGAGAATGAAATTGGATCATCATCTCCCACCTTATACAAAAATCAACTCATGATGGATTAAGGACTTAAATCTAAGACCTGGAACTATAAAAATTCTAGAAGATAACATTGGAAAAACCCTTCTAGATACTGATTTAGGCAAGGAATTCATGACCAACAACCTAAAAGCAAATGCAATAAACACAAAGATAAATAACTTGGACTTAAGTAAACTAAAGAGCTTTTGCACAGCAAAAAGAACAATCAGCAGAGTAAAGAGACAACCCACAGAGTAGGAGAAAATCTTCACAATCTATACATCAGACAAAGGACTCATATCCAAAATCTACAACGAACTGAAACAAATCAGCAAGAAAAAAAACAAACAAGCCAATAAAAAAATGGGCTAAGGATATGAGTAGACAATTCTCTAAAGAAGATATACAAATGGCCAACAAACATGAAACAATGCTCAGCATCACTAACGATCAAGGAAATGCAAATCAAAACCACAATGTGATACCACCTTACCCTTGCAAGAATGCCATAATTGAAAAATAAAAAAATAGTAGATGTTGGCGTGGATGTGGTGAACAGGGAATACTTCTACACTGCTGGATGGAATGTAAACTAGTACAATCACTATAGAAAACAGTATGGAAATTCCTTAAAGAACTAAAAGTACCATTTGATCCAGCAATCCCACTACTGGGTATCTACCCAGAGGAAAAGAAGTTATTATATGAAAGAACTACTTGCACATGCATGTTTACAGCAGTGCAAGTTGCAATTGCAAAAATGTGGAACCAACCCAAATGCCCATCATTCAATGAGTGAATAAAGAAACTATGAGATATATAGAGATAGAGATAGAGACAGAGATAAAGATAGAGATAGAGAGATAGAGATATATAATATATATTTTCAAATATATATATATATATATGGAATACTACTCTGCCATAAAAAGGAATGAATTAATGGCATTCGCAGTGACATGGATGAAATTGGAGACTATTATTCTAAGTGAAGTAACTCAGGAATGGAAAACCAAACAACGTATATTCTCATTCATAAGTGGGAGCTAAGCTATGAGGATGCAAACGCATAAGAATGACACAATGGACTTTGGAGACCCAGGAAAAAGGGTGGGAAGAGAAGGGAATGAAGGATAAAAGACTACAAATAGGGTGTGGTGCACACTGCTCGGGTGATGGGTGCACCAAAATCTCACAAATCACTGCTAAAGACCTTACCCGTGTAACCAAACACCACCTATTCCCCAATAACCTATGGAAATATAAATAAAAGTTGAAATTATTTTTAAAAAATAGATCATCCTGGCTAGGTATGGTGGGTCGTGCCTATAATCCCAGCACTTTGGGAGCCCAAGGTGGGAGGATCACTTAAGCCCAGGAGTTTGAGACTACCCTGGGCAACATAGTGAGAACTCGTCTCTACAAAACAAAATTTAAAAATTAGCTGAGCGTGTTAACATGTGCCTATAGTCCCAGCTATGCAGGAAGCTGAGGTGGGAGGATAACTTGAGCCTGGGAAGCTGAGGCTGATCGCACCTCTGCACTCCAGCCTGGGTTACTAAGTGAGACCCTGTCTCTAAAAAAACAAAAAACAAACAAACAAACAAACAAAAAACACTCTAATAGAGTTAGAAAAAAAGTTTGAGAAAATACAATACCTCTTTCTGAAACAAAACAAAACAAAATATGTAGTAGTAACATAGTAGGGAGAAACTTTCTCAACCTGATAAAGGCATCCACAATAAAACTAAAGCCAACATTGTGTTTAAAGATGAAAAACTGAATGTTCTTCCCCTAAGACTAGGAACAAGGTGAGGATTTTTACTCTCACCACTTATATTCATCAAACTGGAAGTACAATGAGTTAGGAAAAAGAAAAAGAAGACATCCATGTTTAAAATGGAAGAAGTGAAATTGTCTTTATATGCAGAAACCTGATTATTTACCTAGACAATCTGATGGAGTCTACGAAAAAAACCTATGAGAACTAGTAAAAGCAATAATTTAATTTATCAATGCTGCAAGATACAAGGTTAATACACAAAAACCAACTGTACGTAAGCAACACAAAATAAAAATTACAAAAAAACCCATTTATAATAGCATCAAAAATAAGAAATACCTAGAGATAAATCTGATAAAAGATGTGCAAAACCCAAACACTGACAAATGCAAAATATTGCTGGGAGAAATTAAAGAAAACCTAAATAAATTGATAGGTATAAACTAAGTTCATGAATCAGAAGACGAAATATTGTTGAGATGTCAATTCTTCCAAAATTAATCTATAAATTTACTGCAATCTCAATTAAAATCCTACCAGGCATTATTTTGAAGAAATTGACAAGCTGGCCGGGCGCGGTGGCTCAAGCCTGTAATCCCAGCACTTTGGGAGGCCGAGACGGGTGGATCACAAGGTCAGGAGATCGAGACCATCCTGGCTAGCATGGTGAAACCCCGTCTCTACTAAAAAAATACAAAAAACTAGCCGGGCGCCGTGGCGGGCGCCTGTAGTCCCAGCTACTCGGGAGGCTGAGGCAGGAGAATAGCGTGAACCCGGGAGGCGGAGCTTGCAGTGAGCTGAGATCCGGCCACAGCACTCCAACCTGGGCGACAGAGCGAGACTCCGTCTCAAAAAAAAAAAAAAAAAGAAATTGACAAGCTAATTCCAAAATTCATATGGAAATGCGAAGATTCTAGTATAGTCAAAACAGCATTGAAAAAGAACAAAGTTGGGTTGGGTGTGGCAGTTCACACATGTAATCCCAGCACTTTGGAAGGCCAAGGTGGGTGGATCACTTGAGGCCAACAGTTCAAGACCAGCCTGGTCAACATGGCGAGACTCCATCTCTACTAAAAAGTGCAAAAATTAGGCAGGTATGGTGGCACACTCTTGTAATCCCAGCCATTCAGGAGACTGAGGCACGAGAATTGTTTGAACCCAGGTGGTGGAGGTGGCAGTGAGCCGAGATCACACCACTACACTCCAGCCTGGGCAACAGAGCAAGACTGTCTCAAAAAATAATAATAATAAAAATAAATAAAAGAACAAAGTTGGAAAGCTCACACTACCTGACCTCAGGAGTTATTTTAAAGCCATAGTAACCAAGAGAATGTGGTATTGACATCAAGAGAGACAGATCAATAGAACAGAATAAAATGTATAGAAATAAATCCATGCATATCTTATTTGTTGATTTTTACAAAGGTGCAAAGGCAATTTAGTAGACAAAAAACATATTTTTGCAAGATATGGTGAAACAGTTGAATAACTGTATACAAGCAAAAATTAAAAATAAACTTCAATACATATCTTGCACCTTATACAAATTAACTAAAAATGGATACTACACCTAAGTGTAAAACTAGAACTATAAAACTTCTAGAAGAAAACGTAAGAGAAAATTTTTGTGACCTTGGTTTGGGCAAAGGTTTCTTATGTGCAATACCAAGAGCATGATCCATACAAAAATAAAAGTTAAAAAAATAAATTGAACCGCATCAAAATTAAGAACTTTTGCTCTGCAAAAGCTACTGTTAAGAGAATGAAGACAAGGTAAGCTATATACTGGGAGAAAATATTTGCAAAGTACATTTCTGATAAAGAATGTGTATCCAGAATATGTGTATAAAGAACTCTTAAAGTTAAATAATAAATGAAGTAAAAACAAATAAACAACTCAATAAAAAATGGACAAAATACTTGAACAGATACATCAAAGATGGCTTTTGGATAGCAAATAAGCATAAGAAAGAAAGTTCACAGAATTAGTCATTAGGGAAGTGCAAATTAGAATCACAAGATATCACTACACATCTACTGGAATGTCTAAACTTGAGTGACTGACCATATCAAGTGCAAGGAAAGTTTTGGGGTAATGGACATGTTCTTTATCTCTATCATGATGATAGTTTCACAGGTATAATCTCAAATTGAAATGTGCAATTTATTGTATGCTAATTATATCTCAGTAAAGCTGTTTAAAAATAATAATAATAATAATGCTCCAAAGTGGTCTGAGACTATGTGGCAAGAGAGCCTGCACTTCCATTTTTGAGTAGACTTCATCAGAGCGACATCAAAGCCCTGCTGCTTGCTTCATAGTTTTGGACGACTGTAAGAACGTAGCTCTTTCTATTTTTATTACTGTACACTCACTTGTCTTCCAAGAGCCCAGAACAGGAATAGGAGGTGAGGAGGGGCTGCTCTGTGCACATACAAACCTGAATGGTGGTCACCACATTGTACCCAGAATCCTTCTCCTTTCAGGCCCCACAGCTCTATTTTAATATAGGTCAAGCTGGTAGGCCTGGCTTCCTTTGCCTAAAGACAAGCATTCTCCCAGGAGTCTCCATGTTTTTCTTACTCCATGTTACACCTTGTAGATTTTTTACTAGTTTGCCAAACATCAAGTGGCTTGTCTGAACCCAGCATAAGACGTCTACCCTACATAGTTAAAGAGAAATGCAATTAAAGCAAAATTTTTTAAAAATAGAAATAATTACCCACTTAATTTATCAATCATTGCTTAATCTACCTCTGGTTTTCCCTGCAGACTCCAGCTGAATGATTTCTTCAGTTCAGCTAAATTTGTATACCTCTGTTAAAAGCCCCTTTGTGGATAAATGCACAATTCTGAATCTTCAGCATTTTCATCAGTTTTCTCTCTGCAGTCTTTCTTCTATAAAGCCTTTAATTCTCCCAACAAAAGTGTATAATTTTCAAAGGCTTTTGTTGAGGATCCTTTCCTAAGCACTCTGAGACCCAGTGTATAGAAGGCTGGAATGGAATTCTGATACAGAATGAGGATGGCCCTTGGGTGTGAAAGGGAGAGGTCGAGAGGACAGGCCACAAGGAAGTATTGTCTTCAAATGCTACTCTTTTCTCCCAAAGTCCTGATAAAATGAATAAAGATATATGTACTCCCATGGGAAATTTGCCTTACCTCAAAAACTGTAGGGTATATGTAGCTAGCAGACAGTAAATATTCTTTGCTCCAGTTAACCACTTACTACGGCTCTATTTCCACCTGAGGTTCTTTTTGTAACCCCAAAAAAACATAGTAAGTTAACCATAGTAAGTGGTTAACTTACTATGTCTCTATTTCCACCAGTTAACCAATTACTACCTCTCTATTTCCATCTTACTTTAGATTCAGGGGATACGTGTGCGGATTTGTTACATGGGCACATTGCTTAAGGCTGAGGTTTAGGGTATGATTGATCCTGTCACCCAGGTAGTGAGCATAGTACCGGTACCCAATAGCTGGCTTTTCAACCCTTCTCCTTTCCCTCCCTCCTTCCTTCTCAAGTCCCCCTTAGTCTTTTGCCATGGGCTGTTGACTTGCTCTGCAGTTAGCAAAGTTACCAAGTCTGTGTAATATCATGGTGTGAACATGGCTGCATTTAGCTAGTTCAGGGAAAGTTGAGAAACAATTCCCACCTGGGAAATGGAAACTGCTTCATAACCTCTGAAAGTCAGAAACACTTTAATGGAATTTTCCGTGGAAGCTTACTTCAATTAGTGCCTAAGCCTTTGACACAATGCAGTTGTCACTGCAGTTCGACAGACTGCACATACTCCCTTAGGTCTTCTAGACGTGTGTCTCTATAATGCATGTCACCTGATCTCAGGTGATCCTGAGGCAGCCTGCATTGAAGAGCTCTATCCAGAAGCAGTGACAGCAATTAAAAGAACCGATCAGACTTTCACTAAAGTTCACACTAGAGAATATGGAGAGCTTTAGTTGACAGTAGTATGAGTCCAAGAGAAAAGCAGATTCTTTTCTCTTTTGAGAAAATGGCTGAGAGACTATGGAGCCCACGAGACCAAGTTGAAGACAGCAGCCAGTTTCCTCCCCATTCCAATGCGTTCTCAATGCCCATCTCCTTGCATTGTGCAATTCTGTTTTCCTTACAGTAACCTAAATGAGCCTCTTTTCATTACAGTATAAACATGAAAAGATACTGATAGCATCATTATGATAGTTGATGTTTACTGAAAGCTTACTACACGCCAAGTAAAATCTAAGTTATTTCTTCATAATAACTTATTGTTAACATCAACCGTGTGACATAAGTAAAACATCAACCCTATTTATGGGTGAGGAAATTGAGGCACAGAGAAGTTAAGGGGCTTTCCATGGTTATCTAGACATTAAATGAAGGAGCAGGGATTGAAGCCCAGATGCTTGTAAACTAGGATTGGAAGCCCACCACTTGCATGCGTAATCTGTATGCTGAACTGTTTCTAGCAATGTGATGACCACATTATTCATAGTAAAGACATGAATCCAATGAAGAGAAAAAATGAAGGAAAAAAGAAAGGAAAAGACAGAGAGAGGAAGGAAGTCTAAGTTGGGGTTGAAAGGCTTCACAGATTAGGAATGATTTGTAAGGCCAGGAGTGGAAACCAGAAGTTGTATATGAAGGACTAAGACCATTCAGGGTAACAATGCACAAAGACGTAGAAGAAAATTCTGTAGAAGACATATCCCATGGACGGAAGCAAAACCATCAAATTAGAGTGAAGCCTTCACTTAGAGTGAATCTTGGCCTTGCCCATCAGGCTGAAGAATTCATGCTTCATCTTATCTTGTCCCCTCTACTCACCCACTATGCCCTAGAAATGTATATACCTCACTTCCCATGGGAGTTGCCCCACTGTGTTCACAGCTCACTGGTAATGAGAAGATTGCAAATAGTTATTAAAGTATAAGTCTAGGCCAGAAAGGTCCAACAGAGAATGGAGGCTAACTCATAACTCTCTGCTTCCACTTTAGCAAAAAAAGCTGTATTCTATCTCTCATGTTATTGGCAAAGTGGTAGAGCTTAAATCTCTCTTCCATCTTCTGAATGTCCTGGGGCCTAGATTCTTGTTGACTTTTAATATGGAACTGACAGCCAACAACGCTGGCTGCCATGTCATCACTAGGTCTAGGACAAGTATAACCAATGTTGTAAAAGAATGGGATTGATCTGGTCCACTCACTGAACATGAGAGGGCAGAAAACAAACTGATGAGAATTAAATAAAGTGAAATATTAAAGTACTTGGTATAATTACTGGCACCTAGCAAGGGCTCAAAATTGGTAACTGCTATTATTAGCAACAGCAATAGTAGCTGAATAACTTAGTGCTATGTTCTAAATGTTTGTGTTTCCCCAAAATTTATATGTTGAAATCCTGTCCCTCAAAGTGATTTTGGAGGTGGGGACTTTGGGAGATGATTAGGCCATGGAGGTGAAGACCTTATGATTGGGATTAGTGCCCTTTAAAAAAAAGGTACTAGAGTTACCCTCACTTGTGTGCCATGTGAGGATGCAGTAAGAAGTGGGCTACCTATGAACCAGAAAGTAGGCCCACAGCAACAATGAATTCACTGGTGCCTTCATCTTAGACTTCCCAGCCTCCAAAACTATGAGAAATAAATTTGTGCCTATAAGCCACTCATTTTATGGTATTTTTATAGCAGCCCAAATGGACAAAAACACTCGAAAAATTCAACTCATTAAATCAATGTCACCATATTATCAACATTTAACATCTAGGCCTAGAACACTCATGTTCTTAAAGGAATATGACATTCAAACCACTCTTAGAAGGAGACATAATTGCTCCTACCTTGGACACTCAATTCCTTTTCCTCTAGATCCTTTTTATGCCTACATTTGGAATGGCACTCATGAGAGCAGCTTCCATGACGCCCTAAAGTTATGTCTTGGTATGCTGGATCAACATCTCAGGACTGTCTAGCACAGACAGATGACTGCAAAAACATCTATTTGATCTCCAGACCCAGACAGTTCTCTCTTTCCTACCTGTTCCTTCTTTGACCATGGGATCCCTGATTTTCTTCTAATAAGAGATAGTGGAGAAAAGCATGAGCTTTCAAGTAAGGCAGATGTAAATAAGGAAACTACATCGAGGAGCATCAAGATGAGCATGAGTGGGAGGGGCCAGTTTGCACCCAGCTGCTGCCATTGCTCACTTTATCTGCAATGTCATCACAGGAGGGGTTACCTGCTCCCATGTGAGCTTCTAGAGCTTCAGAAAGAAACCAACACTGCTTCTACTTCTAAAGCAATTAAGGGACTAAGGTGAGCTGACCTAAGAAACAGCTTTTGTTAGGCAAACTGGACATACCCACAATCCTCTGACAGGGTTGTTATTGGAACTCCAAGGCTGCAAAAGACTTCTCTCAAGTCTTGTGGAAGAGGGGGCTCCAGAAGCCCTGAGCTATGTTGTGCTGGCCTGGTCAGGGCCAAATTCCAGCTCCAACTTAGATTTTGGGTCCCAAGTTCTCTCTCTGTCCCTCAACGTCAAACCCAGCTCTCATAGTGCATAATTTGAAAGTGGTCAAATACCTACAACTGTCACACATAAAGCTGTGCTGACCATCACACACTCTACTTTGGAGATTCCTGCCAGGAATCAGGAAATGAAAGGCAAATGATATTGAAGAGACATGAAGAAGAAACCCATGATTTCCATATGGACAAGGCCAGCACTCAGGGGGCCCTTTCATCAGGACTTTATAAATCAGTCATCAGCATGAAGTCTACAGACTTCGTGGGGTAGCAAGTTATCATTCATGAAGTCTGTTAGATGTGCAGGCCTCTGACAGCTTAGAGAAGACAAGGTGAGATGGTGGGATGATCAAGGACTATACGAGTAGGAAGGGATGGTGTACAGAGGATGAGCAGCTGCATCCCACTTCGTCTGAAGACAACATCAGAAGGTTCAGGCTGACTTTGCAACAGGAGTGCTCGGGTGAGTCCAGCCCAGCAACCCCACAAGCCTGCAGCTCCCATGTGCCTCGCTATGTTCACAGCTTCATTGGCTGCCACGCTCAATGCGTCTCTCCTCGCAGTGAATCGTGCTGGCAGGGGGATGAGATGCATCCAGCACCGAGGATATGTCAAGGAGAAATCTGCAATTTTCGTATGAACAGTTTCCAGGGCTCTGGTGAAAGCATCCTCCAGATCCCATGAGTCCATCCCAGCATAGATGGTTCCTCTTTGGAGATGCCCATGGGCAGGGCTCGACTGGAAGCTGCCTCAGTTCAATCCATCAGGATGATCAGTTCTCATGCATTCTCCACCACCGACCAGCCCTGCTCTACCTGAGAACTCCATGCTCAGGCTGTAATAACCAGCTGTCAGAGTGGATTTTATACTGGCTATAAATTAATCTGTTTTAATTGGTTTTATTCCCAGTCAAATGTGGAGAATGGGGCAGGGATGGATTCCAGAAGGATTTCAGAAAAGCATTTTATTTCACTATACCACAGCATCTACAAGAATTACAGTAAAATAAAACTCAGATGCCCCCCTCCCTCAAATCCGCCTGTATCTCAGAGTAATAAGCTTTCCATTTCAGTGGGGAACGAAGCTATTTGTCAGTTCCAATGTCAAGAATGAATGCAATTCGAATTCTCCAGCCATTTATTTCAACAATTCTCTATTCTTCAGCTGAAATAACTTAACATAAGAAATAGCTGTTCACTCAATGTAAAACTTGCAAACCTGGTTCCACAAGGCATATTTCTAAAAAAATAATGAATCTGGAGGGGCTGTTGGATAAGAAGCTTCATCCATCTTGGTCAATGGTAATGCCCAAGCCCACTGGAGCACTTTCCTCCAGCAGCCTAGACTCGGGAGCAGTGTCCCCACAGGCTGATCTCCTCGCTTCACTCTTCATTACCATCATTATAATTGCTACCATCTCCTCATAAACATTCACGATCCATCATCTTTCCTCTTTAAACTTGATGTTTTCATGACACCCAAATGGCCCTGAATGTGAAACTTTCAATGACTGAGACGTCGAGAAAAATTAGAAATCATGATAAAATTTTTCATTTTACCCCTGACAAGTCCCTGTTGTAGACAGCTGCAGAAGACAACCCCAGGCTTCAGTCTGTAGCTGGAATTGGCTATGCATGAATGCTAGAGGGGATGGAGACCCCTGAGAAACCTGTTGACACCAGCCCAAGCCTTCCATCTTCAATGTCTGTCCTGGGGCTGAACCTCAAACCTCAAGGTTCAGAAGTATTTTCCCTTCTTCACCAAAGGTTCCTCCCTACCAAGGGAGAATTTATACATGTTAAGAGTCCCAAGGACCTGAAAAATGTTGCCCAGTAAAAACCCAAATGTTGAGCTTCCCATTAAAAATAACAAACATGTATATATTATACAGCATTTACTATGTATCAAGCTCTATCATGCTGGTAAACATAAAATATTTTACATCTATTAACTTGGGTTAGCCCTCATAACAATCCTAGAAAGTAAATGCTGTCAATGTTCCCATATGAGGAAACTGAGGCACAGAATCACTGGCCTGTCTGAAGGCACATAGTTTGCAAATTGTGGCCCTGGAATTGAACTTTGAGAACTGTTCCAGAGTGTGTGCTCTTAACCACCACACACAAATGTCCTCCCTCAAACTGCATATTACTGAAATTTCTAGAGAATATTTTCTGAGAACCAGGTGTTCCTGGCAATGGTTTCAGTGAGTTTCTGCCTAAAGTTAGGAAACAATAAATTCACAAGACCTCTTCCAGCCTTAGTATACCTATGCGTGTTTAAAGTTGTTTTCCAAATACTACAAAGGAATAAAAGAATCATCTTTTTGTTTTCCTAGTATGCTTGTGTTCTTTAATTCCCTTCAGGTAAAATTAGGGAGGAACAAGCGGGACTAAGAGGGCTAAAGGCCGATGCAGAAGAAAGAGGCAGAAAGGGAAGGAAGGCATCGTGCATGTCAGGAAGACAGAATGGAAGTCTCTGCAGGACAGGATGCATGCAGGGAAATAGAAGGAGATGTGGCTAGGTGGAAAGATGACTGGAACAAGGTAGGTAGAGTCTTGGAATTCAGAACAAAGACTTGAAAGGCAAGGTTTATTTGCAGAACCAGTGGAGTGGGCAGGAAGAACAGACAGGAACCACACAAGAGCTATGTTCAGTCCTCCCTCCCTGATGCTTTGAAACTGTCCTCCCAAGGCCCTTTCTCTTTGCTCAATGAAGTGAAAACATTTCTTCCACTTCCCAGAGTAGCCCAGAAGACATGCCCTAAGGCTCAGGGCTCCCCTCTTACAAGCTCGGGCAGCTCATTAAGGAAAACTCCCCACAACTGTTTGCCTGGGCTCAGTCAGCGTATAGACCCAAACAGAGCCAAGGTCCACAGCCTCTTGCCTGTCTGCCATCTAAGCTTCCTGTGCCCCTACAGGAAGAATTTACCACAGTGCTTCTCCTCTCACCTTTGGGGGAGCCCCGAGTAAAAATGCTAGGCACTTTCACATGACTCACCGGCTCACAGGTTCTCTCTCTCTCTCCCCCCCTCTCAATCTCTGTCTCTCTCTCTCTCTCTCTCTCTCTCTCCCCTCCCCCCGGCCACTACCTCCACTCCAAAGAAGTATTGTTTGCACCATTCCACCGAATAATTACCTAAGAGACTGCCAAGGAGGAATATACTGCACATCTTGTCTCTGGTGAGTCCAGCTCCATCTCTATATAGTTGTACATGTAGAAATCACCTTTTGGGGGGTATCAGCTGCCCTGAGAGCCTGGGGGATGTTGGGAGAGAGCAAAGGGCCTCATTGTCACTCTTACTCACGTGGGTGTTTGGATATCGGTGATTTGGCCAGGTAAGGACAGATAGGATGGGATCTGGCACAGAGATGGGGCAGGTGTGAGGGCATGACCATCTTTTTGTCTGCCCACACTTAAGGGACGGGGAAATAATGGGCAAATTGCTGCCTGCCAAAGCCAGAGATAAGAAAGCCTCAACCAATGTAACCTACATCCTCAACTAACTAGATTTTTTTTCTTTTCTTCACTTTTGGCATAAAGAGGCAAATAATCAGATTTCAGATTTATAGCCAAGACTTTTTAAAACTATGTCAAGAGAATGAGAAGGGAAGCCATAGACTGGGAGAAAATATGCGCAAAAAACAACTTTAATAAAAGACTATTATTCAAAAATATACAAAATAACTCTTAAAAAGTCAACAATTAAGAGAATCTAACAACCCAATTAAAACATGGAAACCTGAACCAACACCTTGCCAAAGAAGATATGCAGATGGCCAGTAAGCATGTGGACAGATGCTTCATATCACATGTCATCAGGGAAATGCAAATTAAAGCAACAGGGAGAGACTATGTACCTATTAGAATAACCAAAATCCAGAAAACACACCACACCCCAGGCTCCCATCTTCCTGAGAGGAGCTGATTAAGGGGTTGCCTGGGCTCAGCCAGAGTACAAAATCAAACCAGTGCCCATGTCCACAGCCTCTTGCCTACCTGTCATCTAAGGCTCCCGTCCTCCTATGTAAGAATTGACATCAATGGGTCTCCTCTCGCCTCCCAGGGAGCCCCACGTACAAATGCAGGGCACTTTCACAGAGCTCACTGGAGACACCAAATGCAGCCACGGATGTGGAGCAACAGGAATTTTCATCCATTGCTGGTAAATATGCAAAATGGTAGAGCCACTTTGAAAGAGTTTGGCAGTTTCTTACAAAACTAAACATATTCTTACTGCACAATTCAGCAATCATGCTCCTTTGTATTTACTCAAAGGGACTGAAAGCATGTCCACAAAAAACAAAAACCAGCACGTAAGTGTTTATCTAAGCCTTATTCATAACTGCGAAAAGTTGGAAGCAACCAAGTTGTCCTTCAGTAGGTGAACGGATAAAAACTGTAGTATATCTAGACAACAGAATATTACTCAACATTGAGAAGAAGTGAGCTATCAAGCCATGAAAGGACATGAAGAAACCTTAAATTCATATTACCAGGTGACATAATTCAGTCTGAAAAGGCGACATACTGTGTGGTTCCCACTACAGTAAGTCCTCACTTAGTGTCATCGATAGGTTCTTGGAAATTGCAATTTTAAGCAAAATTCTGTATAATTAAACCAATTTTACATTGGCTAATTGATATAAATGAGTTAAATTCCTATGGTATATTTCTGGTTATAAAAACATCAGCAAACTTCTAAGTAAAGACCAAAACACTTCTAAAATTAAACATTGAAATAAATGTGACCTAAATACACATTTAAGGAAGATTAGTAAAAACAAGTAAGATAATTATTTACCCAGTTATTTCAGTCAGGGTCCTGGGTGGCTGGAGCCTGTCCCCGTGGCTCAAAGAGTCAGATGGGAGCCAGCCTTGGACGGGATGCCCTCCCACGGCAGGGTGACTCGCACACATGCCCACACTCACTCACACAGGGATCACGTAGACACACCAATCCACCTCACATGCACAGCTTTGGGATGTGGAAGGAAATCAGAGGACCCAGAGAAAACCCACACAGACATGGGGGAAAAGTGCAAGCTCAACATGGAAAATGGCCCGGCAGGGAAACCCTTTTTTTTTCCTTCTCAGCATTTTAAGGAAACAATGTTGAACGAAAAGACATTATTCAAGGGCTTCCTGTATATGACATTCTGGAAAAGACAAAACTATGGAAACAGTGATTGCCAAGGTTGAGGGGATAGAAGCATGAATAGTTGGCGCACAGAGGATTTTTAGAGCCATGAAACTACTGTGTATGATGCTGTAATGGTAGATATGGGGTATCATAGGTCTGTCAAAACCCAAAGACTGTACAACACCAACAGTAAACCTGAACCAAAAAGATGGACTTTGGGTCATAAGGATGTGTCCACATAGGTTCACTGACTGTAACAAATGCATCACTCTGGTGGGAGGGTGTCAATAGTGGGGGGAGCTGTGCATGTGGGGAGCAGGGCACATTGTGGAAACTCTCTGTATTTTCTGCTTAATTTTGTTGTGAAACTAAAACTTTTCTGAGAAACAAAGTTCATTTAAAGAGAAAAATTATATGATGTATGTTGGGCTTACACTTAATTAAAGCCCATCTCTTCCCCTGTGCATATCTGCAGAGTTTGAATGAGAGAACCTGCCTGCAGCCTGATGCTCTGGAAGTCCTGACTCCAGAAGGATCAAATTATAATCAGGGCTGCAGCAGCAAATGGTCATACCACACTGCAGAAAAGTTTCTGAAAATCATTTTGCCTACTGCTTTGCTAAATAGTGATTGAGGCACTTGGCTGAGTTCTGGGAGTCTAGGAATAATACAACCTGACCCTGGCTTGGAGGAGCTCACAGCATTGCAGGGGACAGACCTGCAAATAAATGATTGCAATGAGAAGTAGTAGTGGCTTAATGGAGTCAATGTAAGTTGCTATGGGAGCCCAGAGGAGAGAGGGAAATTGGCCTGGAGGAGACGTTTGGTTAATACTCAGTGAGACAGTGCTCAGTCAACCATCATTCGTGGACACTTTCACATGTACCTTAAGTGACAGCCCTGCTGTGCATTGTACAAGATACCGGGGAAAAGTGAGCCATGTGACGTAGTCTCTATGGTCATGAAGATTGTAGTTTGAAAGCCCCTATCTTAATTACTAAAGAACATGATTTTAAGCTGAACCGGGAAACTCTTTTTAAGAAGTCCAGTTAATAAGAAAAAAAAAATTGTGTATTCAATCACAGACTACTGGCATTAAGAGGGATGCTAGAGGTGCTATGTCGTAGTGGTTCTCAAACCTCATTGCACATGACCACTGCATGGCGATCTTCTAGTGGGCACCAATATTCAGGTTTCAGCGCAGAGAAATTAAATCAGAATATCTGCAGATGAGAAGTAGGTGCTGGTGCTTTTTAGAACTTTCTTAGGCGATTATGGTGCACACTTAGAATTGAAAATTCCTACTAACCTAAGCCTGTTTTCTTATAGATTATGAATCAGTGTCAAAGGATGAGGTAGAGAATTGCAGAGTCAATTCAGTTAAGAAAACAAAATTCATGATCCACCATAGAATTCAAGAACTATAACACTACCAATAATTTGCACGAATCTAATAGAATGCATTCTCTCCCAGTCCCAATCCCCTGAATACTAACCCCATTCTGATTTTCTGATTGTCCTTTTTATTAGTTTACACCATATATATTTACTGTATGCCTAAATAACCACCTCTGTGGAGTACATTGTTTTTGAGATCTGTCAACACGGTATCTACCACTACCAGGTGTAACCTTAGGATTTGCTACTCAAAATGTGATCCATGGCCCAGTAGCAGAGCATCATAGCGGGAGATCTCCTTTTCGGATCACCTGGAAACTTGCGAGGAATGCAGAATCCGAGGCATCCGCTCAGACCCGCTCATGGAAAATCTTTATTTTAACAGGATGTCCATATATTAAAGTTTGAGAAGCACTGATCTAAATGTTGGTTTCATCACAGATTTATCCAAGTTGTTGCATGTAGGTGTAGTTCTGTGAGTGTCTGATGTGTTTCCAGCTTTCTCTGATATTAGGAAAAGTACTGCTCTGAATAATCTTACATGTCCCCTAGTGTACAGAGAAAGAGTTTTTGTAGAATATGTAACTAGGAGTGGGAGTGGTGGAAAATCAGTTACATAAACGTTGAATTTTGCAATGCCAAATTATTTTCTGAAGTGCTTTAAGATTAACATACTCACCTGCGTGTGTGAGAGCTCCTGTTCATTCACGTCTTCTCTAAAAGCCTTGTCAAACATCTCGTCTATTTAAGGGATGCATTCTTTTTATTCTTCATTTACTAATTATTTCCCTGATTTACTAATGAGCTTGGAAATAATTTTAAATGCTTATTCACTGTTCATATTTTTATTCTGTGGAATCCTATTCATTTATTTCAGCAGTTTTCCAAATTGGGTCTTTTGAGGTTTTTTCTCATTGGCTAACTGTTATGTTTAAAGATATAAACGTGTTTTCAATTATATGTGTTGCAAATAACTTCAGTCAGCATGCAGCCTGTCTTTCTTTTTTCTTCACAGTGACTTAGGATGCATAGAAATTATAAGTTCTACTGAGAAAAAACTGTTAATCCTTCTATCTTGGTTAGTGATTTTTGTCTTTTTTAAGAGATATTTCTCTACCCTGAGGTTTGAAATATATTCTCTCGCATTTCCTTCTAACAGTTTTAAAGTTTTGCTTTCACATTTAAGTTCTTAATCCATTTAGAATTGATTTTTTTCCTCTTTGTACAGTAGGGATATAATGTCACTTTTTTAAACGGAAAATCAGTTGTCCCAGAACTATTGTTGAATAGTCCCTCCTTTTCTGCAGTATCCCTGAAAGCCTTTCAGGTCATATATATTTATCAGTCTGTTTTGGGCTCTGTGTCTTGTTTCATTGGACAATATGTCAATCCCAGCACCAATACCACATAGTTTTATTCATTACAACTTTATAGTAAAACGTGGTATCTAGCAGAGCAAGTCCTTCCACCTTGTTCTTCTCCTTTAGCATTCTGGCTATTCTTGACCCATATAAATTGCAAAATCAATGGGTCATTTTCTACTCAAAATGCTGTTGAAATTGTATTAGAATTGCATTATAAATCTGTCTGGGGAAAATTGCTGTCTTTATAGTATTGAGCATTTCTTTCCATGACCATTGAACATTAATATCTTTCAATTAAGTTTTATCATCTTCTCCACAAAGTTCTTATATATATTTGGTTAGATCCATACCTAAGTTATATATATCTTGTTAGATCTATACCTGTATTTTGCCATTTTGTTGATAATATATAGAAATACAAATGATTTCTACGTACTGTTCTGTAGCTAGTCATTTAGATAAATCCTATCATTGTTTCTAATAAATTGTCAGTAAACTATAGACAAGTAATTGTATCTGAAAGATATAAGAATTTCGTCTTTATTTCCAGTCTATATGTGTGGCAGAGACTGCTAACAATATGCAATATGTATTTTTTCCTTCTTTTTAGTAATGGAACACTATTCATTTCAGTTGCAGTCATTGCTAACTTGCAGTAAGGTGTGACCAAATGACTTAGTTGAGGACAGTAGGTTGTGAGTAAACATGATAGGTGAAACTTTCTCATGAGAACCTTAAAAATGGGGTGAAATCTAATCTACTGAGACTGGGATTGGGGTCCAACAGTATTGGAAAAGCCAACAAATTCTGTATCCCCAAACAACAGGTAATGAAACTGATACGCAGAGGCATTTTGAAGAATACCCCATTAACTGTTCTCACCAACCAGAACGGAAGATAATTTAATGGCAAAGATCAGATTAAGAATGATGCCTTCACACCCGACAATATTTATGCAAATAGCCTCAATGTAGCTATCATTAGCTGAGCGAGAGTTATGAGCTGAGCACAAAAGGTGTTAACTAAAAGAGATCTGACAGATGTAAAAACCAAAACATGAAGAAATCATTGGATGTTTATCTTACATGGAACTAATTACAAACTCAAAGACCAAATGCTAGTTAGTTTGTGAAGCATTATATTAACACAAAAATCAAATTCCTGGCACTTAGAAGCATGAGATTATTCAATGCCTGAAGCCACACATGGGCCCCCCAAAACTGCACTAGCAGAAACTAGACTGTGAAGAGTGTGCAGTCCTGTAAGGCATATTTTCCCATTGACATATACACAGAGAATGTGGAAAGAGGAAGAAAACTCAAGAGAACAAAAGTAAGTAAAAATGGACAATGGATTTACGTCCAGAAAACAGGATTAAGGGTGGCCAGGTGTGCTAAGCAGAGAAACTGCTTTGCTGTCAGGGTATGGAGCCTTTGCAATTCATGCCCCCCAAGATTTAATGACTTTTCATGTTTCTCATTCTTTGCTTTCCAAGTGGTAGTTTTCTTTGTAATTATCTTTTTCATTAGTAAAGATATAGACTAAGCTGTTATAGCAAAAATATCCCAAAATGGAAGTTTATATCGTTCTGAGTTAATTTTCCAAAGCAAGCAGATTCTTTTTTTTTTTTTTTTTTTTTTTTTTGAGACGGAGTCTCGCTCTGTCGCCCAGGCTGGAGTGCAGTGGCGCAATCTCGGCTCACTGCAAGCTCCGCCTCCCGGGTTCACGCCATTCTCCTGCCTCAGCCTCCCGAGTAGCTGGGACTACAGGCGCCCGCCACTGCGCCCGGCTAATTTTTTCTATTTTTTTAGAAGAGACGAGGTTTCACCATGGTCTCGATCTCCTGACCTTGTGATCCGCCCGCCTCGGCCTCCCAAAGTGCTGGGATTACAGGCGTGAGCCACCGCGCCCGGCAGCAAGCAGATTCTAAGAGGCAACCCATGGCCTCGTGGTGACAGGTCAGAGCTGTTATCCTTAACATATGGCTGTTGCTTCTCCTTTTTAATCTAAGTTTTTGTCAATTTCTTGCAAACTGGAAGTCCAGAGTGAGTATCCTGTCCCTGAGGTGGTAACACAGACTGTGCACACATTGCTTTTGCATATGTCTCATTGACTTAAATTTGTCACATATCCACATCTAGCTGCAGGAAAGTTTAGATAATGTGGTCTGTAGCTGAGTCCCCATGTGCCTGCCTAAAACTCTACTGTTAAATGGAAGAGAGAATGAATTTCCAAAGACAACAGGCAGTCACATTAATCCCCTATTTCATGTTGTGTGTGAAGTATTCGGATGAATGTACTTTGCCATTTTTTATTAGTAAACTATAAGAAGTTATAATAAGATATGATGGAAAGAAATAAGCATCACCCAAGTGACCTGTATTTTGAACCAGAGGCATTAGCTGAATGAGACTCTGAGTTATTAGAGTTTTACTCTATGTGTGGGAAAAAGAGGACACATGAACACTTGCCATAAGGGTGAAACTAGCAGTTTTCTGACTCAGGTCTATAAGGGAAAGTGGACAAGGATATTAATCCCAACATTATTTCGTGATAGAATACTGAAGAAAAGCTGAGTGTTCACTTCTAGGAGGGTAACTGCTTAGATGTGGTAGATGTACACAGTGGTTTACTGCCATCAGACAGCAGTAATAGACTAGATGTGTACATGGTAATATGAATTAACCTTAAAGACGGTGCAAAGTAATAAATCCTTTTTAAAGAGTAATTACATACTAATGGCATTTACATACATTTAAAATATTCCCCAAAATCTGCAATACATATTTGTAAGACTCAATAATAATATACATATAAACCCACTGAAATGATTACCTATGGTAAAGGAAAGAACTGAGAGTAGGGGTCAAAAGAAAAAATGGAAAATTAAAATGAGAGGATTTTCACATATGCCAAAGTTTCCTGGCATGAACTGCGAAGAATGATTAACTCAGTCCTGTACATCTAAGGTCTAATGTACAAAAAGGGTGATTTATGCAACAGTAGGAAGCAAACAGGACCTCCATGACTGACAAAGGTGGAGCAAGATCATCCTATTCTCACTCCTGTAACAACCAGAAAAAAATATACAAAACAATGCTTCCTGAGCCAATGGACATTAAACAACAAAACAAACTCATCCCTGTGGTACAGAACCAAACAAGGCGAATTCTAAAATTACCCTGCTAATGGCCTGAAGAGAGATTCCGGGTCACACTACAAACAGAAATAGGTAGTTTTCCTGAGTGAACAAGATGGACTAAAGTCTGAAGGCCAAGATGGCTACAGTTCACAGAGTACTGGAGAAGAGAAAGGTTAACAGAAAGGACTCTGAATATTTACAAATGTTCAACTGAGTACCAGTTAGTGAATGCAAGAAAGAAACTACCACAGCCAGAGAGAAAAACACACTTGAAAGGATTATAGCTATAGGAAAACAGCCTATTGCATGGAAAGAGTCAAACTGTCTTGAAGTGAATTCACCATGATGAGCAACGTTAGGCTGCTGTATTCCAAGGAATTCCCATAGGATAGAAAATCCCTCATGAAGAAACACTGCCTGAAGCATAGGTAACCCTTCATAAAGATATTTATCTAACCCCTCCAGTGGTCACAAGTTTTGCAAGAAAGTCTGAGGCATGACCAGCTGCAACATGTTTTACCCTAAAAGCTTGCTATAAAAAAGATACTTTTTTTTTTTTGAGACAGAGTCTCGCTCTGTCACCCATGCTGGAATGCAGAGGTGCAATCTCTGCTCACTGCAAGCTGCGCCTCCTGGGTTCACACCATTCTCCTGCCTCAGCCTCCCAAATAGCTGGGACTACAGGCGCCCGTCACCACGCCCGGCTAATGTTTTTGTACTTTTAGTAGAGATGGGGTTTCACTGTGTGAGCCGGGATGGTCTCAATCTCCTGACCTCGTGATCAGCCCGCCTCGGCCTCCCAAAGTGCTGGGATTACAGGTGTGAGCCACCGCGCCCAGCCGAAAAAGATACTTTCTTCAGAGTGGGTGTGGGGACTCACCAATTCCCCGCTGTCTGAGACCTAGTTTTTGTTTGTAAGTCCCTATTGAATGTTTCTTTTTGAGAAGCTGGATTTGTCAGCCTCTTCTTTTGACCTCTCAGCTCCCTCAGTTGTTGGGGATAGGTTTGTGTCTACCTGCCCACCACCGAACAAAGGAAATAGTGCTAAGCACTGACAGAAGGATGAACATAGACAGAGTATCAATGAGCTGTGTGGCAATGTCAAGGGGCTCATATACACATCTTTTGGAGTTTCTGAAGGAGATAATTTAGGGGACAGAAAAAGAGTTGAATAATAATGGTCAAAAAATTGCAAATCTGATAAAAACTCTAAAATCTCAGATCCAAGAAGCTTAATAAACCCCAAGCACAAGAAACATGAAGAAAACTATATAAAGCCACATTATAATCAAATTACTATAAACCAAATTCAAGAAAAAATCTTAAAGCATATTTTATACAGAGTAATGAAGCTAAGGATGATAGCAGATTTCTAGTCAGAAAAAATGAAAACCAGAAGAATGTGAAGCAATATCTTTAAAGTACTAAGAGAAAAAAACTTCAATCTAGAATTCTATAGACAGAAAATATATATTTCACAGGTAAAGACTTTTTCAGGCATACAAAAGGTAAAATTTTTTATTTCCAACAGAGCTGAGCTATAAAAAATGTTCAGGAAGTCCTTTAGGCAGAAAGAAAATTATATCAGAAAGAAATGTGGATCCACACAAAGAAATTAAGAGCTTCTAGACATGGTAACCACATGGAAAAACATAAAATCTATTTTATTAATTGAATCTCTTTAAAGCAGAAAATAATAATAAATATATTCTAGAGCTCAGAAGATATGCTGACATTAAATATAGAACAACAACATTACAATAGCCAAAAATAGAGAAATTGATATATACTGTTATAATTCTCTTAAACTATATGTAAAGTGGTATGACATTACATGATAGATGTTATTAAGTTAAATATATATATTATAAACTCTAAAAATACACTAATAAATTATAGCAAATGAAGCAACAAAGGAGACAATTTGGTATAATTAAAATGCTCACAATCCAAGAAAATGAAACAGAAAACAAAGTGTAGATGGAAAAAATGAAAAATAAATAGCAAGATGGCAGATTTAAACTCCTTATATATGATTATAATAAATGTTAGCAGTCTAAACATCATAATTAAAAGGCAGAGGTTGACATATTGGATTAAAAAAAAGCAAGAACTAACTATGAACTACCTATAAAAACCCACCTTAGATATATTAACACAAATATGTTAAGAGTAAATACATGGAACACTGTATAACATTATAACACTAATCAAGAAAAAAAGCTGGAACACAATTTGAAAGGAATACCATTAGGCAATTTTGGAGCAGGGCACCAAAAAGAATAATGGCAGAAAACTGAAAATGAGGGACTTCTTCTCATCTCACTCTATAAGGACAGCATTACTTTGATTTCCAAACCAAAAACATTACAAGAAAAAAATAAAACACACACACACACACACACATATATATACAATTGGTCTTCAACTTACGATGATTCAACTTACCATTTTTTTACTTTACAATGGTGCCAACCTATGATGGGGTTATGTCCAGATAAACCAACCATAACTTGAAAGCATCACATTGAAAATACACTTTTGGGGCCGGGTGCAGTGGCTCACACCTGTAATCCCAGCACTTTGCAAGGCCGAGGCGGGCAGATCACAAGGTCAGGAGATCGAGACCATCCTGGCTAACACAGTGAAACTCTGTCTCTACTAAAAATACAAAAACTTAGCAGGTTATGGTGGCGGGCACCTGTAGTCCAAGCTACTGGGGAGGTTGAGGCAGGAGAACGGTGTGAACCTGAGAGGCAGAGCTTGCAGTGAGCCAAGATCATGCCACTGCACTCTAGCCTGGGCGACAGAGCGAGACTTCGTCTCAAAAACAAACAAACAAAAAAACCATACACTTTTGACTTCATATTTTCAATTTAGGATGGTTTTATTGGGACATAACCCCACATCTTAAGTCAAAGAACGTGTGTGTATGTGTGTATACACAAGATGAGGTACACTCACACACACATAATGAGAATGTAGCTATCCCTCATAAACACAAACAGAAGAAAATTATTTAAATTTTGTCCAATTAAATCTAGTAATATATTTAAAAAGGACAATGCATTGTGATTGAAGGAGCCTATCCCAAGAATCCAAGGTGCGGTTTGCATTCCAACATTAATCAATGCAATTCACCATATTAAGAGACCATATGATTATCTCAATAGATGTAGAAAAAGTATTTAATGATGTTATGGTTAGTTTTATGCATCAATTTGGCTAGGTTATAGCACTCGGTTATTTAATCAAACACTAACCTAGGTGTCACTGTGAAGGTATTTTGTAGATGCAGGTAGCATCTACAATCAATTGACTTTAAACAAAGGAGACTACCCTTGATACAGTTGCATCTCATCCATAGTCTTGAAAGACCTTAGGAACTTTGAAAGGTTTTCTGGAGAAGAAGAAATTCTGCCTCAAGACTGCAGCATCAACTCCTACCTAAGGCCTGCCCTGCAGATTTCAAACTTGCCAGCCCCACAACTCAGTGACATATTTCTTTAAATAAATCTCTAGACAGGTAGACAGATAACATACATGTAAAAATATGTATCAGCTTCTTTAGTCTCAGCTACTCAAGAGGCTGAGATGGGAGGGAGGATTACTTGAGGCCAGCAGGTGGAGGTGATACCTGCAGTGAGCTGTGATACCATCACTGCACTCCATCCTGGGCGACATTGTGAGACTCTTATCTCAGATACATATATATACATACACACACACACACATCAATTTTATATATCTATAGGTATTTTATATATTTGTTATTTATAAAAGTAATATTTTATACATAATATTACTGTCCTGTTTCATATATATAAGACATATATATGTTTATATATGTGTATATACAAAAACATGTTTATTATATATATGACAGGACAGTAATATTTTATATATATAAACAGGATGGTAATATATATACATATATAAAACAGGACAGTAATATTATGTATATAGTATTATGTATGTGTGCACATACATACATACTTACATCCTTCATTTCCTGGAGGCCTTTGACCTACCCAGTTCTCTTCCCCTTTTTTGCTTGTTGTTATCAAGAATGACTTTCAAGTGTGTTGAGAATGCAAGATCATGAGCTAAAAAAGAACTTGCCAGAACAGCCTGGGCTGTTTCTTTCCCTACAGTGATTTAGCCCAGCAACTAACATTGCAACTGCCTCCAAGATATGAAACCCATGTGGGCCCCAGGGTATAAAACCCAGAGTAGACTGCTTTCCAGGGTCCCTTAGCTGTGGTGCAAAGCTGAGCACACACAGAAAATATTCCATCTTCTGGGCAGCTTTCCTGAGGCATGGGAGAGCAGCATGCCATAAATCCTAAGCTTCTGTGGTTTCATGCTGCCTACCGATGAGTGATAAAGCTGCTTCACTGGGCTTGTTGTGTGAGTGTTCTGTCTCACCAGATTTGTGCAAGCAGTAGAAACTGCAGGCCAGGAACCAGTGCACAGCGTTACTGCCTTAACACAACTTTTGGTTCTGTTTCTGTGGAGAACCCTGACTCATCTATATCTTAGTATCAAGAGTGAGTGGCTCTACATGAAAGAAATCTTAATGGTGAGTTTTCTGAATTGTTCCTAGGGCTTCTGGAGTTGGTTGTCTTACCTAACACTATTTAAAGGCACTAACAACTCTCCCATGGAAGGAGGGTGCAGATAGTCCATGCCATGATGTGGCAACAGACAGATGCAAAATGCAAAATACTACCATTGGATACCTTGAATCACACACCTATAATAAAAGGCAAGATTCTGTGGGACCATGTATTAAAACCAAGATTACTTTTGCACCAACCTAATATTTGGTCCTTAGAACATTTTGGTTAAGCTAACTAGTATAATGAAACTAGTTGTTTGCTCCTAACTGTAAGGAAAAGGATGAGCTTAATCCCAGGGCTCCAAATTCTCAGCTCAAGCTCAGCATAAATGAATTTGAAGTGTCAATGTCAGCGGTCCCCAACATTTTTGGCACCAGAAACCAGTTTTGTGGAAGACAATTTTTCCATGGACCATTAGGATGGGATGGTTTGGGGATGATTCAAGTGCATTACCTTAATTAGGCACTTCATTTCTGTTATTATTACATTGTGATATATAATGAAGTAATTACACAACTTACCATAATGCAGAATCAGTGGGAGCCCTGAGCTTGTTTTCCTGAAAGCAGACAGTCCCATTGGGGATGACTGGAGACAGTGACAGATCATCAAGCATTAGTTAGATTCTTATAAGAAGTGCTCAGTCGGGAGCAAGATGGCCAAATAGGAACAGCTCCAGCCTCCAGCTCCCAGCACCAGTGACACAGAAGACGGGTGATTTCTGCATTTTCAACTGAGGTACCCGGTTCATCTCACTGGGGAGTGCCAGGACAATCGGCGCTGGTCAGCTGGTGCAGCCCGACCAGCAAGAGCTGAAGCAGGGCAAGGCATCACCTCACCTGGGAAGCGCAAGGGGGAAGGGAATCCCTTTTCCTAGCCAAGGGAAACTGAGACACACAACACCTGGAAAATCAGGTAACTCCCACCCTACTATTGCGCTTTACAAGGGTCTTAGCAAAGGGCACATCAGTAGATTATATCCCACACCTGGCCCGGAGGGTCCCACACCCACGGAGCCTCCCTCATTGCTAGCACAGCAATCTGAAATCTAACTGCAAGGCGGCAGCAAGGCTGGGGGAGGGGCGCCCGCCATTGCTGAGGCTTAAGTAGGTAAACAAAGCTGCCAGGAAGCTCGAATTGGGTGGAGCACAGGGCAGCTCAAGGAGGCCTCCACCTCTGGGTGGAGTCTGACAGTTGTCTGACAGCTTTGAAGCGAGCAGTGGATCTCCCAGCACGGAGGTTGAGATCTGAGAACAGACATACTGCCTGCTCACGTGGGTCCCTGACTGCTGAGTAGCCTAACTGGAAGATATCCCCCACTAGGTGCAGACAGACACCTCACACCTCACACCTCACACGGTGGGGTACACCCCTGAGACAAAGCTTCCAGAGCAAGAATCAGACAGCAGCACTCGCTGTTCAGCAATATTCTATCTTCTGCAGCCTCTGCTGCTGATACCCAGGCAAACAGGGTCTGGAGTAGACCTCAAGCAATCTCCAACAGACCTACAGCTGAGGGTCCTGACTATTAGAAAACTAACAAACAGAAAGGACACCCACACCAAAACCCCATCAGTACGTCACCAGATCAAAGACCAAAGGCAGATAAAACCACAAAGATGGGGAAAAAGCAGGGCGGAAAAGCTGGAAATTCAAAAAATCAGAGTGCATCTTCCCCTCCAAAGGAATGCAGCTCATCGCCAGCAATGGATCAAAGCTGGATGGAGAATAACTTTGATGAGTTGAGAGGAGAAGGCTTCAGTCGATCAAACTTCTCAGAGCTAAAGGAGGAACTACGTACCCAGCACAAAGAAACTAAAAATCTTGAAAAAAGAATGGAAGAATGGATAACTAGAATAATCAAAGCAGAGAAGGCCATAAATGAACTGACAGAGATGAAAACCATGACATGAGAACTACGTGACAAATGCACAAGCTTCAGTAACCGACTCAATCAACTGGAAGAAAGAGTATCAATGATTAAAGATCAAATGAATGAAATGAAGTGAGAAGAGAAGTCTAGAGAAAAAAAAGGAAAAAGAAATGAAAAAGCCTCCAAGAAATATGGGATTATGTGAAAAGACCAAATCTACGTCTGATTGGTATGCCTGAAAGTGAGGGGGAAAATGGAACCAAGTTGGAAAACACTCTTCAGGATGTCATCCAGGAGAACTTCCCCAAACTAGTAAGGCAGGCCAACATTCAAATTCAGGAAATACAGAAAACACCACAAAGATACTCCCTGAGAAGAGCAACTCCAAGACACATAATTGTCAGATTCACCAAAGTTGAAATGAAGGAAAAAATGTTAAGGGCAGCCAGAGAGAAAGGTCGGGTTACCCACAAAGGGAAGCCCATCAGACTAACAGCAGATCTCTCAGCAGAAACTCTCCAAGCCAGAAGAGAGTGGGGGCCAATATTCAACATTCTGAAAGGAAAGAATTTTCAACCCAGAATTTCATATCCAACCCAAATAAGTTTCATAAGTGAAGGAGAAATAAAATCCTTTACAGACAAGCAAATGCTTAGAGATTTTGTCACCACCAGGCCTGCCCTACAAGAGATCCTGAAGGAAGCACTAAACATGGAAAGAAACAACTGGTACTAGCCATTGCAAAAACATGCCAAAATGTAAAGACCATCAATGCTAGGAAGAAATTGCATCAACTAACGAGCAAAATAACCAGCTAATATCACAATGAAAGGATCAAGTTCACACATAACAATATTAACCTTAAATGTAAATGGACTAAATGGTCCAATTAAAAGACACAGACTGGCAAATTGGATAGAGTCAAGACCCATCAGTTTACTGTATTCAGGAGACCCATCTCACCTGCAGAGACACACATAGGCTCAAAATAAAGGGATGGAGGAAGATCTACCAAGCAAATGGAGAACAAAAAAAGCAGGGGTTGCAATCCTAGTCTCTAAAAAAACAGACTTTAAACCATCAAAGATCAAAAGAGACAAAGAAGGCCATTACATAATGATAAAGGGATCAATTCAACAGGAAGAGCTAACTATCCTAAATATATATGCAAACAATACAGGAGCACCCAGATTCATAAAGCAAGTCCTTAGAGACTTACAAAGAGACTTAGACTCCCATACAATAATAATGGGAGACTTCAACACCCCACTGTCAACATTAGACAGATCAAAGAGACAGAAAGTTAACAAGGATATCCAGGAATTGAACTCAACTCTGCACCAAGTGGATCTAATAGACATCTACAGAACTCTCCACCCCCAATCAACAGAATATACATTCTTCTCAGCACCACATCGCACTTATTCCAAAATTGACCACATAGTTGGAAGTAAAGCATTCCTCAGCAAATGTAAAAGAACAGAAATTATAACAAACTGTTTCTCAGACCACAGTGCAATCAAACTAGATTTCAGGACTAAGAAAATCAATCAAAACTGCTCAACTACATGGAAACTGAACAACCTGCTCCTGAATGACTACTGGGTACATAACAAAATGAAGGCAAAAATAAAGATGTTCTTTGAAACCAACGAGAACAAAGATACAACATACCAGAATCTCTGGGACACATTTAAAGCAGTGTGTAGAGGGAAATTTATAGCACTAAATGCCCACAAGAGAAAGCTGGAAAGATCTAAAATTGACACCCTAACATCACAATTAAAAGAACTAGAGAAGCAAGAGCAAACACATTCAAAAGCTAGCAGAAGGCAAGAAATAACTAAGATCAGAGCAGAACTGAAGGAGATAGAGACACAGAAAACCCTCCAAAAAATCAATGAATCCAGGAGCTGGTTTTTTGAAAAGATCAACAAAATTGATAGACCACTAGCAAGACTAAAAAAGAAGAAAAGAGAGAAGAATCAAATAGACGCAATAAAAAAATGACAAAGGGGATATCACCACTGACCCCACAGAAATACAAACTACCATCAGAGAATACTATAAACACCTCTACGCAAATAAACTAGAAAACCTAGAAGAAATGGATAATTTCCTGGATACTTACACTCTCCCAACACTAAACCAGGAAGAAGTTGAATCCCTGAATAGACTAATAGCAGGCTCTGAAATTGAGGCAGTAATTAATGGCCTACCAACCAGAAGAAGTCCAGGACCAGACGGATTCACAGCTGAATTCTACCAGAGGTACAAGAAGGAGCTGGTACCATTCCTTCTGAAACTATTCCAATCAATAGAAAAAGAGGGAATCCTCCCTAACTCATTTTATGAGGCCAACATCATCCTGATACCAAAGCCTGGTGGAGATACAACAAAAAAAGAGAATTTTAGACCAATATCCCTGATGAACATCGATGCAAAAATCCTCAATAAAATACTGGCAAACCGAATCCAGCAGCACATCAAAAAGCTTATCCACCATGATCAAGTGGGCTTCATCCCTGGGATGCAAGGCTGGTTCAACATACACAAATCAATAAACATAATCCAGCATATAAACAGAACCAAAAACAAAAACCATATGATTATATCAATAGATGCAGAAAAGGCCTTTGACAAAATTCAACAGCCCTTCATGCTAAAAACTCTCAATAAATTCAGTATTGATGGAATGTATCTCAAAATAACAAGAGCTACTTATGACAAACCCACAGCCAATATCATACTGAATGGGCAAAAACTGGACGCATTACCTTTGAAAACTGGCACAAGACAGGGATGCCCTCTCTCACCACTCCTATTCAACATAGTGTTGGAAGTTCTGGCTAGGGCAATCAGGCAAGAGAAAGAAATCAAGGGGATTCAGTTAGGAAAAGAAAAAGTCAAATTGTCCCTGTTTGCAGATGACATGATTGTATATTTAGAAAACCCCATCATCTCAGCCCAAAATCTCCTTAAGCTGATAAGCAACTTCAGCAAAGTCTCAGGATACAAAATCAATGTGCAAAAATCACAAGCATTCTTATACACCAGTAACAGACAAACAGAGAGGCAAATCATGAATGAACTTCCATTCACAATTGCTTCAAAGAGAATAAAATACCTAGGAATCCAACTTACAAGGGATGTAAAGGACCTCTTCAAGGAGAACTACAAACCACTGCTCAGTGAAATAAAAGAGGACACAAACAAATGGAAGAACATACCATGCTCATGAATAGGAAGAATCACTATCATGAAAATGACCATACGGCCCAAGGTAATTTGTAGATTCAATGCCATTCCCATCAAGCTACCAATGACTTTCTTCACAGAATTGGAAAAAACTGCTTTAAAGTTCATATGGAACCCCCAAAAAAAGCCCGCATTGCCAAGACAATCCTAAGTCAAAAGAACAAAGCTGGAGGCATCACACTACCTGAATTCAAACTATACTACAAGGCTACAGTAACCAAAACAGCATGGTACTGGTACCAAAACAGAGATATAGACCAATGGAACAGAACAGAGCCCTCAGAAATAATACCACACATCTACAGCCATCTGATCTTTGACAAACCTGACAAAAACAAGAAATGGGGAAAGGATTCCCTATTTAATAAATAGTGGTGGGAAAATTGGCTAGCCATAAGTAGAAAGCTGAAACTGGATCCTTTCCTTACTCCTTATACGAAAATTAATTCAAGATGGATTAGAGACTTAAATGTTAGACCTAGAGCCATAAAAACCCTAGAAGAAAACCTAGGTAATACCATTCAGGACATAGGCATGGGCAAGGACTTCATGTCTAAAACACCAAAAGCAACGGCAGCAAAAGCCAAAATTGACAAATGGGATCTAAGTAAACTAAAGAGCTTCTGCACAGCAAAAGAAACTACCATCAGAGTGAACAGGCAACCTCCAGAATGGGAGAACATTTTTGCAATCTACTTATCTGACAAAGGGCTAATATCCAGAACCTACAAAGAACTCAAACAAATTTACGAGAAAAAAACAACCCCATCAAAAAGTGGGCAAAGGATATGAACAGACATTTCTCAAAGAAGACATGCATACAGCCAACAGATACATGAAAAAATGCTCATCATCACTGGCCATCAGATAAATGCAAATCAAAACCACAATGAGATAGATACCATCTCACACCAGTTAGAATGGCAATCATTAAAAAGTCAGGAAACAACAGGTGCTGGAGAGGATGTGGAGAAACAGGAACACTTTTACACTGTTGGTGGGATTTTAAACTGGTTCAACCATTGTGGAAAACAGTATGGCGATTCCTCAAGGATCTAGAACTAGAAATACCATATGACCCAGCCATCCCATTACTGGGTATATACCCAAAGGATTATAAATCATGCTGCTATAAAGATACATGCACATGTATGTTTATTGCGGCACTATTCACAATAGCAAAGACTTGGAATCAACCCAAATGTCCATCAGTGACAGACTAGATTAAGAAAATGTGGCACATATGCACCATGGAATACTATGCAGCCATAAAAAAGGATGAGTTCGTGTCCTTTGTAGGGACATGGATGCAGTTGGAAACCATCATTCTCAGCAAACTATCGCAAGAACAGAAAAGCAAATACCGCATGTTCTCACTCATAGGTGGGAATTGAACAATGAGATTACTTGGACTCTGGAAGGGGAACATCACACACTGGGGCCTATTAAGGGGAGGGGGGAGGGGGAAGGGATGGCATTGGGAGTTATACCTGATGTAAATGACGAGTTGATGGGTGCTAACAAGTTGATGGGTGCAGCACACCAACATGGCACAAGTATACATATGTACCAAACCTGCACATTGTGCATATGTACCCTAGAACTTAAAGTATAATAAAAA
The DNA here is from genome assembly GCF_047675955.1 of Chlorocebus sabaeus. Lineage (NCBI taxonomy): Eukaryota > Metazoa > Chordata > Mammalia > Primates > Cercopithecidae > Chlorocebus > Chlorocebus sabaeus. Next base: position 126,605,916 of record NC_132904.1, on the reverse strand, counting down.
AGAAAAAAAAAAGAAAAATTATTTTTTAAAGTTGTCTTCTAAAGAACCTCTAAATTTAATTAATTTGGACTGTAGAAGTTAACAAAATTTTACATTTTAAAATCAATAATATCATTTTTTTAAATCCTAAAAAAAAAAAAAAAAAAAAAAAAAGAAGTGCTCAACCTGGATTCCTTGCATGAGCAGTTCACAATAGGGTTCACGCCCTGTGAGAATCTAATGCCACTGACAGGAGGTGGAGCTCAGGCAGTAATGCAAGCAATGGGGAGCGGCTATAAATACAGATGAAGCTTTGCTGGTCTGCCTACCACTCACCTCCTGCTGGGCAGCCTGGTTCCTAACAGGCCCATGAAGCTGGGGATATCTGACCCTTAATTCCGCTGAATCTCCTTTGCCAATAGAAGCAGCAGCCCTCCCACCTTTGTATAAGGAGGTTAGCCCTGCTTTTCCTGAGGGAGCTTAACGTCCTCCCCAGGTAATTGCCTTGTAAGACACTGCTGACCCTCCTCAGAACCGTCCCACCACTCTTCTTTGCTTCTAGGCCTTTGGCTAGATTCAAGTCCCAGCAGGCCTCAAACGGTGCGGTGCAAGGTGTGACCCATGAGGTGGCATGCTACACTCCAAATGAAGTGGATGTGTTTTAAATTAATACACACAGAAACCTGCAGAATACATGTGTGAATGAATACTAAACATGCGGGAAAATAGTAAAGGGAACATAAAGTTGCATCAGGACAAATTTATTGATATGGGCTCTCTGAGCAGAATCTAGATTCAAAACTATAGCTCAAGGGGTTAGAAAAGGCTCTAAATGTTTGGTTGGTTGGTTGGCTGAAGCATGAGCCAAAAGTGGGCTAACACTAAGTGAAGAACTTCTTCCTTGTTATACGGTACGGGAAGGTACCCAAAGGCTTGGGGAGATTAGAATGTCAGAGTGCATTTATCAAATAAGGCCTGCTTACCCACCCTGGGAAGGTCCAAGGGGCATGCTTTTCACCACAGCTATGAGAAATAAATTGTGAAGGCAGCCCTAGCATCTTTCACGAGGTCTGTAGTCACTCTTCTCTGCAGGCCAGAAATAACAGTAGGAACCGCTACCTCAGAGGCAGGATACTTATATGCAATGTAAGAGATTGTAAGATCCAGAAAGAACTGGATCACAGGGTAGAAGGGGCCAAGTGCTGGCACTTAATCACCAAAAATGAGGTCTATGTAGCTACCATTATGGATAGCAGAGTAAAAGCAGCAATCAGAATAGTCTAACTCACAGAGACCTATGGTATCACAAGCTGATTGTTATCCTTACAAATAAAATAAAATAGATGGGCGGTCTACTAAATTAAGTGGAAGAGTTCTACATCAAGTGAAGAGAAGTCTAACTTCAATCACCAGAACAGAGTTATGGCCCCTCAATCAATTCCCAAACTTGACCCAGTTTTACCAAGGTAACTGTGCACTGGGGAAAAGGAAATGATCAGACTTTGGAGTATTACTAAACACTGGCTCTAAACTGTCAGTAATTCCAGGAGACCCAAAATGTCACTGTGGCTCATCAATCAGTGTAGAGTCTTATGGAGATCAGGTAATCAATGAAGTTTTAGCTAAGGTACATTTCAACATGGGTCCACACTGTAGTTATTTCTGCAGTTCGGGAATGCATACTTGGTGTGGACATCTCAGCAACAGGCAGAATCCCTGGGAAAATAGTAAAACAAAAGCAATACCACATCCCTTGAAGGATTTCAGAGGTTGGTGCCACTCCAAGGACTTCAGTTTGGGGACTGGGGGGTGATATTCACTACATTCCCACTCTTCTATTTGGAAAGTTGAAACAGACAGATCTTGGAGAATGCAGTGGGTTATTATAAACCCAACCAGGTGGTGATTCCAATTGCACCTGCTATTCCAGATGTTATTTCATTGCTTGAACAAATTGACATAAACCCTGACACCTGGTATACCGTTATTAAGCTGGAAAATGTTTTTTTCTCCATACCTGTTACTAAAGACCACTAGCAGTCATTTACTTTCAACTTGCAATACACCTTCACTGTCTTATTTCAGGAGTCTTATCACCTTTCCAGTCCTATGTCACAATTTAGTACACAGAGATCTTGATCAGTTTTCCTTTCACCGAGATACTGCTCAGGTCCATTACAGTGATGGCTTGATTATATTATGTTGATTGGATCTAGTAAGTTAGAAGTGGCAGCTACTGTGGATTAATTGCTAAAACACATTTGTATGTCAGAGGATGAGAAATAAATCTGATAAAAATTCAGATGTCTTCTGTATCCTTGAAATTTCTGGGAGTCTAGTTGTGTAACACATGTCAAAATATCCCTAAATATCCTATGCACAATGCCTAGTGACCCCCTAGATTTAGAAGAAAAATATTCCTCGTATGGATGTGTTCCTCCAATCCATTTATTGAATCACCCAAACAGCTACTATCTCTTAGTGGGGCCTAGGACAAGAGAAGGCTCTGCGACACATCCAGGCTGACATGAAAACTGCCCTGCAAGGTAGGCCCAGTGATCCATCAGATCCAATGGTGGCTGGGGAGTCAGTGTCATATAAAGATGTTATTTGGAGTCTTTGGCTGGCATATCACAATGTTGACTCAGGATTTTAGAGCAAAGGTGTATCACAGTTCAGACTCAGGATTTTAAAGCAAAGCCCTGCCATCATATACACACAACTAGTCTCCTTTTGAGGAACAGTTTTTGACTTGAAACTGGTTCTCAGTAGAGACTGAATGCTTAGCCATGTTCATCTGCAATCTGAGTTGCCCATCATGAGCTCAGTATTATCCAGACTAACAAGCCATAAAACTGGGTGTACACAGTGGTACTCCATTACCAAATAGCAGTGGTATAAACATAATTGACCCCTGAAGTGGAAGATACAAGTAAGTTACATGAAGAAGTGGCCCAAATGCCTATGGTTTCTCTCCTGCCACACTGCCTTCTTTCTCCCAGCCCATATGTATGGTCTCATGGGGAGTTACCCATAATCAGCTGATGGAGGAAGAGAAAACTCAGGCTTGGTTTCCAGACGATTCTGCCTGATATACAAGCACCGTGCAGAATGGACAACTGCAGTACCAGAGCCCCTTTCTGAGACACCCCTGAAAATAGTGGTGAGGGGACATCTTTCCATGGAACAGAACTCAAGCAGTGCACCTAGTTGTTCATTTTGCTTGGAAGGTATATTAGAGTTTTCCAGAGTGACAGAACCAACAGGATATAGAGAAAGAGAGTTTACACCCAAAATTAACCATCACAGAAGGAAAGTGGCCAGACATGTGATTATATATGAATAGGATAAAATTCATATGTACACACACATATCTATGTACGTATTACATATATACACATATATGTGAGGGGCTTTATTTGGGGAACTGGCTCATGTGATTATAGAAACTGAGAAGTTTCATGAGAATTCATCTGCAAGCTGGGGATCCTGGGACTCTGACAGCATGCCTCAATCCAAGTCCAAGAACCTCAGAACACAGGAAAGCCCATGGTGTAACTCTCAGTCCTAGAAGGATGAATGCCTGAGAACCTGGGAGGTGACGGGTGCTGTTGTCAGTCCTAGAGTTCAAAGTCCAGAGAGCCTGGAGTTCTGATGTCCAAGGACAGGAGAAAAAAAGTGCACCCCAGCCCTAGCAGAGACAAGAAACCACCGATTTGTTCTATTGGAGCCCCCAGCTGATTGGATGGTACCAGCCCACATTGAGAGAGAACCTTCCCCACTCAGCTCACCGACTCACATGTCAGTCTTCTCTGAGAACACCACCACTCACACACCCAGAAATCATGCGTTACCAATTCTCTACATAGTCCTTCATCCAGTCAAGTTGACAACCAAAATTAACCATCACAGAAGGAAAGTGGCCAGTCGTGCAATCATATACCAACCCACAGGCTGTGGCCAATGGTGAGGCTAGATGGTCAGGGACTTGGGTGGACCATGATTGGAAAGTTGGTGACAAAGAGGTGTGGGAAGAGGCATGAAAAATTGGGCTTCTTCAAAATTAAGAATTTTTGTTCTTCAAAAGATAATGTAAAGCAAGCCACAGGCTGGGAGAAGGTACTGGTAAAGCACTTGCATCTATAATATAAAAAGAACTTTTACAACTCAAAAATTTTAAAAATCCAATAAAAACAGGCAAAAGATTGTAACACACATTTCATAAAAATATATATATATACAGGTATCAATAAGCACATTGTAAGATGTTCAGCATTGTTATTCATTAGAATAATGCAAATAAAAACACAATTGCATATTAGAATGTTTGAAATAAAAAAGACTATACAAAAAAAAGCCCCATACCAAGCGTGTGAAAGGCTGTGGAGTAACTGGGAGCCTCATATACTCCTGGAAGGAATATAAAATTGTATAATTACTTTAGAAAACAGGTTATCCGCCTCTTAAATAGTTCAACATATGCCTATCACACAACCCTATCACATCATTGATAGGTACAGGTTAAGTATCCCTTATTCAAAATGATTGAGACCAGAAGCGTTTCGGGTTTTGAATTTTTTTGAATTTTTGAATAATATTTGCATATACATAATAAGAAATCTTTGGAATAGGACTCAATTCTAAATATAAAATTCATTTGTGTTTCATATACACCTTATACACATAGCCTAAAGTAATTTGTTACAATATTTTCAATGATTATAAACACAAAACAAAAGTTTGACTGTGTTCTAAGACCTGTCATGTGAGATCATGTTGGAATTTTCCACTTGTGACATCATGTCAGTACTTTAAAAGTTTTATATTTGGGAGTATTTCAGATTTTGAATTTTTGAGTCAGGAATGCTTAGCCTGTATTTTCCCAAGAGTAATGAAAAGACATCTTCAAAGGCTTGCACAGAAATGCTCACACCAGCCTTATCCATAATAAGCAAGAACAAAAAGGCAAGACAATATTCATCAACAGGTAAAGAATAAACTCATTATCATACACCCATATTATGGAATACTACTCAGCTATAAAAAAATAAACTACTGATTCATATAACAACGTGGATGCACCTTAAAATAATTATGTATGCTGGGTGAGAGAAGTCAGACACAAAAAGGTACATTACACGTGATTTCATGTATGCAAAGTTCTGGAAAAGACAAACTAGTCTAAAGTGACAGGAAGCAAATCAGTGGTTGCCTGGGAAAGGGGGCCGGGTGATGCTGGGAGAGCAGGAGGAACTTGAAGATGATGGATGTGTTAGTTACCTTTATTGTGGTGATGGTTTCATTGGCATATATTTATGTCAAAACTTATCAAAGTGTGCACTTCAAGTATTTGCAATTTATCTTATGTCAATTATACCTCAATAGAGCTGTTAAAATATTTAAATATAAGAAAATAACTGAACCGGGGAAATGCTTCTAATGTTTCCCATTCGGAATAATATTTTGAGGTAAGGAAATGCCTTCCTATAGCTATTTGTTCCTTGAAATCATGAACGAATATTGAATGCTGTTAAACGTTTCTACCACATCTACTGAGACAACGTATAGATTTTCTCATTTAATGTAGCGCGTGATGATTACAGAGTTTTTTTGTTTTGTGGCTGTTGAGAGTGTCTCACTCCGTCGCCCAGGCTGGAGTGCAGTGGTGTGATCTCGGCTCACTGCAGCCTCTGCCTCCTGGGTTCAAGCCATTCTCCACCTCAGCCTCCCACGTAGTTGAGATTACAGGCATGCGCCACCACACCTGGCTAATTTTTACATTTTTGGTTGAGACGGGGTTTCACCATGTTCCCCAGCCTGGTCTCAAACTCCTGAGCTAAAGCCGCCTGCCTCGGCCTCCCAAAGTGCTGGAATTACCAGCGTGAGCCACCGGGCCTGGCCAATTACAGAATTTTTAATATTAAACCACCCTCGTGTTTTTTTGTTTTTTAGTTTATGGTTTGTTTTTGAGACGGAGTCTGGCTCTGTCGCCCAGGCTGGACTGCAGCAGCGATCTCAGCTCACTGCAAGCTCCGCCTCCCGGGTTTACGCCATTCTCCTGCCTCAGCCTCCCGAGTAGCTGGGACTACAGGCGCCCGCCACCTCGCCCGGCTAACTTTTTGTATTTTTAGTAGAGACGGGGTTTCACCTAAGTACCCTGCTGGATTTAGTTGGCTAATACTTTAAGAAATGTTTGCATCCAGCTGGGTGTGGTGGCTCACACATGTAATCCCAGCTCTTTGGGAGGCTGAGGAGGGAGAATTGCTTGAGCCCAGGAGTTTGAGGCCAGCCTGGGCAACATGACGAGACCCCCTTCATCTCTACCAAATATTTAAAAAGTAGTCCCTGGGCATGGTGGTGTGTGCCTGTAGTCCCAGCTACTGGGGAGGTTGGGGTGGGAGGATCACTTGAGCCTAGGAGGTTGAGGAGGCAGCAGCAAGCTGAGATCATGCCACTGCAATACAGCCTGGGTGACAGAGCAAGATTCTGTCTGAAAGAAGGGAAAGGGAGGGGTGGGGGGAGGGCAGGGATGGGGGGAGGGGAGGGGAGGAGAGGGGAAGGGGAGAGGAGGGGAAGGGGAGGGGAAGGGGAGGGGTGGGGAGGGGAAGGGGAGGGGTGGGGAGGGGTGGGGAGGGGAGGGGAGGGGGGAGGGGGAGGGGAGGGGGAGGGGAGGGGGAGGGGAGGCAGGAGGGGGGAAGGGGAGGGGAGGGGAGGGGAGAGGGGAGGGGGGAGGGGGGAGGGGAGGGGAGGGGGGAGGGGGGAGGGGAGGGGAGGGGGGAGGGGAGGGGAGAGGGGAGGGAGGGGGAGGGGAGGGGAGAGGGGGAGGGGAGGGGGAGGGGAGGGGAGAGGGGAGGGGAGGGGAGAGGGGAGGGGAGGGGAGGGGAGAGGGGGAGGGGAGGGGAGAGGGGGAGGGGAAGGGAGGGGAGGGGAGAGGGGGAGGGGAGGGGGGAGGGGAGGGGGGAGGGGGAGGGGAGGGGGGGGAGGGGAGGGGAGGGGGGAGGGGAGTGGGAGGGGAGGGGGGAGGGGAGGGGGGAGGGGGGAGGGGAGGGGGGAGGGGGGAGGGGAGGGGGGAGGGGGGAGGGGAGGGGAGGGGGGGAGGGGGGGGAAGAAAGAAAGGAAAGAAGATTTAAAAAGTTGATGAGAGAGGTTAACCTGTACATTTTCTTTCGTTTTCTGTCTTGTCTAGTCTTGACTTCAAGGTTACACTATATTCGCAAGTTGCAAAGTATGTACTTTTAAAAAATCTTAAGGAGTTTATATAAGATTATATAAATTTGGAATGACCTATTCTATTTGGAATAGGTTTGGGAGAATTGGCCTATAAAATTATCTGGTATTTGCTTTGAGAGAAACCTTAAAATGTTACTTGATTTCTCAATAGGTGTAGACTTATTCAAACATCCTATTTCTTCTTAGATTATTTTGTAATTTATATTTTTCTAAAACTTTTTCCATTTTGTTTTGGAGTTTAAATTTGCTGTCATTAAGTTATGCCTTTAACTCTACTACATACATAATTATGTCTCCTTTATCAGGTTCCATATTAATTACTATTTATCTCTGCTTCATTCTCAATTAATTTAACCTAATTTTTTTTCTTTTTTACTGGTCTTTTAAAACAATCAACTTTTGGCCTTTTGATCTACTTTATATTATTGATGCTTCCTGAATCTATGTTTTCATCCAGTTTTAGAACATTATCTGCCAAAATCTCTTTAAATTTTTATCATTCTCGATTCTCTTTATTATCTTCCTGGAACTCTTGATTATATAAATATTAGAATTTTTATTCTAGCATTCATTTCTCTTCATTTTTCTTTCATATATTCAATTCCCTAGTTCTCTATGCTATAGTCTAAGTAATTTCTTTCAACAAATACTGTAGGTTATTAATTTTTTCTTTGGCTATATATAATCAACTATTTAACACATACATTAAGATTTTATTTCAGTAGTCCTATTTTTCATTTATAAAAGTTTCATTTGGCTATGTTTTGAAACTGTATGGGCATCTTTGACAATCTGTTATTGCTAGAACATGCTCGTATTTCATTCCTTTTGAGCTCATACACGGATCTTCTATCTTAAGCAGCAGACAATACTCATATCCACAGTTCTTGTGTTCTCAATCTGTTGTTTATTTTTTCTGATTCTCACTCATGTTAGCATTCCTTCTCGTAATTGATGGTTTGGATTTAGAGTTGATAGTACTCTATATTAAATGTGTGCTTATTTCATGGTCTTACCATGAGAATATTTTCTTCCAGAATGGATTTGCTTCTGTGTCTTCCAGAAGCTTAGAAATGCCACTGATCTGGAACTTCTTCAAACCCCTTCAAGGATTGTGGCTCAAAGTGGAGTCAGGGGCTCAGTTTCACCTCCTCCTGCTGGAACAGGGCTCAGAACCTGAATTACAGATCTGATAAGGATCTGTCCCTGGGGCCACCCTGCTCCTTTCATCTGCTCACTACTGACGGTTCCACTCTCATCTCAGAGTTGTTTTCTGTTTCATTTTGCTCTTATTTAATAGTTTTGTTTTTAGAGTGCGATAGGATAGTGTACCTTGGACTTCTCACCTACTTTGTGTCCTCATCTGAACCCATTAACTCATCAAAAACTGTTTCCTATTCAGGGTCTGGTTGTTCTGCAGAGGGAGGGGCTATTCGAGCGTTTAGTGTTGTATACAGCTAGACGAGGAAGTTAAGCCTGGATCTCCTTAACGTGTAGTTCAGTGCTTTTTCCACTTTTGAATGAAATGAAAAAAAATATTGGGAACTATCAAAATTATTATCTTCCTTTTTAGTATCCTCATAATCAAAATATGACCATTCACATAACCCACAGATAGAAAAGAGGTAGTATGGACTGAACTCTGTCCCTTCAAAACTCATATGTTGAAGCCAGTACACCTTAGAATGTGGCTCTATTTGGAGATAGGCATGTAAAGAGGTAACTAGGATTAAATAAGGTCTTATGGGTGGGCCCTAATCGAATATGACTCTGTCCCTATAAGAAGAGGAAGAGTCACCAGGGATGTGTGTGCACAGAAGGAAGACAGTGAAAAGGTGGCCTTCTGCTAGGCAAGAAGGGAGGCCTCAGGAGAAACCAAATCTGCCAATACCTTGATCTTAGACTTCCCGTCTCCAGAACTGCGAGAAATAAATTTCTGTTGTTCAAGCCACCCAGTCTGTAGTAGTTTGTTCTGAGTCCTAGCAAACAAGTATGGGAGCTTACTCAGTATTTCTCACGTCTCCTTTATTCCTAGTATGACCTGTTACTCTTGTCTTTATGGGAAATTCAACCCATCCTTTAAGGCCAGCTCAAATGTCATCTCTTGTGTGCAACTGTTCCTAATTTTCTGCCTTCCCATATTTTGACATATTTTGATTATAGAACTTTTTACATTGTGTCAATATCCATCTCTTGCATTAGATTGTGACTTCTTTAAGAAGATAAACTATATAAAGACCATTTTTGAATTCCCAATATCTGGCTTAATCCTCTTGGAGTGAATGGATAGACATGTGAATGACGAACGAATAAATGAGATGCAGTTTCTCCTTCAGATGCCATACTTTCTGCTGCCCTCTGGTGGCTATTTTTCTCCATCACTGCGCCTAAGGCGATATTGTCCTGGCAATATCCTAGTTCTTCACAGATGCTTTTAGATGATTCTTTCCCAAATTATGCACAAATTCCTTCTTTCATTTTGGTATCACCATACTTTCTTTACTCCTTGTATTAGTCTGTTGTCACATTGCTATAAAAAACTACCTGAGACTGGGTAATTTATGAAGAAAAGAGGTTTAATCGACTCACAGTTCAGCATGGCTGGGGAGGCCTCAGGGAACTTAAAATCATGGCAGAAGGCAAAGGGGAAGCAAGCGTGTCTTCACAAGGCAGCAGGAGAGAGAGAGAGTAAAGGGGAAGGCACTATACACTTTTAAGCAACCAGATCCCATGAGAACTCTATCACGAAACAGCACTAGGGTGATGGTGCTAAACCATTAGAAACCACCCCCATGATCCAATCACCTCCCAGCAGGCCCCACCTCCAACACTCAGGATCACAGTGCTACATGATATTTGGGTGGGGACACAGAGCCAAACCATATCACTCCTCGTATTACATCACCTTCCAACTTACTGGTCATTCTTCTCATTTATTGACAACATTTGTACCAAGATCCTGGTCCTCTCTACCCTAACATTAGTGACTTCCTTGCCATGTAGATCATCCTTCTCCAAAACATAGACTCAACCCTAGCCCTGGGTTATCCAGACCCTACCTCAGTAACTCATCTGGCCACAAAAATGTTTTCATCTTTAGGTACATAGGCTCTGTAGTAGGTCACACAAACATTTTCATCTTTAGGTGCGTAGGCTCTGTAGTAGGTCACACAATCCCCGCTTCCACCAAAATATGTTCACATCTGGACCCCCAGAACCTGTGGGTATGTTGTTTTACTTGGCAAAAGAAACAAAAGATAAGACTAAGTTAAGGGTCTTGAGATGGGAAGATTTTCCCAGATAACTGGGGAGGGCTCAAGGTAATCATAGGGCCCTTTTAAGAAGAAGGCAGGAGGGTCAAGGTGGGAGAAAGAGATGCGACCACAGAAGCAGAGGTTGGAGCATCTGGTGCCATAAGCCAAAGAACACAGGCAGCCTGTAGAAGCTGGAAAGGACAAAATCCCCCTTAGAACCTCCAATAGGAGCAAGCCCTCTCAATCCATTTTAGACTCCTGACTTTCAGAACTGTAAGAGAATAAACATGTGTACTGCAAGCTGCTAAGTTGATGGTAATTTGGTAGAACAGCTATAAGAACCAACACAGGCTCTGACGGACCAATCTTGAGCCACAGGCCTTTTTCTTCTGGTTCTTACTTCCTCCTGGTACAGCCCATCTTCTCCTCACAGCTGTCTGTCTCTCTCCTGACTTTGTTTTCCTTCCCAGATATCTAGATACCATGATTTCCCACTGTAACCACTCTCTTCCCAGGATGTGAAGATCCTAACCTTTTCTCCTTTCACTTCATGTACCTCGATACCTCCTGCTTGCTTCTCTTTTATACTGAGGATACTTGATATGGCTTGGCTGGGTCCCCACCCAAATCTCATCTTGAATTCCCACATGTTGTGGGAGGGACACAGTGGGAGGTAATTGAATCATGGAGGTAAGTCTTTTCCATGCTGTTCTCATGATAGTGAATAAGTCTCACAAGATCTGATGGTTTTATAAAGAAGAGTTCCCCTCCACAAGTTCATTTCTCTTTTGGCCTGCTGCCATCCATGGAAAACATGCTCTTCTTTGCCTTCTGCAGTGATTGTGAGGCTTCCCCAGCCACATGGAACTGTAAGTCCAATTAAACCTCTTTCTTTTGTAAATTGCCCAGTCTCGGGTATGTCTTTATCAGCAGCATGAAAAGGAACTAATATAGTAAACTGGTACCAGTAGAGTGGGGCTGCTGAAAAGATACCTGAAAATGTGGAAGCAGCTTTGGGACTGGGTAACAGGCACAGGTTGGAACAGTTTGGAGGGCTCAGAAGAAGACAGGAAAATGTGGGAAAGTTTGGAACTCCCTAGAGACTTGTAGAAAGGTTTTGACGAAAATACTGCCAATGATATGGACAATGAAATCCAGACTGAGGTGTTCTCAGATGGAGATGAGGAACTTATTGGGAACTGGAGCAAAGGTGACCCTCGTTATGTTTTAGCGAAGAGACTGGTGACATTTTGTCCCTGTTCTAGAGATTTGTGGAACTTTGAACTTGAGAGAGATGACTTAGGATATCTGGCAGAAAATTTCTAAGTAGCAAAGCATTCAAGAGGTGGCTTGGGTGCTGTTAAAAGCATTCAGTTTCATAAGGGAAGCATAGCATAAAAGTTTAGAAGATGTGCAGCCTGACAATGCAATAGAAAAGAAAATCCCATTTTCTGAGGAGAAATTCAATCCAGCTGCAGAAATTTGCATAAGTAACAAGGAGCCAAATGTTAATCCCTAAGACAATGAGGAAAATGTATCCAGGGCATGTCAGACACCTTTGCAGCAGCCCATTCCATCACAGGCCTAGAGGTCTAGAAGGAAAATATAGTTTCATAGGCTGGGGCCCAGGGTCCCAGTGTTGTGTGTAGTCTAGGGACTTGGTGCCCTGCATCCCAGCTGCTCCAGGCATGGCTGAAAGGGGCCAATGTAGAGCTTAGGCTGTGGCTTCAGAGGGTGCAAGCCTCAAGCCTTGGCAGCTTCCACATGATGTTGAGCCTGTGAGTACACAAAAGTCAAGAACTATGGTTTGGAAAACTCCATCTAGATTTCAAAGGATGTATGGAAATGCCTAGATGCCCAGGCAGAAGTTTGCCCTCATGGAGAACCTTTGCTAGGTCAGTGAGGAAGGGAAATGTGGATGAAAGCCCCTACACAGAGTCCCTACTTGGGCACCACCTAGTGGATCTGTGAGAAGAGGGCCACTGTCCTCCAGACCGCAGAATGGTAGACTGACCAACAGCTTGCACCATTCACCTTGAAAAGCCAGACACTCAATGCCAGCTCATGAAAGTAGCTGGGAGAGAGGCTCTATCCTGTAAAGTCACAGGAGTGGAGCTGCCCAAGACCATAGGAACCCACTTTTTGAATCAATTTTGGAGTGTTAAGATTTGACTGCCCCACTGGATTTTGGACTTTCATGGGGCCTGTAGCCCCTTTGCTTTGGCCATTTATCCCATTTGAAATGGCTGTATTGACCCAATCCTGTACTCCTATATTATCTAGGAAGTAACTAACTTGCTTTTGATTTTGGAAGTTCATAGGCAGAAGGGACTTGCCTTGTTTTGGATGAGACTGTGGACTGTGGAATTCTGGGTTAATGCTGAAATGAGCTAAGACTTTGAGGGACTGTTGGGAAGGAATGATTGGTTTTGAAATGTGAGGATATGAGATTTGGGAGGGGCCAGGGGTAGAATGATATGGTTTGGCTGTGTCCTCACCCAGATCTCATCATGAATTGTAACTCCCACAATTCCCATGTGTCATGGGAGGAACCCGGTGAGGGATAATTGAATCATGGGGGCAAGTCTTTCCCATTGTATTCTCATCATAGTGAATAAGTCTCATGAGATCTGATAGTTTTATAAAGAAGAGTTCTCCCACACAAGTTCATTTCTCTTTTTGCCTGCTGCCATTCATGGAAGATGTGACTTGCTCCTCCTTGCCTTTCGCCATAATTGTGAGGCTTCTCCAGCCACGTGGAACTGCAAATCCAATTAAGCCTCTTTCTTTTGTAAATTGCCCAGTCTCCAGTGTGTCTTTATCAGCAGCATGAAAATGGACTAATACAATACTAAACACCTCCAGAGAAAATAACTCAACCATATGTATTGGTGTCACTACAAATAGGTCCCTCAGCCCTGCCTTCTCTTTTTTTTTTTTTTTTCTTCAGACGGAGTCTCGCACTGTTGCCCGGGCTGCTAGAGTGCAATGTCACAATCTTGGATCACTGCAACCTCCGACCCCTGGATTCACGCAAGGGCGTAGCTGGGATTACAGGTGCACACCATCACACCTGGCTAATTTTTTGTATTTTTAGTAAAGACGGGGTTTCACTGTGTTAGCCAGACTGATCTTGAACTCCTGACCTTGTGATCTGCCTGCCTCAGCTTTCCAGAGTGCTGGGATTACAGGTGTGAGCCACCGTGCCCAGTCCCAACTTTATCTTTTTACCTGACCTTCAATAGCTCCCTTTCTATATCCCACAGCAATAATTCCATACCATCACCTCTTCTCACTCACCTGCCCCATCACTGAGCTTCTCTTTAGGAAGCCACCTGGCCTTCTATTTTGAGAGAAAATTGAAGTGGGGTGCGGGCTGGCTTCGGCAGGGCCTGTGTCATGGGGCCCCTTGCTCTCAGGGTCCTTGCCTGTTTCTTACGAGCAGGCCTCTGCCTGAAAGACCTTTCCTCTGTTTGCCCCTTGCTCTCGCTACCCTACATTTCCTAAAATACAATCAATTCTTTTTCATCTCCCAACTTAAGGGAAAACTGTCTATGAGCCACCCCCTTCCACAGCTGACCACCCCCTTTGTGTTTCAATTTTATTATATGCACTTCTATTACAACACATCAGAACACATCACATTACATACGTGATCGTGTTTCATTACATTTATATATTTATGTGTCTCTCCTTTAACTAGACTGAAAGTCCCTTGAGAAGTATTGTATCTTATTTGTCTTGTTTTCTCCAACACTCGAGCACTATGCCTTTAATGTTTTGAGAAATAGGGAAAAGGAAAGAAGGAAGGACATCTCCAGATGGTGAGTAGTGTGGCCAAGTCTCCCCACCCCACATACACACACCAGGGCACATCAGTCCTGACTCGCGCCTCCTCCCGGTGATTAATCTGTTTGGAGACTGAGGCCTGCCCAGACCCCCAGGCAGAAGCTCACACCCGTCCAAAAGACAAGTGCATGGGCATGTCCATCAAACCCGCTTCAGAATCAGGAAGGCACTGTTGGCTACCTTGATGCTCCAGACCATCTGGTCAGGTGGCATAGCGCCCACTTGCAAGGTCACTTCCTTACTGCCCTGAACACTCCAGATTATGCTGCCAAGTAAACTTTCTCTTTGAATTGCCACAGAAAGTCTTCAGCACTGTTGTTAGTCCCTTCATCATTCACATTTCTGTTTTAGCTCCCATCTAGGTGGCAGGGACATTTTCCAGAGCATTGTTGCCATTTTCTAAGTGTTCCTGAGGACATTAGAATGGTCTGGGAAGGTAGAGAGGGGCAGAGCCCACTTCTCGGGTTCCTTTTCTGTGGGAAGGCAGGCAGCAGTGAAAAGGTATGGACCATGAAAACATGGACTCACATTCTGCCATCTCAGGGGAGTGCCCAGTCTGCTTAGTGGACACTGATCCTAAATCAAACCATTTGCTTTAGAAGTGGTTAATCGTAAACTATGGGTAACATCTAAATGATGGCTTCTTTTGTATTCAAAGGAAGTCTCTGCCCCAAAAAGTAACAATGGAAGAGATGGGAAGCTGCAACGCACTTCTTGTTGGCAGAGTTTTGGGTTGGGATTTGTTTGAAGATTCCTTTAAATATCTAGGGAGTAGTCCCTGATGATGAAAGACTGCTTACAGCACAGAGAAGATGGACAAAGGGCAACCATGAGCAGCTCTGTGCAAACGATGTGCATCCTATGCCTAAATGGAAAGGAGACCCACACTGCAGGCGCGGCTCCTAGGGCCCAAGGTGGATATGGAAGCTAGCTTCAGGCAAAACTGACACTAACACTTTTTACACCTGGTCAGTGCTTCCAGTACGTTGTCTTCCTATAAGTTCCTGTGTAGACACTGAAGTCAAATTTGCTAAAACCAAAAACAATCCAACATAGAGCATATTCCAAAGCAAACATATTACAGGATTATCTGAAAGAACACCTCCATCTCTGCTTTCCTTTCCTATGTTTTTGGGGAGGATAAAGTGAGAAGAGATAGAGGTGAATAGAAACCCTCATCCTGGAAGACTCAGCATAAAGGCAGCTTCTCTGTGAGCTTCTCCTTAACCATTGCAACCCACAGTGATCTTTCCTTCCCCTGAATTCCTGTCAGATTTTGTGTTTTACTATATCGCACGCTGACTGGCATTATTAGAGAGCCAATCGCATTCAAAGCGCCGGCCTTCCCAGTTAGCAGGGGATCCTAGAGGACAAGGTCTGCTTCTATTCGTCCACCCTGCCTCTCACATTGAAGACAGCTGATGCTCAAAATATTTGATGGTTTGTGTAATGCCACCAGCAAATAACCCTAAATCACAAATTTGCTTTTGTGATACAGTATACGAAATTTAAAACATAAACCTATCTCTGTATTGTTTCATGCCTTATATTCTGCAATTCCTGACAACAAATGAGGTAAGCTGTGTACTGGGGACGCGGGGTACTAGCTCTAGGGGAAACCGGGTAAATGTTAAGCCACACCAGGCCAATGAAACTACGCCTCCATGAAATTAAAATAAACCGGATTATTGACGGCGTGCCTAAGCAGTAACGGGCAGGCTTCATTTAATTACCAGAACTAGGAAGCGTTTTAAAGCGTCTGGAAGTCTGGGTCTTAGCGGTGACTGCTGCAGGCGGCTGTTCCGCGGCACTTCAGGAATCCGCGCCCGCTCTTGGCGAGCATGCGCCCTGTGCGCGCTCAGGCTCAGGCTCAGGCTCCGGCTCAGAGACTACCGCGCGCAGCTGCCGTTAGGGCGGCTCCTCTCCAGCAGAGGGCGCCGGGCAGCGCCGCTCCTCAGGGCGCGCGCGGCCGCTCTCCCAGCATGCCTCGCTCCCGTGGACGTCGACCCGGAAGCTGTCGCCGGCGGCCGGCCGGCGGTCAGCCTTAACACAGGCCGGGCTGCGGAGCGCGGTCGCCGAGGTTTGCGGCGGCAGCGGGCCGAGGCCAGCGGAGAGGACCTGGATGAGCCCACTTCAGGTCGGGGCTGAGTGTGGGCGCGCGGTTCCCGGCGGCGTGGGACCCAGTCTCTGCCGGCCGCCGCCCTCTGCGTGTGTAAGTGTCCGTGGGCCCCAGGGCCCTGCACCGCCCGCCCCGAGGCCGCGAAGAGGCCCTCCGCCTGGGGCAGTATGAAGGCCGCAGAGTTTTCCTCCAAAGCCGCACCTCGGCTGGAAGGGGCGAGTTCGAGGGCTCTGTTAGTGTTAGCAATGGGGAGACGCGGAGCTGCCGCTGTCGCTTTGCGGTGCCTGTAGGACTTTGAGGCCCCGGAGCCCCGGTTCCCTGAAGAACACCCAGATCGCCCCATATGAGACACAGTTCATGCCCCCCTTCCCTGACTCTGAAGTAAAATCTTGAGGGCTGTCATCTGGGGAAGCCACCTTGTCCAATCAGCCATGAAGACAGAAACAGTACCACCGTTCCAGGAGACTCCAGCTGCATCCAGCTGTCACCTCAGTAACCTGTTGAGTAGCCGGAAGCTGATGGCTGTGGGGGTCTTGCTCGGCTGGCTCCTGGTCATACACCTTCTGGTCAATGTGTGGCTGCTGTGCCTTCTGTCTGCATTGCTAGTGGTGCTGGGAGGATGGCTGGGCTCCAGTGTCGCTGGAGCGGCTTCGGGTCGACTGCATCTGGAACGCTTCATCCCATTGGCCACCTGTCCTCCATGCCCTGAGGCAGAAAGGCAGCTGGAACAGGAGATCAACCGCACCATCCAGATGATTATTCGAGATTTTGTGTTATCCTGGTACCGTTCCGTGAGCCAGGAGCCAGCCTTTGAGGGGGAAATGGAGGCAGCCATGAAAGGGTTGGTCCAGGAGCTTCGGAGAAGGATGAGCATGATGGACTGTCATGCTCTTGCCCAGAGCGTTCTGACTCTCTGCGGTTGTCACCTGCAGAGCTACATTCAGGCAAAGGAGGCCACTGCAGGGAAGAATGGTCCAGTTGAGCCTTCTCATCTCTGGGAGGCTTACTGTCGGGCTACTGCCCCACATCCTGCTGTGCACAGCCCCAGTGCTGAAGTCACCTATACACGTGGCGTTGTGAATTTGTTGCTTCAAGGGCTGGTGCCCAAGCCCCACTTGGAGACTCGTACCGGACGCCATGTAGTGGTTGAACTCATTACATGCAATGTAATCTTACCACTGATCAGCAGGCTGTCAGATCCTGACTGGATCCACCTTGTACTCGTGGGTATCTTTTCCAAGGCCAGAGATCCAGCACCTTGCCCAGCCAGTGCCCCCGAACAGCCCTCAGTGCCCACATCGCTGCCACTGATTGCGGAGGTAGAGCAGCTTCCAGAAGGGAGAACTTCTCCAGTAGCAGCCCCAGTATTTCTAAGTTACAGTGAGCCAGAGGGTCCTGCAGGCCCCTCCCCAGAGGTTGAAGAAGGCCATGAAGCTGTAGAGGGAGATTTGGGTGGGATGTGTGAAGAAAGAAAAGTAGGAAACAACTCATCTCATTTCCTACAGCCAAATCTTCGAGGTCCCCTGTTCTTATGTGAAGACTCAGAGCTGGAGTCTCCACTGTCTGAACTGGGCAAAGAAACCATCATGCTCATGACTCCAGGCAACTTTCTCTCTGACAGGATTCAGGATGCCCTGTGTGCCCTAGAGGGTTCCCAGGCTTTGGAACCCAAAGATGGTGAGGCATCTGAAGGAGCAGAGGCTGAGGAGGGTCCAGGGACTGAAACAGAGACAGGCCTGCCGGTCTCCACACTGAATTCCTACCCAGAGATCCAGATCGACACAGCAGACAAGGAGATAGAACAAGGAGATGTTACCACCTCTGTTACAGCTTTGCTGGAGGGGCCAGAAAAGACCTGCCCCTCACGGCCCTCATGCTTAGAGAAGGATCTCACCCATGATATGAGCTCCCTTGATCCTACTCTGCCACCAGTTCTGCTTTCCTCCTCTCCACCTGGTCCTCTCAGCTCAGCCACCTTCAGCTTTGAGCCCCTAAGCAGTCCAGATGGCCCAGTTATCATCCAGAACCTTCGTATCACTGGCACCATTACAGCCCGAGAGCACAGTGGCACTGGATTCCACCCATATACACTCTATACTGTGAAGGTAACAGGATTAAAACTGTGGGTGCTCACCCGGGCTAGGAGTGGGTTTGGAAAGCAGTCAGTGAAGCAAATGTTCTCTGGGGAGAGACGCTCTTAGTTTGAAGTGTTTCTCTCAATAGGCATCTGTCTCTAAATGGTCTGAAGCTAATGTGTAAAGCAGAGTAGCATTTATCCTGTACTCACACAAACAATTCTGTAACTTCAGAGCTGCTAGAGTGCTGAGGGTTATATTTTCAGTGGTTCCCAAACTTGGCTGCACCTCAAAATCACTTGAGCTGCCTTGCATATATACAGATTCTGACACACACCGATGGGTTCAGATGAGAATTTCTAAGGAGGGGTCCCTGGATTCTCTCTTTATTTTATTTATTTATTTTATATTTCAAATGGAACTCTCCAGGTAACATAGAGTCAGCCTGTCCTATGGCCATTTTGGGAGAATTGCCTCTGTAATCCAACCAACCCTCTTCATATTATCTCTTGTCAAGTTGCTCCCAAGTCTGTGCTTAAACACCTCCAAGAGTCAAAAACTTGCTGTCTTCTGAGATAGATACAGGTAAATAACCTACCTTCCTAAAACAAAGTACAAAATATGCTAGTATTTTGAAAAAGAAATGAGCAGGGAAGAAGTTTAGAAAATTCTTGGGCAAGATCCCACCCATTGGATTTTCCTTGCCTTCCACTTGAATTTCTCTCATTTGAGTCCAGAAGCTACCGCCAGGCACAGCCTGCTTGCTTCACTCCTCCCCAAGAACTCCCAATCCAGGTGAGAGGGAGAAGGCCTTCCTTGATCTGCTCAACACAGCTGCATCATGACATAGCGTTTTAGAAAGTAACATTATGACATTTTCAAGTAAGACAGAATGGAAGTAATTAGAAATGCCTATATGTGAACACACAAACACACTCACACTCCTTGTAGGCAAATTGTAGAAGTACAGATCAGTATTGGTCATAAAATAACTGAGACTAGCCTCAAATGACTGGTATAACTTTGTTAACATTTTCCTGCCTTTTTGTTCTAATTCTGGATGTCCCTATGCCATGCACCTTTCTCACATTTAAGTGTTGGCTCTGGTTATTTCATCTTTTTTTAATGATTATTCCTATACTGACATTAAACAGCAGATTTTTTTTCCTCCTCAGTAGCAGAAAAATTAAGTTGATGAATAGAATGTTTAAGTTCACAGTCTTTCTCCCATTATTCTTTTTTGTTGTTGCTAGATTTTGACATCTGCTACTACTTCAATTAAGCATTAGAAAAGAGTAAAGTAAAAAATGAGAACAAAGTAATATAGCCAATTATGAGTAGTTTGAAATTGGTTTTAGATTTTTATATGGACGTATAACTGATTTTAAATTGTATATCAATATTATACTTTCTGATAGTAAATAGTTTTCAGTTTATGTGATGGAAGTAACCATAACAGTGTTGAAAATTGGCCCTCGAGGAGCGGCATATTCCGCAGAAAGCCTCATAGTTCCCAAATGCTCCAGGCTTGAGAGCCCCACCCTGAATGTCACGGGTCTCTCTTATCTGGTCTTTTCCTCCTCAGTACTGTTCTGAGAGACTGGTTTGCTCACATTAGCTCATAATGAATACCCTCTCTGTCTCCAAAAAATTGTAAAGCACCAGCCACAAGTCCCACCAACAAGGAGTTCGTTTTTTCCATCTCTTGCCCACAGTATACCTCAACCAAAAAATAATAACCTATTCCTAATGAGAAGGCACACATATATACTTCGCCCACAACGTTTCATTGTGTCTTAACTACCCTGTCAAGAAGCGCGCCCCCAAGCTGAGTTGCAGATTCCATGCTATCTGTGGTGTTCACTCTTTGGGGAACATGAGGTGTAAGTCATCTTTTCCACATACCAACCCCTCTAAGCTTAGGAAGACAGTGGACTTTGACCCCTTATCACATCTCCAATTTTCATGTGACTTCTATGATACAGATGATAGGTACTTAGGAAAAATTCAGTTTAGCTCTAAGAGTAACAATCAGGAAAGTTAATCTGCCTGTAACAAAACAAATACCCTTTAATGTATTCCAGATAAACAAATGATTTTTATCTCCTGTTTGGATTACTTGTTCTTCCCTTAACTAATATAAATAATCATGGGGGAGTATAATGGAAAAATGGTTTTCCCCTTATAATGTTTAGCCCTGTAATTTAAAGGTGATAGAGGCAGCATCATTTTTATGGATGTTATGCCTTCTATTCAAATATTCATTTGAAAAATAGTTATGTAGCCATTTTTGTAAGTAAAGAAAGTATCTGGGAGAGGGAGCTTTCAGATGAAAGTAGTAGTGTGGAGGAGTGAAACTCATTTCTGACTTTCTGAGCAATTAGATATAGGAGGTTCTGGAACAGAATAGGAACATCTCCCTCCCTTTGTTCTTAGTTTCTTACTCTTGCTATGTGGCCATTGACCAAGTAGTCAGTAAAGCCAGAATAGAAGATTGCTGAAACCCGGCTGATTCAGTCAATCAATTTGTTCATTGAACAGTACGAGACAGCCCTTGATGGTGAAAACAGCAGCGGCCTGCAGCAGCTGGCCTACCACACCGTGAATCGTCGCTATCGAGAGTTCTTGAATCTGCAGACCCGTCTGGAGGAGAAACCAGATCTACGAAAGTTCATCAAAAGTCAGGAGTTTCCCCAACCCCTACTGCCACTTGCTTCCCACGTCAAACCACCCTGGCTGGCCTGTTGGTTTACGGGAGGGACTGGGGAGGAGAATGCTGTTTCAAGGTTCTCTGCTCCCTGGGTTTGCTTCAGGAGTTCTGAGGTTTAGTGCTGGGCAGCAGCAATCACATTCTTTCAGAGGTAGTCCTTTACTGCCAACTGCTTTGTTCTGGAGCCCCATCTAGTTTAAGATTAAAAAGTAAGTGTTCACATTTCCATCTGTGCCTGTAAGTTAGTGTCAGGAGTTAAATTAACTTTTCCAGATTCATAGATAGGTGGTTCTTAAATATTAAAATATTACACAGAAGTTGTTGCCACCTTCTTTCCTTTAATACCCAGATCTTTTGTGTGCTGTTTGACAACTCGCAGGCACGGAGGACCTTTTTTTTTTTTTTAAGACGGAGTCTTGCTCTCATCACCCAGGCTGGAGTGCAGTGTCACAATCTCGGCTCACTGCAACCTCCGCCTCCCAGGTTCAGGCAATTCTCCTGCCTCGGCCTCCAGAGTAGCTAGGATTACAGGAGCCTGCCATTACGCCTGGCTAATTTTTGCTTTAGTAGAGATGGGGTTTCCTCATATTGGTCAGAATGGTCTTGAACTCCTGACCTCAAGCAGTCCACCAGCCTCGGCCTCCCAAAGTGCTAGGATTATAGACATGAGCCACCACCCCTCTCTAAATATTTTTTTAATGTAATAAAATTTCACTCTAAGAATTAGCTAGTAACTGGTTACTTTGTTTTTTAAAAATGGTGATGATTACCCAAATAAACAGTTTAACAAGTTTGGGCATAAATTATGCATTTTCTTTCTTAATATAATAGCTAATACTGAGCCAAGCTTGAAAATGTGTGCCAGGTTCTCTCCTAAGCACTTTACACATATTAGCTCTTTTAATGCTCCCATCAGCCTATGAGATAGGTACCCTCATTGTCCTCATCTTATAGAAGAGAAACAAAGTCAGAAAGATAACACAAATAGTCTAAGATCGTTATTATAGTAGGGATTTAGCCCAAATTTAAACTTGGGTCTCTGCACTTTAGAACCCTCTCTTGTAACAAGTTAGTGTTATGTGGATCATATGGATCATACGTATATTTGGAACTCCTGAAATTTTTTTTTAATCTAAGGAAATACATTCAATAGTTCTGTTTTCTTTATATGTTTTATATGGAATAGTTCTCTGTGAATGTTAAATGAGTGAATATTTTGGGTTTTTTTAGATGTGAAGGGTCCTAAAAAGCTCTTTCCAGATCTTCCATTTGGAAATATGGACAGTGACAGAGTAGAAGCCCGTAAGAGCCTCCTAGAATCATTCCTAAAGGTCAGCATCCTTCTCTTTTGGCCTTGTTCTCATTTTAACCTGGGTGTCTAACCCCAGAACACCCAAGCCAAAGCGGAGAGATCTGGGGACTGGAATTTATCTTTAAAATTTTTGTGTGTATTTTATTTTTGCAGCAACTCTGTGCCATTCCGGAGATCGCTAACAGTGAGGAGGTGCAGGAGTTCCTTGCTCTGAACACAGATGCTCGTATTGCCTTTGTCAAGAAACCATTTATGGTCTCTAGAATAGACAAGGTACCAGCAGGGCCACTGTGCTCAGCTTTAGTTTTGATCTATAAATGAGGAGGATTCATCAGAATGGAGGCAGTGCTTGAAAAATAAGAGCAGTAGGGTGTGGGAAGGGGCAGCACAGAGGCGTCAATAGAACACGGACTCAAATTGTCAAGACCTGTTGCCAAATATTGGGTGAATCATCAGCTCACTGAATCACAGGTAACAGCTGGTGGGAAACAGTACCCCAACACTCTTAAGTGTACACATATCTCCTGGGGGTATTACTGTATTGTTACACTGTTGGAGGCATGTAAAGATCAATCTGTGTCTTCACAGATAGCTGGCAGGAGGGGTGGTCTTTCAGAGGGTAAAGGTCATTTCCAGTGTTGGGTCACCCAGGAAAGAGAGCCGTAAGACAGGATACGAGGCTGGATTTAAAGTGGTGTCATGGTTCTCCGCTAGAGAACACAGTATGGAGAGAATTGTACCTTCTTCAAGAAGTTGTCTCAGCACCTATGGAGATGGTAGGAAGAAGGACGTTTGTGTAACATGTCGGAGCTTGTAAGCAGTGATTACCAACTGATATGAGCGTCTCTGGGGCAGAAGTCTGAGGCTTAAGTTTGTCAAAAGTGATGTGTGTTTTATCAGGTTGGGAAACACGCATTGGCGGAAGAGGAGCCTCCCTCTTCTCACCTAGGCTTACAGCGACAAATAAAATAGAATTTCATGTAGTGGGTGTTAGGGGATATCCACTGCTATGGAAAAAACTACAAACTAAAAAGGGATCAACTGGGTAAATGCCCAGAGTTCCATGCAGATATCATTCATCCATTATTTCCACATCGACTTATTGGATGCCTGTTTTGAGTCAGGCACTCTACTAGTTGCTGTTCATACATCAGTGAATGAGACAGATGAGGACCTCCCCACCCTCACAGACTACAGTTCTGTGATCCTGGAGAACAAGTTGTATTTTCTAAGCTGCATTATCTAAATTCATGCATCCTCAGTGTTCTTTCCCTGGTTTGTTCTCCCCTAGTCTTTACTGTAGTCTGCTGACCACTCTCTTCAGCCTTGTCTTGGCTAAGCTAGGTTACTCCTTGGGGAGGAATACCACAAGAATGAGTCAAAGAAGGCATGGTGCTGCTCTGAGCCAGCAGTGTTAATTAGCAGGAAGCACCAGAGGAAGAGTAAATGTTTCATTCTGTTTCTTTGATAGTTTAAGGTTTCATTTGTACATTGTCCTTTTTAGCAAATATCTGTATGTCATCTTGCCATTCTGAAGAAATAGAGGTTATTCTTAATCTTCAGTAAGGATTATTTTATTTGGTCTTTATGAGTAGAGAAGTTACAACAACTCAACTCCAGATATCTTAGTTTTGACCTGAGTGATTTTTGTTATTTTTTCTGTACTTAAAGAAAGAAATTGTTTGAATTGACTAGAAAAACTGATTGTTTGCTCTGTGTAAGTTACTCTAAGCATGTTAATATTACCTATGCCCCTAAACTGTATTTTTATTTTTGATCATCTTCTTCACTCTTCCTTTCTCTTTATACTCCTGCCTATGTACTTCCACTGGTGCACATGTTGATGAAGTTGTTATCAATTTGGAAACTAGAAATCACTTTTTTATATAAAAAGAAAGAAATTGAAAGATACATCATCAGCCCACATAACTCCTAGGTTTTTATTTCTCTCACTGTTGGTTTTGGCTTCTTTTCCCATGGCATTGTTTGTTTTACTCCTCAAGGAAAAAGATATTTATGGCCATGGAAAAAAGGAAAGATAGTTGTCACTAAGTCATTAGCTGGTATTTGACCTTGGTACTGGGTAAGGCTTTGCTAGAGAGTCTGGCCCCTCTCCTCATCCTGTTGCATAAAGTGCTGTGAGGCGACTGCTTGCTTGGCAGTTTCCATCTGTGGATGTGGATGGCCTTACTGACCCTGCACCTCTGACCCCTGCAGATGGTGGTGAGTGCCATTGTGGACACCTTGAAGACAGCGTTTCCTCGCTCTGAACCCCAGAGCCCCACAGAGGAGCTGAGTGAGGCCGAGACCGAAAGCAAGTCCCAGACAGAAGGCAAGAAGGCTGGCAAGTGAGAAGCCCTCAGTCACCCAGGGACCTTTCCCCAGTTCCCAGATTGATCCCCAATCCTCAGCCAACACTCACCCTATTCTCAAGCCCTAGAGGAGAGGAGGTGGGTCAGACATACCACTTTTTAGGCGAAGCTAGACCCCAGGCTCCTCAGTGCTCCACCCGGAGGAGCCTGTGGTGCTGCAGAGGCAGCACTGCTGAATGTTTGGTTTTGCCATGGGAACCTGGGGCCCAACTGACCAGGGATGTTTGACTAGGAGGAATACTCTCTTTTGAATAGGATATTCTCTTTTCTCTTTTCCTGGAAAATTGAGATGTTTCTTTCCTACTAAGAATTAAGGCTTATAACTGATCTCTCTTTGCCATCATTTCTGGAAATCTTGGCCCAGAAGTTGCATATATTAGCAATAAACAGGAAAGGGCTAGAATGGAAACCCACAGGGCCTATTTTAGTAACTGGTTGACTCCTGCTACTCTCTCCTGCACTAGGGCCCCAGCTGTTTCCTGGCAGCATTCAAAGCCAACATGTGGCAAGCAAGGGCACCACATGTACCCTTACTGCAAATTTCATCTGTGTCTGGTCCCTATGAAGAAAGAGTATCTGTGTGTGTGTGTGTGTGTGTGTGTGTGTGTGTGTGTGTGTGTGTCTGACTCTTTGTCTCTGTGCTTATGTTTCGTGGGCCAGCAATAACAGACTCACAGCACCTAACCTTTTCTTACCTGGGCCCATCTATTGAAGGATGACCATGATACCTGTGCTTATGAGTCTCTGTCCCTTGAAACATTGATGTTATCACTTGCAGTTCCTTCTCTAGTTTTATTTGGAACACAGGGGGAATAAATGGATGTCCAAAAAGGATACTCCGTGAACCGCAATAATAAAAACTTGGTCTATGCCACGTGTCTGTTTAATCTTCAGCAAATTTTTAATGAGTGCCTAGTATGTGTTAGCTAATCTTTCCTGTGGGAATATAACCATGATGCAGACTGATGCGAGTTTTACTTAGCAGAAGCCATTTCACAAGTGCACTGTAGACCTAGCTGAGTGTATGCGTTACATTATCTAGTAAGAATTGTGAGAATATACACTGTTTGGGAGATTGCAGGGCCAAGGCTTTCCTGGCAGCTCTGACCGTCTGACCACAGTAAGGTCCCCAGAATACGTACAGATATTCTTGTTGTCATTTATTATCAGTACTTGCCAGCCCTTTGTGTGGGGCTCAAGACCATAAATTACATTCTGTTTCTGCTCTTTGTTTCTGTACCAGGTCCAGGCTGAGGTTCTCATCCAGTAAAATTTCTCCAGCACTAAGTGTGACTGAAGCACAAGACAAGATTCTTTATTGTCTCCAGGAAGGCAATGTGGTAAGAACCAAAACCCAAAGAATGTGGGGCAAAAATGTCTGAGATATTGGTCCTACAGTTATAGGCAGTTGAGATATTCTCTAAGTCAGAAATGTCCTGCTAAATGACTTCATCAGCCTTTGGATCTCCAACTTTTATGCTAAAAGTATTTTCTCTGAGGGGTTTGGAATTCCTACCAGTTCTGGCTTGGCAGGTTGGCTTCTCAACCATGGTGGGTTTGGGATAGTGGATGACAAGATGAGAAAGAAAGCTAGTTCCTGGAAAAAAATGGATGACGGAAAATGTGTGCAGATTTGATAATCCCAGGGCAGGCCTGTATTACCTGCAACTTGGGTAAAAAATAAAATCTTTCCTAAAGTAGTCATAGCATCAATTGGCTTTTATACCCAAGGTACTTACGCAGGGGAGAGGCAGGGAAACCTAGAGTGCCACATTTGCTCCCCTACTGTCAGCATTCCATATGTGATATGCCACCGGCTATTTCTTAGGAGTCCGAGACCCTATCCATGTCTGGGATGGAATCTTTTGTTGAAAAACAGACAAAGTTACTGGAAATGCAGCCAACAAAAGCCCCAGAAAAAGATCCTGAACAGCCCCCTAAAGGATATGTGGACAGTTGCTTGTCAGATGCAGCTGTGCCAGCCCAAGACCCCAGCAACAGCGATCCAGGTGAGTGGCGAGGTCTCTGCTCCCATGGAGAAGGGAGCCAGGGTGGCATCCACTTGGGACTTGGGATAGTTGGAGTTTGTAACTTTGATTTCTATGCCATTCAGCTGAGCATGCTGTGTGTTGAACTCCAGTGTTAGAGGTACTGTGTTGGGGCACAGAGATGAGTGGGACACAGTTGCCAGAGCGGAATCAAGCAGCAGAGCAGGGCACAAACACGGGGAGTTCTAATCCAGCAGGACGAGATCGTGCTGATAATATTGATAGCTCATTGAACTTATTTTTGGCATATCAGACTCTTGGATTTCTTTAGAAACTTTCTTCCTTTAGTGTCCCGGTTTCCTGGTTTCCTTTATGCCCTTCTTGTGGCTTCTTAGTCCAGTCTCTTGGCCCCATGATCCACCTGCCAGAGCTTGATTTTTGGCTCACTGTTTCTATTCTACATGCTCTTCCAGGGTGACCCCAGCTGTACTCTTGGCTTCAGCTGTAACGCATGTGTGGTGATGCCTTAAATATTGAACATTGTATATCTTCACTTGGATATACCATGGGCAACTGAAATATAATGAGTTCAAGATGGAAATTGTCATATTTCCCCAGATCTATTCTTTTTTCTGTATTTACTGCCATGGCAGATGATACCACCTAGTTACCCAACATAAAGCAGGGAGAGAGAAGAGATGAAAGCTCTACTTCTTCCTTATTTGCATTGGAGGCAGAGCAAGTTCGCCTTCCAGGAGAAGAGCAGATGTGTACTCTATAGAAGAAAAATTCAAAGCTCTAGATATTAATTAGCATATTTACTGAACTAGAACTTAAAATAAGTATATCGGTTCCATCAAGATAAAGCCCTCTGTTGAGAATAAAAGATCGCAAAATCTTGGATTCAAAAATGGGGAAAAAGCTTATTCTTTCTCAGGTGCCCATGAACAAATCACCTGACATCTCTTCTGAGGGCCTCAATTTAAGTCTGTGAAAAGGGGATTGACAGCCCCATCCCGTCACACATATCTCACAATTAAGTAAATAAAGTAATATGACAGTGAAAGCATCAGAGGACTCTAAGAGACTGTAAAGATGGCGGGGGGGGCGGAGGCAATGCGGTAAGAATATCATTCTAGGCAAACTCCAGCCTGTACATGTTGCACATAGTATCTCTAGAGGGATGATTTAGGCCTGAAACCCTTCTTCTATCTCTGAGAGACTCAAAATGCTCATATGATTAAAAAAAAAAAAAATCCGTCATTTTCTTTAAGAGAACTGACTTGGTGGTACCTTGTTTGCTTTCTTATTTTTCACTGCTATAGCTAATTCTGACCACATGGTGGCAGCTCCAGGCAAATGCAAAACCTGCGAGAATCATACAATTGAGGACTAGGGCTCAGGATGATGCTGTCTCACAAGGAATGCAATATCCCATCTTTGAGAAGATGATTAGAAATCAAACAACATGTCAGCTCCCAATCTTTGCAATACAAACAGAAAAGAAAATATATGGGGTTAAGGGGGAAGTATGATTCAGTTCTAGTAGATCTGTCCAAATCAGAAGTCATTCGTGTTCAAGGAGAGCTGGGGCAAGGTGACCCAGAGAATACCCATTGGTCCTACACTAACAAAGTCATTGTTGATACTACTTATAATATTAATCACAGCAGTAGCACCAGATATCTCAGATTCATTCTGTAACATCACATACTTGGAGGCAAATCAGAAGTGACATTGGAACCCCAGGACAGGTTTAAACAACACATGCTTCCTTCCACAAAATACATTTATTCAGGAAACCTTAGTTTAGCATGGGTATAAGCTCATGTGTGGCCCTTCCGGTCTTTGAAACAGGAAGAATGTAGTAATTGTTATGGCATTTTACCAGAGGTGTGGTGTTCTTCCTAGAACCAAATGTTATCTCAAAATCGGGCTGAAGCCTCCTGAATCCTAACCCCACAGCTCTGTGTAATGGAGGTTTTTCAGGAAAGTGAATGCCAAATCTTTCCCCACTTCTGCCCCTGGTGTTTCCATAATGCTTTGTGGGGGTGAGTGGAATGCAAGGTTGGAAAGAGAGGAGGCCTTGCCAGTTGCACTTAGTCACTAGTTGTGAGCTTTTATTTGGAACAGAAAGTATTCAGCATCCTGGGGAAATATAGAAGAAATAGAAACTAAGTAGGCAAAATAAGTGCGCACGTGTGTGTGTGTGTGTGTGTGTGTATATACACATGTGTGTATATATATGATTAGAAGATATATATATATCTTTTAAAAACATAGAAGCATTCATTAGGTTACAATATCAGGAACATTAATTAAAAATGTGAAGAAATGCCGAGCCTGTCACTGAGCCTTCTAGATGAGTTAAACATCTCTTGATTTGAGTGGAGAGGGATTGCAGAAATACCAGATGATCGGCATGAAGGTAGAGAGACACAGGTGCCACCCAGTACCTTGAAAGATGTTCCTCAAGTATGGGTCTCTTCTGAGTTACTCTTGATGCCATTTTGTCCCTCAGGAACAGAGACAGAGTTAGCTGACACAGCCCTAGATCTGCTCCTCTTGCTACTAACAGAACAGTGGAAATGGCTGTGTACCGAAAACATGCAGAAGTTTCTTCGTCTTATCTTTGGGACCCTAGTTCAAAGGTAAGACTGCTGAATTCTCCCTCACATCAGAATCTCAAATTGCAGAAAAGGTGGATGCGATGCTGAATAGTGTCCAGGGAATCTGCAGTCCTAAGAGAAGATAGATTCTCTGTTACAGGGGTTACAGGAATCAAAAATGCCTTGAGAGTATCAGAAAGCTTTTATTAACTACCTTGTTGTCTACAATTTGAAAGTATCCAGTTCTGTAAGACTTCTGGCATAGTGTACTGAGTTGCAGACACTGTGTGTGATCCTAAAATACTGAGCTGAACTCTTCCTCCTCTCAATTTTCCACCCAGCTTTATCCTCCAGCCCCACACCTTTCACTTGGTTATGGTGGACATTTGTCTTAACTGACATTATGTCACCAGTGTGATGATAAACAGTGGGAAAGAAAAGGAGAAAACATCAGTGCTCTTGAAATAAAGATTGTTTTCTCTGAGAGGGGCATAAATATTCACAGCTGAAGTACTTACTGACACAGGATGGTAAAGAATAGAGGGAAATTTGGATTTGCAAGTTGGCTTTTCTAATCCAGGCTTTGTAATCCTCACACCATTTGATCTCCTGAAAGATTTGTACACAGGTGGAGTTTTTAGCTGCTGACTTTCTAACTGTGGAACTGATGTAAGCTTTGCTAACCTGAAGTAGGCCAGAAACACTCTCTCTGAGCCAGGCAGACACACGTAGTGCTTGGGTTTTGGCTACTCTTGTTTTGAACTCCCTCTTATGAGACATCCTGGCACATCCCAAAGTAAGAGGAAGCCAAATGCTGACCTTCTCTTAGCATGAGGCTCATGCTAACAGGTCACTTAAAAAAATATATCCTTATAAAAAAAAATTATGTGTCTATTCTTTACCAAGTTGAAAAGTTATTAACAGCAAGCAATTAAATCCCCCTTTTCTAAGTTGCATAGGATCAGGGAGGTTTAATAAACTTGAATCATAAAGAGGCCAAGTGAAAGAAGATGATGCACATCTATATTTGGTAAGTGCTTATGTATGCCAGCACCCAATCTCCATTTACATGTATTTTTTTATAGTGGTCAAGTGAGGTAGGTAGCCCCATTTTACAGAATGAGAAAATAGAGCTTGGCAAAGTCAGCTAACACGCCCAAGGTCATCATTAGTAGCACACTTAGAATTTTAAGCCAGATTTGTACAACTTCAACCCCAGTGTGCTTTTTTCATGTATCTTGTAGCCTTAAGACTGATCTCCAAGTGAAACCTGCATATAAAATGCTGACTGGTCTTTGTCCCTTTACGCTTTTCCCCTTGTACCTGCTCAGTATTCAGCTCTGCCACTAGAGTGCCTTTTTCTGAAAAACAAATCTGAACATATATTCTGCACTTAGAATCTTTCAGTAGTATCCTATTCCCTACCAAAGTGGTTTTTCCAGTATGTGTCCTAGGGTGCTAGGGTTCTGCAGAAGTGCTCCTGAAGCTAACTTAGAAGCTAAGGGAAAACTGAGTGGACCATGACCCAACCACAGAAGCTCCACTTCGATAAGTTTCATATACTGGGGATCTAGGTAAGGCTTTGTTTGGAAAAGGGCTCCACTCTGTTTAAAGTATGCACTTTTATTTCTTTATTTATATTAAATTTATATTAAAATTCTACCTCCTTTCTTACTTGGCGTGATCTAGTTTCAGTCTTATTTTTCATTTTCCACCATGTAAACTGTCCATCATTGCCTGAATATTCTGTGGTCTTTTACCCCCAGGCCTTTGCTCATCTTCCTGTATCTGACTTCAAATGGTCTTTCTCTACCTATTCTTTCCCTGTTCCTTCCATGTGTTCCTAACTTTCCCTCTTCTTGTCTGCTTGGCCTATTGCAAAACATTTTTCATATATTAAGCATAAAATGTCATTTATTCTGTGAAACCTTCTGTAGCATCTGCTCTCTTTCTCCCAGAATTAAGGAGTCCTCTTCCCTAACTCACAAAGTTTTGATAATAGTGCTTATCACAGTGTGTTATATAAATGATCTGCTTTTCCTACACTAGTGGTTGTCAACTGGGGGACACTTTTGTCCCCCAGGGGACACTTGCCAGTATCGGGAGATATTTTTGGTTGTCACAACTGGGAAGGGGATGTGGGATGCCTACTGGCATCTAGTGGGTGTAGGCCAGGCGTGCTGCCAGACATCCTTCAGCTACACAGGACAGTCCACCGTGCCAAACGAAATGAATTATCCTGCCCAAAATGTCAGTATTACTGAGCTTGAGAAACCCTGTGTAGACTGTTAGTTCTTTAAGGACCAGAACTAGCTTTGTGTCCCCAGCAGCTTATACAGGGCCTGGACATAGTAGGTACTCATTAAATATTTAATAAAGAAATAAACATTTCCCTTCCCAGTACCTTTACACTTGAGAGTATAGTCTCTTTAGTTGTATTCTGTCACCTCTGTATGTCACTAATTAGGCCTTCATTTTTCTTCTTCTTTTGGATTTCCCTTTGTTAATCTTCTAAGTGGTTTAAAGAAAAAAAAAAAAAGAGAGAAGATCCCAAAACTAGCTAGTATGTGATCATTAATGACCCCTTCTCCTTGAGGTCATTTACATGACAAATTGGTTTCAGAACACAAGAAATTATTCAGTATGAGGATGAAAGTATAGATGAGTTAGGAGAAATTCAAAGAAAGTTGAGATCCATATATAAAAGAGGTAGGAAAAAGTTTACCTGAAGTTTGAATAACTCAGAATATTCAAGGGCTTGGGCTAGTCCACATAGAGGAGAGATACCTATATTCTGGGAGTTAGAGAATGATCACAGAAATACTATTTCATGTAGCCAGGGTCCTGGGAGATCTAAGGCAGAAAAGTTAAATACGAAGGAAGCAAGCTCCAGGTGCATGGCAGACATGGCAAAGACAGGGTTCATTTTAGAGTTCAGAGCAGAGACTGTGAGACTTCTTTCTTTTTCATTTTTCATATATTGAGGATAAAATGTCAATATATGAAATACCAGTGAGATGGGATTTCATTCTGTCGCCAAGGTGGAGTGCAGTGGCATTGCAATCGTAGCTCACTGGGCTCACTCCTCCTGGGCTCAAGCCATCCTCCCACCTCAGCCTCCCAGGTAGCTAGGACTACAGGCACCACCCCCATGCTTGGCTAATTTTTTTAAGTTTTTGGTTGAGACTATGTTGCCCAGGCAGGTTCCTCATCTTTCCATTCCTATCCCTGACACTCCCCAACTACAACCACAACTCCAGTTAGCTGGGTAAAGTCTGGTGAATGAAGACTAGCAAAACCCAAGTGTAGTTCATGCCATAAAGGAAATCAGGGAGAGGGCTTACAGCTGAATTTCCCTTGACTTTCTCCTCTTTTCACATCCTGAGTTTTTGGTTTTTTGTTTTGTGTTATTCTATTTTATGGAAAAGCATCACTATTGAGATGGGAAAAGTGGGAGAACTCTGAATATATTTGGTGAATTTGAATGAAGCCACTGAATATTGTGCAAGAACAGAATTTTGCAGCTACTTTTGAAAACCTTGTAACTGTGGCCTATTATCTTTGTTCATCATACATATTTCCGGGTGAAGATGTTTTATACATGTTCAGTTATCTCATATCCCTTCCTGTCAACAAGTTCTTACTTATATCTAAGTATCCCACTTTATCCGTAACCCATTTGGTTTTGTATTAACTGCAATGAAAATAGGACCACATCTGGTTAGCAGTCTCCTCACCCAGGCTTCCACAGACTAGAATTAAATGAAGAATCTCATACTTCTCTGTTTGAAGCCAATCATGTATCCCTACAAATCATTTTTCCCATCTTTTTAATGACATTTTTGGCCCTCTTCTGAAGTACCTTATAGCTGATTTCACAGTTTTCCTGAAGCCCCCTTAAGATAGGAAGCTAGAAGTCATGGTATCTAAAGAAAGAACCGGTTCTTCCACCAGAGCTTCCAAAGATCTGGCATCAGTGGCCCATGGTCTCATACCTGCAAGCACCCTGTGCATTGTAGACATGGGACTAACTCATTTTAGCGTTCAGAGTGTACACGTTGATAATCTCATCAGCATCAGCATATTTACTGTCCAGCAAATGTTTATCGAGAGTTTACTTAGTGCAAATACTGTACTGAACACTACATGCACATGCTGTTCAAAAGCCACAGTTACTTTTGTACTGAACCTAATATTTAATTCCTCCAAAAGTCCTGCAAAAGAGGTATTATGACCCTCATTTTAAAGACGAGGAAGCTAAGGCCTATAATGAATGTGGGTTATCTAATCAAAATCACAGGGTTAATAAATATCACAGGCAGAATTTGAACCCAGGTTTTTCTGATTTATAGCTGTGATGATTGTCTAAATTTCAGGATCAGATCTTTGCCCTGCAATTCAGCAGGATAAAAGCCAACCCAAAAATATTTGTCTCCAAGTACTAGAGATTATCAGGCAGTTTGTAGAATCCAAACTGCATCTCCGTATCTACACACTTGCATCTAACATAAGGGCACTGCTGCAGTCCAAAGGCAGCCCATGTTACTGTCCCCAGGACAGTTGCAGGTTTTAATTTTTAAAAGTGGTGTATGCATTGCTACATGCTTCAGCTTTATTTGCTTTGGTAAGCCAGTGTGCTGGAAACTTAACATCTCCAGAGCTGCAGCACCTCTCCACTGCACCTTCTGCCTCTCCCACAAGAGGCATGATATGAAGTCCTGTTGTCTTCCATCTCCATGACTGCTGCCTAGGAGGCTACATCTTTGCCCTCCCTGAAACCATAGATAGCTGAGCCACATGCTTTTGCAGGGTACTTGGGTTCTCTTCCTTTAAGTTCCGTGCTTAAAAGAGCAGGATAATTGGTGTTGGTGCCACAGGTGGTACTGCCACTGCTCTAGTTATTTGGAACACACTGCAGTTTGACCATCAGGGATGCTAAAGTCACCAGATTTGAGTGCATCTCCTCCTTAAAATGTCCTCATTTTCCAGCCTCCAGTATTATTATCCCCAAGCAGGCAAGTTTATTTCCTCTACTTCCAACTTTGTGTACCCTCCTTGCACCTTCAAAAGACCTATATACATTACTGCCTTAGACACCATAGACTTCTGTCAAATTATAAGCACACTCTATCCTGCAAAGGGAAAAAAAAAACAAAAACCCAGAGTAAGTTCGACCTCATAACCCCTCCTTCTAAGCCAAAGTTGGAAGAGCTCTGATCTGAGCCAGGCTTGTAAATCTCCCTTGATTGTTGATGATGTGGAGAGAAGTGGGAGGGGAGCTGAAGAGAAGTTAGATGCCCAAAAAAGGCATTGTTAAGTCAAAGGGAAGTCTTGCATGCATGTGCGCCTAACCTCTTGTGTCAGCTTCTGTGCTGGGAACATCCAATTATGTAACAAGCAGCACTCCTTATTTGGAATGAGAGACAAAGGGAGGGGAAGGGGAGAGCGGGTGGCAGTCTGAGCCAAGGAGCAAATCCGCCTTGTGCAAACTCTGCTCATGCCCGAAAACAGAAGAAACTTGTAAATATCTCTACGAACATCAGAATCAGATTTAGCAAATTGGGCAAGTCCTCAGAGCTAGACTGGGTTGGAGGGAAAGAGGAGAGATATACTGTGCTCCATTGATGTTAGGGCGTTTGGGGCAGGAAGATCCAGCCAAGGTAAGGGGTAGGATTGGTGTGGAGCCCTGATGGAGAGTGAAGGAATGAGAAGAAGCTGGACCGGCGCCCTGCCTGGACACCCAGAGTAATGCCACGATAAAAATAGGAACCACGCCAGCAACAGAATGCGTGAATGCCACGTCCATGGTGCTGCCCTCCCCGTGGCCCCGACGATGGCATCCGACCTGTGTCAAAAGGGCAGCAGACACATTCCTGGCATCTGCGTCAGGATTTCTCAGTTAAAGAGGGAGTGTGTGTGTGTGTGTCTAAGATAGAGACAAAGTGTGAGTGTTTGGGGCATGTGGGAATGGAATGGCTTGGCAGAAAGTGGAGGGGGAGGTTCTGGCAGAGGGGAGTGTAAAGTGTGTAAAGTTAGGAAGTATACAGAGAGGAAAAAGAAAATAAAGGATGTGCAGGTTTAAGGGTCCAACAAGCAGGGGACCCAGGAGAAACTTGATGGCAAGCTCTGGACCTTACACCAGACCTTGGAATCACTTTCTTAGAGAAGATGTCGCTCTATAAACCATCTCCTAGAAAAGGTCAGGAGAGTTGTGGCAGAGTCTGGGAGAACTGGAGAGTGCTGTGCTGCAAGGCACAACGTCCATCTCCCTTAAGGACAGTTGGGAAAAGTTGACCATGAACCCTCTTGCTTCCACTATTCTCTTAGGATGCTTCAGAATCAAGGTGCTTTCTGAGTGGAACTCTGCTTCCAGGGCCTCCTCCTTGGTTGGGCATGTCTAAGTAGCAGGTGGATTACAGTTCTTTGTGACATTAGTTATTTCTTAAGAGAACCTCCAGGTCTGCCACCAAAAGGGCACAAGTAATTGCAATGGAAAAGGAACTGACGTTTATTACAATATTAATACCAGGAAAGCAGCTATGTACTGTTTGCATTAATGTTCAATTCTATGAGATAGACATATAGTTCTACATTTTATAAGTGAAGAAAATTACATTCAGGTAAAATAACGTTCCCAAAATCATAAAAGTCGTTAACAACCACACCTTAAGATTCCACTTAAGTCATCCTAGCCTCAGAGCTCATGTGTTTCCCACTGCTCTGCCCTGCCTCCCCTCCATGCAAGCTTCCCCACAAAGCAGTGTTCAGTAGAACTGGGTTCACCTGAAAGTTCCCTTGCCTTATTCCCATCTCGCCTCTCTTGCTTTCTATCCAGCTGGTCTCAGGGACACATGCATCTGATGGTAGCATATAAATTATTTTTGTCTGCATATTCTGATTTTATTTTTAAAGTACTTCTGAGCCAGAGATTGTCTCTTAGGTATCTCTATTTACATCCCATTCACAATCAGGAAAAGATTATTAACGTTAAGACTCAGAGTTTCTCAGGAAACATAGATTACAATTTTTTCCTTTGCTGTGTAACTTTTTCTTCCAGTTCAGCTCTGGTGCCTGGCTATGTCTTATACCCGATCTCTTCGTATGCACAGCTTTTCTAGAAATACGCATACTTTTGCAAGACCCCCAAATACAAAATTAAGTCAAGCTAAGTCTTCAGAATTCTCGGTTATTTTCTGGCTCTCTAATCATTGGCTTGGGCTGTTTTTAGAGGTGCCGAAATTGATTTTTGTCATTGATGACTTGCTCAGATTGTATTGTGGCTCCTTGGGAAGGAGTGCTGCTTGTCCCAGGCCTCTTCCATTAGGCCATGCCAAAGGGAAGCTCTTGACTGCTGTAGACTGGGTCAGGATGGGCCCTAGCAGTTTCCCCTGTCATATGAGTGGTCTGCCTGTCGTATTTCTTGGGTGTCACTTATTCTACACCCATCTTAGGGTAAAGACATCATGCCTTCCCTGGCACGTAGTGACAGTCTCTACTGGAATGTGTCTTTGAGATTGTAGCAGGCGGATGGCAGCTGACAGCCGTGTGCTTGTGCATTGTGTTTGCATTTCTGTGTGTGTGCTCTTGAAGTCTCATATACTCAAATAGAGGTACAAAATTGCTCATTGTAAAAGTTAACAAAAAACAGAATATCATGAGGTATTTAAACCTCAGAGCCTTTTTTTCCAAGTCGGGTTCTTGGTGTCTCTTGCCCATCTGTAACTGTACCAGGAGCCTAAGATTTTGACATTTTGATGACAGCTTTAGAATGTATGTCAGCATCCTGAGGGCAGGGACTGTGTCTTATTTCACATCATATCTTCAACACCCAGCCCCATACATAGAAGGCACTTAATAAATTTGTGTCAAATAAATGAACACAGAAGATCACACATCGTTCTACTGGAGGCAGTCCCTCTGCTTTTCACTATTAAGAATCTTAAGAATTCGTCAATAGTGCTGGGGGACCAGAAGCAAAATGGAAACTGAATCTTTCATTCCCTCCACACAGGGCGTACCCAGGTCTTCAATTAATTGGGGAATTCTGATTCCCAGAGCCATGGTACAGCCTAAGCAAAGAGGTTTGGGGGCCCTTCAGGCCATCTCCCATTCTAATGTCTCTCTCCTTTCCAAAGAGTACGGCGCCCCTCCCCAACCTAGGCCTCCCAGTATGAAGCCCCACCGAGCCTGCCCTCTCTGGAAGCATCTCCTGCCATTGTGCCTTCTCCACCTCTTTCCTTCCACGTGGAAAGCAAGAACATGGACTTTGAAGTCAGAACTGAATTCAGATCTTGCTTTGAGGCTATGTGACTTAGAACACACCACCCAACCACCTTTGCCTGTTACTGTCCAAATGGGAATCATAGCCTAGTGCATGCAGTTTTTTGGGGGTGTAAGAGATA
The DNA here is from genome assembly GCF_047675955.1 of Chlorocebus sabaeus. NCBI lineage: Eukaryota > Metazoa > Chordata > Mammalia > Primates > Cercopithecidae > Chlorocebus > Chlorocebus sabaeus. The sequence continues at coordinate 126,568,017 of NC_132904.1, read as the reverse complement.
ATGTAGAGGTGAATGTTCGGGGGGCTTTATAGAGGAAGGTATAACAAAGCTAGATCTTGTGAGATAGGTGTCATTTAGACTGGTTTAGACTAAATAATATTCTGTACACTAAGACATTTTTAAAGCAGGTGGAGGGGCATTATTTCTACTTTCAAATAAAAAGTAATCTGGAATATTTTTAGCCAGCTTCTTTCTGAATGTGTGTTGCTTTTGTTGTTTCAAATAGGTGACAAAAAGCCTACCTAACTCCTGCTGCATGGCATGGGTACAGGAATTCTCCCTCTGGGCACCAGGTGGCGCTGCAGGTTAAACAATACCATTCACTGTCCTTTGAGGAAGACCTGTTTGTTTTGCAGTTACAGGTCCCCTGCCCTGATGTTCATACAGCAGTATTGAAGCCATTCCCTGGCTTGCTCCATGATTTAGAGGCCACTTATCTGCCTACTCCTTAGTGCCAGTGACTTTTAGATAAGCCCTGTTTCTTTCATCTTTCACCCTTCTTCCTTCTGCTCTAATGCGTCTTCAGCATGTTCTTGCTTCTCTGAGCAGTGTGGATGACCAGAAGTTGCCCCTTTGAGTGGATCCCACCATTAAAAATTCAATGTTGAAGCTGATTCATTCAGAACAGAGTGAGCAGAACAGAGTCTGTGGTGATGAGACCAGCTAGACATCTGAATTGAAAGAATTTTGTCAATATTCTCTATAAACTACTTGGACCTATATTCAGGGTCTCTTGTGATCCTAAAATCTTATACATTATGTATTCACTAAGGTAGAGATTGTCAGTGCTGAATAGCCCTGATATTAGGATCTTATCAACCTGTTACATATTCAAGGACGTTTCCTATTGCTTTAGGCCATGGATGGAGACTGTTTGACTCTCTCCCATTAATTTGGTTTTGGAGAAGCAACCATATGTTAATGCTTACTTTTGATCTTTACCTCTGTCCTTGCAGGCTTTTCCAAGTGCCCTTTGGAGAAGCAGAGCTATTTGGTACTGGAGCAGGGAGACAGTTGGATTAATTGGTGGGAAATATACTTTAGCTCTAATATAATGCTGGCCCTGAAAGATTTCTCGGGGGGAATTCAGCCTTCTTGGGAGGGAGGCTGGTGTGCAAATGCAGCATCAAGATGAGTTTCTCAACACCCACCTCCTCTCTCCCCCAGGTTTCCTTTTTGTTGTTTTTCCAGTTTTATTTATTACTCCTCTGTGTTTTCTACCCATAGTCTGTGCTCCCAAAGTTCTTATTCTGTGGAGATTCTGGAGTTACCACTTCGGTGTCCCTACATCCTTCATATCAGGATAGATGGCCTTCTACTTGGAAAGGTTTTACAATTCAGCCTGTAGACAGGAAACTGGAAATACTTTTGGGTAGCTCTTCTACACCAAGGTGATGGTGTTAATGATAGTCACTTTTCCTTCTCCTCTACACCCCCTCAGTGTTTTGTCTCTGTTTATCCTGGGCATCTGCTTCTCATATGTATTCTTTATTCTCCTCAAGGCTGGTCTTTTCCAGACTCCTCTGGCCATTTTCACAGCATAATTTGAAGTCCTACAATATCTGCTGATTTAAATAAATCCCTAATAATTTTCTTCCAAATCATGGCTGAGCACACTCTAAATCTGTTATCTGTAATATTTATGGAAATTTGGAGGTCAGCCCCTTCTGCGAGCACATAATTACTTATCACTTCTGCCTCCTCCAACCATTCCCTTCCCATCCTCCTTTCCTGTGGTGGGAGTTCTACGTGCAGAGCAGAACAGGGAGATCTCCCTGTGAGGTAAAGCCCCCATGAACAATAGGAGCTCTGGTTGTCAAGACGACCACTAAATTACTGCCTTCTTCCCTCTTTTGTGTCTTGCCTTTCTTCCTGGTGCTTCAGCACTAAGGGTTTTGGTCCCTCTCCCTGCCCTTTCCCCTCCACGGACTCAATTTTCTTCTGAATGGGTGGCCATTTTAATTACCTTCCCCCTTCCCCACCCCACCTCTCTGCCCTTGCCCTTGCTGCTGAGAAAGGCAGGGTCAGGATAACTACCTGGGGACTGAGAATGAGCCAGGCTTGCTGTTCACACGGGGACCAGGAAAGAAGAGACAGAGACATTGTGGATCCTGTAGTCTGCAGTGAAAGTTTTATTGTTTAGTATATAGAGGTCTGGTTGTCGCAAGGATTCAGAGATAGAGTTTTCATATTATCCAAAACCCCCTGGGGCCTCTTGCCAATTTTCTTAACCACTCAGTACCAAATGCTTTACCGGTTTCAGTATTTACTTCCCTGAGCCTGCCAGGAGAATAAGCTTTACAGTGAGAAAACTGAGGCATGAAATGCAAAACTTACTCCAGATCCAGCTGTCATTAGTTCCCTGGACCTGGTTGAATTTTTAAAGAAGGTCTAAAGGAGTCTTTTTCTCTTTTACATGTGCAAACACACAAGCACTTTAGAAATGCTTTTTATTTTTCTTATTTCATCTTGATGATAACTTTGTGAAAAAGGCAAGGCAAGAATTTGCCCATTTTATAATGAAGGAAACCAGAGCTCAGAGAGTTCGTTAAACTTTTATGTGGTTAAGCCAGGTTCAAACCTGTCTGTAGCTTTTCAGTGTTATTTTTAAAGTCTGTCAGTCCTGATTTTCTCAGAACTGGATTATAGTAAGTCAATAGCAACATAGTATGAGGCCAAAAAAAGGTTGACTTGAAAGACTTTAGAGGCACACTAGATTTGTGTATAGAAAACTTTCAGATTGACTGGGCATGGTGGCTTATGCCTGTAATCCCAGCACTTTGGGAGGCCAAGGTGGGCGGATCATTTGAGGTCAGGAGTTTGAGACCAACCTGACCAACATGGTGAAACCCCTCTCCACTAAAAATACAAAAAAAATTTGCCGGGTATGGTGGTGCATGCCGTTAGTCCCAGCTACTTGGGAGGCTGAGGCATGAGAATCGCTTGAACCCAGGAGGTAGAGATTTTAGTGAGCCAAGATTGTGCCACTGCACTCCAGCCTGGACGACAGAATGAGACTGTCTCAAAAAAAAAAAAAAAAAAAAAAGAAAAGAAAACTTTCAGACTGAAATCTTAAACATGTCACAATACTCAAATATAGAAGAAATTTTTGGAGCTTTCCCTTTACTATCAGTCTTATTTACCCTAAAAATACACAATCCCCAAGTGTCTTTTTCTCCTTCTGCATTTGTTAGAAAGGTAACCTGAGCTTTGCTTTTGGTCTTTCCTCCCCCATTCGGCTACCTTCCTCTCTTCTTACTAGTTTCAGATAATGGGGGAATCAATTTGATGCTGCTCCATCCATCAGAGGCACTTCCCAAAATACAAGTGTGACTCATAGTTCTCATAAACCCCCTTTGCTTTTGTTTGACTTTCAATCTCTTCTGTCCTCTGGGCCTATTTCCCAGGAAAACTGACCAAACATAGGCTACTGGCAGCTGTCTCTCTCCTCCAGGATTTATAGTGTGAGATAAGAAGCATGGCTGACCCACTCCCTTGCTGTCCAGCTCTCTTCCCTTCCAGAGGAATGCATAGCCAGATGTGAATGCCCATTTCATGGATTACTTAGTTCTAGATCACCTGACTTGTTACCTAGCATACCCCTTACAACATCAGCTCTATCACTGGTGTCTTGGCCCACAGTTTAATTTTATTATTAGCCTAAACAAAAGATTATTAGGAAAGCAAATCTGCCAGATGTGTATATAAACACTTATGGGATGCCACATACAAAGGATTTTTATATTGTCCATGATTTTTAAAAATCTATCGTTGTCTTCCTCCGTAAGCATGAATAATTAATGAAGAGCTCAGTGTTTTTGCTGTTTTAAGTATTGGGATGTGTGCTTTCCGCAGAACCTATTTTGAACAGTGTGCCATGCTTTAAGACTAGTGTTTGTCCCGTATACAGCATGAATTCACTTAGTAACCAATATTTATTGATTGCCTTCTCTGTGGCAGGCACTTTGTTAAGTGATCAAAATACAGAAAAAGACCCAAAACCCCTGCCATAGGAAGTTTAATATCAATTGGAGGTGCAAACTTATAAATAGGAGTTGCAGTATAAAATCAGTGCTTTGAAAAGAACTCTATATATGATTCAGAGAAGGGATTTATCGATTATGAGAGGTCCAGAGAAGGCTTATAGTAGATGACATCAGAGATGAGATTTAAAGAATGAGGGGAGTTGCCAGCAGACAGTGAGAGAGAGAGAGAGACAGCATTCAAGGCAGAGCAGTAAAACAATATAGTGTATTTGTGGTACTCAAAGAAGTTGAGTATGATTGATTAGGAATATATGATATGCAAGAATAATGGCTGATAATAACGGTGAAGAGTTTAATGGGAGTCTGCTCATTCAGAGTCCTGTGAGTCATTCTAAGAACAAAACATTTGTCACTCATTTGATAGGAAACAATTTACAAAACATAAACAGATGATGACATGAGCAAATTTGCAATTGAGAACAATTAGTTAAATAGTGCTGTGGAGGAATAATTAATTGAAGGGGCCAAAGTTAGAAAGACAAATTAGGAAGGGGTTTCATTGATAGAAAAGGTGATGAGGCATTCAACTAAGATCATTGCTATAGAGATGGTAAAGGGGTAATAGATTCATGAGATATTGAGGAGGTAGGATCACCTATATTTAGTGACTATTTAAAGTTGAGAAAAAGAGAAATCAAGAATGACTCACACATAATTTTCCGCCTTGCAGACTGAGAAGATAACTAAAAAGATGCAGTAATATCTTTCTGAACAGCATATCTGGGTTGTGGTTAAAATCCTATTGCTTACTAAAGTGATAGATTAATATCTACTCTGATTTATATAAAAATAAATGATGACACCCGAAGAAGCCTATACTGTATCTCTAATAATTTTGAGATTCTTTTTAATAGAAAACTTAAGGCCTGGATTATATTTTCAACTTTTTTTCTATCTGTAAGTTTCTTTAGAAGAAAAAAGAAAACATGGAATGAGTAGCTAACTGTGTAGCTGGTACCAAGGCAAGGTTTTTAAATTTTCTGTGCTATGACATGTGATTATTCACATGGTGGACTTTTGACTACAGACAGAATACAACTCAAAAATAGCAGAAAGAATGTATTTGTCAGCAGACCATCAACCCAGTGAAGAGTAAGACATTGACAAAAATATTCAGATAAAGTTAAAACTGGATATTGTGAAAACAGCTGACAAAGGAAAGCAGAGATAGATGAGAGGTACTGGAATTCATAGGAGCATAACAGAAGGAGATAAAAACTGTTTTACATGCTGTAAGAACAGATTAACTTAAAATTCACATCAGAAGGTATCACTGAAAGTTTTGCAACAGGATTGATTCATTCAGTAAATATTTGATTGTTTATTTGTGAATGACACTGTTAAATGCTAAAGGAGATGTCAAAATGAATTATATAAGATTTCTGACTTCAAAACCTTAATAGTCTTTTTGGGGGGGTTAGGGGGCATTTACAAGAAGCTCAGCCAATGCTTTGAGTAAATGAATGAACAAATTAAACACATATTTCCAATGAGGAAGAAAAAGAATCAACATCAAATGAAACCAGGGTAGTTAAACTGCGATCAGATTCTAGGTGAACATACTTTAAAAACAGAAAGAGGGGACACATACTGAATAATGCAAAAATAATAGTAATAGAACTAACAAGAACAGGATCTAGTAAGCTTCAACTCAGAAGGAGCTGAGGTTGTAGATAAATATTAAGGGAAAAGACTTAGGTGAAAAACATACATGTCACATGTTACTAACAAGAAAAAATATATATAGGTAATTGTTTGGGACAGATGCTGTAGTATTAACTGATTATGTGGTAAAAGCATTTATTCATTCACTCAGCAATGAATGAATGGGTCTGTTATTTGCTAGGCTGTTTTCTATTTTCTTTGTCAAGGAAAATGCCCTAGCAAGAAGAATTGAACAGACATGATTAAAGTAGAATTGATGACCAAAATAGAAATGAAAATAACAGAGCGTGTAACTTATTTTAAAGTTTGTACATTTAAACCTGTACATGGCCTAAATGAATTATATCCCATGAAACTCAACAAATTTATATTTAACATTAAAGACCTAAGGTCATTAAGAAACATTGCCATTTGTCCATATGGGTTAGAGATGCACAGGTATCTTGCCTTTTTAAAAAAATGGTTACAGGTTCTTGACCCCAACATTTATCTCTGGAAATTTCTGAAGCAGATGATGAAGTAGGTGTTTGTGAGCATTTGGGAAGGGAAAGGGGGAACCCTAGGAACCATTATGGTTCAGTAGAAATGTGCCCTGCCTGATTAGTATGCAGTTGTAGTTACATTGTATATGGATTTCAACAAACTTTTGCCATAATATCCATATGGACAGAATGGAGTATGTTGCCTGCACTATAGTACTTTTAAGTAATTTGTGGCTAGTCGAGTGTCTTTAGCCCAAGAGTATTAAATAATATCATAAACTGATGCCATCCTAGAGGGAAATTTCTAGTGATAGAGCACTGCTCTTCATCTTATCCTGATCAATTTTTTTATCAGAAAATTTGCAAGTAATTCTAATCTTAGAGGAGTAGTTAATACTCTGGATGACAAAAATGAAGATTCAAAAACATTTAGAAAACTTAGAATGATAATCTAAAGCCAACAAGATGGAATTTGGTAGAAATAAATATTGTAAACTATAATTTAGATTTTTTTTTTAATTTCACAAATAAAGAAGGACAAGACTATACTTAACAGAGGGGCACACGATTTTTTTTTTTAATGTTCATATGTGGACTTAGAATTTTAGTTGACTGAAAACTCAATATGAGTCAGTGGTTTTGACGTGTGTGCCAAAAAGCTCACACAATCTTCGGCTATATAAGAAGTATAGCGTCTAAATCAAGGAAGGCATCAATCCCCTATATTCTTTGCTGGTCAGGTCACATCTCAGAGCTGTTTGGTTCTGGGCACGTCATTTTAAAAGAAAAACAAAGCAGCATACCCAGAGGATGGAGCCAGGATAAGTAGTGGTTCATTTCTCTCATTCATTCATCAGACATTTATTGAGTGTGTTTGAGGTTGGCAAAATCAAGGATGTATAGGTGGTAAAATGGAGGTAGGGGAGAAATAATAGCTGAATTTTAAAATGCAAAATGTCTTTTGGAAGAGATTTAACCTAGTATCTGGTAACTCCAGAGAGTAGAACTAGGACCAATGACTGGAATTTATTAACACAAGGAGGCAGATTTGGGTTGGCAAGGTTTAAGAAGCATCTTCAACGAATTTAGATTATGCTTTGAAGGAATTAAGCCACTTCCCTGAGGTCACATTGCTAATTGGGTAGCAGAACTAAGATAAAAGCCCACGTTTCTGAATTTACAGGACCCAACCCTTGTCTATGCCATTATATTACAGAGGAGGTTTCTGCTTTGGGAGGAGACTGGATAAAATAACCTCTAAGTTTCCTTTCGACTCTCAAGTTGTATGTTCATATAAGCCACTTGATGTAAAATACTTCCTTTTGGTGCCCACTATTTCCGTATTTGGAGTTGGTGAGATTGGAAAAACCACTAAGGTTGAACAGATGATTTTTTGAAATTCCTTCCTTAAGAATCCTTCCATTTTTTAGTACGTATTAATTTCATATCTGTGATGTGTACTTTACTAATCAAATATAAAAACTGTGGCTAGATATTAATGTATGAAACTCAGATTCTTATATTGTGGTATTTAGGAGAGTGTCAAGTCTTCCCTTGAATACATGATTCAAAGGTGTAGATCCATGATTTAAAACATGAAAGCGAAAATCAGGGAAGAAATTGTGCAAACTCTGAGCCGTTTTAGATTTCACAGTAGTCATTGGGAGAAAGAAGTAGTTTCTTGCCCTCAGGGTTCATTTCCTCCTCATTCTTCCCCAGCACCGGGCAGGAAAGGATGGTGACCTAGATACACAGTCAGAGGGCAGCAGTGTTGAACTTTCTCAGACACAGCTGAGTAACTTGGGTCTGGATAGTTACAGGACAGAAGCCTAGAGCTTAGAGCTGACAGGGGGAGCTGTCTGTAAACACAAGAAGGGGCCATGGCAGGAAGACAGAGGCCTGGGAATGGCATCAGAGAGAAAAGAAGTGTAACTTTTATCAGGTGTGAAATTGGCAAAAACAGTTTGTTTAATGGAGAATGTCCCGAATCTACACCATCACCTCCAAGACCTCCCTTCTCTCCCACCCTATAGATTGCTGCTACTGATTGGATGAGCCAATACTCATACTTCTGTGCTAGGACTGGCAGTACAGAACACAGTGTTCGTGGTTGAGGCCCCTGCAAACATTTTACTGGGTGCTTGGTGGGTGGAGATGGGGAGCGTTTCCAGGAAGCTAAAAATATGGCTTGGGCTTCTCCTCTGAACGGAACTCCTAATTCTTGACTCTATATGAGTGTTTTTCAAACTTTTTAAAAAACTTCAACCTACAGTAAAAAATGCATTGTACATTGCAGCCCACTGTGAGCATACACATAGGGACAGGCACATACACACATATGCATGCATGCATATCTGATGTATACATATATATGTACATACATACGAAAAAAGTGTCTGCAAACATGAGATGCATCTTTATGTTATCACAAATAGCAAAACAGATTATATGACCTCTAATGATGTCCAGCCCACAGTTCAAAAAACATTGCGCTATAGCCATCGGGTTTAAAATGGCTATGAAAGTAGCCTGATACAATTGTATCCAAAAGTCCCGAAGTCTAAGGCAGGATTCTCAACTGGAGCAACTTTGTCCTCAGGGGACATGCGGCAGTGTTTGGAGACATGTTTGGTTGGCACAACTGGCATCTAGTTTGAGGGGAGGAGGGGCAGGGATGTTGTGGAATGTTTTATAATGCACAGGAAAGCCCCATGACAAAGATTTTGCAGTCCGAAATATCAGTAGTACCAAGGTTGAAAACCCTGCTCTAAGGGTAATGAAATAAGTCAATAATTCTAATTTATTGAAGATGTATTTAGGATGACAGAAGCTTTAACTTGATCTCCCTTTTCTGTCTCTTTTCCTTTGAACTATATTTGGTATCTTAAGATAAGGTTGGAGCATAGTTGCCCTTGGATTGTCTATAGAGGTACAGCCAATATATAAATAGGCTGGAAGGAATGGACCTGTTATTTTTCTTGTATTTAGACTGCACCAGGCATTTTCATTTAGAATATTGTTGTGGATCTTATGAATATTTTCTGTTTCATGATTTTAGTATCTTCTTCCCTTTCTCCTCTTCATTAAGCCGTACTGATTCAAGACCCTTTCTCACTCAGCTATAGCTGCTGTCTTAGAAAAGAAGTGAAGGGGATTTGGCTAATTGGATTAGACATGGTCTCTAAAGCCTTCTCCTCTTACTCATGAGATTTGATTCTGCTGTTTTGATGGGAAATGACCTTCTGCTAACCTTGAAGTGCCATCTTAAGCCCTAGTATTAAACTGTCTCCTTTTTAGTCACTGCTTCATTCCTGTATCTGTGACTATTTCAGACCAGGTTCCCTTGAACATGGAGTAGATGTGCAGTCCCAGCGTACTGATAAGCCCTGATCTCCACATCCTCTCTTCTCCCCTGCCTGGCATAAGTGAAGCTTTTGAATGTCTTGGGGTCAAAATGGTGTTGTATGGTGGGGTTTTCTTGCCATTTTATTGGCTATTTCTAGGCCCCCTGGTAAGGCTCTGAATCATTCAGAGGTGGCTTAGAGAGAGACCTGATTTGGGTTCTTTTTTCTTCTCTTCTTTGGGATGAAGGCAGGATAATAGAAAGAGGTATCTCTAAATCAAGTATCAGACCTGGAATAGTAGTGGAAAATAAAACCAGTGCTATCTGAGGCTATTCCCTACCATATTTATTTTAACGTATTTACTTCATGCATCTTGTATTACATAAACAATAGCATTTGTATTTAGTAAATGATTTATTATAAGTAGTTTCTTTTTCTTTTTCTTTTTTCTTTTTTTTTTTTTTTTTTTTTTTTTTTGAGATGGAATCTCCCTCTGTCGTCCAGGCTGGAGTGCAGTGGCGCAATCTTGGTTCACTGCAACTTCTGCCTCTGGGTTCAAGGGATTCTCCTGCCTCAGCCTTCCTGAGTAGCTGGGACTACAGGTGTGCACCACCATGCCCAGCTAATTTTTTTTGTATTTTTAGTAGAGACGAGGCTTCACCATGTTGGCCAGGCTGATCTCCAACTCTTGACCTCAGGTTATCTGCCCACCTCAGCCTCCCAAAGTGCTGGGATTACAGGCGTGAGCCACTGTGCCCAGCCTATTATAAGTAATTTCTAATGAATAGAGGAACATGTGTGTGTTTTGACCTTGAAGCTTTAGATTTCTGTCAGCCTAATAGTAAGTGGTGCCAGCAAATTCCAGAAACTGATGCTGGAAAAGCTCCTATGATGTATTAGATTTCAGACACATAAATTCCATCCTTTCCATTTAAAGAGAGCTCTATAGGGATACAAATCTCCTTTTAACCTTCCCACTCTTATGATAAGAATAGAAAGATGCAGTGTAGAATAGCGAGATGAAGAGAGTTAATGGAGAGGTGTTGCGACGTCTGTCCCTTTTAACGATCCTACACCTAATCTCTTTGTCTTCCATGTTTTAGCCAGTTTCCAAATACACCAAGCATGATTAGGGGAGTTAATAAAGCTAGATAATGAAATGGTGGTGTGTATGGAGTTTTACCTTAGAGAAGGATGACAGAGCCAAAGGAAGGGAAGGTGGGGATGGAAGGGAGAGGAGAGATCTTTGGATGAAGAGATCTCCACCTTCTTCATTGCTCTCAAGAACCTGTGGCGGTTGGTTCCATCCAGGTGTTGGGCAAGGCAGAGTATACCAAATCCCTGAATATGGTCATTTACAACTTGAGAAAGGCATTGTGGGTGATAATAAAGTATGTCTTAGAAATTGAATTACAGCTTAAAAAATGTCGAGATTGTATTGTGTGAGGACAGTGGCAGTAGTGGTGGTGATGTTTTTGGTTTGGGCTTTATCATGTTTTCCTTCTAGATTGGCATGCTCATCATTTTTAACGAGACACTATCGCTCAGAAGTTCTGCGAACAAGAAAGATGTGTTGCACTTGGTCTTCTACACAGGCTGCCTGGGACTAGGAAATAAGACCATGCTGAGCCCAGAGGCCTAGGATAAAGCTTCTCTTTGCCAACAGGGGGAAGGGTGGGCAGAACGTAGGCAAGAGGAGAATCCAGGAAAGAGAGCAAATGTTTAAATTGTGTGTGGTGCAAGTGTGTGGTTTGTGTCTCTTATCTTCAGAGTATGGAGAAGAATAAGGAAAGCTGGCACTCTGCAGCTCCCAGGGACTAGAAGCCACTTTCTAAACTCTGTCCCTCTTTGTAGGCCTGGAGGGAGTTTATTTCTGCTAGTTTATAGAAGTCCTGTTTCTTACATTCCTGGGCCTGACTTTTTCCAGGGCCTCCTGTTGGCCAGTTCTGTGCTTTGTGTGTACAGTGCTTGACAGTGTATTTGTCTCGTCAGCAGTTGATACTTACTCAGAGGTGGCAGTCCTTTTCGTCAGTGAGTTGTGCTTATTAGCTCCCACAAATTTATTTGACTCATAGACTCATCCTTATCATCAGGTGCTTATTTTTACTTTTTCATACTTTTATGTGTCTCCCCAACATTTCCATTTAGAGTTTGAAAAACTGTCTTATAGATTAATATAAGTTTATAAATTTATATTTTGCCATATGATAAAATTCATTTTGCACCCAACACACGTACATGAGACACTGAATCAGCATACAAGAGAGCAAGGAGGATATCCTTGTCATAATGTCATGTGAGGTCCTGTCCCATCAGATAAATTAATGTTCATTCAGAAGAATCTAACTCTTGCTTTGTAAGACATGCCCAGAAGATGGCTGAGGTACCCAGGTTTGCTGGTGTGTAATATGTTCAGTCTAGGAAGGATCGTGTGGCTGAAGATTTTAGTTTGCAAGACTTTGCCCCCTCCCTCAAGACACTTAGATGAGACCCTAAGACACATCATTCTCCTCAGCAAAAGTTGCAGAAGTATACATGGCTTGAGGTGAAGAAGGGAGACCTTGGGTCACTTAATTCCCTGCAGAGAAGCCGATCAGGTCATTGCAGCCACCTCCCTCTAGTGACCCTCTTATATAAGCCAGAACAGGAATTCTTGCTACTGGATCCCTTTCATCAGGCATCTTAGGCTCGCTGAATGAAAAGCCCTATAAAAAGGAGATGTGGCCCTAATAATAACAAATACGATCGTGATGGCTATTTTGGACAAGAACAGCTTTGTGCCACTCTTGATCTCCATCGATGGCTGCCATTCTTGCCCTGCTATTACCTTACACACTTCCTATTCTTAGAATCAGTTGTGAGCCTTGGGCTTGGGGGATTGCAGCCCCCATGGCTGGAATGCCCAGCTTGAGTGGAATGCAGACTGTCTGGCAGAGTGGAGGTTAAATAAAGTTTGCCTTGGCAGCCCCCTCTGCTCTTGGATGAGTGACAAGTGACTCGAGTATAGGAGTGAGGAGCGATGGCATGAGCTGCCATGTGGTACAGGATCAAACGAGTCTTCCACGCATGAATAGAAGTGGTTGATTGTCCATCCATGACCAACACAGCTATGTCAGTCTTAACTGAGGTGGGTGAAGGGGAGGCCTCAACAGCCTTGAACCTCAGCTTCTGACCATATCACTTTGAAAAAAATGCAGGAACAGATAAAGAATAATGTTGAACCACTTTCTAAGTTTCCAGCTGAGCTCCAGATTTGGTATATCTTCCCCCTCAGAGTAATTGACTCATTTTTGAAAGTAAGACAAAGGGAAAATTTTTCTTTGAAATAAGAACAGTTAGTCAGTCAACCGTTTCTTGAGCACCAAGCCCTGTGGGAAAATTTTTTTTAAGTACAAGACACAGAACTTTTACAGCTTATAATTTAGTTGAAGAAGTAAAGCTATAAACACCTTTAAAAAGCAATTGTTCCAGAACTACCTGCCAAAGGAGATCTATGGAGAAGGAGAGCACTTCCAGCTGTGGTGGTCAAGGATTTCATGGAGGAGGTGGGGTTGAAAAAGGTCTTGCCAAAAGCAAGACTTGAGACTTGTTCTTCAGGCAAGGCGAGAAGAGGCCCTTGTTAGTGAGAGAACTGTTACGAACAAAGGGCAGATGTAGGAAATCCCTAAGACTTGAGATGAAATCCCTAAGTCATGAGGACTTGAAGTCCAGGGGATATGGCTGGGGAGGATAGAGAGAAGAATTTGTATAAAGATCACCAGACCCTTAGTTCTAAAGGCTGTGTGTACGTGTTACCAAGAAGGTTATGATGCTTCCCATCAGAGGAGAGCTGGGAAGGTGTAGGTGCAGCCTTGCCCAGAGACCAAGGCCCTTTTAGTGTTCTCTTCTGTAAAACCGCTTGTACAGTAGGTGGCACATAGTGAACATTCAGTAAATAACACGATTCTTATTGTTACTCATTCTTCAAATTCTGTTATCCCAGGTTGTTGAATTGACTTGGTTTCCATTGCAAGAATCAGTGCTGACTTTGTCCTGTTCTGATAGCTTATGTAACTGATGGTATCTTTGTCTGTTTGGGCTGCTATAACAAAATACCGTAAACTGAATGGCTTATAAACAACAGAAATTTGTTTCTCACAGTTCTAAAGGCCGGGAGGTTCAAGATCAAGGTATCAGCAGAATTGGTGTCTGCTGAGGGCCCCTTTCCTGGTTCATAGACAGCTGTCTTCTCCCTGTGTCCTCATATGGCAAAAGGGGTGAGAAGTCTCTCTCAGGTTTCTTATTATAAGGGCATTTACCTTTGCCCCCATGACCTGATCACCTCCCCAAAGGCCCCACCTCCTCCTGCCATCACCTTGAGGGTTAGGATTTTGACATACAAATCTGCAGGGGAACATAAACAGTCAGTCCGCTGCCTTACTATTTCCTTTCCTTCAGCTTTATCTAAGCTTTCGTCTCTCTTCTACCACAGGTGGCTAGAGGTGCAGGTAGCTAATTTAACAAGTCCACAGCGCTGGGTGCAGTACCTCAGGCTTCTTCAGGAGTCTATCTGGCCTGGTGGAGTTTTGCCTAAGTTTCCACGGCCTGTAAGGACCCAAGAGCAGAAACTGGCTGCTGAGAAACAGGCTTTGCAGAGCCTGATGGGAGTCCTCCCAGGTAAGTGGACCAATGAAATCAATTATACCAGTCACAGTTCCCTTCCATTCTGCTTTGCCACCATTACCCCTTCACCTTTTCCTGTTTGTAAAAGGGCCCTGCATGTGGCTACATTCAAAACTCTGTTGACCCATCATTTCTCAGGCTAATAGGAAAATGAACAGGGCTGCAATTCTTTTATCCCTTGCTCAGCTGATGCCAAGGGAATGGAAAAGAACTCTATGGCTGTACCCTAAATACTAGGTGCCAATCCTGCAGATATTTAGATTAATAACTTTCTACCTGCAGGCAGGTCTGGGGAAGTCTGCCTGCAGGGACAGGTCTCAGAGCCATTTCCAGGAGATGAAGACTTCAGATTCTCTGACAATTCATAGCATTCTGGGACCAAGAAAGAAAATCACACGTCCCACAGAAGCTCCAACTTAATAAATTGCAACCATTGAGTATGGTACATGGCCTTTAGCAATAAGTAAAGACAAAATCTGAGAGGGTTGTTTTTCCTTGCATTGTATTTTTAGAGGGCCAGGAAGGCAGTTTGTTGCCTGTGACTGTGATAACTAGGAAACAGTTATGAACTTAGCTCTGGACAATCAATTTTATTTACCTTTATCATTATAACTCTGTGTTTGCCAACCTAAACTGTTACATTGGAAGGAGTACCTGCATTTGAGTGACAGGTTACAAAATAATTTTTGAAGCCCATTCTTACGTAGACACCTAACTTAAGAAACAAATTTTTCTCAGGTTTTTCCTGTTTTGTGAGGATTTTAGTTTGGCTGTGTGGTTTAGAGGTATGCCCGAAATACCGAACCTATGTAAAAACGGCAGAGATCCTTAGAATCTAAAACTTCAGTGGTAACACACACATTCCATCTGTTTTTTCCTCGTCAGATCTCGTAGTAGAAATTCTTGGGGTGAACAAATGCCAGGTGAGCTGGGGTCTAATCTTGGAGTCACTACAACAACCGCTCATCAACAGGTAAGTGGAAAAATGTTATTCCAACATCAGCATAGTTAAAGCCGTCTCTGATCTTAGAGGTATCCAAGGTTTCTGAGTGAAAAGCCCACATTCCAAAGAATAGGATTGTAGTCTTTACTTGGTCTGGGCACTGACTACAGAGTTTGATGTCCAGATCCACACACTAAGTAAAACCCACACCATCAGGCTTCCGAGCAGATCTTCATGTGCTAGGAATTCACTCTTGGACAAACCACCATTTGTGTTTGGAAGAACCCTATGCAGGCCCCCACATGAGCTGCTGAAAATGACCTCTTATCCTCCAGGCTTGTTCGGCATACTTGCTCAGTGCTCTTTCCAACATCTGCCAGCCCCTGTGAATGCTCCAAGAGCGTACCTGGCCTGTGTGTCATAGACCATGTAAAGATGTCCACCATAAGCCCCTGGCCTCGTAGCAAAGCTGTGATTCATGTCAGGACCAGGAGTTGTCTTTGCTTCATATCAGGTAGACAAGATAGTAAGGTTGGAATTTCACAAAGGGACTAGAAATGCTGGGTGAGGAGTCCTAGAATAATCCAGAAGAGGTAGATTCCATCCCCTGGGCTGTTACTCTTCTGGAAGTATTGAGTAATCTTAGACTCAAACCCTACCCCAAAGTAGACTGTGTTTGTTAACTTCCTCAAGGATCCTGGCTTTGCCTCACTGCCTGTAAGGCAGCCTATAAATTTAAGGTAATTAATTATGAGAAACAGCAATAGTCAGGAGCTCTGAAAGTGTCTAGTAACCTGACATCTCAAGGATTTGTTATCACAGTTCCTCAGCGCAGTGCTAGTGTAACTACGTAAAGAGAAATGGAATTTTATAAAACTTAGTCTTATGTAAAACTAGTCTTATATAAAACTGTTCTTGCCTTTATTAGGGCCAGAGGCTTTATTAGTTCAAAAAACATTAATTTCTTAGCAGAAGTTTCATCAAGCTATTGAAGTTAGCATATCGGTGATGGGGGAGGAGAAAATAAATGTCATAAACAGGATCTTGTGTTTCCTGACTAAGCCAAACCGTAAGTTTTTTGCCCATTTGTTTCAGGCATTTGATTTACTGTCTTGGGGACATCATCCTGGAATTCTTGGATCTCAGTGCCTCTGTTGAGAAGTCTGCTGCTACCTCCTCTGCCTCAGATACCCCAGGCAACTCCAAGAGGATGGGTGTCTCCTCTTAGCTGGTTGTTCACGCATTCTTCCCAGTTCAGGGAAGTAGAGTTACTCAGCCACCAAAGACCAGTCAGGAAGCCTGTGCCCTCTACAGCTAAGAAGGCCTAAGTTCTCGGTGGCTCACTTCCCTCCCACTTCTCCATTTGTAGCAGGTGACAGGGGTATATGTGTCCCAGTTGCATGCACATTTATTTCCATGTTTCTTTTAGAACATTGGGATTGTTGCTGGTGAGTAGATCCTGTTTCCTTTGGGAAAAGAAGCTGTGAGGTAGAGGAATGAGCCCCTTTTGCTTCTCTTTTTGCCATCCTCCCTGAGATTGTTTGCCAGAATCCTGGCCCTGTGCACACATGTGCTGAATCCACCAGCACACAAGCTCTGGATAGAACAGGAAAAAAACTGTGGCCAGATTTCCTTGGAGGAGAAAACAACCTTCTGAGCTCTCTGTTCCTAACCGGAAACTAAAAATTCGTTCAGGGCCATTCTCACAAACCAGACTCCTGGGTCTAATCTAGTTTCCCAACAGTTCCAGAAGAAGGAGGAGGGAAGAAAATTTTTCAAGGAACTTCTTGGTCATGTGTTGCTGTTTCCCAACACATCAGCCTTATGGAAGATGTCATGAGGCTGCTTCCCTGGGAGGCTACACTTCTCCTTTCCAGAAGACTTCAAAGCTGACTGCCAAAGCTTCTGGTAAATCCTCCCCACCCTTCACACCCTTTCCTGAAAGGCATTTGTACCACACATTTTATTTATCGGCTTTTCTCCCAACCCCCTGCCCTAGAGCAATGGAGTTTTTGAATTTGTGACCCTCTCTATATCTTCAGCAAAATTGCCTGACAAGCTGCATATTCAGCCTCAGTTTTTCCAAGGAGAAGGTAAAGCACTTGCCTCCTGTCTTAAGAACGCACAAAGAGTAGGACTAGCAAGCCTGGGGGATGAAACCTCCCTTTGTAAGTCTTTGACAGACAACTTTTATTATTCTGAACAGATAAGATTAGCAAACTTACAAGGAATAGCTTCTTATTTCCCGTTCCTTATGGTTATAATTAGTCTTTTAACAACACCAGCATGAAGGCAAAGGTGTTTTGTCAGACTGCAACATCTATTAGCAAGGCAAAGCAATTGGGAATTGCTGGAGAAGGATAAACGGTGATGGAAAAGGATGCAGACAGTCACAGGGACGTGCTGTATATTAAACACATGTGAATAGCTGGCAAAAAGTCGTCAAGGGTGTCACTGGGAGCCCTTTGGCTTCACACTTGCCTGTTAGCGCCTTGCTTTCACTGAATTACCAGAGCCTGCCACTTGAAGGAAGGTCTTGGAGTTAGACTGATGAGAAGGCAATGGGGTGTCAAAAACAAGTATCAAAGTTCTCTTAGATTCGGAAGTAGGTGATGAGCACACAGAGTGGTTTGTGAGAGAAAGTTGTAAAATCTTTTTACTTTTTTGCCCCTCTGGAGGCTTTTAACCCTAAATTGTGTCTGATTTATTTGGGAGGCTTAAGTGTGCAATTCTTGCCCAAAGGCAAGGAGATGAATGAGATGTCTCATGGCTCCTTCTAGCCTTAAAAGTTGACCATTACAGTGACTTTATGGCTCCAAAGTTCTTGAAGCATCTCCAGCCCTAGACTTTGACAGGACAAAGTTGCTCAGCATCTCTACCTTCCGTGAATACCTACAGGAGTCCAGCCAATGTATTAGAGCTGATCATTCAGCTCCTTCAGTGAGGGCTAAAATCCTATTCTCAATGGGCATAGGGGGGCAGCCCTGTTTTATGCCACTTTTCTCTCCCCATACCTTCCTTTCATGTGTACTTAGCCACCTGTGTTGCTTTGAATCTGCTGCCAGTTCTGGCTCAAATGTGGCACAAAATCAGTACATCAGACACACCATGAAATCCCTGTGGCTGTAAATTCTAAGGAATCTTTTGACACTTCCAGCCCAAAGAACTTATTTTTGTTTCATGTTATATAAGAGTCCCCACCTCTACTCTATGTACCCCAAAAAGATAAGCTGTCCTCAGATCCTCCTTCTACCCAGGAGGGAAATAATGGATATTGCCAAGGGAACAATCAAAACTTTGAAAATGACCTGCCAATTTTGGGTAGCAGGTTCAGACAACAAGAGAGTAACAACTGGTAGAGAACCACAGCTTCTGGAAAAGATGCTCCCAGCTGACAGGGTGAGAAAAGGCGGGGAAGAACTGGGCCTGTGCTAATCCAGGAAGGTTTTTTTGTTTGCTTGTTTTTTGTATTTACTCGTGACTAAATTTTATTCATTTAAGTCAGAATTTTGATATTTAAAATAAGACTACTTTCCCTTTTCTTAATATCTATAAAAAAGACGAAGCAGGGATGCTGTGTTCTTTCTGTCCAATTCTAAATGTGATCTTTGCCATTGATTATTTGAATTCAAGAAAGCTGTACTTTTTCATCACATATAACTCACAGTTTCATTTTCACATTTTTGGATTAGACTTAATAAAACCTAAATGGAAAATAAATTCCTAAACCTGAGCCTAGGAGCATGTATAAGTTTTAAAAACAATACAAGCTACTCCAGTTTCCATTTTGGAAATTTCCAGTTTACAAGGTGATTTTCTTATTGTAAAGAAACACATAATGTGAGATCTACCCTCTTAAGTGTACAGAACATTATTTGTTTATTTTGAGATAGTATATTATTAACTAGAAGCAGCACACTATTTTGTAGCAGACTGCTACAGGTTTTTCATCTTGCATAACTAAAAGTTTATACCCATTGAACAGCATCTCCTCATTTCCCCTCCCACCAACTTCTGGCAGTCAGTATTCTACTTTCTGCTTCTCTGAGTTTGACGACGCCTCATATAAGTGGAGTCATGCAGTGTTTGTCCTTCTTTGACTGACTTATTTCACTTAGCATAATGTCCTCCAGGTTCATCTGTGTTATAGCATGTGACAGAATTTTGTTTTTAAGGCTGAAAACATTCCATTGTATGGCTATGCCACATTTTCTTTGTTCATTCATTGAGGGACATTTGGGTTGGCTCCACGCCTTGGTTATTAAGAATAATGCTGCAGTGAACATGGGAGTATGAATATTTCTTTGAGGCCCTGCTTTTAATTATTTTAGATAAATACCCAGAAGTAGGATTGCTGGATCATATATCATTCTGTTTTTAATTTTTTGAAGACCTTCATACTGTTTTCCATACTGACTAGACCATTTTACATTCCCACCAACAATGTACAAGGGTTCCAGTTTCTCCACACCCTGTCCAACACTTGTAATGTTTTGTTTTTTCATAATGGCATCTTAAAAGGTATTAGGTGATATTAGTATCTCGTGGTTTTGATTTACATAGCCTGGAACATTTTTGAGTCTTCCTGTGTCCTGCCCGGGTTATTCATTTCCAGCTACTGCTCTTCCTTTGCTCTTAGCACCCAACACCAATTGTTAGGTCCTGGATGAAGTAAAAATGTGTGTAACTATGGTCCCTGGCTATATGAATCAGGATGCTCTGGACAGGAATGAAATTATGAGGAAAATTTATTTTCTTTCATAGCATTAGTATGTGAGTAGGTAAGCCCAGGAGTCTGGTGATTCAGCAACTCTGAGACCTCTTAAGGGGCCTGAATTCTTTCCATCTTTCTTCCTTGCCGTTAATTCGGTCAGCTATGTTCTCAGACTGCCTGCCTTCCTGGTGCTGTAGTTTCAGGCATCACTCCCAGAGATAACATTCATAAAAGAACAGGAGCATCTCTTCTGTGTTTTCTTCTAAGGAATGAAGGAACCATTTCCCAGAAGTCCTTCAAGAATCCTCTTCTAGGCCGAGCACAGTGGCTCACACCTACAATCTCAACACTTTGGGAGGCCAAGGTAGGGGGATTGTTTGAGGGCAGGAGTTGAAGACCAGCCTGGAACACAGCAAGACCCTGTCTCTACAAAAAATATAAAAAATGAGTGGGGCATGGTGGCTCTCGCCTGTGGTTCCATCTGCTAGGGAGGCTGAGGCAGTAGGATCACTTGAGCCCAGGAATTTGAGGCTGCAGTGAGCTATGATCACACCACTGCATTCTCGCCTAAGTGACAGAGTGAGACCCCAAATCAAAGAAAAAAAAAAAGACTCTTAAATGACTCATTGGCTAGAACTACCCACCTCATGCCAATCCCCTGACACTGAGAATGGCATTGTGATTGGCTTTCAATAGTATTTGCCCCCAGAGATGAGGTCATCTTCCGTGAAGGTCAGATATCTACAGAAATAATTGATGTTAGCAAGAAAGAAGCAGAGAATGGGTGTTGATAGACAATGTCTGCTCTAGGGATGGGTCATTCTGCCAACATTCAGCAAATCCTTTGTCTACTCTCAAAATGCCTGGTACCAGCTAATAGTTAATGTTTTCTGAGAGCATTACTTAGAGTTTACATATGTTCACTTATTTAACCCACAAATCAACCTTTAAAGGTAGGTTCTGATGTAGTGGGTTGATACAAAAGTCATTGCAGTTTTGCCATTTTAATGCAATTACTTTTGCACCAATCTAATATATCCCCATTTTATAAATGGGGAACATGAGGCACAGAGTGGTTATGTCTTACTCACAGTCATTTGCAAGGGAGTGATAGAGCCTAGATACAAATCATGTCAGTCTGCCTCTGAGCCTACATGTATAGCCACTATACTAAACTGCCGTTTTACCTTACAAAGCAGAACAAGACCAGGTTCTCACTTTCAAGGAGTCTACAGTCTAGTCTAGGAGCCAGCAAACTTTCTCTGTAAAGGTCTGGAGACTAAATGTTAGGTTTTGCAGCAGTGTGGTCTCCGTTGTAACTACTCAGTTTTTCCATTGTAGTATAAAAACAGTTGTAGACAAGTCATAAACAAGTGTGGCTGTGTTCCAGTAAAACTTGATTTACAAAAATAGGCAGCTGACCAGATTTGTCTCATGAGGCATAGTTTGTGGACCTGAGGTCTAGTGAGTTAGAATACTGCTTACCAAATTTTAATGTTTGTGTGATTCACGTAGGATCAGTTTAAAATGCAAATTTTGATTCAATAGGTCCGGAGTAAGGCCTAGTAAAAGTGTAAGTGCTATGCTCTAAAAATGTCAAGAGCATGATTATCACCCTCCTCTGGGAGCATTTGGAGATGCCTTGTTGCAGGAACCCATTCAGCCAAGCTGTCCTGGCAAACCATACCTCCCACAGCTCCCTCCACACCGGCTGTTTGTCCAATCTAACTTTGCACCGGAGCAAGATGTGTTTTCCCAGGATGAGGAGAGGAAGGTTAGCCCACGCTGCTGGATGTGGAAGGGAATGGGAACCAGGGAAAGAATGGTAACTGGGGAGGAAGGGAAACCATGATACTTTTGTAGTTGAAGGCCTAACTGGGCGCGCTTTGCCATAACTTGGCCCCTCTGCCTCCTTTCCACTGGGAGTGCCAGAAATCACAGGGCAGCAGTCGCTCACCTGCCTTTATAGACAAGAAAATGAAACCACGAAAGGGTGAATTTCAGCTAGCCTATTGCCATCACTCTTTTATGGTATAAAGGATGAGAGAGGCGGTGAGGGAGACATTGCCCCAAACATGATGTCCACATCCTGAGACTTGCCTGATATTTCATATTACACAAAGACAACATTGACTGGTTTAAGAGAAAAAAAAAAAAAAGGAAATCCAGAAGAATGTTTTAATTATCAAGCATGAAACAAGTGAAAATCATCAGAATCTTTTTCCTTCTGTGACTTGGTGGCAACAGTCTGTAAAGCCAAGGCCACCATGAAGTGGTAGGGGAAATTTGGGCACCCAGTCACCTTGGCAGACACACGATGCTATTTTCAGACTTGTGGAGCCTTTGCGCTGCCTCCCTGTCATCCTCACCTGTCTTCTCTGGTCTGAAAGTCCGTTTTAACTCTGCTTTGTTGGAGGCAGAAACAAGCATGTGACAGGCTGCAGAGAATTACTCCTGGCTCTGATGTCTCTTCACCAGCTTGACAAAACCTGGTTTCTCCACCTGTCTTTACTCTCTAAGCCTTACCTGCAAGCGCTTCCATGAAAGCCACCACCACACCATCTCTGGGATGCAGAAGGTTAGGAGGGAAGAATTAAAAAAACAAAACGAAGGTAACAGTATCAAGATCCAAACTTAGAAAACATTTCTTGAAGTGACATTATCTGCTCCTTTTAACCCCATCCCTTTGTCACCAGTGTTTGTTTAGGAAGTGTAAGCTAATTTTAATATTAAAATGTAGTGATTAAGAAGGTAAGTTGTGAATAATGTATGAGTCATCCACACTTTTGTCTTTTTTCCCACCTTATGTTCCATGCTGCACCCTGTTATAAGCAGAGTTGACTGTGATTACTTCCAGAAACTTTGATTAACCCATGAGAGTAAAGACCTAGCTCGATAAACACAGAAGTCCCTGATTGCAGACAAAAGGACTCAAATATCAACAAACACAATGATTTGTTTATACTGTGTTCAACTGGATGTGGTGACTTGTGAGCATAGGTAATCAGCCCTTTTGCCCGCACCCCTGGGTAAAGAATCATTCTACTCCTGAAACTATCAAAAAGATTAACCATGAATGTTGATATGAAATATCTGCTTTTCATGCCCTGACACTAAGGAGAATAGACCTTATTAAGGAAGGAAAAACACTTTTGGAGTGTACCTCCGTTACACATGCTGCTTGCATGGAATCCAAATTCAGTGAGCTGACGGCAGGCCAGTTCCTTGCCACTTTGTAAAGTTTACCCTCTGTTATCTATAAATGCAAGTGGCTTATTCAAGAATAGCAAGGGCAGCTCTCATTAAGGACTCATGCATCTCCAGGAGAATCATATGGGCTTGGCTGGCAGTAGAATATTTTCTTGGGGACAGAATGTATTATAGATGATTTAGGCAGGAGGTTAGATGAGAAAGTTCCACAAAAATCTAGGGATTATTTATTCTGCCCAAACCACCATGTTCCTTCCTGCTTTCATTTTTTTTGTTCATGCCCTTCCTTCCACGTGGTAGATTACCTTCTCTCCTCCGGCTGGGCAGGTAGGCTGCCTCTGCCCATAAGGACCAATTCAAGTTCCCTTTTCAAGAAGCACTGTCTTATTGCACCAGCCAAAACTCTCCCCACTTTCTTTTTAGTTATTTATACTGCCTCTCTAGTCAATGTGCATGTATATGAAGTCCTCAGTAAGAGATTATAATTCTTCAAGGGCAACAAACATAACTTTTATCTTTTTTAGTCCTATTATGTCCTTATGCCCCCCAACTATATGTGTATACCTAGTGCATGATAGGTACAAAATAAATATTAAAGTTTACTTAATTAAAGATTGTTTATTTAAGAGGCAAAATTTGTGAATAAGGCTGGATCTTGATACTGTTCCTTTCATTTCGTTTATTCCTTTCTCCCGACCTTCCACATCCCAAAGATAGTATGCTGGTGACTTTTATGGAAATGCTTGCAGGTAAGGCTTGAAGTGTGAAGATACGTGGAGAAACCACTGTAAACCTCTTTGAGATTAACCACTTATTTCAGTGGAGGGCACTGGCTAATTTGTACCAGACCTGCCCCAGACCGTTTTGTACATCTTGCATGTGGGTGGGGACCCAAAAAGTTTCCTTTTCAGTGGATTTATTTGGATGAGACAAAGAAATCTGTTGCTCAAATGCTTTCATCAGAGGCTACCCCCTGTTCAGGTGTGTACCCTGCATCCATGTGGGTTTGCAGATAGCATATGACATTTGCAGCGCCAGAGCTCATTGCCACAGATCAAAGGGAAGTAAGCATGCATATGTGGATGCAGCGGGAATAGCTGCGGTCTTTCTGCTGAAGAGCAGGGTTATATACCTCCTATTAGAAATCTAGAGAGGACTGAGGCAAGAGCTTGTATTGAAACAAGCAAACTCCACGTACGGTTTTGGACATGGAAGAAGGAGTACTGTTGGGGTGGAATGAGCTCAGTTTTTAATAAGATTAGGATTTCTGTGGATTTTTCCCAAGTGATAGAAATTTTCTTCATCTAGCAGGCAGCCTCACCCAATTACATCTCTATGTTCATTTCTGAAACTCCTTTGTTAAAAACAAAACTAAATAGCAACAGAGAAGAAACTTTCTTCAAAAAACTCTTATATCTGTCATTTCTCCTGTTCTCACGGAACTTCAAAATTGCTTTTTCTTTATTCCTTTTTTTTTTTTTTTCTATATCAGCTCATCAGTCTTTGTAGGTGACTTGGCTACCCCACTAATCTGATTGTCTTTTTGATAGTTAAATCAATATGGACACCAACTTAAGGCCATATGTGAACCTTAAATGCATGATATTCCCTGTACTTGATTTCACAATTGATATTGTGTGAGGGAAGTTGGCCAAATATTCTCTTCTGTGAAGTCAGAATAACCACCGACCCTAAGAATCAACATTTTGACCAATTCTTTATATGTTGCAAACTATTCACACAACTAGAAAGTTTAGCCGTTCACATCTCTTCCCCTGGTTTTAAGTCCCAGCTTCTGAGACTCAGAAAGTTTAGTCACTTGAACTTTCTGTGGAAAATCTGTTGTAAAAACAGTTCAGACATTGGAAAATATAAAATAGCCCCCAGAGATCCTGATAAAGCTTCCTCTCCCCAAATCCCTCTACAGGTTTATCCATGAGAAACTTTCTGAAAACTGATGAGAAAATACTGAGTAATTAATGCTGAAATGGGAAAGATGGTAAGTAAAAGCAAAAACCTGTTGATGGCATCTGTTCACATAGTTCCATGTGCCTTTTTACTCACCTGCACTGATATGCAATGTAATGAAGTTTCCTTTTCAAACATAAAATGTAATTAAACAAAGCTTATCTTAAATTGGCTGGACCCACACAACTTGATTGAGACGTAAACAGCTGTCTTCATTTTGAAGCACCTACACTAGTCAAGCTTCTTTCTAACCTGCCCTTAGCGTTTGCCTGTTGGTCTGTCTTCCCTACTGGACTGTTAATCCCTTGGAGGCAGATTGTCTTGTTTCCCAGAGTTTTTCCAGCATATACCATGGCAGACAATTTTCTCCTTATCTATTCTATCTCGTAAGCCTCATCTAGTGCCTCCATCCTCGGGTGCATAGCCTAGTGACAGGCATGTAACAGATTTTGCCTGCAAGCGGTTGCTGAGCCATAAATGAAGTTGGCAACCTTCTTGTGGCAGTGAGTAACATATTTCTTTCCTCCCAATAGGCTTGGAATCCTCATCCCCATCTGGCAATTTTCTATCTTTTCTACACTCACAGTGGAGCCCACACCCCTCACAACCCCCTTGACTAAACCAGATGACAGCAAGAATGCCTAGTTCCAAGTGAACAAGGGTGAAGCCTTAGGCTCTTGTCTCCTCCAGACCTCCTCTCTGCTGTGAAAATATACTGGGGGTGGGGGGTGGGGGAGTACTTAACCTCAAACTGAGAAAAAGGATGTCCTGAGCAAGTTTCATAGCATAGCAGCTCCCATCTGAAATGTGAAGCTTTGAAGGCCTGTTGCTACAGTAACCAGCTAGCTCCTGACTCCAATGCCTGTCTAATCTAAGGTGGAAATGTCCCAGAAACAGACCCCAGGCTGGCAGCTCTTAACTATGACCCATCTCATAAGCACATATCCAGCTGTAGCCTCTTGGTTGCCAGGGTGAAGGGGCCTCTGTATCGCCACAGGGAAAAAATCTGATGAATTCTGGGCTCAGAAAGGGTGTTGCTTTTTTTTCCACTAACAGACTCTGCAACCCAGTCCCTGGTGAAAGGGCTCCACACACCCCCGTTTTGTGTGTATAATGCTGAGCTAAAGTGGGAAGGAGCAGTAACACCAAAGGAGGCTAATTCTCTTCCTGTCAGTAGGAGAGTCTGTGCCCCCAGTACGTGAAAAGGGAAAAATCAGCCTTCTGGAAGCACCTTCTTACCACAAGAAAACAGGTGATTCAGAGTATCTTCGAGACTCAGCCAGATTGTGTCTAACTCTTCAGGCAATAGGAGCCATTTCAGAGAAGGGATTTTTTTTTTTTTAATCATTTCGTTCTTTGGAATTGTCACAGGATTATGATGTGGATTCTCATAAAAATTTCCCTCACCCGAAACCCACCCAAAAGAAAGGCAGTGAAATGGGGAGGAACACACATTTGCCTGGCCTCAGAAGAACTGCCTTGTAGTCATGGGTTCTAGTGATCTCGGACCAATCTCTTCCCTTCCCTGGACCTCAGTTTCTTCCATACAAAGAAGTTGAAGTGGATCATAGAAAAGTCGCTGTCCAGCTTGGTAATATCAGATAGGGAGCGGAAGCTGTCTGTTAGTGCATGGCCAGATTCCGGAACAACGATGATGATCTCCATGTTTCTCCTAAAAATGAATCTCATCTCAGTAGAGATTTCTTCCACCTCATTTGGGTCTCAATTTAAGGAAGGAAGAAAGGAAAGAAACCTTGGGATTCTCCTCTTGAAAGGAATATACTTGACTTTCTCTAGGCTTCTAGGATAAAACTTCCTATCCTTCATTTTTCCTCTTTAAACCTGCCAAAATCAAGTTGACTAAAGATACTATAGAGATATGTAAAAGAAGCTGCATCCTTAAATTTTCATGGAGTCCAAGAGCCTGCTCACCGTCAGTTAGCCTTTCCCAGGATGGTGGTGGCACTGATCATCCAAGTCACACTTTTATGTTCATGCCCCACAGTGTTTCCCATCAGCCATCTCATTTCATCTTTTCATCATTGCTCTGAGGAACAGATTTCACACATGTAGAGGACTTTTTATATCACAAAGTATTTCATCTCCAATGTCTTATTTAGATCTTGACAATCACTGTTTAAGGTAATTTGGCAAGTTATTAATACTCATGTCCTCATTTTGCTGAAGAGGAAACCGAAATGCAGAGAGTTTGTCTTCTGCCCAAGATCTCTCGCCCAGTTTATTGGGAGGCAGCAGCACAGGGATTAAGAACATGGGCTATGCTGACAACCAACCAGGTAGAATCCCAGCTCTGCCAGTAGTTAGCTCTGTGTCCTTAGGAAAGTAATTTCACACTTCTGTGGTTTAGTTTTTCTTGTCCATTAAATGCTTATAAGAATAGTGCTTTCCTCACAGAGATTGGGTGGGCAAGGGAGCTAAATGAGCTAATATATTTAAGAACAACCTCTAGCACACAGTGCATAATAAATGTCATTATTATTAGCAAAGCCAGGACCTGGGTCTTCCAGCTTCTAGCTCAGTGGCATTTCTGCTGCCCTACACCAGGACTATCCTTTGTATACAGGTGTGAACCTAAAGTCTTCAGTGTTTCAATGAAAAGTTCACCCAAGGTCTTTCTGTTCAGTAAGTCTAGAGCTAAGGGCTCCTGGCCCTCTGTTCAGTCCTTTTGCTGTTAAACCACACTGCCCTCCGTTGCTCTGGGCAGAATGTCAAACCTTACGTTTTTAAAATTTATAAACCAAGCACTCTTATTTGATATTACTGACAGCCCAAAGGCAGATGCTCCCACTCTTCTGGGGAAGGGGGTCTTCTAATCTGCCATCTTAAGGAGAGAAAACGGCTTGATTGGGTAACTCACTGCAGTGGGCACATATTTATTACTGTCTCCCGGCCTTTTCTCCTGCTGTTTGTCCGCTGGAATTACCACTAGTGCCAGGCCATTTGAATATTTGACCATTTGTCTTAGAGTTCTCTGAGTACAAATCTTGTTTTCCATACCTTTATTAGGTACTTCTTAAGAATGAAGACTGTTGCATGTTGGTTTGTACTCTCTCCTGCACATCAAAAATGCTTTCGTAAATAGATACACAAATGTTTCTTGATTCATAAATTGATTGACTGTTTGATGCACTAATGGTCACCTCTAAGTGGTTAACAGTTGTCTCCTCCCATCTCATAGTTGCAAGTTTCAGATGATCAAAGAATGCCTAGGTGGCATTCAACAGTACAGTGCCTCAGTAAAGGTAGAAGTTTTAGGAGCTGTATGTGCAAGAGTGGAAGAAGTTCTCTCTGCACCCACAGGAGGTCATTTGCTACAAAGCCTCAGAACCTGGCCTCTGCCTTGTCAACCTGCATGCTGTGTGCATGGAAAAACAGGCCTGAGCCAGGGCTCACCCTGTCACCCAAAGTCCACTCCACGTAGTGTGCCTGAACCAAACATGACCTTGTTCTACAGTTCAAAACAAGTGAAAGTCACCTGCTGGGGTCACTTGGTAATAACGTCCTGTGACAGAAGGGGCTCTGCTTAAAGGGCAGCTCAAATCCAGGCATTAAAATAACCTAAATGGCGTCGTTTTCTGATCAAATTCCTTTCCCTGTCGGGCTTGTGATTTTTGAGCCTGAGAATGTCCCTCGCAGCTCAGGTTTCTCTGTTGTCACCCTGGTCTCAGGCCTGGAACGCAGGCTCTGGCCATTGAGGTCCGATGTAACTATGTCACAATCCCAAAATGGAGAGACATGATCTCATAGATGGTGCAGCAGTCGGGCACCAGTGTGTGGCTGGCAGGCACAGCTCAGAATGCAGCCCTGGGCATATTCCACATCCACAGTTCTCAGTGGACACAGGGTCTGATGCCCCAGGCTCCAAGCTGTGCTCCAGTAAGTTAGGGTCTTGCACATCTTCATGCTCAGGAGTAGGGACAGGAAGACAGAGGCTGGGATGGAGATGGGCTCACTTCTGGGCCAGTCCGGTTGGTTTTCAGAAAGGTGATTCCAGGTCACAAGGCCCTTGAGCACCTGGAGGGTTTAGGCAGAGTGCAGAGAGCAGCCATTTACATGAGAAGGCCCCACCCTGGAGGCAGCGCTGGAAGCCATCCTTCCTTAACTGGGCCTCTGGGACAGGTGGGGCCTAGTGGCCTGTGAGGTAAACAGCCCTTTCAGCACTTAGAGAATGAGACCTCAAGGGGAAACCATTAACCCTTTCCTAGAGTAATAGCATCAAAGTCCTAACCATGTTGATCATGAAATCTCATTTGAATTCAGAGGAGCACCTTCTTATCCAGCCTTGAGGAATCAGGCCACTTCCTTCTTGATTAGCCTCTTCACACCCCTTATTTCCCATGGCTCTTTTGTGAGATGCTTTTGTTCCAACCAAGCCATTGCCAGTTAGGCCATGCCCACCCCTGCCGACTCCCTCTGCTTGCTCTTTCCTTGCCTAAACAGTCTGCCTCTCTCATTTTGCCTCGTCCTTTGCTCAAGGTCCACATTAAACTCCCCCTGCTCACCCAGGCATCTCTGAGTGCCTGAGTCCCCATTTCTGGAGCTCCTTCAGAACCAGTGTCTGTGCCATGCATTGGATTCTTGGCACACACCTCCTTCTACCATCAGTACCTTCTCTTGTGTAGATGAGTGCGTGTCCCTTAGGAGTGTCCTCTAGCACAGACTGTGTTTTATCTTTGGGTACTCCCAGAGCCTAGCAATGAGCCTTGCACACAACACTGACTCTTGAGAATGCTCTTAAACTCTGAAGGCATCTTAGAATCAAAACCTAAGACCACATCCAGGAACACAGCCTCGTTCCCCCGTCTCCCAGTGTCCTTACACACCAAGCACACGCCTGAATGTGAAGCCTTCTCATTTGTTCTTTCCTCTACCTGGCATGGTTCACTCCCCTACTCCAGTGTCACTGCACAAATGCCACTTTCTCAGGCTTTCCTGACCACCCTGTCTAAAAAATAGCATTCCTTATCCTGTAATGCCTATCCTGCTGATTTTTCTTCATGGCACTTACTATTGATTTATTTTCTGTTATACTATATTACATTACACTACATTTAATCGTTTTAATTGACAAAACTGTATAGATTTATTGGGTACAACATGACATTTTGATATATGTATACATTATGGAATGGCTAAATCAAGTTATTTAACATATGTTTTATCTCACATCATTTTTTGTGGT
This sequence comes from Chlorocebus sabaeus, assembly GCF_047675955.1. Taxonomy (NCBI): domain Eukaryota; kingdom Metazoa; phylum Chordata; class Mammalia; order Primates; family Cercopithecidae; genus Chlorocebus; species Chlorocebus sabaeus. Next base: position 126,537,780 of record NC_132904.1, on the reverse strand, counting down.
GAGAACACTTAAAATCTACTCTCTGAGCAATTTTCAAATATACAATATATTGTTAACTGTAATCACCATGTTGTACAATAGATATCTTGAACTTATTCCTCCTGTCGAACTGAAATTTTGTGTCCTTTGACCAGCATCTCCCCAATCCTCCAACCCTTCAGCCTGTCAGCCGCCGTTTTACTCGGTGGTTCTGTGAATTCAGTTCTTTAGAGTTCACATTTACGTGAGACCATGCAGTGTTTGTCTTTCTGTGCCTGGCTTACATCACTTCAGGTTACACTATATATGTTTAAATCTTTCATTGTGTGTGGTTCCCATAAGAATGCAAGCCCCATGAGGGCCAACACCTTGCTTTATTCACAGCTCACCCTACAGCTCTGCCTTCAGCAGTCTGAGGAATATCGTAGGTGCTCACTATTTGTTGAATGAGTGGATAGGTGAATGAATGAGCAAATGAATGTTTTTCTGTAAATCAAGGACCACTCTGTGTGATAATGTGACATGCAGCCCACCACGGGATGATATTAGGCTTCTTTTCATAGAACCGAAGAGTATTTGAACTATAAAGGTCCTTGAAAGTAGGTCACCTTCCCAATTGTACAGAGTAGGAAACTGAGTCCCAGAGAGGGACTCAGATGGAAATGAACACTTGGAAAGTTAATATCTTTGATTTCTAATACTTCTTCCTAGAGCATAGTCCGACGTAACAGTTCATCTGGCGAGATTCTGAGTTACCAATTTTCTATAGGTTTTGCATTAAAATAATTTTATAAAAGCAAACGAGAACAAGGCCAATAGCATAAAATTTCACTCCTTCACACTCCCAAGTGTTTTTCGAGGCATTACGGAAAAGGAAGCATCTATGCTGGTTGGTCCAGCATCCCTTTAGAAGCTTAGAGCTGCAGAAATACTGTTGGAATATCGTTTCTTTATTCTTCCCATTCTTAGTGTGTTGGGCCGAACCCTGAGGACTGTCTGCCTTGGAACAGAGAGGAAATCCAAGCATATGTGCAAAGCTGAGCTGCCCTTTCAGCCCCAGGTCTTCAATGGGCCTTCTCCCCAGGCACCTGCGAAATGCCAGCAGGGTCATTGCTGGTGGAGGGGTCCCACTCAGTGCACCCCTAGGAATGGCTCAGCCGCACTGTGGGTGTAAACATTAATCACACAACAGCCATTGTACATACTCCTTTTTTATTCTCCAGAGAGTGCCAGGAAAAGTCCTGCCCAGTCAAAAGTCTTCTTGTAGCTGGGCATCGAGAGTAATTGCCCCTCTCTCTCCTTGTAAGATTATGTTTGACAGCAATGAAAACCAACAGTTTAATAGCAGTAATCTCTTGGCAGGACAGATTGATATGAGCCTTGTCCCAAAACAAAGTAATCCTTTCAGGGAAGTGTATTTCAAGTTGAGCTCACGTTCCCAAGATGCTGAGATTCTTATGTGGCTGACACAGGAGCCGAGGCTGAGCCCCAGCCAGGGACATCCAACGATTGCCAGTAACACTACGGAGCTGAGTGAAGATTCAGGGGCTGAGTGTGCTCCTGAGTGCTTCAAACTGGGGGACCTGGAAACACCAGGGGACTCCTGGGGAAAGGCTGTCAACTCCAGCCTGCTCTTCCTAAATGGCCTTGTTAGTGACTTCAACCCTAGCGGTGAGGCATGTGGGTCAGAATAACATTCCCTTTCTTTTCCCTTCACCTCTTTTGTCTCCATGATTCCTCTCCATAACCTCTTTATTTGCTGCCTAGAGGAGCTTTCTGGACATTTTGTTTCCAGGAATGATGATATGTCACCTGTGCCTGACAACTTATGACCTCACATGCCTCTGGTCTTCTACGCCAAGGTAGCTGTAAAGACTTGCTTTCTAGGCTGGGTTTGCCTGCACAGGCCCACTGAACCACTCAAACCTCAGAGGTGGAAGTGCCCAGCGGTCCTCGTGGTCAGTCGGCGATAACGGAGTCATTTCCGCAGCCCAACTTCTGAAATTCCACAAGAGGGCACCCAAGGTCTCCCAGGTCTGGCCACACCCGGTGGCCGTGAGGCCGGAAGGTGGCGCTGTTGCTTTAGCCATCAAGAAAGGCAAAGCTGTGAACACCGGGATGGGGCCATCCCTGGGTGCGGAGGGTGATACCTAGAGGCGATGCTGTGCCCGTGGCGGCCACACGGTGCCACCCACTCCGGGGAGCGAAGCCAAGCGCCGGACGCGGGGTATGGGAGAGAAAAGCCACCTGACTCAAGGGAGGGCTCTGGGTGAGGAGCCAGCGTCCTTCCGGCTCCGATTCCCGTTGCTCTGCTGCTTTGCCCGGAGGCGTGGAAGGAAGTCATTCCCTCTTCTCCCCCCACGGCTTCCTAGGCCTTCCGTGTGGTCAGCGGAAACTCACAAACTCTCTGGTGGCAGGTGAGCTTTGGATTCAGGAATGAAAAGACAAAGCCCTGTCCTGGGTGAATGGAAAGGGGAGGCAGGCGCATCATCCGAAAGTCCCCGTGTGAGGAGAGACGTGGCGGCACAGAGGTGCACATAGCAGCCCCCAGAAGAAGGACTTCCCCCAGCCTGGGGAAGCCAGGCTGGCAGGGCTGGGCCAGCGAAGCCTTCCTGGTGGTTCTAGGCAGTTTTAGGTGTTAGGAGTCGCCTTGGGAAAGAGGAGGAAAAGGCAGTGTAGGCCAGGAAGGCGGTGATGAGGATGCAGGGAGCAGATGAGCTGGGTTGCAGGCTGGGCCCCCATGGCCCTCTATGGGTTTTGTGATCAACATGCTTGTTGTTTGCGGAGTTACAACAAGCAATGGTGGCCCTAACACATACATTCTTTTATAGGTCCATAAATCTGCATTCATAGAGATGAATGAGTAATCCCCAGGGTGAAGGAGAACTGGAAGAGATACTGGAGCCAGGTCCACCCTTGGCCAGGTTTTACCTTGACTTGGCGTCATCACTAGGCACTGGGTTTTTTGTCTCTCCTTCTTCCCTGACCAAGAAATACACCAAATTCATTATGATATTGACTTGTCATGATCTGAAATTGAAGAGCAACCATATATTTATTTGGCAAGATAAATACACACATTCTTTACAAAAGATTAGTAGCCGCCAGTTTCTGAAAGCATATATTGTCATTTATTTGTCAAAACAAAGCTACATGCCCACATGGTATAGATGGGAAAGATGAGGCCCAGAGCTCAGGTGCATGGCTGAGGTCACCCAATTCGGCGATGGTGGTGCTGGCACTTCTGTCTGGGCTGCTTCACCTGGCCACACACTGTCCACTCCATGCAGGCCGCACCTCTCTGCGGCCTAGCAGGGTTTATCACCCAGCTTAGTATCACTAGTACCGAGCACACTCATTCTGTGAAAGACACGGCACCGTGATCTGTAGGGTCTAAAGCTAAGAGTCCATGTCACATACAGAATGGCACTGTTCACAGAAAGAGGACAGATGCTGCACGGCTGGTCTCAGTTGTTCATTCTGAACCCCCACACTCCAGCGTGAGTACCAAATGGTCATGAGCATTGATGGAGCATACCGTGTACCCTGAGTTCTAAAGACACAGGACTGTGTCTGAGCAGCCACAACAGAACACCATATCAAGTGGCTGATAAGAAAAAAAAAAAAAAACCTTTCTCACAATCTGGAGACCAAGGTTCAATGTCAAACGATGGCCCGTTTCCTCATAGACCCTATCTTCTCACTGTAGCCTCACATGTCAGAAGAGATAAACAAGCTCCCTTACGCCCCTTTTATAAGGGCACTCATCCCATTCATATGGGCTCTACCCTCAAGACCAAATCACCTCCCAAAGGCTCCACCTCCTAATATCATCACCTTGGTGTTTAGGATTTCAATCTGTAAATTTTGGGGGGACACAAACGTTCAGACCAAGGATAGGATGGGTTCTCAAATGTACTACTTTATATGATTAGCAACCACAGCACGTGGCTAGAGCAGTAAGATGCTTGTTGGCATTTGTGACTATGTTGCAGGAAGGGCCATCCAAGAGTGTCTATGACTTGGTGCACCCTCAGTTCAAATGGCATCTTTCCCAGATGCTCAGTCTCCAAACAGAAAGCAGCCTGCAGTTTCATGTTTTAAAGTTTCAGCTACAGAGATCCTTTGCCAGTGTATTGAAGTTTGTGCAGAGAATGTTTTTAATCAACAAAATGTACTGAAGTGATGTGCAAAGTTCCAGGAAGGAATAAAGCCCACCAATGAGGCAGAGAGAAGTGGAAGTCTAGCAAAGACAAATGAAGTATCCCATGCTCGACTTCACTGGAAAGAAGCTAAATCCAGCATGAGGACTGTGAAAAAACACAGTTCCTGAGGAGAGAGCAAATGACAAGCAAATGGTCCACAGAATAACATATAAATTAGCCTCAGACTTCCTGAGAGAAGCTAAAGAGACCATGTCTCCAAAGCTCACAATCGCTGGACGATGATATTAAATCCCAAAGAGGGGAAATAACTTGCTCTAATAGCAATAGCTAACATCAGAGATGGCTCACAGCACGTCAAGGCCTGGTTTCAATGCTCTGTGTGGATTCACTCACTTAATTCTCCCGAAGACTGCATGAAGTGTGAGGATCCCCACCCCATGTACAGATGGAGGAGTTGAAACTTGGAGAGAGAAGTAACTCACCCCACTTACCCAGTTAGTAAAGGGCAGAGCTGGGATTCAAACCAGGCAGCCTAGCTCCCAGTGGATCCTCGCAACCAATTTATTTATTGCCAGCTCCAAGTACAGCAGCAAATCAACAACGGAGCCAAAATTAAAACTCTGATAATGACCCAGCTCCTAGTCTCTGTTCTTTCCACCATTTCAGTCTTTCCCCAAATAGGTCCAGAAGACTCTCTCCTCAGAGCAGTGGCCCTTGCTGGTCCCTCTGTCTGAATGCTCCCCTCTTAGATTTGCAAAGAGCCTGCCCCTTCAATTGCTTTTCTGACCACCCCCAACAAAATAGCAACACCCGCCCACTCTCTGTAACCCTGGCATGTCTACTCCCTACTCTGCTTCATTCATTGATAACCGTATCACCACCTACTATACTATTACTATATTTACTTTTTTTTTTTTTTTTTTTTTTTTTTTTTTTTTTTTGGTTTAGTGTCTTCTCCTACTAAAATGCAAGCTTCACAAAGAGAAACATCTTTGCCTTCTTCCATGCTAATATCTCCAGTGCCTGGCACATATAAACATTTGGTAAACATTTAATGAATAACTAAATGAATAAAGAAGTGGGCAAATCATAAATAAATAAATTGCATGTACAAAGCAAAGAACTCAGGCAGTCCGTGCCATGGGTCAGAAGTCCTACTTGATAGCTTGTTACTGAGATGCTATGCAAACATCCAAATCCAGTTCAAATTCTACCTCCTTCAGGAAATCTTCCAAATATTTCCACTCACTGAGTTACTAACTGAGAGCTGAGTCACTCCAGGAATTTTCTATTAAGCTGTAGGAACTTCTGAAAGGGAGGATGTAATATATCAATTACCAGCAATTAACACTTTTGAATATATTAAACAATACATGTACAACATTTTATAGATAACAGATCTGAACTAAAATACAGCTGGCATGGAGTGGCACAAAGAACATGCCAGTCATAGTGCTAGGTACTTTGCATGCTGTACTAATTGCTAAATATTCCCAACTTTGTGCCTTCCTGGCACCTGTGAGAATTGTACTTCCCAGACTCTTCCTGGTTGAGTGATACCATGTGACCAGTTCTAGCCAATCAGACATGAGCAAACCTGCTATTCACTTTTTAAAGTGCTAATGAGACATCCTTCAGAGCTCTCTTTTCCTTTTGGCTTAGTCAACCAGTAACCTTCAAAAAAGTGGTTACGGGGCTGCTCAGTCAGCCTGAGTCCCTGAAGACCCCTATGTCTCCAGTCTTATCCCAGCTAAACTGCACAGCAATGTTTTGAGGTAATCTGTGCTATCTTCATTCTACAGATAAAGGAAAGGGCTCCGAGATAAGAAGTGATTTGCCCAAGTCACACAGGTAGTAAGCAACAGCCAGGAGTGGAGGACAGGTCTGATGCTAGAACCTGTAACTTTTACCTACTCGTATTCTCTCTCCCAGTCTTACAGAATAAAAATAAGGAATATGACAATGGGAATATCAGCTGTTTCCTGGAAAACAGAAGCTTTGTTTGGGCACCACAGCTTTGGGCTGTTGGGGGTTAAGAAGAGTCAATAGGACACTGGGATCATGGGAAATAATTATAAAAACTGGTGGTGTAAGGCAGGAAGTGCCACTGACAACATTCTCCCAGTTTGTATTTTTGTTTGTTGGAGAATTAGAATCCTTGGTCTTTGGTAGACAAAAACTACATGATTATCTCAATAGATGCAGAAAAGGCCTTCAACAAAATTCAACAGCCCTTCATGCTAAAAACTCTCAATAAACCAGCTATTGATGGAACGTATCTCAAAATAAGAGCTATTTATGACAGACCCACAGCCAATATCATAGTGAATGGGCAAAAACTGGAAGCATTCCCTTTGAAAACTGGCATGAGACAGGGATGCCCTCTCTCACCACTCCTGTTCAACATAGTGTTGGAAGTTCTGGCCAGGGCGATCAGGCAAGAGAAAGAAAGGATATTCAATTAAGAAAAGAAGAAGTCAAATTGCCCCTGTTTGCAGATGTCACGATTGTATATTTAGAAAACCCCATCATCTCAGGCCAAAATCTCCTTAAGCTGATAAGCAACTTCAGCAAAGTCTCAGGATGCAAAATCAATGTGCAAAAATCGCAAGCATTCTTACACACCAATAACAGACAGAAAGCCAAATCATGAATGAATTCCCATTTACAATTGCTACAAAGAGAATAAAATACCTAGGAAAACAACTTACAAGGGATGTGAAGGACCTCTTCAAGGAGAACTACAAACCACTGCTCAACGAAATGAAAGAGGACACAAACAAATGGAAGAACATTCCATGCTCATGGATAGGAAGAGTCAATATCATGAAAATAACCATACTGCCCAAGGTGATTTATAGACTACCCCATCAAGCTACCAATGAGTTTCTTCACAGAATTGGAAAAAACTGCTTTAAAGTTCATATGGAACCAAAAAAGAGCCCGCATTGCCAAGACATTCCTAAGCGAAAAGAATAAAGCTGGAGGCATCACGCTACCTGACTTCAAACTATACTCCAAGGCTACGATAACCAAAATAGCATGGTACTGGTACCAAAACAGAGATATAGACCAATGGAACAGAACAGAGGCCTCAGAAATAACACCACACATCTACAGCCGTCTGATCTTTGACAAACCTGACAAAAACAAGAAATGGGGAAAGGATTCCATATTTAATAAATGGTGCTGGGAAAACTGGCTAACCATAAGTAGAAAGCTGAAACTGGATCCCTTCCTTACACCTTATGCAAAAATTAATTCAAGATGGACTAAAGACTTAAATATTAGACCTAAAACCATAAAAACCCTAGAAGAAAACCTAGGCAATACCATTCGGGACATAGGCATGGACAAGGATTTCATGACTAAAACACCAAAAGCAATGGCAACAAAAGCCAAAATTGACAAATGGGATCTAAGTAAACTAAAGAGCCTCTGCATAGCAAAAGAAACTACCATCAGAGTGAACAGGCAACCTACAGAATGGGAGAAAATTTTTGCAATCTACCCATCTGACAAAGGGCTAATATCCAGAATCTACAAAGAACTTAAACAAATTTAAAAGAAAAAAAATCAAACAACCCCATCAAAAAGTGGGCAAAGGATATGAACAGACGCTTCTCAAGAGAAGACATTTATGCAGCCAACAGACACATGAAAAAATGCTCATCATAACTGGTCATCAGAGAAATGCAAATCAAAACCACAATGAGATACCATCTCACACCAGTTAGAATGGCGATCATTAAAAAGTCAGGAAACAACAGATGCTGGAGAGATAGCATGTGGAGAAATAAGAACACTTTTACACTGTTGGTGGGACTGTAAACTGTTTCAACCATTGTGGAAGACAGTGTGGCGATTCCTCAAGGATCTAGAACTAGAAATACCATTTGACCCAGCAATCCCATTACTGGGTATATACCCAAAGGATTATATATCATGCTACTATAAAGACACATGCACACGTATGTTTATTGTGGCACTATTCACAATAGCAAAGACTTGGAACCAACCCAAATGTCCATCAATGATAGACTGGATTAAGAAAATGTGGCACATATACACCATGGAATCCTATGCAGCCATAAAAAAGGATGAGTTCATGTCATTTGTAAGGACATGAATGAAGTTGGAAACCATCATTCTGAACAAACTATCACAAGGACAGAAAACCAAACACCACATGTTCTCACTCATAGGTGGAAATTGAACAATGAGAACACCTGGACACAGGGTGGGGAACATCACACGCCAGGGCCTGTCAGGGGCTGGGGAGCTGGAGGAGGGATAGCATTAGGAGAAATATCTAATGTAAATGGCGAGTTGATGGGTGCAGGAAACCAATATGGCACATGTATACATATGTAACAAACCTGCACACTGTGCACATGTACCCTAGAACTTAAAGTATAATTTTTTAAAAAAGTATATATATAAAAGACTTCTTGGTCTTTGGTTTGATTCTTTCTCACTGCACATGCATCAATCAGGAAGTCAACACATATAGAGTGAGCTCTTCCTTTGGGTGTGCACTGTGCTGAGGGCATCTTGATGGACCCAGCACTCACAACCCCACTTTCAAGGACCTGCAGGCTTTTCTGTTGACCCCCACTTCTGCTTTAAGCTTTTAAACTTCTGTGTGGTTCTATTCCTTGTGCACCCAGAGTTCTACTTGTTCATGTGGTTGTTAGGTATAGAGATGGGAAAGCGTATCTGAATACACGATACAGAGATATGTTACATATGTGAACCTGGAGGATCGGGAGTAGGATACCATCTGTCTCTAGTCTCATATTCCGTTTTTAAAGGAGGGAAGATATAAATGTATTTCCACCAACATGGAGATTCATTAGGAGAAAGGGGCAGAGAATCGGATTCTGAAAAGGAGCCACTATAAATACTATAACCAAACAGAATCTGCCAGGCTAGAGGGAATTGCACCTCCTCACTGCACAAGATTAGCTAATGCCAGTGAAGCTATTGGAGTGCTTCTGAAGAAATCAAATTGTTGTTGTTATGATTATGCTGTTAGATATTTCTTTCTTGAGATTCTAAATGGGTTTGTTTAGTGCCTTATTGGTCCATTCCTGCATCTCTGCTTCCAGAACCCAAGAACAAGTTTTCTGGATCACATAGGCTCCTCTGCTGCTTCCTCAGAAACAGAGAAGGTACTTGGTGCTGAAGAAAGAGAAAGAGACAGAGACTGGGAAGGAGAAGGAAGTCGGCACAGAAAGAAGAAAGAGGCACAAGAAAGAGAGAAGGGGAACTAAAAGCAAGAGGTAAGAACAGATCTCAGTTCTTCATTTCTGCTTGAGGACTCATTGAGGCATTGCATTGGTTTAGGAGAGCAAATGAGGTGTGACGTGTTATAGAAAGTGGATCTTAAAGCTCTTACTGTAAATAACCCATAATAAGTAAAACTTTTACTAGGCAAGAAAAAAGGTATCTAAAGAGAAAAGAGACATTGACCTACATAGAACAGACCATTATTGTAGAAATGGGAAGGGCCAAACCATTCTCATGCTTAGCATAAATTTCCCCCTCTCTAAGGCGATTGACCATCTGAGTTTGTTTGGGAACTGTTTTGGTTTTAGCAGTGAACGTCTTGGATCCCCAGGAATTCCCTCAGGCCCAAGCAAACTAGGATGGTAGGTCACCCCACCCCTGCCTGAAATGTCCTCCTCCCATGCCACCCCTCTCACCTCACCTCTTAATGAAGGTGTCCAGCTGCGACTTTAAACACAATCTCCTCCACAGAGCGTTCCGCGATCCTCAAGCAGAACTGGCTCTTATGTCTGTGTTCCGCGGGGCCTTTTACGTAACTCAACAATAGCGCTTACTAATCGTACGCTGTTTCCCACTAAAATGTCTTTCTCTCTGGCACAGTATAAACTCTTTAAAAGTAATAGTCTCATATCTGAATCTCTGGTTCATATAATTTTCTGATTATATGAATGAATAAGCAAAGGAGCAAAGGAAGTTTGAGAAAACTACGCGTAAATTATTCACTACTAAATATTAAACATTACTTGAGAGATTCCCACCAGCACCGAACTACCTGGACATGAGAGCAAATTCTGAAGGTCTGGATCACAGGCAGACAAACAGGAGTATTGGAAGGCAGAAGCCTCCCGCACAACATTTTTCACCTGCTGCTAATACGCTACCCATAGTTCCCACCATTAAAAATCTATTCTTTTGGGTTAAGCCAAATTTCTCCCTTGCATAGGACCTGCCCAGACTATTGTTTAAAATCTTGTTTTGCTATTCACCCAGGTGACTGGCTTAGCATTCATAGCAATCACTCAAGCATTGAGGTCTTGCTCAAATAGCCTAAGGTACCTGGCAACATAGAAATGGCTATATTTCTAGATGATAAATACCTCAATTATAAGGATTAAAATGTTCTCTAGGGTATTCTATTTTTAAGTGGTTTGGTCCCAAAAGACCCCAAGCAAAGGCTTTGCTATTATTTTTTTGCTAACAATTCGGCTAGGAGGAGGACTGCGTCCCATCTGCTCATGAACACTAAGTTGGTAAGAATTTGTTGCTGTGCTGGTTAGAACCCAGATTACCTGCAACTGTATCTACCATGGGTTCTGGGAGCTAAGTGGCTTCCCTAACCCTGGACTTAAAGTGTTCTGTGAGACGTGTGTTTCTAGAAGTGGGTGGAAGGTGGAGGGGTGGGAACCATGTTGGGCACATTTATGAAGAGAGAGTGTGACAGACCTCTGGAAGTGTTGGCAATGGAAAGGTGTGGAAAGTGATATAGTCTGAGAGGGAACATTATGTGATCAGGGGGAAAGAGGTTTCTTTGTGGGCAAAGGGAGGTAAGACATAAGAAGTCAGAGCGAATGGTCTTCAGAATATATATCCAGAACCTCACTTGAAAATACCAGGAAGATATCACGGTGGCCCCGAGCAGAGAGGAGAGGCAACACAAGATTACATTTGCAGACTTAGTTATGAAATGTATAATTTGAGGCCTAATTTGTTTGGAATGTTCCTGCCTTTTCGGCCTCTTTAGTTTATAATCTAAAACCATCTTGTGAAATAGTTTGAACCTGGATCTAAGTTGAACATGAAACACAGCTGAGTGTGAAAGAAAGTAAGTGTGCCACAAATCTGCATGAGAAATAACTTAAGATCATTCAATAAATCCCTAACTGGAACACTATGTGAAGGGCGCGGAGCAAACTTTCACAGCTCCCGTCACCTGCCAGCCTGGGGTACAGAGGGGTTGGGGAGGGTACGGGGCAGAACTCTGCCTGCTGTGGTGAGAACTCGCCACGGGGACTGTGCAGGCCCAGCGCTGGATCAGGCGGGCAGATTCCTGCTCAGTGTGTGCTTACAATCTGTCTGACCTAAAACAGGAGCCACTGGAGATTATTTTCTCTCAGTTGTAAACCTTACACATGATAACTGGCCAATGACATGAGGCTGACGGGTATAATATTAGATTGTATGTGATATTTTACAGTAAATAGAGGATGGGCTCTGGAGCCAGGCAGACCTGGACTTGAATCTCAGTTCTGTCCTTCACCCCTCTGTGATGCAGGGAGTGGATTCAACCACTGAACCTGAGTGGATTCAACCACTGAACCTTATAGGGCCTCAATTACCTATGATTAAAATGAAGATGACCATCCCTCTAACATCAGGCTTTGATAGGCACATCAAGGAATGACGAGAGTGAAATGTCCAGTGTAGAACTCAGCTCATGGTAGGTATTCACATTGATTCCTTTCTCCTTCTTAGGAAAGAGGTGAGATTCACAAAGACACTGAGGCATTTACTGATTTCTACACCCACTCAGGCCACTGTCCTCTCATCTGGATGACCTCAATATCCTCGTCTGGCCACACGGACTGTGACTGGAATCAGAGACGAGCCGTTGACTGCTAGCTCTCGTCAATTAGCTACTCGGTGACCAGAGTGCATGCACTACATCATAAATCTCATTTCAAATCTCTGTTTGGAATCCTTCAATGACTTCACGTTCCCAGCTCTTTTGCAGGCCTTCGGGAGACCTTCCTGGGCTGGCCCCTACATCCTGCTCCCGTTCGGGCTCACAGACTTCAAACGCACCCTTCCTGCCCTCCAGCACACTGAGGAGGCACTCACATCTATTCCTACAGTTCCCCAACGGGCTCTCCCTTTGCACAATTTGCCCCTGTGCCTGAACAGCTTCCCCTATCTCTCTTCCACATGCCATTTGTCTATTTGGATAGCTGTAATCCATCTTTGGGATTCAGTTTCCATGTCACTTCCAGTTTTCTCCAGCCAACGGCTATTTCTCATTCAGATTTGTGGCACACTTTCTTTCACACTCAGCTGTTCGCTCTTTGCGGCACTGTGTGCATGCACCCATCATAACAAGTAGTGCATAACTGCTTGGGCTTCTGCAAACTCTACTGTGAGCCTCTGTGAGCAGAGCTTGTGTCTTGTTTACTGCTGTCCTCCCAGCACAGAGAATAGCATAGAGGCGAGACCCAATAAATACAATTTGTAAACTTCTAGTTTGAAGTAATGACGATAGACTCAAAGAAAAATTGCAAAAACCTTTCCTAGCTTTCTCTTACATTCACATCTTATAAAACCTTAGTAAAACTATTAAAACCAGGGAATTATTTATACAATACTCTTAGCTAAACTACAAACCTTATTTGAATTTCACCAATTTTCCCACCAGTAGCCTTTTTCTTATCCGCATTGCATTTAATCAGTATGTCTTCTTAATCTCCTCCAATCTGTGAGCTAGGTCCTCAGTCTTTCTTGTCTTTAATGACATTGATATAATTTTATTTTATAGAATGTTCCACCATCTGGGTGTGTATCTGGTGTTTTCTCAAGGTTAGATGGAGGTTGTGCCTTTTTAGCAATACGCACAGTGGTGTTATGTCCTTCTCAGTGCATAGTATCCAGAGGCACACGATGCCCCTGTGTCTTACGCTGGTCATTTGCTTGTGGGGAAGGCTGTCAGGTTTCCCCTCCATAATGTTAACTGTCTTTCCCTTTGCAATTAATAAGCATCATGTGAGGAGATACTTTAAAATTGATAAATATATTTTAATACATCAAACGGCAGAATCTGAAAGAAAGACAATTAAAAAGATATAAGTATGAGTTCTGTACCTGCATTTTAAAAGCATACAGTAAGGATAAAATAGAGAAAATGAGATAATAAATGAGACAGCAGGATGGATTTAGGCCACCAGCATCACTGCACTTTCAGTCTCATTCAGAGAACTATAGCTTCTGGGTCTCGGGGTTAAGAGTCCTCTTCCTTTTGCTCAGGAGACCACCCTGGGATAGCATGTTTAGATCCAGGCACCATCCTTAAAGTTAAATACAGTCACATTGAATCAAAAGTGCATTTACGTTACCCAAATGCTACCATGCAACCTTGGCAAAAGAGAAAGACAACCATCTAAATTGTGTTTACAAGACAGTAATCCTCGTTATATGTTTGTGCATCCAACCCTTCTTTATCCTACTAATCTCATATTTTATATTTACATTTTAAGAACAACCAAATGGGTTTTCAAGAGTGAAGTGACTTAACACAATTTTCTCTTATGCTCATTGTTCTCCACAGAGAACAATTCCTTTGAAAAATGTGACTCCAATATGTAACAAATGACAGCCTGTCCAGAGAGGTGAGCAAAGAGATTTTGGTCTGCTGGGGAAGATTAAAGGAATGGATTAAAGGTCCTCACATTTAGAAAGGGAACACTCACCAAAGTGCAGAGTAGTCATCTTACTCAACCCGGGCTGACTAACAAAATGCCATAGACAGACTGGCTTTAACAACACATATTTACTTTCTCACAATTCTAAAGGTTGGGAAGTCCAAGATCCAGGTGCCAGCCAGTTTAGTTCTGTTGAGGGCCCTCTTCCTAGCTTGCAGATGTCCTCCTTCTCACTGTGTCCTCACATGGTGGAGAGAGAAGGGCACATGAGAGAGAAAGGGAATTAAGAATAAGGGTGCAAATTCTACCAGATCAGGTCCCTACCCTTATGGCCTAATTTACCTTAATTACCTGCATAAAGGCCCTATCTCCAAACATAGCCACATTGGAAGTTAGGAATTCAACACAGGAATTTGTGGGGGACACAAACATTGAATCCATAGCTGTAGTTATCCTCAAATGTTTCTTAGTCCATTACTTGTGTAACAGGATGTTCAAGTGGGACTTCTCTTTATTGTCTCACTGTCTGCTAGAGCCCTAACACTAAGCACAATAGGTGCCAACTACCTTCAAATTTAGAGAAAGGGGCAACACCAATAATTTGTTCCGCTTGCACTGGTCTATCACTCATCTCCAGATGATTTAAGAAAAGACTAAATATCCATTAGGGAGGAGCAACAAATGGTAAGCTTTCTTCAGAAAGAAAGTTGTAGCCTGGGCAACAAAGTGACACCCCATTTCTCCAAAAAAAAAAAAAAAAAAAATCAGCCAGGTGTGGTAGTACATGCCTTTGGTCCTAGCTACTCAGGATCTGAGATGGGAAGACTGCTTGAGTCTAGAAGATTGAAGCTGCACTGAGCCTTGATTGCACCATTGCACTCCAGCCTGGGCAACAGAGCAAAATTCTGCCTGAAAAAAAAAAGAAAAGAAAAGAAAAGAAAGTTGTATGCTGAAATGCCCTCCTAATCCTCCACTATTCAGGCCAACTGAGATGAGTTTCAAATAATCTCTAACAGGCTTGCCATATATTCCTTGGAATTGGGGCAGATTCTGGAACTGGTATCTGCGTCACACTTACTTGGAAGAAAATCTGAAGGAGGGAGTCTCTGGCTGTGGGCAGGGAGTAGAAGCTGTGCTGGCAGACTGAAGGGAGCTATGCGAATGGCAGGGCAAAAACACATTTCCTAAGGTCCACATGTGAACCTGAGGAAGAAACCAGCATGAGGCAGATTGAAAACTCTATCCAAGAGGACCACAGGAATTAGGGAGTGCAGGGTGGACGACCCCAGCAGAAGGAGACTGCAGTGAACCACCAGCCATGGGCTGGGAGAATGTCATTAATTTCTAGCCAAAGGAGACATCCCTGCACCAGAAAACTGCAGTTGGAAGTCTCCAAAGGAGGAGCTTAGAAGAACCCAGAGACATACCCATGAAAGAAAGGAGGAGCACTTGGGGGCTCAACTCAGAGAGCCCTTACGCCAGATCCTACCTGGGCTTGCCAAATAAGGAAGACCTTTCCCATCCACTGCCCTTCTCCTTCTACCCCTGGCCAGCCCTGAAGGAGCCAACAGCAACATGAAGAGTGGGAAGTAGACCAGCCAGGAGGACAAAGAGAAGAGGCAAGTCTCTGCAAGTTTCCCAGCCCCAGCCAGGGCAAAGGTAGTGATTGAGAGCTTGGAGTTTAATAAAATATTGAACTGGGCTTTTAATATCTGCAAAAGACCAGAATATTCCATGGGATCTGCAGGAAGGAAGAAGGAATTGAAAAAAGTTATAACACAAAGTGGAGGAAAAATAAAGTTTCCTTCTATTAACACTGATCCCTATACAGCCAGCTTTCTGGGTGTGCTTACCTGTAAAGCCACACAGAGCTCTGCAGTTAGAAGGGTTCCACCCTTGGCTTAATGCTCTGTTGCCATCTTGAAATTCTTAGTAGTTTTTAACATGGGCCCCACATTCTCATTTTGCACTGGGCCCTGCAAATTACATAACCAGTCCTAGTTACATATATAACAGGGACTTAGCCCTGTTCTATATGACCCCAATTGATAGAATGGAACCAATCAGTGGGAGGTAGAAAAAAAACCAGATTTTAGCTCAATACAGTAGTCCCCACTTATCTACAGGGAATATGTTCCAAGACACCCAATGGATGCCTGAAACCTAGGATAGTACCAACCCCAACTATGTTTTTTTCCTATACATACATACCTATAATAAAGTTTGAGGTGCAACAGCAAAACTACATGAATTTTTTTTTCTTCACAATTTCACCAGTAAAAAATTCATTCTCACTGTAGATCTCAGCAACTTTAATATTGTAATTTTTATTCTTTCCTTATTAAGTCAAGAGCTCTCACCTTTTCACTTAACAGAAGCACTTCCCAGCTTCTTTTAGGCATGTCCAAATGGCCAGCATCACCACTTTTGTTCTTTGGAGCCACTGTTAAGTAAAATAAGGGTCACTTGAACACAAGCACTGCAAAACAAATGACAGTCAATCTGATAACCAAGACGGCTCCTATGTGACTCATGGGTGAGTAGCACAGACAGCATGGATACGCCAGACAACAGGATGATTCATGTCCTGGGTGAGATGGAGTAGGACTGCATGAGATTTTTATCATGCCATTCAGGAGGGCATGCAATTTAAAACTTATGTGTATTTCTGAGATTTGCCATTTACTATTTCTGGACTGTGGTTAACCACAGGTAACTAAAACTGCAGAAAGTGAAACTGCAGATAAGGGAGACTACTGCATCAGGACAAGTTTGTTAATACTCATAGCTACCCAGATTGGGATAGGCAGTGTAAAGGAGTCAGAGCTTCTGTTCATCAGAATCCATATGGCAGAGGTGGGTCAGCCTCTTGGCACTCTAGGGCCTCCAAAATCCTTTTTCAGCCCTGGGATTATCTGATTCTTCGATTAATGAATGTCTTGCAAGATGCCTACCTTACCAACTTAACCAGGAAATGAATTCACTAGTACTGTGACCAGGTAAGAGTATTTCCAAGGGCAGCCTATGAGCCCTCGGTGGATGGAGTTTCACTAATTCCCTCTGTTTCTGTCTAAGTTGTGAACTGTTTTCCTTTAATGAGAACATTATTGCCATTACTCACTGTATTTTTTTTTTTTTTTTTTGATCATTGTTAGTTGGATCTTATTATGGCTGGCACATCATGACTCCTTTATTCTAAGAAAAAGGCTTTTAAGAAGTCCCAGAAAGTATCTAGGGCTGAAAGCCACTTTCATTAATCATTATTTTGACAAAGAAGTATAAACAAACTGACAAATACTGTTTAAATTTAACATTAAAATTCGATGTGTATGTCTCAGTTATTGTGGTTGTCATTATTATTTTTAGTCAGGGAGATGGTTCCAGAAGAAAAGAAAGTCAGTTGCTTTCTGAGATCAGGTGGGAAGTTTATCCTGTCAGCTCCACCTTCAGAGTGCTAGTCTCTGGAGCCACAAGGACTGAAACTCTGCTTCAGAGAGCCACCACTGATGACAACCATCAGGCTCAAGAACCGAAAAGAACTGGGTATGCTTGATCATGCTCGTTAAACGCGTTTCACTACTGACTCATTTCTCCTGCATGTTGGAAAACGTTGACTTTCTTTCATACCATATTTTGGCCTTGACCTTTGTAGCATTTAGCCTCCCTACAATGGGGTCTATGTGTTTCCACACCCTCAGAGCGGGCCCCTAATTATAGCTATCCATTAAACTGTCAGAAAGAAATCTCCAACTCAATCATGTCTTTATCAAACTCTGGCTGTCAGTGGGGTCAAGTTAGGCGTCAAGTCTGACCTGCCCAGAGCCCCTGTCATGTGCTCATCTCACACTCACTGGGGTCTTTGTGACCAGGCTGGCCAGACAGCCACCTGGCCACCCCCAGTCCAGTCCCCTCTCCCACTGCATTGCCCAGACGGGGTGGAGCCAAGGGAGGCTCTCGAGCTCAGATAATGGGGCTGACATAATGTAAGGCCTTCTCCTTGACCTTATCATGGGGAATTTTGTGCAAAGAAGTTATACGGGGTTGGCAAAGCCCTAAATTGGAAATGGGGACTCTACTAAACAGAAAGGAATCTAGTTTCAGGAGAAAAAAAGTATTCAATTTGGACCTGCTTTTGGAGATTATATAATAGAATCAGAGGATCTTATCACTACAAAGGAAATTGTACCTGTCTAACCCTTTATTTTACATTTCAGTGCAAATGTGACCGAGGGACTTGGGTTTTACATTTATTGCCGAGTCTGGTTTTCTTGAGTTTCAGGTGAGTCATATTTTAAAGGGAGCTCCGCAAGAATAAGGTTAATCCAAGGTTGTCATATGTGGCTTTATATTGTTCTCTAGTTGGTTCACACAAATTTGTTTTGTCTCCCTTACAAGATCATAAAATTCCCCAAGGATAAAGGTTATTTCTCCTCCATAGCCCATAGTGTTAAGAAAGAACTTTAAAGTATTTGTTGAGAGTTAGCAATGCTCTTTACTCATTTTTTCTGTATTTGAGTGTGTGTATGTGTTCCTGTGTGTCTCCCCAGATTACTTATAAACACTACCTGCAAATTAAAATAGAACCACCATGTTTTATTGCCAGTTCTATTACCGCATTTAAAAGATGAGGACATTGAGATCCAGGGAAGTTAAGTTACTTGCAGAAGAATGTTCAACTAGAATACGATTTAAACTCAGATCCACTTACTGCCCATTCAGTATTATCCCCACAGTACAAAGTCCCCTTCTTGTTAGAGCCCATTAGTAGATAAATGTTGACGGGTACAAAAAAAGAAGACATCAGAAATAGGTGGGGTGAATCAGTCCTTAACTATTAACATTACTATTGTTGTTAGCAATACCTTAAATATTATCCTGCCCATACAGCTGTTAGACTTTATTAAGATAAACACTCTTAACAGTTTCATGTATACCCCCACATAAACAATAACTGAAAGCAAGTTTGTGCCATATATATATATGCATTTATATATGAATATATATTCATTTTCAGTTACACACACACACATACACACACACATGCACATTTTCCATTACACAAGAGGAATTTTGCCATATATATTGCTCTGTACTTTACTTTTTTCAGTCGATATTCCTTAGAGATCTTTCTATATCAGCACATGCAGATCTAATTCATAGTTTTCAAAGGGCAATTATGGTTGGGTATACCATGACTTATTTTAACCACTCCCCTACTCATGGGCACTTGGGTTGTTTCCAGATTTGTGCTAAGAAATGTGTACCTTTAACAACCTCTCCTGGAGGGATTTTAAGTCACTAGCCTGACATGAGATCAGTATTTCAAAATCACCAATAGTCTTATGCCTTTATTTTTACAGATGATAAAATTGAAGCCCAGAGAAGCTTGGGAGCCTCAACTATTAATGGAAAAACCATAACTAGAACTCAGTTTTCCTGAGACATTTTTTACTATTCATTCCACTGCCCTTGGGTCACTCCAGGGCACTGAGCACACTTGCTTTGGCTATTTGGAGAAGAGGCCAATAGACACAACTGGCTTCATCTCCAGGGACACCCAATATCTGGCAGCCCTCAGCCCCAGTAGAGTCTTTGTTGAAAGAACTGATTCATAGACCGGGCGCGGTGGCTCACGCCTGTAATTCTAGCACTTTGGGAGGCTGAAGCGGGCAGATCACGAGGTCAGGAGATCGAGACCATCCTGGCTAACACAGTGAAACCCCATCTCTACTAAAAATACAAAAAAAATATATATATATATATGTGTGTGTGTGTGTGTGTATATATATATAGAGAGAGAGAGAGAGACAGAGAGAGAGAGAGCTGGGTGTGGTGGCAGGCACCTGTAGTCCCAGCACTTTGGGAGGCTGAGGCGGGCAGATCACAAGGTCAGGAGTTTGAGACCAGCCTGACCAACAAGGTGAAACCTCGTCTCTACTAAAAAAAATACAAAAATTAACTGGGCGTGGTGGTGCACACCTGTAATCCCAGCCACTCAGGAGGCTGAGGCAGGAGAATTGCTTGAACCCAGGAGGAGGAGGTTGCAGTGAGCCGAGATCACACCACTGCACTCCAGCCTGAGTGACAGAGCAAGACTCTGTCTCAAAAAAAAGAAACAAAAGAAAGAAAGAACTGATTTATGAAAAGATTCTTATCATGATTTTCATTTTACTAGTCCAAAGATCACTGAGTTTAAACTCCCTATTTTAGTAGATGAACCAAAGAGCCTTGAATAAAGACGTAATTCAATAAAAACTTAATCCTCTCATAAAATGGAATATTCTCTGGTTCCCCAATGAACCCCAAAACTTATTAGATTTCTTCTGCAGATGATGTGAGATGGGTTGTTTTACCTAACTAACCTCATTATGCCTTTAAAAATACATTATTATTTAAATGTTTACATTTCTTTTATCCTGCAAATGTACAAAACAGCAAGCCTAGCATTTCTGGGAAAGCCGGAGCTGGTAGAGGGAGTGATCACATGGGGAATTTTCAGTTGCTCATTCAGGAATTAGGAACAAAAAGCAGATTGGGGTAGTCCACATGTAGCTCACAGATCATCCCACGCAGGCAGTTCCTGCACGTACTGCATAAGGAATTTCTCGCGAGGAGGAGGGAGCAGCCAAGACAAGAGCTTTCTAGGGGTGAGGATCTGAAGGCTGTGCTGACTTCTCAGGTTAGGTGCTTTTTGCTTGTTTGTTTTTAAAAAACAAATAGAATTTCTTTGCTAAACAGCAAAAACCAAAGTTTTCAGTTTGGTTTCAACCATAAAAATAATAGCAATGTGTTTGTTAATTTATTTGTCAGCCTGACTGAGCTAAGGGATGCCCAGATAGCTGGTGAAACATTTCTGAGTGTGTCTGTGAGGGTGTCTCTGGAAGAGACTAGCATTTGAGTCAATAGACTGAGCAAGTAAAATCTGCCTTCACCAGTGTTGGGGAGGTATCATCCAATCCACTGAGGACAATAACATGGTAGAGGAGGGGTGCATCTTCCCTCTCTTTTGGGGCTGGTACATCCACTTTCTCTGCCCTTGAATATCAGAACTCCAAGTTCTTGAGCCTTTGAACTCTAGGAATTATATAAGCACCTCCTCTTTTCATCCCCCACCAGGATTCTCTGACCTTTGGACTCAGATTGAATCATACCACCAGCTTCTCTGGTTCTCCAGCCTACAGACAAGCCTGTCATGGGACTCCTCAGCCTTCAGAATTGTGTGAGCCAATTCCCATGGTAAATCCCCCCTTATATATATCTAGATCTAACATATTTGTTCTGTTTTCCTGAAAAAAACCAACTAGCAATCATGCATTGAGCACTTACCCTGCAAGCAGTGTTTCCAGTGCTTTACATGATCACTATTATACACCTTAGGACAAGCTTAGGACAAATGAGAAATGCTTGGGACCTTCTGCATATCAATTTCTTAACAGCCTCTTAACCATTACTATGTTCCACAGGGTGGATCCCACCAGTCTTGGTTTGGGGGATATACACAGCTAACATCAACCCTGCACTGTCTTCCAGCCCCAGGATGGAGGCTGGGAACTGTTATTTCTACCTTACTTCAACCCTGCAGTAGCCCAGGTCCCACTCTCTGTTTATGCACACACACCCTTAGCCCTTAACGTGAGAATTATATGCGGTAGTTTGAAAAGAGATGAGCTAAGTTTAAGGGCACCGAGGGCCATCTATCATTCCTTCTAGACAAGATCATCTAACATAGTCCCATAGGCCAAGAGACACATGTCATGTGTTCATGAAAGGGTGATGGGACCCTATAACTCAACTCTTGTGTGGCTCGCCAAGCCCCCGTGTAGGGTGGCGCTTGTGGCCTGAGGCCAGCCAACTTCTAATGCTATCACTAACTCTGTCCTTATGGTTCCCCTGGCCTCGTGCTGAGCCATACCAACCTTTCTCCTTAGGCAGGTCCTCTCCTTTTCTTACCCTCTCCAGCTCATCTGCCCAGAGCAGTTTTTATCTAATCTTGAAAGTGTTGTGGTTTTTTGATGCTTTTTAATTATCTTTCCAATCTGTTGTCATCAACTTTAGTCACTCTTTCTTCCAAATGGCTTTTTTTGGATTATTTTCTCTGCTATGAGTCTAAAAAGACAATTTTAGAATTACAGAGCAGAAATTCCACTTGCTCTGTATTTGACTGTGTTGACTCTGAGGTTTAAAGAAAAAAAATTCCTGGGAACAAATAGCATATTTGTTATTATGTGCAAACATTTCCTGGCTATAAGTGCTCTCTGACCTCCAGATTATGCCTCTGAACTCAGAAAAAATAAATTTTTATTTTAATAAAATAACTTAAGACACACTCAAAATCCTTGGAAATGATTGTCCTCTAACTCATTAGGATCTCTCTGCTTGCTTCTGTGGCTTTTCTATTAAGCCAAAAGATTCTAACTGTTCTTTTTCTTAAGGTGGAATGTTTAGGTTTAAAGATTCCCCATGTCTTTCTTAGCATGTAATCATCTCTGCCTCTAAGCATATTTATAAAATCTATGAAGAAAACATAATATTCCATGCCTTAAGGGTTTATTCAAACTCTTCATCTAGTTTCTTCTAATCAAAGCTATGAGTTCCTGGTAATTTAAGCTCAGGAAAAGTACAAACACATCCCTAGATTTTCTTCCTTCTAGAATAGGGATCAGCAAATTTTTTCTGTAAAGGGCCAAAGAGTAAATATTTTAGGCTTTGTGGGTCACATGGTCTCTATCACAAGTACTCAACTCTGCCCTGTAGAATGAAAGCCACTGTAGAACGTACACAAACAAATGGACATGACGCTGTTCTGATAAAACTTATTTACAAAACCTAGCAGTGGGTCCCCAGTTTACCCACCCTTCTTCTAGATAATGAGGGAGAAGAGGAGGAAGATGTTGATGACCAACTACAATTAACATTGAGTGCTTTGTCTGTGAAAAATGCTGAGGTAGGTATTCTGTAAGTATTATCTCACTTAATCACCAAACTTCCATACATTAGGTACCGTTATTAAACTCACTTTATAACTGAAGAAACTTAGCTTTTAAATAGGCTAAACCATTTTCCCACAGTCAAATAACTAGTAAATGTTGGAGCCAGAACTCACATCTGACAGCAAAGCTCATGCTAAGCTATGCCATAAAGCAAACACATTCATCAAATGACTCAAGCCTTTGGGTAAACTTGTTTAAGAAGCCACTTAAAAACACAATGGTTTTTAAGCTTAGTAAAGTCTCAGGATTCAAATTCAATAGGAAAATTGAACATAATTTTAATTTTCTTAATCCACATAGACTTTGGGTCACTGAAATATTTAGTTGAACAAACACTTATTATGTCTTTATGAACCCCACCCTACAATAGTGATTTGAGGAACATGAAAATAATAGAATTTAGCTGCCTTAATTCAGACACACTTGCAGTCTTTATGGGGGACGGACCTTTCCTCCCCTTTCTTCTCTTACAGTTCATCTTGGTTTGAGAAAGCAGGCCCACAGCTGGCATTGCTTAAGGAAGGCAACAAAATTTATTTGAAATTGTCCGCAGCCACAAATGTCTTTGCCTTTCCAGCCTCCTATGATTAATATTTTCACATGGATTTTTTTGTTCCTTTTATGATAGTGCTGTAAGCAATTCCTAGGGAATTTCAAGTGATCTTACAAAAGTCTTCTCCCAAGATTTAAAGCCCCAAGTCCTCATATAATCTTTCCCAGGACATCTTTTAGCTAAGATGTTTACCACTGAGTATCCAAGTCAAAGAAGCATCCCAAACTGTCTAATCAGTGTCTGTGGCTATCTTAAAACACAGCTTCACCCCTCAACCCCTCTCCTTTCACATGTCTACACTTCTACAATTGGTGGGTCTCTCTGTGTTCTAGGGGGATGAGTTAGAAAATTGGGCATGTTTGTAATAAACAAATGTACTTAAACAGTACAGAATCACATAAAGTAAAAGTGAAAGTTCCTACTCTCATAAAGCTAACAACCCGTAATAGTTTTTACCTCTGTCAGTTCCAAAAAAGCTTCTCTCTGCTATCATCCATGAAATTTCTTCTCTTTACCCACTCTCCTTACCCCACATAAAATGCCTTTTTAATTTCCTTCCCTTCCAAGTATATCTGTTTAATTGTTATTATGCCTCATTTGCACTAAGTCCAAATGGAAACCAGCCTATGGTAGTGGGATTTGGTGTTGTTTTCCCCAAGGTCAAACCTCACACAGCTGTTCAGACCGAGCCCTCTCCAGCTCCCAGCAGCTGCCCAACGTTTATGTTATGTTAGAGATGTTCTCTAGTTGCAGAGCCCAGAGAGCTTGCTGTTCAGCCAAAAGAAATCCTCAGGGAAAAGAGTCGGAATGAGTGGTTGCACGTTATGTGCAGGGTTGCTGGGCACCTCCTTTGTGTTGCATTTCCCACACGTAAGCTAATGCAAACCAGTGCAGATTAACCACTTGAACCCACAGCTTTTTGCAAAACCCTGAGTTCTTGCTTCCTCCATATATAGAAAGTTACCCTGAAAAGCCCAACAATATGCTAAGGACTGCTCTCTGGTATTGAAATACATGTCTCTGGTTAATAGTCACCAGGAAACTAAGAAAACAAGGTGGTGGGGGGCCAACTCGTGTAACTGCAGTGACTTGGAAAAGCATGGAATTCAGTTCTATATTATTATGGCACTCATATTCTTAATAAATAGATGAAATTTGACAAGGAAAAAAGAGAGAAGGGAAACAGGAGAAAAATAAAAGATGAGATTCTACATTTACACTGTTGAGTTCTGTTTGGTAGAGCACCTCATCTATACTTATGAGGCTGTCACATGACTGCCATTCTGTGGACATCTTGACTCCTCCCAACACACATCAGCATCCCCAGTTGCCATGGAGTACTGCTTTAGCCACGGAGTACCACACACCCTTGACCAGTGGCAGACTCCACTACTGTCCCACCTGCAGTATAATACCTCAGAGACAGACCCAGGTACATGTGCAGCTCTGAGGAAAATCAGAGAAGGAGTTAATTTCCCCAGGGGACACCTTTGACAGTCAGTAAATACTCTGGCTTCCCATCTGTTCTGTGGGCAATTCCTGGGGGTTGATGATTCTGGATGCTTCTCAGGAAAATCAGCAAAATTGAGCTCTCAATGTGCATGGCAGCAGCATCAATGCAACATTCTTATGTTGGCCTCCTCTTCTTCTGTTTCTCATTCTCTTTCATCCCTCATTTCTGCAACTGGGAATCACCTCCCAGATAAACGACTTTGCTTTCAGGGGAACCCAAGCTAAGAAGGTCAGTATTTTCACAGCTGCCTATCCAGAACAAGATATGCTTTGGGACCAACCATGGCAAAATCACCTCAACCATGGCAAAATCAAAGTTCACATTAGGGTTATAAAAGGATAGGGTTGTTTGATGTTTTGGAATAGTGGTTAAGATTTAAAGAGTTGGGGCTTTCCAAGGTCTCTGTTTATATATGCTCATTCTTTATAGCTTGTCATTCCTGAGTAGCATAGATACTGTTCATAGGAAAAATTCATCTGTTATGGCACATGAAAAGAGACACAGTTTTTTACTCTCTTGTCTGCCTTCATTTTGGTCTGTCAAGGGTATCCAGCAGCCAGAAGGAGTCATAAAAATGGTAATGGAGAGTGACATCAACAAAATGGCACACTGGGGAGTATCAAGCCTTGTTCCCTCACAGAGACACAACAACAACAACAACAAAAACCAACCAAACAAACAAACAAAAAACAGGATAAAGTATTCTAATATGAGCTATGAAAAACAGTCAAAGGTCTATAGCAGTCAAGAAAATGCCCAATCAAAAATAAGTAAAATTTAAAATGGTAGAAAATTTTGTGGTATTTTTACTCACCCTTCCCCTCCTTTCTCTGACATGCCACCATCTTGGTCTGAAGGAGATGGCAGTTCTCAATCCCATCACTTGAATTGGAGGGAGCAGAGTGGACCTTATTCACAATGTCCTAACTTACCTGGGGGCTTCCTGAAGATTGCACCTAACTCAGAGCTTCCTTGCACCTAACTCAGAGCTGAGGCAGTGAGAAGTAGCAGGCACTATCTGGGAAGCTGCAGAGAGACTAAGACTTATAGATACCTTGGCTGACAGATGGAAATGTAGAATAGACCATTTAAGTCCCTGAGGAGAAACTGAGGTAAGACTCTGTGGAATTAAGACATGTATAAGCAGCTGTGTATATGGGGTGATAGAAATGCCATGCACATCCGGGCAAGATGCATGCTCAGAAAAGACCTGAGACGACTTTAACCTTTCTCCTCAGACAGATCCAAAGGCTCAGAACGTACCTGGCTAATTAGATGAGGATGGCCCTGGCACAAAGCCAGCCTGTAAAGACTGAGAGAAGTTTATGGTTTTGTTTTGTTTTGTTCTGTTTTTTTCAAGCACTCAATTTTCAACAAAACATCACAAGGTACGCACAAAAAAATCAGAAAACATAGCCCATTCAAACAAATAAAATAAAAAGACAGAAACCGTCCCTGAGGAAACACAGGATCAGACATAAGACAAAGAATTTGAAACAACAGTCTTAAATATGCTCAAAGAGCTAAAGAAAAACATAGATAAAGAATGAAGGGAGGCTGGGCCCAGTGGCTTATGCCTGTAATCCCAGCACTTTGGGAGGCTGTGGTAGGAGGATCATTTGAGCTCAGCCTGGACAATATGGTGACACCCCTGTCTCTGTTAAAAAAAAAAAAATAGCTCTGCGTGGTTGCATGTGTCTGTAGTCCCAGCTACTCAGGAGGCTGAAGTGGCAGGATTGCTTGAGCCTAGAAAATCAAGGCTTCAGTGAGCCATGATCCTGCCACTGCATTCCAGCATGGGCAACAGAATAAGACACTGTCTCAAAAAAAAGAAAGAAAGAAAGAAAGAAAATCAGGAAAACAATGTATGAACACAATAAATGTATCAAGAAAAAGACAGAAATTATAAAATAAGCCAAACAGAAATGATGGAGCTGAAAAATACAAAAACTGAATTGAAAAATGAATTAGAAGGTTTCAATAGCAGACTTGAACAGGTAGAAGAAACTATCAGTAAACATGAAGATAGGACGTTTGAAATTATCAAGTCTGAGGAGCAGAAAGAAAAGAGAATAAAGAAAAGTGAACAGAGCCTAAGGGATTTAGAGATACTACCAAGAGGATCAATATATGCCTGTGGAAGTCCCAGAAAGAGAAGAGAGAAAGGGTAAGAGAGCTTACATGAAGAAATAATGGCTGAAAGCTTCCCAAATTTGAGGAAAGACATGAATCTACAAATTCAGGAATCTCAATGAATTTCAAGTAGGATAAAACCAAAAACACCCATGCTGAGACACATTGAAGACAAACTGCTGAAAGGCTAAAACAAAGAAAATCTTGAAAGATCAAGAGAAAAGTTATTCATCATATACGGTAGATCCTCAGTAAGATTAGTTTCTCATCAGGA
The DNA here is from genome assembly GCF_047675955.1 of Chlorocebus sabaeus. Lineage (NCBI taxonomy): Eukaryota > Metazoa > Chordata > Mammalia > Primates > Cercopithecidae > Chlorocebus > Chlorocebus sabaeus. The sequence goes on along the minus strand of NC_132904.1, from coordinate 126,510,474 downwards.
ACCTTAGAGACCAGAAGGCAGTTGGACAATATTTAAAGTCCCAAAATAAAACACACACACACACACAAACAACTGTATCTAGCAAAACTGTCCTTCAAAAATGAGGGAGAAATAAAGACAAAACAAAAACTGAGAAAATGCATTACTTCTAGTTCTGCCCTGCAAGAAATGCTAACGTGAGTCCTTCAGGTTGAATAGAAAGGTTGCTCTAAAGTAACTCAAAGAAGATATGAAGATCTCTGGTAAAAGTAAAGATATGGACAAATGTAAAGTCTGGCATTGTAATTCTGATTTATAACTCCACTTTTTATTTTCTGTAGGATTTAAAAAACAAATGCATACAAATAACTATAAACCTATGTTAATGTGTACACTACATATAATTTGTGACCTCAATAACATAAAGTATTGGGAGTAGTTTCAAAGAAGTATAGTTTTTATATGCAATTGAAGTTAATTTTGTATCAATTCAAAATACAATGTTATAATTTTAGGATACTATTTGTAATCCTCATGTAACCCCAAAGAAAATATGTATAGAATATACACAAAAGGAAAATAGAAAGAAACCAAAACTTGTCACTACAAGAAAATCAACTAAACCCAATGAATGAATGGAGGAAATAAGGATCAAAAAAGCTATAAGACTTACTTACAGAAAAATAACAAAATGGCATAAGAAAGTTCTTCCCTATTACTAATTACTTTCAAAGCAAATGGCTTAAATTTCCCAAACAAAAGGCACAGGTTGCTAGAATGTATTTTTTAAAAAGCATAATCCAATTATATGCTGCCTATAAGACACTCACTTTAGATCTAAAGACACACATAGGTTGAAAGAAAATGGATTGTAAAAGGTGTTCTATGCAAATATCAGCAAAAAACAGTTAAGAGTGGCTATATTAAAACCAGACAACATACTATTAGAAACTTTACAAGAGACAAAGAAGGTTATGATATATTGATCAAAGGGTTAATTTACCAAGAAGATATAGCAAATATAAACATGTATGCACCAGATATCAGAGCACCAAAACATATGAAGCAAACATTGACAGACTTGAAGGGAGAAGAACACAGGCCTACAATAGTAGTAGAAGATTTCAATACCCTACTTTCAAAAATTGATAAGACAACCAGACAGAAGATCAATAAGGAAATAGAGAACGTGAACAACTACAAACCAATTATAACTAGCATGCATATAGAGGACACTTCACTCAACACCAGCAGGATACATATTTTCTCAAGTGTTACCTGGAACATTCTTCAGGATGTACTAGTCCACAAAACAAGTCTTAACAAATTTAAAATTACGAAGTCACACAACGTATCTTTTTTAACCACAATAAGATAAAACTAGAAATCAATAGTAGAAGGAAAACTGGAAAGTTACAAATATGTGGAAATTTAACACACACTCTTAAACAACCTCTGTGTTAAAGACGAAATCACAAGGAAAATTAGAAAATACCTTGAGATAAATGAAAATGAAAATACAACATACCAAAACTTACAGGATGCCGTGAAAGCAGTGCAAAGAAAAAACTGTGTAGCCGTAAGTATTTACATTTAAAAAAAAGAAAGATCTCAAATCAACAACTGAATTTTATACCTTAAGTAACTAGAAAAAGAAAAATGAGTGAGAGTTTATGTTACAAGGAATCAAAGAGATTGTGCTGCTCCTGATGGCCTGACCTACTCTGGCTTCAGTGATTCCCACAATGTTTCAACATCTGTAGCTGCAAACTTTCTCCAGCCCACACTTCCAACGTCTTGCAAGATAGTTTCACATGTGTATTATGTTCCACATGTTCAAAACTGAACTCTTCACCTTCCCATTGAAATTTACTTTGCCTTTTGTGGTTCAAATCCCAAGCCACAAAGTCTTCTCTGACTCTGCTCTCCTTCACCATCCTCCACTCCACAGCAAATTGGGGGCAGTGCCTTTACTGTGTCATTCATACCTGCTTGCTTTCTATTTCTTTTTTTTTTTTTTTAATTTATTTATTATTATTATACTTTAAGTTGTAGGGTACATGTGCACAACGTGCAGGTTTGCTACATATGTATACTTGTGCCATGTTGGTGTGCTGCACCCATCAACTCGTCATTTACATCAGGTATAACTCCCAATGCAATCCCTCCCGCCTCCCCCCTCCCCATGATAGGCCCCGGTGTGTGATGTTCCCCTTCCCGAGTCCAAGTGATCTCATTGTTCAGTTCCCACCTATGAGTGAGAACATGCGGTGTTTGGTTTTCTGTTCTTGTGATAGTTTGCTAAGAATGATGGTTTCCAGCTGCATCCATGTCCCTACAAAGGACTCAAACTCATCGTTTTTTATGGCTGCATAGTATTCCATGGTGTATATGTGCCACATTTTCTTAATCCAATCTGTCACTGATGGACATTTGGGTTGATTCCAAGTCTTTGCTATTGTGAATAGTGCTGCAATAAACATACGTGTGCATGTGTCTTTATAGCAGCATAATTTATAATCCTTTGGGTATATACCCAGTAATGGGATGGCTGGGTCATATGGTACGTCTAGTTCTAGATCCTTGAGGAATCGCCATACTGTTTTCCATAATGGTTGAACTAGTATACAATCCCACCAACAGTGTAAAAGTGTTCCTATTTCTCCACATCCTCTCCAGCACCTGTTGTTTCCTGACTTTTGAATGATCGCCATTCTAACTGGTGTGAGATGGTATCTCATTGTGGTTTTGATTTGCATTTCTCTGATGGCCAGTGATGATAAGCATTTTTTCATGTGTCTGTTGGCTGTATGAATGTCTTCTTTTGAGAAATGTCTGTTCATATCCTTTGCCCACTTTTTGATGGGGTTGTTTGTTTTTTTCTTGTAAATTTGTTTGAGTTCTTTGTAGGTTCTGGATATTAGCCCTTTGTCAGATGAGTAGATTGCAAAAATTTTCTCCCATTCTGTAGGTTGCCTGTTCACTCTGATGGTAGTTTCTTTTGCTGTGCAGAAGCTCTTTGGTTTAATTAGATCCCATTTGTCAATTTTGGCTTTTGCTGCCGTTGCTTTTGGTGTTTTAGACATGAAGTCTTTGCCCATGCCTATGTCCTGAATGGTACTACCTAGGTTTTCCTCTAGGATTTTTATGGTATTAGGTCTAACATTTAAGTCTCTAATCCATCTTGAATTAATTTTCGTATAAGGAGTAAGGAAAGGATCCAGTTTCAGCTTTCTACTTATGGCTAGCCAATTTTCCCAGCACCGTTTATTAAATAGGGAATCCTTTCCCCATTTCTTGTTTCTCTCAGGTTTGTCAAAGATCAGATGGCTGTAGATGTGTGGTATTATTTCTGAGGACTCTGTTCTGTTCCATTGGTCTATATCTCTGTTTTGGTACCAGTACCATGCTGTTTTGGTTACTGTAGCCTTGTAGTATAGTTTGAAGTCAGGTAGCGTGATGCCTCCAGCTTTGTTCTTTTGACTTAGGATTGTCTTGGAGATGCGGGCTCTTTTTTGGTTCCATATGAACTTTAAAGCAGTTTTTTCCAATTCTGTGAAGAAGCTCATTGGTAGCTTGATGGGGATGGCATTGAATCTATAAATTACCTTGGGCAGTATGGCCATTTTCACGATATTGATTCTTCCTATCCATGAGCATGGTATGTTCTTCCATTTGTTTGTGTCCTCTTTGATTTCACTGAGCAGTGGTTTGTAGTTCTCCTTGAAGAGGTCCTTTACATCCCTTGTAAGTTGGATTCCTAGGTATTTTATTCTCTTTGAAGCAATTGTGAATGGAAGTTCATTCCTGATTTGGCTCTCTGTTTGTCTGTTACTGGTGTATAAGAATGCTTGTGATTTTTGCACATTAATTTTGTATCCTGAGACTTTGCTGAAGTTGCTTATCAGCTTAAGGAGATTTTGGGCTGAGACAATGGGGTTTTCTAAATATACAATCATGTCATCTGCAAACAGGGACAATTTGACTTCTTCTTTTCCTAACTGAATCCCCTTGATTTCTTTCTCTTGCCTGATTGCCCTAGCCAGAACTTCCAACACTATGTTGAATAGGAGTGGTGAGAGAGGGCATCCCTGTCTTGTGCCAGTTTTCAAAGGGAATTTTTCCAGTTTTTGCCCATTCAGTATGATATTGGCTGTGGGTTTGTCATAAATAGCTCTTATGATTTTGAGGTACATTCCATCAATACCGAATTTATTGAGCATTTTTAGCATGAAGGGCTGTTGAATTTTGTCAAAAGCCTTTTCTGCATCTATTGAGATAATGATGTGGTTCTTGTCTTTGGTTCTATTTATATGTTGGATTATGTTTATTGATTTGCGAATGTTGAACCAGCCTTGCATCCCAGGGATGAAGCCCACTTGATCATGGTGGATAAGCTTTTTGATGTGTTGCTGAATCCAGTTTGCCAGTATTTTATTGAGGATTTTTGCATCGATGTTCATCAGGGATATTGGTCTAAAATTCTCTTTTTTTGTTGTGTCTCTGCCAGGCTTTGGTATCAGGATGATGTTGGCCTCATAAAATGAGTTAGGGAGGATTCCCTCTTTTTCTATTGATTGGAATAGTTTCAGAAGGAATGGTACCAACTCCTCCTTGTACCTCTGGTAGAATTCAGCTGTGAATCCATCTGGTCCTGGACTTTTTTTGGTTGGTAGGCTATTAATTATTGCCTCAATTTCAGAGCCTGCTATTGGTCTATTCAGGGATTCAACTTCTTCCTGGTTTAGTCTTGGAAGAGTGTAAGTGTCCAGGAAATTATCCATTTCTTCTAGATTTTCCAGTTTATTTGCGTAGAGGTGTTTATAGTATTCTCTGATGGTAGTTTGTATTTCTGTGGGGTCGGTGGTGATATCACCTTTATCATTTTTAATTGCATCGATTTGATTCTTTTCTCTTTTCTTCTTTATTAGTCTTGCTAGTGGTCTGTCAATTTTGTTGATCTTTTCAAAAAACCAACTCCTGGATTCATTGATTTTTTGGAGGGTTTTTTGTGTCTCTATCTCCTTCAGTTCTGCTCTGATCTTAGTTATTTCTTGCCTTCTGCTAGCTTTCGAATGTGTTTGCTCTTGCTTCTCTAGTTCTTTTAATTGCGATGTTAGAGTGTCAATTTTAGATCTTTCCTGCTTTCTCTTGTGGGCATTTAGTGCTATAAATTTCCCTCTACACACTGCTTTAAATGTGTCCCAGAGATTCTGGTATGTTGTATCTTTGTTCTCATTGGTTTCAAAGAACATCTTTATTTCTGCCTTCATTTCGTTATGTACCCAGTAGTCATTCAGGAGTAGGTTGTTCAGTTTCCATGTAGTTGAGCGGTTTTGATTGAGTTTCTTAGTCCTGAGTTCTAGTTTGATTGCACTGTGGTCTGAGAGACAGTTTGTTATAATTTCTGTTCTTGTACATTTGCTGAGGAGTGCTTTACTTCCAATTACGTGGTCAATTTTGGAGTAAGTACGATGTGGTGCTGAGAAGAATGTATATTCTGTTGATTTGGGGTGGAGAGTTCTATAGATGTCTATTAGGTCTGCTTGCTGCAGAGATGAGTTCAATTCCTGGATATCCTTGTTAACTTTCTGTCTCGTTGATCTGTCTAATGTTGACAGTGGAGTGTTGAAGTCTCCCATTATTATTGTATGGGAGTCTAAGTCTCTTTGTAAGTCTCTAAGGACTTGCTTTATGAATCTGGGTGCTCCTGTATTGGGTGCATATATATTTAGGATAGTTAGCTCTTCCTGTTGAATTGATCCCTTTACCATTATGTAATGGCCTTCTTTGTCTCTTTTGATCTTTGATGGTTTAAAGTCTGTTTTATCAGAGACTAGTATTGCAACCCCTGCTTTTTTTCTCCATTTGCTTGGTAAATCTTCCTCCATCCCTTTATTTTGAGCCTATGTATGTCTCTGCGTGTGAGATGGGTCTCCTGAATACAGCAGACTGATGGGTCTTGACTCTTTATCCAGTTTGCCAGTCTGTGTCTTTTAATTGGAGCATTTAGTCCATTTACATTTAAGGTTAAGATTGTTATGTGTGAACTTGATCCTGCCATTATGATATTAACTGGTTATTTTGCTCGTTAGTTGATGCAGTTTCTTCCTAGCATTGATGGTCTTTACATTTTGGCATGTTTTTGCAATGGCTGGTACCGGTTGTTCCTTTCCATGTTTAGTGCTTCCTTCAGGGTCTCTTGTAAGGCAGGCCTAGTGGTGACAAAATCTCTAAGCATTTGCTTATCTGTAAAGGATTTTATTTCTCCTTCACTTATGAAACATAGTTTGGCTGGATATAAAATTCTGGGTTTAAAATTCTTTTCTTTAAGAATGTTGAATATTGGCCCCCACTCTCTTCTGGCTTGAAGAGTTTCTGCCGAGAGATCTGCTGTTAGTCTGATGGGCTTCCCTTTGTGGGTAACCCAACCTTTCTCTCTGGCTGCCCTTAAGATTTTTTCCTTCATTTCAACTTTGGTGAATCTGGCAATGATGTGTCTTGGAGTTGCTCTTCTCGAGGAGTATCTTTGTGGCGTTCTCTGTATTTCCTGGATTTGAATGTTGGCCTGCCCTACTAGGTTGGGGAAGTTCTCCTGGATGATATCCTGAAGAGTGTTTTCCAACTTGGTTCCATTTTCCCCCTCACTTTCAGGCACCCCAATCAGACGTAGATTTGGTCTTTTTACATAATCCCATACTTCTTGCAGGCTTTGTTCATTTCTTTGTCTTCTTTTTTCTTTTGGTTTCTCTTCTCGCTTCATTTCATTCATTTGATCCTCAATCGCTGACATTCTTTCTTCCAGTTGATCGAGTCAGTTACTGAAGCTTGTGCATTTGTCACGTATTTCTCGTGTCATGGTTTTCATCTCTTTCATTTCGTTTATGACCTTCTCTGCATTAATTACTCTAGCCATCAATTCTTCCACTTTTTTTTCAAGATTTTTAGTTTCTTTGCGCTGGGTACGTAATTCCTCCTTTAGCTCTAAGAAATTTGATGGACTGAAGCCTTCTTCTCTCATCTCGTCGAAGTCATTCTCCGTCCAGCTTTGATCTGTTGCTGGCGATGAGCTGCGCTCCTTTGCCGGGGGAGATGCGCTCTTATTTTTTGAATTTCCAGCTTTTCTGCCCTGCTTTTTCCCCATCTTTGTGGTTTTATCTGCCTCTGGTCTTTGATGCTGGTGATGTACTGATGGGGTTTTGGTGTAGGTGTCCTTCCTGTTTGATAGTTTTCCTTCTAACAGTCAGGACCCTCAGCTGTAGGTCTGTTGAAGATTGCTTGAGGTCCACTCCAGACCCTGTTTGCCTGGGTATCAGCAGCAGAGGCTGCAGAAGATAGAATATTTCTGAACAGCAAGTGTACCTGTCTGATTCTTGCTTTGGAAGCTTCCTCTCAGGGGTGTACTCCACCCTGTGAGGTGTGGGGTGTCAGACTGCCCCTCGTGGGGGATGTCTCCCAGTTAGGCTACTCAGGGGTCAGGGACCCACTTGAGCAGGGAGTCTGTCCCTTCTCAGATCTCAACCTCCGTGTTGGGAGATCCACTGCTCTCTTCAAAGCTGTCAGACAGAGTCCTTTGCGTCTGCAGAGCTTTCTGCTTCCTTTGTTATTGTTTACTGTGCCCTGTCCCCAGAGGTGGAGTCTACAGAGACAGGCAGGTTTCCTTGAGCTGCTGTGAGCTCCACACAGTTCGAGCTTCCCAGCAGCTTTGTTTACCTACTTAAGCCTCAGCAATGGCGGGCGCCCCTCCCCCACCTTGCTGCTGCCTTGCCGGTAGATCACAGACTGCTGTGCTAGCAATGAGGGAGGCTCCGTGGGTGTGGGACCCTCCCGGCCAGGTGTGGGATATGATCTCCTGGTGTGCCTGTTTGCTTAAAGCGCAGTATTGGGGTGGGAGTTACCCGATTTTCCAGGTGTTGTGTGTCTCAGTTCCCCTGGCTAGGAAAAGGGATTCCCTTCCCCCTTGCGCTTCCCAGGTGAGGCAATGCCTTGCCCTGCTTCAGCTCTCGCTGGTCGGGCTGCAGCAGCTGACCAGCACCGATCGTCTGGCACTCCCCAGTGAGATGAACCCAGTACCTCAGTTGAAAATGCAGAAATCACCGGTCTTCTGCGTCACTCGCGCTGGGAGTTGGAGACTGGAGCTGTTCCTATTCGGCCATCTTGCTCCGCCCCCTCTGCTTTCTATTTCTAAACCACTGTTTCCATTCAGCCCTCAGAACTTGTTACTAGATACTGAAATAGCTTCTAATTGCCTGCTTTCTGCGTCTTTGCTATGAGAGTGTTAAGTGTTAAGGGCATGGGGTCTGCACCAAAATTTTTATTTCTGGCAGTTTGGACTCAGGAAGGTCACCCAGCCTATCTGTGCCTCATTTTACTCATCTGTAAAATGAGATATAATCTACCTCATAGATTGAAATGACAATGAAAGGAATTAGTTCATGTAAATCTGGTAGAATGGTTGCTTGAATATAGCAGGTATTCAATAAAGGATGACTATTATTATTAGATTGTGGCATGGATTATCTTTCTATACCACAGTTCTGATAAAGTCATTCCATAATAAAAAATAGTGGTCCCCATTGCATATAAAGTCTTAAGTCCTTAACTTCAAGCTCAAGCCTATCTTTCTGGCCTAATTTCTCATTGTTCCTTCCAGTAACTATACACTCCAGCCTGGTCTGTTTGATGTTCATAAAATATGCTCTGCACATGTCCACCTTATGAACTATGTTCAGGCGGTTATTCTCTTTGTCTGGAAGCTCTCTCTATTACCATCTGTCAAGTTCTAGCTGTATTTCAAAGTTCAGGTCAAATGTTACCACCTTTCACCCATGAAGCCTTCAAAGATCAAACCGGTCATAGGTACTTTTTCCCTCCTCTGTACCCATGCTTTGTTCCTTTGTTTTAGCAATTATCAAAATCTTCTTTACCATACAGTTGGCTGTGCATCTTTATCTACAACCAGTACTCAAAGGCAGTGATCTTTTCAATGCTTCTTTGTTGCCCCAAGAACTACAGTGACTAACAGTCACACTTTGCTTTTTACATATCTAACATTCAATGACTCTGAATGTTGAATTTATATGGACCTATTTTTTATTTCTCCAAGGCTATGCTCATAGGTTATGGATTGAGAGAGAGGACCAGTGTTGACAATAAAATCCTTCATAAAATAGGAAACGACTTTCCTCTTTCCCATTACACATGATATACCTTAAAGAAGGAAATAGCTTGGAATTCTACTGTAGGACTTTGATATTTATTATTACATATGACCCTACGGGTTGGGTATCTCTAGTTTTTTCTCAAAATCTTGGGCGTGACTAAAGGATCTGATATAGTTAGTGAAGAAGTGTGCTGCTGCTACTGGTGGTTTTTGGAAGCTGCCCTCTAATTGGCATTAACAGTTCTTACAGAAAAAAGGAGAAATCTTACTAATTACTTTCTCCTTAGCCTCACTTCTTACAAAGCCAGGTGGAGTTAACTGGATTTATCCTGAATCCCCAAAGAATTTATAGCCTTGTATTTCCTTTGCTGTCTTTTTTTCTTAATTTCAGCTATTATTGAGCCCCTCCATGAGCCAGACTCTGTCCAGGTCTTTGGAAATACCAAGATGAATATAATTTTCCTGCCCTCAAGGAGATCTCAGTTTTATAAAGGGAAAATAGGGCTATATAAACAAATGGCTAACAAGTGATGAGTCGGAGGATGGAGACGTGGGTAAGATGTTGCACGGACACAGAGGAGACACTGATGGACTGTTCTTGGGGGATCAAGACTGATATATAAGGAAGGTCTTAGAATATGTGATGTTTGGGCTGAGTCTTGATGTATTAATTGGAGTAAAGTGGACCCAAGGGATGACATATGAAGGAAAGGCCAGAGCAATGCATGGGCTTGTTTAGAGGAACCCCAGCTAATTCTATGACTCATGTTTTTATAACATCTTGAAATACGTTATTACCATGACAGCCATGTGATGTAGGGGGTGTTTTCATCCCCAGTTTACAGAGGAAAGACTGGAGGACAACAAGGATTAAGTAATTTTCCCAAGGTTACTTTGCTACTCAGAAGCAGCATTTACTGAGTTTCCACCAAAGAGGAGTATAAATATCTGCTCTCAAACCCATGCTCAGAGCAAAAACAAAATCTTTTAACACTCAAACCAAGCAGCTTTGCAAAAATAGTGCATTTCCTCTTAGGAACCAAAACGAGACTCAGACCTGAAACTAGAAGGTGTCTACCACAGCCACCCGCTAACACATCCCTTGACAAGACATGGTATCTTGTTTCTAAAGGGGAAAGAAGCACTTATAAACAAGACTGCAAAGACATCTTAAGACAACAAATCACTCATTTTAAAAAAAGGGAACATTCTGATGAGTTTAGTGTAAATGAATCAGAAACATATGGATTCAATCTACTTTAAAAGGCCCCACGGAGTTCAGAGTAAAGGGCAAAACCCTTGGAGGAGATTACATTTGGGGATTTTTCCAGACCCAGGGCCATGAGTTCTGCCAGGCTCAGAGCTAGGCTGGCATATGGATCTCCAAGGAAACCAGCAGACTGAGAACCTCAGAGAATGATAGGGGTTGATGTATCCTGAGTCCTCAAGCCCAGACATGGACATTTTCAAAGCAACGTGCCTCCTAGAAATACCTTTGCTGAACATCTCATTCTGGACACAGGCTGGGACACCAAGTCCAGCCAATAATTTCTCCTTAGAAACTCAACTTCCACAACTCTAAAAGGGTATAGAGGTTGAACCGAAACCCTTAATCTTTCCCAAAGATCCCCTCCCTTTCGATTGAACCTTTGTGAACAACGTCCACACCATGCTTTCTATCAACACATCTGGGTTCTTGGGCTCCAGAGCATTCGCCTCGGAAGATGAAATTGAGACCACAGTCCTCTTTGGAAACATCAGATGGGAAATGAGTGTGCACAGAAATATTGAACATGCTCAACTAAACAGGAAGCACTGTACGAAAAAGGGAAAGATCCAGACTCATCAGTCTGGTTGGGTTACATCAGCCATGAAAATAAACGCAAGCGGTAGGCCTGGAGCCCAGAGAGATCAGGCAGGTTTAATGGAAACCAGGCAACGAGCAGGTGTGTCTCTCTGAGCATAAACATCCTTGATGGTACCCCATGTTCCGTGCCTTCTCCAGGGTCTGAGGTCCCACCGTGGGATGAGAGCCCGTCTCACTGTTTGCTGGACCTCCATTTCTAAACCCACCCAAGTGCCCTCTTCCAGATAAAATCCTAGCCTGCTCTGTGGCTGATTTTTCTCTCTCACGGTAGGGTTGTCATGGAAACGGGCCTTTCCCATCCACCACTGATTGAATCAAGTTTCAGGGCAGGGGTGGGAGGAGTGCTAAGAAAAATGAGCAAGTGGAACAGGACTCTCCCCAAATGCTGCTTAAATTGAAATCATCTGTTCTCACAGCCCAGGCTCCCCTCCCCAGCCACACCCCGGCAGCTGTGAAGGTGGGCGGGGCAGCCGCCCTCACCAACAGGGTGGATCAGAGTAAGGTGATACGCTGAGAAATGCACTGAGAAATGCACTTCGGGCGGCTTTTCCCAGCTCCTCCTGCATTCCTGCTGCCAGCTTTCACACTGGGCATGGGCCAGCCTCTGGGTCCCTTTCCTGGGGCCACAGAGATAATGAGGAAGTTCTAGGGATAGGTGGGGAGCTGAGCCTCACAGGCATTCTCTGTCTTCCGGAAGCTCCCATTGTTGCCTCCTTCCCCAGACAGACCTTCTCCCTTGTCGATGCCTGAAATCAGCCACCTTAGCATTTCGTTTCTTTAGCTTAGGACTTTGATACTTAAGGCAAATAACCCAGGTGAAGAAGGAATAGCAATGCCTTAAAGTGAAGAAAGGATGCTGGCTCTGCTGCAGAAAGTGGGCATCGTCATCCTTAGTGAGACAAATTTGCTGAGAGCCTACTGTGTGCTAGGCACGGTCCTAGATATCAGGACACAGCAACGGGAAGAACACTGTGGCCTGAGGGTCAGGGGACACACACACAGTCTAGAGGAGTTCAGGAGCCATGTGGAGCACCAGAGACCAAAGATGCTGCCGTCATCCGCTCGCCTGGCTCGCAGCCTAGAGTGCAGAGCCCCAGGGCCCTGTCTAGCACTTCCTTCAGCTAGTCCTGCCCTTGCAGGGAGGGTTCAAAATATCTGAGGAACTTCTTCAGATGCAGCAGTGAGCTCCCTGGCCTGTAGAGCCTGAAGGGCTGCCTGGGGTGGATGGACAAACGGCTCACAGCCTTCCTTAGCCATGCCTCAGTGTCCACATCTGTTACTTCAGCACCAAGAGTTCTGATGCCCAGAGGGCAGAGAGGACAAGTCCAGGAAAGGACACTGCTTAGCAATGTTACACAGATGGCCGGCACTTTGGCTGAATCTGGCCCAGCCTCTTGCGGGGGGAAATGCTTCCAGAATCCAGTTACTCCTTCCTCCCACACCCCAGGATCTCCAAATCCACAGGGCTGGGCGGGTGCCTCCAGAGCCAGCACACTGTCAGTGAATGTTCTCAGCAGGTTCGTGGATAGATAGAAAAGGTGACCCGGAAAGGGGTGAAGGAGAACAAAAGGCAAGGGTGCAAAAACGGGGACAGGATTCGGTGGTGGGCTTCTTGCCAAGCTTAATTGTTTTCATCCTCAAAATGATTCCTAACAGCTGGGCCAGGGATCATCCTGCTCAGATTCCACAGACTGCGGAGGGAAGCCAAGGGACTTGGCAAGGGAGTCATGAGGCCGGTGCACAAGTGCGGGAAAGGAAGGGGTGAGAGAGGCCCAGCCATTCTGCTCTGTTACAGCCTTTATGGTGGGTGCTTTGAAGAGAGAGGGGTTGGCTACAGCCCAAGCTGAGGCCAGGCTTTCCTGCCAGGGTGTCCTCCCTTCCCTCCACATGACACCCAGGGTGGTCACCTTCAGACCCTTCCCTGGACACCTGACCTGTGACATAGCTTCCAATTTCCTGTTGTCTTGTGCCAGCTTTCTCAGGTGGCCGGAGCAGAGAGCCAGCAAGGCCAAGGGCTAAATACAAATCCCCAAGGAGATAAGTGAGCAGCATTCTGGTCTGTGGCCCCAGGTGGCTGCCCTGACCCTAACAAACCATGGGTTGCATGTTGGCCTCTGGTCATGAGAGGAACCAGCTGCAGCATGGGGCTGAACAGTGTAACCTAGCTCTGTCCGGGCAGCTGTAGCTCCATCAGCAGCAAAGAATTGCACACTTCAGCCCCTGAGCTTAAACGTGTGTGGAGAGCATGGCGGCAGTGCACGGCTGGCCCCAGCTCGCAGCCTTGAGGTGGAAGGGATTTCAATACATGCACTAGTTTCTTCCAGGCTGTCTTGGTGACATGATTTAAATAATTATAAAACTCTCTAGCATATAAAATAGGTGACAAATACCAGGATAAAATTAAGCACTGGAGATAAAGAGCCTCAAACTAGGAATTTAGTCCTCCTACAATATAATTCCATCTGAATTCTAGCCATTCACTCAATCAATACCCACAGTGTGCCTAGGAAGATTAGCAAATGTGCCAAACACTGCTGTAATTGCGTATCCTCTCATTTAATCCTTGTAACAGTCGTGTAAGGCAAGTACTATTATTATCTCCATTTAACAGATGAGCCCACTGAGGCACAGAGAAGATAATTTAATTAACTCACCCTAGTCACAAGGCTAAATCCTAGAGCAGGCCTTGGAACTCAGTGCTCTTGACCATCGTCTGTATACTATGTGAAAGTACTGTGCTGAGTTTTGTAAGGGAGTGAAAATATATTTACGATGTGGTCACTGCCCTTGGGGAATGTACCATCCTCAAGACTTAAGAAGGCTCTCCAGGCTGGCCTGCACAAATTTCCTGCCCAACCTGAAGCTTTGACCTCTGTATACCTTGGGTCTTTGGACTTCAGTGCTACAGCCAGGCCATCATCAGCCAGGCCATCATCAGCCAGCCCCTCTCCTTTCCCTACCCATTAAACCCCCGAAGCTACTGAAATCCACCTTATAAACCTCAACCTGTCCTTCCAGACAGGTCAGTCAGAGCTCCTTCCTACCTTGACCATTACCCTGAAGTTACAGAAAGGATTATACAGCCCTCGCTTAGCTTCATGATAAAGATCTTGTGCAGAGGCCGGAGGACACAGCTGAGTTGGGCCCACTGCCTGGGCGCAATCTCCCCAGCCAAATGTGAACCAGGTCAAACAGCAGAGAAATGAAACACACTGAACTGCCAGAGCCCATTTGGCCTAGCCCAGCCAGCAAGGCCACCCTCAGCTGTCCGCTTGCAAACAGGTCACTTGGCATTTTAGTGACTACCCTCACCTGCATATCTGGGGGATGGCACTTGGCATTTGGTCTAGAAACTGATTTCTCTGGGACCCCAAGAGCTGGCACAAAGTGTTATAAATGAGCAAAAGTCAAAGAGAAGATTTCATTAGGAACTTAAATGTGAAGGCTCCAGTCCGGGTTACAGCAAACAGGGCCTGAAGGACCACCAGTGTTGGAGTGATGAAGACACACAAAGAAAGCCCAAGAGGGATAGGAACATTCTGGAGCTAGTGAGCGCTATCAGACACCATCGCAGAATGTTAACCAGTGACTGGATCTCCTTCCCTAGGGAGCCGTTAAAACACAGGTGCATTTTGAAGACAGGAGTTGGAGGAGATGATCTGTCCATCCCACTGTTTACTTCTGGCTCTAGAGTCACCAAGAGTCTTTAGAGAGAGCCAATGGCTTTGTTTGGTGCTTCTCTTTTGCCACAGCAACTGCCTATGTCAGAGATACTAGGGCACGGGGGCCTCTGAACGGCTTGTAACAGCACCTTGGCTCAGAGAGAGAGAAAGGGCTTCTTGTAAAATATGCCATGGTTTTATCAACATGGGGCGTGATGTGGATGAGGAGGGCAGGATAAATCAAAGGTGACCCAAAGGACACCCCCTTTCCTGAAATCAGGCTTGGTTTTATAAACCCATGAGGATTCCACTGTATTCTAGGAGGGAAGCCAGGCGGGGCTGGCAGAAGCCCCCAGGGTGCCCAGAGCTGCAGCAGCCTCCAGCTTTGGGTTTCCAGAGTAGAAGGCAGGTAACACCCAGCTGTTGCCCCCGCCTTCCTCCTTTGCAGTGCCCTCGTCCTTGCCATCACAAGTGAAGGCCCAGGATCTGAGAGTTGCCTGGGTTATGGCAAGTTCCAGGAGGTGGCAGCCGTGTGTAGTCTGTGAGGAGGATCTGACTCACCCCCAGCGCCTCACCAAGGTCACTGTTGGTGACTGGGAGGTTTCCCACCCTGCCACGCCACCCCACCTCTGGCTGCCCAGGAGTCAGAGATAGCTTCATGGGCCGTGGCTAATCCGAGACAGGCAGCACACCCATGTGTGCGGACAGGGCTCCAAGGCTGTGCTCTAGAGTGGCCATGAAGCTCAGCAGACTTCCAGAGAAACAGGCAGGAAGCAGGGGCTTCAGGGCACCAGGCCTGCTGTTGCCAGCACTGCTGTCCCAGGCATCACAAGCCTTGCTCCAGAGAACCTCAAAGTGCAGCCCTACATGATGTGAGTAATTTTAGCTTCGCCTTTGATCCACGCACCCTTCCCAAAGGGCAGGGTTATACAGTTCTTGTTACACACACTCACTGACATTTAATTCCTGCCTCTTCAAACCAAGACAGGAAAATAGTTCATCATCAAGTACCTTCTAAGAATGAACAATAAACTGGAGATAACACTATGCACTTTTCAGGATCTCAGAGCTGTGTAATTTCCCAGTGTATAAGGCACTGGGCTCTGTTTGCCCAGAGTTCTAGGGTAAAATACTCATGTGAAAAGGTGCCCAGGTCTGGCTTTTGTGAGGCAGCTAAAAGGGAAGGGTCTTGGAAACATTTTTTTCCCACTCCACAGAAAAGAATAACAATATGGGAAAGGAACACCCAAATTAAAAATAAATGGTTTGTGGCTTTAAAAATAAAGTTTCTCAGTGTTTTACAGAATCATAAAGTATTCAAATTGGAAGGAGCGTGGGATACCATGCAGGGCCAGCTTCACGCAGTGCAGCCACCTCTTTGGTGCCATCACTAGCAAGTTGGTGCACACACTGCTTGTCTGCCGCCAAGAACAGGGAGCTCATTACTATGTTTCATATAATTTTTTCTTAGATTAAGCCCAAATTCCTTTTTCTGTAACCTCCAGCAAGCATTGCAAACTGTGTCCTCTGGAGCCGCTGTGCATACCTCCACCGTGCCCCTTCTGTGACCTCCTTCAGGTCTTTGAAGATAGCTGTAGCATACCCTGCAGTCCCAGCCTGCTGCCCTCCAGGCTACATTCTTTGCTTTGTCAAACAACCTAATTCAGGAGGCCGTTGGCTGCCTGGGTCTTTCCCATGTTAGGGCAGGTTTTGGCAGGGTGGTGGTGACTGCCGCTCGGCCTTCTCCAGCAGCGTGCCTCCTTGCTTTCCGCTGTGCCCTGCGGGCGTTGTGCCTGTGGACAAGCAGCCTCTCACGTGGCAGCTCCGGGGCTCAGCCTTTGTCAGACCACGGGCAGAGCTGGATTCTGAGAGTAGAATGACTCGTGGGTGCTCTGACTGTCTTTCCTCACAGAGGCAAACGGGCTGATGCCAAGTTGAAAGCTCCAAGAGGAGAAGAAAAGTGCCTGTCTTGTACTCTGCCATGTCCCCAGTGAAAGGCACAAAGCAAATGCTCATAAGGACTTTCAGATGAATGAATAAAAGAATGAAGGAAAGCAAGCTGGGATCAGTCTACTTCTGTAGACTGAAAGTCTGGACCTCAAATGTACGGGATCTCCTGCTTGCAGCCCAGGACCTGTCCAAACCCGCCGAGCCCAGCTCCAAGGCTGAGTTCCACCACAGCTCCGCACACCACCCCACTTCCATCCTCCATGGTTCCTTTAAACGATCATTGCCTCCTCCTCCTTGCACCCACGCCAATCTCTTCCCATTTCCTCTTCCTCCCCTTTCCATCTCTCCTAAGGAACTCCCTTATCTATACAAGTTCCAGGACATTCTTTCTTCTGGGATGTAAATTTCAAAGAAAGCCAAGCAAGAAAAATAAAAAAGTGGTATAAGACCATGTATTGCTTTCGGGGCCCCAGCTGATATCCTTTGGCCCTAGACTGATGTGGGGAGGACCCCCACAAGTGCTCATTTTTCCAGCTGCATGGACAGCAATCCTGGGTCAGGAGTTTGAAGGGAGAGACTGTCTGGGTTGCACCCATTTTTGCAGGGATCTTTAGTAATGAGGCCTGGCTCACAGCCTCTGCCCTAGGCCCATATATTGTTGAGCAGCAGACGATGCAATTGATCTGTAAGTGGATGTTTTATTTTTTTATTTTTCCCCTCCAGGATAAAAAGCAAAAGGAACTCTGGCAACTAGTGATCTATAAACTTAGCAAGCCTCAGGACAGTCTATCTCACACATGGAAAATAACTCCTGAGCTCTCCCTCACCACCCCCACCTCTGGAGATAAACTGTAATAAAATCTTAACTGGCTCCCCTGTTCTGACAGATAGAGGACGACTTGCTTTAAAAGACCTTCATGTTCTGTTGCTGCCAAAGACATTTAAACTGCATTCAGGAGTGACTCCTCTGCCTAAAACACTGACCAAGCCTGAGGCAGATTTCCCTGGCAGAGGCTCCATGAGCCATGTGCTCTTGGTGGGCAGGGCTGCTGAAGCTGGGTGCAAGGGCAGTGGGAGATGCCACACTCACGCTGGGCTTGCTGGGCAGGAACCCTAGGTTGCCTTTGGGCCTCAGGTGTAGTGGCTGGAAGGTGTCTGACAGCACAGCATGGTGGGCTGGGGGATGCAGATGGGATGGACAACTTCCTGTCCCCCAAGCAGCTCAAGAGAAAACGGCTCTGAATGGCTCTTATTTATAAGGAAAATGTGGCAGAGGTTCATTTACAGAAAGGGAGAGAGCTGGGGCCTGACCTATTCCAAAGCCCTTGGGGAAAGGGACTGGGGGGAGGCGGGGAGGAATATTTAGTGACAGCTGAGTTCTCTTGTGTTCTCTCAAGACTTTCAAATTGTCAGAAGCCCCTGGAATAGGAACCCTGTGGGAGGTGTGTGAGAAGGGTTTGGAGATAAAGACAGAGGAGAGTATTAAGGAAAGTGGGGAGGAAAGAGAATGGAGAGAAGAAAAGGAGGAGGAATACAGAGGAAGGCAATGGAAGAGGGAAGAGAGGGGGTAAACCAAGGCAGAAGAGAATGAGGGAGACAAAGAAAGGAGTCGGGTGTCTCCAGGGTGAAGAGCTTACAACCAGGAATGAGTAAGGAAGGAAAAAAACAAGTGACTTGGGGGGACAGGCTGAATCTTTTGAAAGAAAGGTTCAAAATTGGCAACTTCTCCCAAACCTACGAAACAGGTACTCCAGGATGTAATTTCTCCAAATCAGAAAACTTCCCCTGAAGCTTTTTCTTTCTTTCTTTCTTTCTTTTGGTCGTAGTTGCCAGAGTGCTTTAAAGTCACATTTGTTACTGAAGTTTTGTGATCTGCTTAAACCCGGTGGCTGAAAAATCTCCATCTGCTTCCTTGAGAGGTTCCTGCAAGTTGTCTCCTCCCAACACTACTTACTGCAGGCTCTCTCCCGCAAGCCCTTAAGGAGTGATAGACCCCAAGGCTTGGACAAAGGGTGACATGCACTCAAAGAACGAGGAAGGTATGTTCTCCTGGACCCAGCCAGTCTCAGGAAGCACAGGTGCCACAGAAAGGGAGATGCCAGTTGTGCAATGAGAGGACACAGGAGAAAAGGAGGAAACCTGGAAAAGGCAGGAATCTAGAAGGAGGGTCTCTCATGCGTACAGCCACCAGAAAGCTCAGATAACTATTAACAATTTTGGCACTTGTCTTATTAGTTTGATTAATTTTTAATCACCTAATATTTTTAGTTGGCAACGCAAGAACATAGCGTAAGTGGCCAAAGATCCCAGAGGTATGCAGTGAGAAATGAGTTGTTGTCCCCACTACCGTTCCCCCCCCCCCCCTTAACCCCGGGTAAGGGGAGGAGCTGCTGACACCAGCTCCTTGTGTGTAAAGGAAGATTCTGAAAGAGGCTTACAAGGGATCCTGGCCCATCCTAGAGATGGAGTTAGAAAGGCTCCTCTGTGGAAGTGATGCCTGAGCTGAAAAGTGAAGAACAAACAGGGTTTCGCTAGTGAAAGAGGACGGTTGCATGTGCAGAGGCCCTGTGGTCGGTGTAGAAACAGCACTTTTGTTGAAATGATGAGCAGCAGCATGGCCCAGTTGCAGACAGTGAGGTAGTGGTGGGAGGAGAAAAGGCAGGAGTGGTGGGCAGAGCTGGGCAAAGCCTGGGTCAGGGTCTCCCAGGCCATGTTAGAATTGGATCCTGACAGTTGAGAAAGCATATGTGACAGATACATTTTACATTTTGAAAAAACAGTCACCGTAGCTCCAGGGCAGAGAAAAGCAAGGGACGAGCAATGCCCTGGCCCATGCCCACTCAGTCTCACCTTTGAGTCCAGCTGCAACCATGGCGGAAACTTCCACATTTGCTTCACCCCACCTCACACTAACAGCCCCAGCCTCAAATGCTTTCTTCCCCAGGGCTTCCAATCACATGAGCTCTGTTGGCCTATGTATAGGCACAATCTGGAAGTACAGGGGAGTTCATGCTTCCAGGAGCAACCCTCAGCAAGGTGCAGGGGACGGTGAAGGCTCAGAAGGTCCCAGGTAAGCCCTAGGAACCCAACCAGTGACCTCACTTACACACCCAGTATTGTCTGTCCCTCCTTTCCCACTCTGCCTGCCCCTCACTTCTGATTCCTGGAGCTGCTCCTCAGTAAGCAACCAGCTCAGAAACCCTTGTTGTAGGCTCTGCTTTCCAAAGGTATCTTAGAGTGAGATGGAATCAGTGGTAGTTGTTTGGATAAGACATGATAGGAGCTTTGACCGCAGTGGTAGCCGTAGCAATGAAGAGTTCGGAAAGATGTTTAGAAGGTTAAATAGAGTCTGCTGCAGCCGTGTTCTCCAACACCACTCTCTTTCATGTTCTGATTGACATTCACTGCAGGTCTGCAGCTCATGGCAAGTCCAGGATGGAGGAGACATGGTCAAGTGCCACAGCCCTGTTTTACAGCTGTGAAAATGGCCATCATATAGGGAGGTGGAAGTCAAAACTAAGGTCACAGGAGATTAAGGTATTTCCAGACTGTCCTAAATTTAGGTGAATTTATAATGGGGTCTTTGGCAGATGTCCAGCATTAATTAATGTCTCCTTCAGGCAAGACCACATAGCCAGGACCATTGCAGTGGATATGCAAGTGTCTGAGATAAGAGGGGAGGAAAACGAGTAGTAAAGGCTGTTCTTCATTGAGCCGTGCACACTTATGCCCCATGCCAATCCTGTGAAGTAGATATTGTTACCCCTATTTTACAGAGGAAGGAATGGAGACGGAGAGAGATACCATAATCTTCCCAGTATCACTGAAGTCATGCAAGATAGAGCAGACACCTGCAGCTTGTCCTAATGGCTTGAAAGGCCTGCATTTACCACCTCCTCCTGAAGGCTGCCTTTTAAATAAATACCCCTCTGCTCCTTAGAGGGAGAAGAGCCTGGGGAGAGTCCGTCCATCTCTCTTCATGCTGGATGATCAGATCAGTGGGTTGCCAGTAGATCCTGTCACTCAGTAGATGAGAGACAAGATGACATTTGGTGGCTGTAGAGAACTGAGAGGACCACGGTGTGGCCTCGTCATGCTGGGTGGACCAAAGGCAGCACTAGGTGGCTCTTGTTTATTCATATTTAACAAACAACTTACATCGACTCAAGTAATCCTCATAGTAATTCCACGATGTAGGTTGCAGTATCATGCCCTTTTTAGAGATGAGGAAACTGCGGCGAAATAAAATGGTTTAATAATTTGCCCAAGAAGACACAGTTAGTAAGGAGCAGAACTGGGGTTTTAACTCAGAAATTCCAACACTGGTGTTCTCAATCACTGTTCCACATTGCTTCTCATTCCTGCATATACGTTGCAGGGCGTGCTTCGTGTCAGGGGTCAATCAGGTGCTGCGAGACTGCAGCTTGCAAAAAATACAGAAATGAATTGAGAATGCACTCAGCCCTCAAGTAGTTTATTCTCCCATACATGCTAAGTATTTCCACAAACGACCATGAGAAAATGTAGAAGGTGACAGGTACTTAATGAAAGATACTGATAAATACTATGGGGTTCCAGAAGGGAGAGAGATTCCAGCATGGGGAATGGGGAGGAATGGCACATCAGTTTGTTTTTGCCACATAACAGACCACTCCAAGATTTAGTGGCTTAAAGCAACACCTACTTATTACTTCTCACAGTTCTGCAGTGGGCTGGGCAGTTCTGCTCAGGTTTGGCTCAGTAGGGCTGGAAGATCGCGCATGGTCTCATTCACACGTCTAGGATGACTGGGTAAGATGTGACCTCTCTGTATATGGCCTCTTATCCTCCAGAAGTCTGGTCTAGTTTCCTCTCGTGAAAGAAGATTTCTATCAGCAAGAGAGAGAGCAAACCCTGAGCACACACTTCTAAGCTCCTGCCTGTGTCCCGTTTGCTAATGTCCATTGGCCAAAACAAGCCACGTGGTCAAGCCCAAGATTCAAAGCATAGAGAAACAGAGTCTACCTTTTGGTGGGAAGAGATGCAGTGTCACATGCAAAGAGACCTCAGAGGAATGAGAAAGATGTATAGGTATAGCGTTTTGTTGTTGTTGTTGTTGTTGTTTCTCCAGTAAGTCAGAATCAGAGAAAGCTTTACAGAAAGGAAGGGGTTTGAAAGATGGCTAGGGCTGGGACATGTGACAGATTTCCCATACATGGAGAGAAAATCCGCAGAGGCAAGATAGCCTAGGGGTTTGCAAGGACCAGCGAATGCTTCCTCTGGGCTAGTGGAAGGTTGGGAAAGTAAGTTGGAACACAGTCATGGAGGAGATGGAGTGTTGTCTTTAAGAACTTGGATAGTTTCCAAGGGCCTTCTAAGAGGTTGACCTCCACTTGTAAGGGCACAACCTTCCCAAAAGAACCTGCTCCACCTGCAGCTCTGCCTGTTTCCTCCTGTTCCTCCTGTTTCTGCAGTGCCACCACCATTGACTCAACAGTCAAAGGACCTGTGGTAGCCAGTCTACAGGCTTCCAAAGACCTACTATGGCCTGTCCTAAAAAGGTG
Organism: Chlorocebus sabaeus; assembly: GCF_047675955.1. Lineage (NCBI taxonomy): Eukaryota > Metazoa > Chordata > Mammalia > Primates > Cercopithecidae > Chlorocebus > Chlorocebus sabaeus. The sequence continues at coordinate 126,488,310 of NC_132904.1, read as the reverse complement.
AGTTGGGAGAATGGTAAGTCGGGAAAAGGAATCTGGGAGATGCAGGCATGAGCAGCAGAGGTGAAGGTGAAGGGCGCATTGAGGTTCAGTGACAGACAGGGCATCAAAACCCTGTTCAAATTCGCTATATCGGAGCTGAGGGTGAGGAGGTCAGCTGGCAGAGAGCAGAGAAGGAGCAGATGAAAAGAGAGAAGCAGACACAGAGAGAAGATAGGTCCCTGAAGTGGCCTCAGGTCCTAAGGATTTCCCCATCCAGGCAGAGGTTTAAGGGTAATTCTCTTTATCCTCAGGTTTTGAATGGCCTTGTCCCTGCATCAGGTGATGGATGGGTCTGTCCCCTGCATCACGTGATTGGTGATTCCATCCCCTGCATCAGGTGATTGATAGGTGGTTCTGTCCTCTGCATCTAGTGATGGAAGATTGTGTTGCATTTCTTGTGATGGGTGATTCCATCCCTGTTTCAGATGATGGACAGTCCTGTCTCCTGCACCAGGTGATGAGTGGTTCTGTCCCCTTAGTCAGGTTGTGGACAGTTCTGTTCCCCGCATCAGAGATGGGAGATTCTCTCCCTTGCATCCCTGGCTAGAACATTGGTTGGGATAAAATCTTGAAAACGACAGGGAGACCAGAGATGGAAGTATATCTTGCCAGGAAGCAAAGTCAAATGTAGTGGGCATTCAGGGGAGGAGTTGTTCTTCAGATGAGCTCTTCTTTCTCTGCCTCTTCTAGCAACTAGACATACCATAAAGTGGAGACCGAAGCCATCACATTTGCAGACAAATCCTTTGATGTGGTAAAGTCTTGAGAGCTTAAAAATGTTATTTTACAGTCTATGTATATCTTCTGTCATCATTTCTTTCAAATATTTTATCAGTTCTCACTCTGGTTATTAAAAGCCAGAAGGCATCTATTCTGCAGTATTTCTTTGGGAGGCATTCACAAGGTGCATCTCACCAGTGGCACAGGAAAATATATTTCCCTGGAAACCAGAAGTCACAATAGTCCCGCCCTCCAGAGCCCCACGGGGTGGAGAAATCCCCATTATAATTAAAATCCGATTACTCTGCTTTTATGTCACCTCCGCTGCTGTAAGTGAGGGCTCGTCTAGCTGCCAGAGCACAGAATGACACAGATACAACGTGATGTGTCAACCACTCATGTTTCTTTTTTATGAGATCAACATTTATAACTTTGCAGTCAGCCCACTGACAGACTGTAAAACTTGGCTTATTGGAAACAGATACATCAACCCTAAGGCACCACTTGTTGAAGGCTGATTCCAGTCTTCCCTGGGTATGAGTTCATCCTTGGAGAGAAAGCCACTGGGCCTGACAGTGTCCTGAGTTTCTTCTAGAAACTTTCATGCACCTGTCTTGGACCCCCTCAACATTGTTCCTTGTGAGAAACACCCATGCAGCAGCGTCCTGTCACCACTTGCATATGTATGAGTTAGGCACCACGGCCTGACTGCTTATGAAATGTACCTTAGCAGAATTCAGACCCCATGAGTGCAATACAATGTACCCATGTAACAAACCTGCACATGCACCCCCTGTATCTAAAATAAAAGCTGAATTTTTTTAAAGAGTAAAAAACCATGAACCCCTTAAAAGAAAACATAGGGGTAAATTTTCATGACCTCGGATTTGGCAATGGATTCTTAGATATGCCAACAAAACACAAGCAACAAATGAAAAAAAAGTAAATTGGATTTCCTCAAAATGTAAAACTTTTGTACATTAAAGGACATTGTTAAGAAAATGAAAGACAACCTGTGGGATGAGAGGAAATATTTGGAAATCATATATCTAGTAAGTGTCTAATATTCAGGAATATATAAAGAACTCCTAACTCAACAACATAAAAAGAAACTACCCAATTAAAGAATGTGTAGATATTTCCTCAAAGAAAATGTATAAATGGTGATAAACACATAAAAATGTTCAACATTATGGCCATTAGAAAAATGCAAATAAAAGCCACAATGAGATTCTTCTTCTTCTTCTTCTTCTTCTTTTTTTTTTTTTTTTTTTGAGATAGAGTCTTAGTCTGTCGCCAGGCTGGAGTGCAGTGGCATGATCTCGGCTCACTGCAACCCCTGCCTCCCAGGTTCAAGCAATTCTCCTGCCTCAGCATCCCAAGTAACTGGGACTACAGGTGCGTGCCACCACGCCCAGCTAATTTTTTGTATTTTTAGTAGAGACAGAGTTTCACCATGTTGGCCAGGATGTTCTCAATCTCTTGACCTCATGATCCTCCTGCCTCGGTCTCCCAAAGTGCTGGGATTACAGGCGTGAGCCACTGCGCCCTGCCTGAGATTCCTCTTTATACCTACTGGGATGGCTATGATTTAAGAAAATGGAAAATATTAAGTGTTGACAAGGACGTGGATTTTAAAAGTGTTTTTCTAGTCTATTTGTGGCCATAGAAATGTTTCCTCTTTTGTGAATCCAAAATGCAAGACAGACCATAGGGGCCAGCTTCTACTTCAAAAAAGGGGTGCTCAAAGCAGATGCCTCTTTGGATGTGGGCTGCTAGCTTGGTGGAGACTCGCATGTCTGTTTCACGCATATTCTATTCTACTCTGCCTCTGTCTCACCTTTGCTGCATACTCAGAAACTACTGCTGTCCCCACATCAGTCTCCTTGAGTCCACATTGATCTCTGAGATCTGTTGATGGAAAGGGCTTGGGGAGTTCCCCTGTTGCAACAGCTTTGTTCTCTTTGTGGTATGTCTTGGTTTGCAAATGACTCTCTTCCCTCAATATCGAGGCGTTCAGCTGCAGATGAGAAGCAACTTCATGCAGCTTCATGATGCAGGCACCACTAGGAAATATGTCTCCATGGCAACCCCAGGGTTACCTCATCCAACAGCACTCAGATGTTGCTGACCACAGAAACATTTTTTTTTTCAAATGTAGAGCAAGCATCCACTGTATAGAGCCAAGAGGTATTTGTTTGTCTGTTTTTGATGTTCTATGCCTCTGTTCAGAGCCCTTGGGGGTAATGTCACATGTTTGGGGAACATTTTTAAATGTGGACAACATTTCTCCATTCCTCTGCTTTGGCACATGGAGCTTTCTTTCCTGCAAAAATAAGAGGGTTCTTCTAGGGAGGTGGTGTCATTATTCATCTCTGTTCTAGCCACTGCCTGTTGCCAATGAGTTGTTTTAATGTTTTGAATCCAGAATTCATATTTTCTCAGCCTCAGCAGGATCTGGCCCACTCAGCACTTGATCAGGACTGTTCATGGGAAACCCAGGTGCTTGCGATGGGAGTGAAACTGACTGCTGCCATAGTGACCTTCCACTCCTCCTGTCCAGACTGGAATAATTAACTCAGGCAGGCACGTGGTTAGCACGTCCCACTCCCATTAGCCTGCTGGGGATCAGCATTATTGGGAATGACGTCGTCTGCCCCTCTGCAACTCCCCAAAGAGCTAACTTACTTGTTGGGGAACACTGGAGAAAAAGATGTCATTCCTCTACATGAGTGGCTCTCAACATGGGGGGAGGAGAGGGACTTGTCCCTGAGGGGACATTTGGCAATGTTGGGAAACATTTCGGTTTTCACAACTGTAGAGGAGGGGTACCAGTGGTATTAGAGAGTGACCAGGGACGCTGCTAACCATTGGATAGTGCACAAGACAACACCCCTGCTCCCACCCCAACAATGGATGACCCAGCTCAAAATATTACTAGTGCTGAGGCTGAAGTGGAGAAACCCTGCTCCACATAATCAAATTGCACCCAGCAAGGTATGGATTCCTAGCATTCAGATCTGGGTTATTATTGATGCAAGGGCAAGCAATGGGTTATTTATTAACTGTGTGAATAAATGCCTGTAACTGTATTCACTGCAGAACTCCAGCACGTAGAAGTGCTTTCTTGTGACAGAGAGAGTTTGCAGTGCCTGCTAATCCCTCCTGGAAAGCCTTTTTGTCCCTGAATTACGATCTCAGCCCATGTTGCCTCACACTGCCTCTCTGTTATTAAAATTCCTTTCTACACAATTCATAGGAACATAAATCCTTCCTTTAAAGTCTAACCAATAATGCTTCCAGAAAATTAGATTCTCCGTTTAAAAAATTGACACTTAAAAATAATGTGCTTCCTTCCAGTCCTTTCTTCTTTCTGGAAATCTTAGGACAGGTAGAGACTTGGGGGTGGATGAAACGACCTTCAGGAGCCCGTCGCATGGCCACACCCGTAATCTACTGTTTGTGCTTGTTTCTTTGCTATCACTAGTCTTCTAGTCATATGACCTGGTATTATTACTTAAAATGTGATTCAAATGCTGTGTAAATATGGCCAAAATGTTTGTTTTTCTCAGTGATGGAAGTAGGATTAAGCAGGCAGGGAGCAGAGCTCCAGGGTCCACCCGCACAGGAGCCAGCGACAGACCTCACCAGACAAGTCCCCAGAGTAACTTGTTCCAGTTCCCATCACACGCTTTCTCCCCCTGACTTACCCAAAAGGCCGAGAAATAATCCCGTCTCAGGCTTTCTCACCAGGTTGCCTTGTTTTTGTTTTCATTTTTTTCCAAAGCCCGTGTAGCTAAGTCATATCAAGGGAAACTTAGGTCAAGATGATAACCACCTAGGCCCTCAGATTGTCACACCCTCCTGCTCACTGCCATGGTGGGGTGGGGGTGGGTGATGTAAGGCTCAGGGAGAAACTTGCTCTGCCTCTCACTCAGGACCAGGTACCTACAGCTTTGGGGGTCCATGTCAGGAAGGTGCAGGTCCTCTGAAAAATGCCACTGATTGGAGAGGATGACCTCAAATGTTCTACAGAGACTCTGCTCTAGTCCCTTATAGTCATTAGATTTCAGAAAAGGTTTAAGATGTTTAAGCTAAGATGGCATTTTAGAAGCTTTATAGATCATTAAGAAGCTAGGGATATATGCACGGAGGAGGGAGGGTGATCATGAGAAGCGACAGTAGCTAATCATCATCTTACAGTGGAAAATGTTTTAAAATCCTACTAGTGGACTTGGAATCACAGGAACACTTCATGCCCAGATTAGCTCTGGGGCCGAGGGTCATTGTCCAGCTACACGGGGAACTGGAGCAGCTGAGAAAGCCTCAGAGCATCTGGACAGCACACTAGGATTCAGTCTTCCCATGCTGGAGACAAGCCGTACACTGCACGAGGAGCTGGAAAAAAGACCCATTGATGTCCTTTTTCCAGCAGAGTCTAAGCCTGATGGGCCCTCCTCTTCAGGCGCATCACACATTCTCACTTCCCAAGAGATAGTTTGATTGGTCTGTATCATTACTTCCTTGTTGTCCCTGTTGAGCGAAATTTGTTTCTTGACCCAACTGTGACCAAGACAACAGGGTTGGCCTCACTGACTCCTCTCCGCGTATCCACTGTCTGCAAAAAGAACTGCTCGGGCCATTTTCCTGTGGGGGCATCCAAGAGTGGGACAAGTCCTTGGTGCTTCATGGATTCTCTCTCTAGGGCAGAGTCCAGTTTAAGATCTTCTGTACCCAAGTCCTCACTCCTAACCTGAACTGCTGTCATCCTCAGCCAATACTCTGCAGCCCTAGTCTGGAAGAACAGAGCCCATTTGTAATAGAGGAAGAACCTTCTTTCATTTCCCTGCACAGCCTGATAGCAATTTAGCTTCACAAGGCCCTGAAGGGGTTGAGCTGGCCCTCCGTTAAGGAAAGCCAGCAAATCCATACAGATGTTTTTCTGAGTGCTGTTCTGACCAGGGCTCAGGGATTAGTCTTGCCTGGTATCACATAGCATTGGGAGGTTAGGGAATTCTTTTTGTGGATCAGGAGGTATATTACATAAAATCAAAATGTAAGTGTGTTCTTTTTGGATAAGGCAATGTTTTCCCTTCTATTTTTATTTATATAACCTTATCACTTAGTCTCTTTTACTTCTTTCCCTCTGCCTTCCTTGGCACTGAGCCCACCCTGATTCTGCAGGATAGACTCAGCTAGCTGGGCAGCTTTCAGTGGTATGGTTTCTAACCACTTTCCCTCTAACCGCATCTGATAAATCTCATTAAGGGGCTTTACTAACCTCATTTTCTTATCCAATGCAGAAAATCTACTCCACCAAGAATTTCAGTTCTTAAGACATGTGACTTAAAATCCAAGAGGCCAGAGAGAGTACGGTACCAATAGGATACATAGATTAGGTAGACAGACAGATAGATCAGATAGATAGGTAGGTAGGTAGGTAGGTAGATAGATAGATAGATAGATAGATAGATAGATAGATAGATAATAATCAGGGGACTGGCTTTTATGATTATAGAGGCTGAGAAGTTCTACCATAGGCTGTCTGCATGCTGAAGAACCAGGGAGTCCTGTAGCATGGTTGAGTTCAAGTCCAAGGCCTCAGAACCAGGAAAGCCAATGGTGTTACTCTCAGGTTGAAGGCCTGAGGACACAAATGGCTGCTAACGCAATTCTGGAATCCAGAGGCTGGAGAACTGGAGTTCTGATGTCCAAAGACAGGAGAAGAAGGGTGTCCCAGCTTCACAAGAGAGAGACAGTAAAGATTTGCCTTCTGCCTCCACCTTTTTGTTTTATCCGAACCCTCAGCTGATTGGATGATGCCCACCCACAATGGGTGGGGACAGATCTTCCTTACTTGGTCCACTGATTCAAATGCCAATCTCTACTGCAGTTACATTCACAGACACACCAGAAGTCATGCTTTACCAGCTATCTGGGCATCCCCTTAATCCAGTCAAGTTGACACCTAACATTAACCATGACAAATGTGTTGTTCTGAGCACCCGGCACAGCTCTCCTGGCTGTCTGACTCTCGGCTCCCCAATAGTCCACCCTAGCCTCCCTCTCACTCCGTCCTCCCACAACCTCCTTCAGAACCAGGGCCTGCCCTGCAGAATAGCAGACCAGCATCTGATATGCTTTGAGAGGTGAAATAGACTTCCTACACATATTATTTACTTAATAGAGGCATTTCACTGCATAACTTGTGATAAAATTTTAAATGCAAGTACCTCTGGAAGAGGAATACTCAACTAGACCCACAGGAAGGTATAAAAGGCTCGTGGTCTTTGCTCAAGGCATAGATACTGCTTGTATCTGTTTGCTTGCCTGTTTGGTAGAAACGGAGTTTCTGTTGTGGGATTGTGGAGGAGGCTGTAGAGTAGAGAAGAGCACAGGACACCTGATACTTAGAGAAGGAGCGGCCAATGGGAAGGCCAGTCTTATCTTAACAATTTTTAGTGAGTCACCTCTACTTAATCCGTTTTCCTTCCTAACCTGCCCTGGTTCATTGTCTACATTCACCTCCTGATACAATATACACCTAGTCAGTGGGTGAGAGCAGGCTCCATGGAGCAGACACTCTCACCCTTTCTACCTCTAATCCACTCTCTACTTTAAGACAAAGTGGTTCTCTCTAGAAACAGAGAAATGAGCCTGTGTTCCAAACAACTAGGATTTTGCTTCCTCATTAGCCAAGAAATTGTGAAATGAACAGAAGTAGAAGGGAAAAAAAAGCAAAGAAAGGAAGAGCCCAACAATGGAGGAAATGATAGAGTAATAATCTACAGAAAACTCAAATTAGTGAAACTCTGCTAAACAAGATGAAATAATGATACCATGTCAGTACTGGCGCTGTTTGCCAGCTCACCTTTCTTCCCTGTTCCCCATCTTCACTGTATCACACGGCCAACTCCTGCAGCCTATATTTCCCAAACTCCCTTGTCAGCTGGGCTCTGATGGTTCAGCCATGAGGACACTGGCAGGAGACTGGAGGGCAGGAGGAGAGAAGGAGGTGGTATCCCTCCTCCTTCCTCTCTGCCTTGGCTGGAATCTCTGACACAGGCTATGTTTCCTCCCTGGCTCCAGGTTTGCAGTGGTTTCAGCTTCTTTGAGGTGACTCTTCTCTGGATCTAAGAGTGCCATCCTTTTTCTTTCTACCTCCAGCCCCATAAGTGATAGTGGTTTCCTGCTGCTGTAATCTCTGGGTTACCTCTTTGACCCCTATTTGGCTTCTCAGCTCATCCAGCCCCTGTGAGCCTATTCCCTGCTTAAAATTCCCTCTATTTAAAATATTCAATGACTGATATACAATCTCTCACGGACCTACCTTATACAATTTTCGCATAAGTATTTCTTAACATTGGCGCGCACACACACGCGCGCGCACACACACACACGCACACACACACACTCACAAAGGATTTCTTAGCAGACACTACAAGGAGCTCTAAGGCTTTGATGACCTAAATCTTACGGAAGGGTAGAGAGGCATCCAGAGAAAACGATCTCTTTGGTCTCATCTTCACAACTGATTGGAGATAAGGCTCTGCCCAGTTGTTTTTCACTCACCGCCTTTTGGGGTTTTTGGCACCCTGTTCATGTGGATGGAAGGCCCCAGAAGCAGACCTAGTGAAATCGAACTTCAGCCTCACCTCGCATAACCAGATGCCTTTATGTATGAAGCTTTGGTTTTAAGGCGAACTTCTAAGCATATGAAATGCTACCTCTTGCTTTCAATAATGTAGTAGTTTGATTCCTTTGCTTCTTCCTATAATGCTGCTGGACCTTGTGGATATAACATACATGCGATTTTAAAATGTGGCCCATACTTGAGGCCACATTATCTTGGTTTTACAATTCTGACATGGTTTGAATGTATGTGTCCTTCAAAATTCATATGTTGAAACTTAAATCCCAAAGTGATGGTCATAAGAGTTGGGTCGTTTAGGGGGTGATTATGATACAATAAATACATTATTTACCCAGATAGTGAGGGCAAATGCATCCTCAGCAAGGTTTCCCCTTTAACAAAAAGCAGCCTCCAAATCATTTCTCTTCTAGCAAAGAGCAGCCTAAAAAATTGAGCTGCAGATATAGATAAGCAAGCTGGAAGCTTGCACAGGTGGATGCTGGCAACTGTGCCAATAGAAAAGGGCTACCTGGAAGCCAAGTAGGTTCAACATGGAGGCTCCATCTTCCCTTTTCTTTGCCACCAGACAGTAAAGAAGTAGGCAACATGGCACTGGCCTGGTAGAGAACCCATCTGCATAGTAAAAGATTAGAGTGGGTGGCCAGCTTTTCACACACTATGTAAATGGCACACCTGGTCCAACCAATCTTTCTTGTCCCATGTAAATCAGACACCGCCTCCTCAAGCCCATCTATAAAACCTTCTGCATTTCACTGCAGAAGTGGCAATGCATTTTCTCCGGGCCCCCTCTGCCACAGAGAGTTCTTCTCTTTCTTTTGTGTATTGAACTTGAACTCTTAACCTCACTCTGGTGTGTCCGCATCAGGTTTTCTGCGGCCATGACACAACAAATCTTGGGTATTTACCCCAGACAATGGCACCACTTCAATTAGGCCATGGGGGCTCTGCCCCTATGAACGAAATTAGTACCCTTATTCGTTTGGTACTAAGTGGGCTTGAGGGAGTGAGTTCACCCCTTCTGCTGTTCAACTTCCGCCACGTGAGGACACAGCAAGAAGGCACCATCCTGGAAGCAGACAATAAGGCCTCACCACACACAAAGTATCTGCCAGTGCCTTGATCTGAGACTTCCCACCCTCTAGAACTGTGAGAAATAAATATCCATTGTATATAAATTACTCAGTGTAAGGTATTTAGTCATAGCAGCCCAAATGGACTAAGAAAAATTCTATCAGCTGGTTGGTACAGTCAGGTTCTGTGGACTTATCAATATACGGGGTACAAAGGGGCTGTTTTATTACTCCATAAAGAAAAAAAATTATGATTTCCAAATTTACTTCACTGTTAAACTCCATTTGCAAATGTCTCTCTTGATTTCTTATTTTTACTGGTACTGTGGAGAGCAAGACATCAGGAAATCTGAGCCAAATTGCTACATTCACCTTTCACTAGTTCTCCCATTTAGAGTTTTGCTTCTTTTTACATCATCTCAGATGCCTGTGCCAGGTTGGAATTCACAAATCATAACTATGACAATGTCACTGTCTTGGTCAAAAGTCTTCAATAAACTCTTCTTTGTTCATGGAATACAATAGAAACAACTTGAATCCAAGGTCTCCTCAAGCTGCCTCTCTAGCCACATCCTCTCCAGCCATATCCCTTCACGTATCTAAATCCTGGCTTACCCACCATATCCCAACAATGTCCTGAAATCTCCATCCCCACACACTCGCTCGTGACTGGCCCCTACCTGACCCCATTTCTGCTTTCGAGTCCTTGCAAAAAAGCAGCCTCCTACACAAAGTCCATCTGGAGCCCCTTCAATTGTCTGTGATTGGTGCCTTTTTAAAACCTTATAGAAAATTTTTCCCTTAAAATGATTTATTTTCAATTATATGTTTACATTTTATCTAATTTAAAATAAAATTTAAAAAATAAAAAGAAAGTAAGAGTTAAGTCTCCCTTGACAAGCCCACCCAATCCCAGGCTCTGCAGATGCATCTATATGCATACATGTGAATACAAAATGTGTGTGTGCAGACTTGTGGTTTTTGTCATAAATATTAGAATATTTGCAGTTTTTTCAACTTGTGTTTTTAAAATATTACCATAACTCCGAAGGGCCTGCCTGCTCGAGCCCCAATTCACAGACCAATCTTCCCTTTAGTCATTCTTTTCTTTAATTTCTGTGCTACGGCTCTGCTGGCCTTCCTCTTACTCTTTAGCTGTGTCTGTGCTCCTTTCTGGCATGGGATCTTTTCACATGCTCTCTTTCCTCCCTGAGGCCTCTCATCTATTTCTCAGCTCAAATACAATTTTATCAGAGATGCCTTCTTGGATTATCAAAGTTGGTGCGATCTTCCTAATAAATACTCTCATATCATCATGTAGAATTCATAACAATTGTACCGTAAACTACTTAGTGGTGAGAACTCCTCCTGTGCTCTGCCATGCCGCCACTTAGCAGACATTCGATAATTCATTGAATGAATGAATAAATCACACTTTATAATAAGATATGTATTTGTTTATTTGCCTTAAGTCTGTCTCTTCCTACATACAGCCAGGGAAAACGAGTATTTTATTCACCACTGAATACCCAGAAATCACCTCAATATCTGGATTATAATGGAATCTCCATGTTTGTTAAATGATTGAATGGGCGAATATGTACAATAATGGAAAAACTCTTACAAATACATACAAAAATAACAGAAACTCCAGTAGAAACACAAGCAAAGTACATAAACAAGAAATTAATAGAATAAAAGTACAAATGACTGGTAAATATGTGAAAAATATTTATTTTCATTATAATAAAATAAAAAAGAATTTTAAAACATTCCACATTTTGGATATCAATGGCAAACAATTATAAGGTTGAAAAACAGTCCATATTGGTCAGAGGTGAAGAAACAATCATTTCATGAGAGTATCCACTGGCGTAACACTGGTGTAGAGCAGTTTTGTAGTGCATATTTAAATTTTAGGGCCAGGATCAGTGGCTCATGCCTGTAATCTCAACATTTTGGGAGGCTGGGGCGAGAGGATTACTTGGGCTGAGGAGTTTGAGACCAGCCTGAGCAACATAGCAAAACACTGGCTCTCCAAAAAATAAACAAATTAGCCAGGTGTGGTGGTGCACACCTGGAATCCCAGCTAGTTAGGAGGCTGAGGCCGGAGGATTGCTTGAGCCCAGGGGGCTGAGGCTGCAGTGAACCATGATTGTGCCACTGCACTCCAGCTTAGGCAGCAGAGTGAGACCCTGTCTCAAAAATAAAAAATAAATAAATAAAATAAAATAAAAATTTAAAGATGTATACTTGTTAACCTGGCAATTCCATTTTCTCTATGGAAATACTTCATGAATTCTCAATGAATGGGTGAAAATATATTTAGTGTAGGATTGAATATAATACAAATATTCAATAAGAATGGACTGCATATAAAATCATGGTTAATTTATGTTAAAATTATCACACTATGGAATATTCAACTACTAATGAAATAAGGTAGATCTATCAGCATCAATGTGAAGATATCTAATATATATCATTGAGTTTAGAAATTCATGTAGAACTGATTGATTTATAAAGATAGATATATATTTACATATATATTGTTATATATATTTACATATATATTACAATATATATGTAAATATATATTATTTACATTAATAAAGATATATTTAGGCAATATATTTATATTTATATGAGCATATTTATATAAAGTTACATTGCTAAATAAATATAAATATATTGACATATAAAATATAAATTTTGATATAGTTACATAAATATGCCCAACTGCTTACAACCATCTCTAGAGATATAGGATTATAGAGGAATTTCAACTTTTTAAGTTATCTATTTTTATATTATTTGAATGCAGATGAACATATGTTACCTTTATAATCAGAAAAACAAATATTTCAAAAACAAAATGTAGAAACTCTTTAATTAAAATACAAAGGCAAGAGAATCTTTTAAGAAATGCCTGAATATAAGAGTTCAGCTGGAAACTAATAAATGAGTTCTGTAATTTACAAATTTTATATAGTGATGAATGATTCAGCATCACAAGATACACCTATTGGTATAAAACTGCCTTTACAACTAGTCTTCAAGTCAGAGTATACTCCTTAGATTTCAAAATACAACTTGCTCCCCGTAAAAGTCCCTTGGGAGTCTCCAAACATTTAATATTGCCCCAACAACAACGATCATAAAGGTGTGACTGATGCTGAGAAAGGAACACAATGCCAGTGAATCCTGACAACACGAAACTCAAACAGGAGCCATGGCTTCCTATGGACAAAAGGGTGCCCAGGAGTACCTGTATGTCCCTGTGAGGGATGGAGCAACCCTCTGCTTGCATGTTGTCTAAAACGGCAAGCTGTAGATGTTCCTATATCCTTCCAGGCTATTCTAGCTCTGCCTGGCCTCTAATCCTCGGCTTTGCCTCCAAGCCCCTTCCCCAACACACACACACACACACGCATGCGCACACACACGCAGGCACACTTTTTTGTTTCTTTTTAAACTCTATTCCTGATCTTTGAATTTTTCAACTACCCTTGGTTCCCCAGCATGATCCTTGGTGCTCTGCAAGAGCTATTGGCTCAGGCGAGCCACTGGGCTTTTGCCGTTCTTGATCACCTGTGGGAAAACCCTCACTTCTACTTCTGATGACCTGAATCCTGCCACTTCCCAGTTTGCCAGACACCCCAAGAGGCCTACCCTGTTTCCTGTGGGGGTTTAGAGAGAGAAAACAGACAGTATTTTAACAACATCTACCAGATAATCAGAGGAACAATGCTGAATCCAAAAGCACTCGCAATTCGAATGCTTTCTGCTATTTCATAGATATATAGTATATAGTTTTCATCTAAAGCTATACAAAATAGCCAGTATGTGGACTAAAAATAGTGAAGTAAACACAAAAATAATATTAGTCAAGACGCAGCTACCTTCACAGGGGTGGCACTAGAATTCCCCTTGGTTAGAGATTTTGGGCAAGAACATTTGTAAGGTTCCTTCGCTTAGAGCTAACACACCGGAGAAAGGAGAGGGGGCTCTGCGTGAAATGAGACATTTTCAGCATTTGTTCTTAAAAGGAAGGATAAGAGAAGAGCCAAGGAAATAGCAAGGATTTGTACCAGGGCAGGAAGACCGGTGGAATGTTCTGGGGACAGTGTGGCCAAAGCACATTTGAAGAATGGTAAGGCCTACTCTTCTGTGTGCGGCTGTTTGTGTTTCTATGTCATACATCCATTTTAATACCCCTTTTCCCTCCCCCTAAAAGCTGTAGAAATGTCTTCTCTGTTCACCTTAATTTTTTATGTGAGGGTATTTTGGTTTCTTTAATTTCTAGAATGGACAAGAGTTTTATGGGATATAAATGGAGCCAAAGTGACAAGCAGGAAAGAAGTAGCCCAGGACACAGAAGAGGCCTTAAGAACACAGCTTCACTCTGCCCCCTCCCCATGAATTCAAAGAAATATTGGTGGGAACTTCAGAAATCCATTGGCAATAGTGGTGGGAAATTCTTGCTAATTTTGCCTAATCTCAAGAGAGGCACAGAGGCCTCAGCTGACATCTAGAAAACAAAGAAACACAATGCAAAATTGTAAATACATACAATTTACCCATCTTTTTTTTCAAAAGTTGACATATCTCAGCCTTCATGTTTAGATAGACACACATACACACACACACAGACACACACACACACGAGGGAATGGAATGCTGTGAAGGATGAATGGCTGTGATAGGTAAGTATGACTGAGCAAGCTCTAGCCTCAGCCTTTTCTTCCAATCCTCCCCAAAAGTGTGCTCTTTAAAATCCACGACAGTACCGGGGAGGAGGGGAGTAGGGAAAAACAAGAATAAAAAAAATGTAAATAGCAGCTAAGCATAAACTTGAAGAGAAAGGATCTAAAGCTATAAAAAAATAGCCAAATCCGATGAATATGAGGGGGAAAGATATACCCATATTTAAAAGATTGAATTTAATAGAATATCTTAGTAAAAATGTATTTAAAAGCTTTTTTTCCAAGCTAAAAAAAAGTTAGAGGACTTATATGTTATTAGGAAAGTTTTAATAGATGCATGAGTTGCATGGTCTACCTCTGCTTCTCTCCATTAAAGAGCCCCTTGTGGAGATTCTGGTAGGACAAACCTGGCCAGCCAACCCCATGCTTTGCCAACTCACATTCTCTCCCTAATCGGCTCCTCAGAATTCTGATATGAAGCACACTCCAGTGATTCTGAGGGAGGCCAAAGTAAATATCCACTGTAGGTGAGTTTTCTGGAAATTTGGGGTAAAAGAGAAGGCTTCATCACGTCCTTTTTGAAAGGCATCACCTACCATATAAGCCTTAACCACCTTCTTCCCAATTCTCCTTCCCAAAGGCCCTCCTGAGCAGCACCCTCGCCAATGTGAATGCCCAAGGCTCTGGTGGAAACAAAGTCTTCCGTGATTCCTTCAGCAACTTTAAACAATGTGTAGTGACTGAAATGTACCAGGCGTCTTTGAGAAAGTCTCATTTTCCTTAGCATTTTCTGGAGTTTTGGGGTTGAGTTAAAGTATGTTGATGTAAACTTGCTGGGTGTTGGAACTGTTCAAAGCAGAAAGGATTCCACACTGGGCATCATCCTAAAGGATGTTAATCTTGGGTTGTTCAGTGGCAGCTTTCTGACCACAGACAAGTCAATCTCTCCAGACTTCACATCTTTCCTTGGCCCATAAAGTGATCAGATCATATTTGCTGAAATAATAATAGTATATGCAGGGCTCTGGCTAAGTGAGTCACATTCATTCTAACATTTCATCTTCACCAAAATTCTAAGTGGTATGTGTATTATCTGCATTTTACAGATGATTTCTAAAAATTGCTTCTCATCCTAATATTTTTAAACTATAGATAATTGTCATATTCATTTGGGTTCTTATTTTTCTTCAAAGTTACTGGAATTTATTTTTAAAGGATTTATTATAGGCATTTCTAAAATGATGAGACATAATTACCCATGGATTCAGGAAACGAGATTGCTAATTTTGATGTTAAAACTGTTTCTGATTACCCTGATGAACTCTCCATTCTTCCTAAATTCACCAATTACTCATTTCTGGTTTTTTCTCGCTCTTTAGATTTGATTCATCTGCACGCTCCACGGAGGCTCAGTTTCAGATGAGCCATCATGCTGATGTCTGTAGGCACATCTCAGGATCCTTTCAGGCGGAGGAATGGGAAGTCAATGATGTCCAAGCAAGGGGCATGTGTTTTTCTCCAACTCTGAAGTCCCACTCAACAAGAGGCTATGGTCTGAATGTGTGTGTCCTCTCCAGAATTCATGCTGAAACCTGAACACCAATGTGATAGTATTAAGAGTGGGGCCTTTAGGAGTTGATTAAATCCTGAGGGTGGATCCCTTGTGAATGGGATTAGTGACCTTATGAATGGGCTGGGACTTAAAGTAAAATAAAAATTAAAAAACAAAAAAAGAAAGGACTGGGAAAACTGTCTAAGTCCTTTTACCCTTTTGCTTGTGGCCACGTGAGGACACAGCAACAAGGTGCCATCTTGGAAGCAGAGACGAAAGCAGACGCCGAACCTGCCAGCTCCTTGATCTTGGGCTTTCCCGCCTCCAGAACTGTCAGCAATAAATGTATGTTACCTACAAATTGCCCAGTCTAAGGTATTTTGCTATAGCAGCATAAGCAGACTGAGACAACAGGTATTGGCCTCTCCCAGAATCATGGAGGGCTGTTTTACATCTGAGTCAGGTGCAGCTGATGGGGGTCTTTAATTGGGAATTGGTCATGGCTGGCCTGCTCTGATCCTCTGGAATTTACAGCAGGTACAAAGTGGGGAATGAGCAGTTAAGTCCAGATTAAATGAAAAAGCTCCAGAGAAGCAGCTGATTTTGCTCAGGGTTTTCATCTTAAAGCGTCTGTAATTTGGAATAATTAGAAGCATTTCAGACTCTTGTCCAGCTCTAGTCCAGTAGAAATCCTGGGGACTCTGAGGCCACTTGAGGGGCGATCAAGGTTGTGAAAAACTGACTCTTAGGAGAGTTATTCAGTCATCTGCAGCTGCAGTTCCTCTGAAATCCCTGAGATGTACATGGTCATCTGGTTTCCCAGATGAAGAAACCACAAGCTTCTCTAAAGAACAGCGGGGCAGTTAGGTGAAAAGTGAACAATACAGTCAGTCCACCCATTGGTTCTTTCCCTGTGTGTCAAATAACTCATTTCTGCAGGTGCAGCCCCAGTTTTGAAAATCAGGAGCCTTGTCTCGCAGCCCCAGTTCTGCCACTGACAAGCTGCGACATGTGGGGAACATCAGTCACCCATCTCTCTGGCTTCAGTTTCTATACCTATAAAATAAGTGTTGGACAGGTTGAAATTCTTTCAGCTGTAGCAAAACTGTGATTCTATGAACCACACCATTTGTTGTGCTGTCATGGAAACAGCCTGAGGCTCAATTAACCTTACTAATTTCCCCAAAGGACTGACCTGAGGCAGAGTGGTGCCCCTGCTTTAGAAGTCTCCACAGTTCAGGTGAGGGAAGCTGCGCAGGGTGGGAGGAGAGAAATGGGAATTCAGCCTGTGGGCTTTGGCATCTTTACCCCAGCCCACTCTTTGGGCTAAACATGTATGTTCTTTTAAAAGGAGAGAAGGCAGGTCCTTAAACTTGGAAGAGGGATGACTCCTGCATTCTAAATAAGGAATGAATGGAGTGCTTCCCAGCTAAGTTTGCAAATGAGAGTTCTTTTAAAATGAATATTCTTTAAATAGGGGTCCATGAACATTTTTCTAAGGACTAGCCAAGCATTGACTGTTTTAAGGGAATTAATGTTCAGATTCTCAACTTAGATATGTATTCCTTCTGCCTCATAATATACCTGCTTCTGTAGTTCACATTTCCGAACTCTTTTCTTCCCCCAGCCAACTTCCGCTTTATGAAAACACTGTGTGCCTCTCACCCATCCTGAATCTCCCGAGGGTGCGTTACTTGCACTGTGAAAACCTGGGTGCCACCCACAGGGACAGCTCTAGAATACGTCTGTCCTGAAGGAGATTCCCCCGAGAGAGACATAAGGACATATATTCCTTAGAAAATACTGGAGGTGAAGGTATTGGACATCATCTGGTGACAAGCCCAGGCTAAGGCTATTTATGCCTTAGCTAAGAATTTGGATTTAGAAGTGAGCCAATTGTCACAAGGATGCCAGTGAACTTGTTAGATTTCAAAACTGAAGTCCAACTTTTTCTGAAAGAAATAGTCTGATATGGCTTCTTCCCACCCCTGGTCCCATTAGCCCCATGTCTGTGTCAAATGTTGTTCCCATGAGTTCTGACTTCCGTGCTTCTTTTCAACAAACTTCTCAAGCCACATTGTCCTTGTCCTTATGCGCAGCCCCTAGACCAGGCCTCCTGAGGCAGGATGGCTGGTGCTACTCACTGTAAGTTCCCAGAGCCTGGTATACAGCTAGCTGCTTTGGGTGTGCAAAATATTTGTTAAATAAATCAGTGAACCAATCAATCCACGGAATTTTGTTTTTAGTTGAAGATCTTATAGTCAGAGCATGACTGTGGAGTACAACGGTCTTGTAACTTGCAGACTCGTTTCTATTATCCATGGAGGGTGACCACCTCATTATTTTTTATTTATTTATTTATTTTTTAATTTTTTTTGAGACCGAGTTTCACTCTTGTTTCCCAGGCTGGAGTGCAATAGCATGATCTCGGCTCACCACAACCTCCGCCTCCTGGGTTCAGGTGATCCTCCTGCCTAAGCCTCCCAAGTAGCTGGGATTACAAGCATGCACCATGTCTGGCTAATTTTGTATTTTTAGTAGAAATGGGGTTTCTCCATGTTGGTCAGGCTGGTCTTGAACTCCCAACTTCAGGTGACCAG
Organism: Chlorocebus sabaeus; assembly: GCF_047675955.1. NCBI lineage: Eukaryota > Metazoa > Chordata > Mammalia > Primates > Cercopithecidae > Chlorocebus > Chlorocebus sabaeus. Next base: position 126,469,969 of record NC_132904.1, on the reverse strand, counting down.
CCCGCCTCAGCCTCCCAAAGTGTTGAGATTACAGGCGTGAGCCACCACACTCGGCCGACCACCTCATTTTTAAGGTGATGGCATCCGGTCCTTCACTGAAGGCTGCAAGTGGCTAGACATGAAGAAGAGTGTGGATGAAAAGTGTCAGACTCTGTAAAATATTTGAAGAGATTTATTCTGAGCCAAATATAAATGGTCATGACCCGTGACACAGCCATCAGGAGATCCTGACAACATGTGCCCAACGTGAGTGGGGTGCAGCTTGATTTTATACATTTTGGGGAGACATGAGACATCAATAAAATACATTTAAGATTTACATTGGTTTGGTCCAGAATGGTAGGACAACTTGAAGGTGGGGGTGCGGGCTTCCAGGTTATAGGTAGATTTAAAATTTCTCTGATTGGCAATTAGTTGAAAGAGTTTATCCAAAGAGCTGGAATCAATAGAAAGGAATGTCTGGGTTTTGATAAGAGGTTGTAGAGACCATGGTTTTGTTATGTAGATGAAGCCTCCAGGTAGCAGGCTTCAGAGAGAACAGATTGTACATGTTGCTTGCCAGACTAAAGGTCTGCTTTAATGCTAGAGAGGTTTAATGAGGCATTTCCAAACCTCACTTCCCGTCACAACCGCAACCAGTCTTTCAGGTTAAATCTTAGGGGTGCCCTGGCTAAAGAGGGCATTCAGATGGTTGGGGGTGGGAGATTAGAATTTTATTTTTGGTTTACAAGAAGCAAAGAATCTGTGAAAGAGGCACAGAGACTTTCGGGCTGCACCAGCTGTCCAGCCTCTTATTTCCCTCCCAAGTCCGTTCACCTCTCCAGCAACCCAGACCAGTCTCACTCAGGTTTTTGTTTTTATTTAGCGGAGACAGGGTCTCGCTATATTGCCAGGTAATCCTGGGCAACAAGTGATCCTCCAGCAGTGGCTGCCCAAAGTACTGGGACTCCAGGCATGAGCCACTGCTCCCGACCCTGTCTCCATTTTGACCTCAGCTGGCAGACTCTGGGCACTGTTTCTCCATTGGGAGCCCGTTGGGAGCTCCTCCACCAGCATGCTGAGCCCTGCAGAGGTGATCCACATGTGTCTGGGAGGGGAGACACTTGCAAAGTGCCTGTGCCCCACAGCTGTGGGTGACTCTGGTACTCACTCAGGTAAGAGCTCCCAACAGTTTTCAGCCCATTTCTCCTAGGGCTTCCTGGGCGTAAGGCCTAAGGAGAATCAGCAAGAATCCAAAAAGGAGGCTGAAAATCTTAGAACAATTGGAAAAAACCAATAGCCTTAATTACTTTACTTTACTTTTTATTCAGTTTTCATTTTATTAAATAATTTTCCTTCTACAAGATGTGTGTCCCCTTTAGCTGACTGGCCTGTGAGAAATGAAACCAACATGTTTTCTCACACTTATGCTAAACAGTTCTGGGACTAAATAAATACTCCTGTTTATCAATAAACAAGACTGTGTCTGGACAAAACAAATCTTAGTGACTTGCTCCAGAAAATATTTGTTCCTGAAAGATGAGATGGCGAACCAATAAAATAGCTTACTTAACAAGACTAAGAGCTCATTCAATAAGACATACCTCAAGATCTCTCCTCACTGGTCTCATTAACCCAAAGCTAACATGTCATCAACTCTACCCAATCTCAACTAGTTCTCTACCTCTCAGGACATGATTTTAACGTCCCCCGTCCAAGTTCTAAAACCCTGTAACATACTTATCCTTTTTGAGATACTGCCAACACTCTGTCAAGACAGCATTCTTCCAGACTGGGCGCAGTGGCCCATGCCTATAATCCCAGCACTTTGGGAGGCCAAGGTGGGGCAAATCATGAGGTCAGGAGTTTGAGACCAGACTGACCAACATGGTGAAACCCCGTCTCTACTTAAAATACAAATATTAGCTGGGTGTGGTGGCGGGCGCCTGTAATCCCAGCTACTCAGGAGGCTGAGGCAGGAGAATCGCTTGAACCCGGAAGGCAGAGGTTGCAGTAAGCTGAGATCACACCACTGCACTCCAACCTGAGATGCAGAGCAAGACTCCATCTTAAAAAAAAAAGATGGTGTTCTTTCATATTGCAGTAAGTCTAACAAACTCAGTTTTTTTCTAATGAGCAAGTTTTTCTGGAGGTCTTTTGGAGGGGGCAGTGGTGAACATCTGGGAGGTCTAAGAATAAACTAAGATGACCATTAGATTGCAGGTGAAGGGAAGGAATGATGGAGCAGAACATAGGAGCACTACTAACATCACCAGACCAAAGCAAAGTTTACGACCATAAGCATTCTTGAAAATGTTTCCTGTTGCTGAGTCAAGCTAGGAAACAAAAAGAAATTCCACTTAAAATTTTTATCTGAACATAGGAATTTCATAAAATGCAAGCCCCAACCTAAGCACTTGGAGCTATCCTTCCTCAGGCATCTGTTTATAAAACCATTTTAGATCTACAACATTATAAGCTGCTGTGGGAATGATCTATTTAAGTCATTTTATGATTAGTGACTCCTAGCTTAAATATCTTTGCTTATCAACTACTTAGTGATTTGGCTGCATCTAGAATCCAGGTCTCCTAGGGTATATTTAGGGAGAGGCAGAGCCCTAGAAATGTGATTGTATCAGAGAGAAACATACTCTTCAGAATCTTAAAATCCCAAGGAGGTAAAATGCTGCCTCCTTGGCCTATGGTGGGCCTTTGCAAATGCTAACTTCTCTGTTCGGAATGCTGTCTACGACTAGTATCTGATTCTGGTTAATTCCTCCTTATCCTGGAGAATCCACCTAAGGTTTATCCAGGCCACACGGACCAAGTCAGGCCCCCAGTTATTTTCTCTCACAGCAGACTTTGCTTCTTTGTAGCACCTCTCAGAACTGCAGTTAAATGATTAATTGGATATTTGTTCCGTAGGGTCTACCTCCCTCTTTGGAATGTAAATTCCCAGAAGACAGGACTATCAGTAATATAGGCTGAACATTGTCTCTCAAGCATATTATACCATGCTGCACAGAGGAGATTCTCCATAACTGTTCATGGGATACATGCAATGTCCTTCCTTTTCAACTCACTTCTTAAAATATTTTCAAAATCTTATTATCTCTTCAAGGCCAAAGTTAAATGTCATCTCCTTAGTAAACACTTTTTCACAACTCTCTTAACATTTAAATTGGTCACTTTTTCCTCTGGATGCCCAAAGCATGTTAATATTTAAGTCACAGCACATGGCTGACCCTTAAGAAATTGCTGTTTTCTTTAAATAAGCCAAGGTGGTTGAATACCTGCAATCCATGTTATTAAGTCTAATAGTTTCTGCTTTTATCCTTCTTGTTAATATATAAATTCCTGGAACACAAGAACCACCATTGTGCATCTCCAGTATATGAAACAGTTAGTATAGGGCCGGGTACACAGCAGATGCTTAATAAGTGTTGGTTATAAGAATGCCTGACTGACTGATTCATCGCCCCTCCAGCTTATACTGGTGTCCAAAGTGACCTTTATCCATGGGACTCCTCCAAATTCTGGCCACTCCCTGATGACAAAAAGCCTTTATGCGCTAAATACTTCTTTTTCTGTTTCCAGTTGGACACCTTCACTCAGAGTGAGGGAATTCATTCCCAACTCACAGAAACCACAGGCCATGGAAAGCTGAGGTTATTGCTTGCTGAGGGAAATAACATCAAGATGGATGAGATCAGTCTAATGGCTCAAGTTATGTTTGCCAAGGGGACTGTGAAATTCCATGAAACACTCCCACCTTCCTCCACCCACCCAGACAGCCAGACCCCTCTACTGTCCATCTATCTCTCCCATGGCCAGCCTTTCATAGGGAAGCTGGAATAATTACACACACTAATGATTTTGCACTGCCTAATTGGTCTTGCCCACCTACCTGCGATGACAGTTGAGCCTGAACACCTGTTGCTGGCACAAGCTCACCACAAGCAGCGCTAAATGACGAGAGAGATACAGGTGCTGCTGAACCAGCCCTAACGTTTCAGTTCTTTAAAAACTTAAAACTGGCTGTCTGGCAACCAAACCTGCCCTCAGGCACTTAACAATTAACCACTCATGATTGTGCCAAAGCCCCAGAAACCTCTTGCAGTCAGCCCCAAGTTTAGGAAAATTCGTTATTGAAATTAAGAAATTGCATAACTTGCAGATAAATGAGAACTGTTTAGAAATAGAGAATCCAAAACAGCATGGTACTGGGATAAAAATAGACACATAGACCAATGGAACAGAATAGAGAATCCAGAAATTAATCCACATATCCTACAGTCAGCTAATTTTTGGCAGTGGTGCCAAGAACACTCGCTGGGAAAGGAGAATCTCTTCAGTCAATGGTGCTGGGAAAACTGGACATCCACGTGCAGAAAACTGAAACTGGACTCCCACCTGTCCCTCTATACAAAAACCAACTCAAAATGGATTAAAGACCGGAATGTAAGATCCAAAACTAAAAAATTACTAGAAGAAAACATAGGGGAAATACTTCAAAACATTAGCCTGAGAAAAAGTTTTACAAATAAGATATCAAAAGCACAGGCAACAAAACCAAAAAAATAAAGACATGTGTTTATATCAAGCTATAAAGCTTCTACATAACAAAGGAAACAATCAACAAAGTGAAAAGACCAACCTACAGATTTGCAAACTATTTATCCAGCAGGGCATTAATATCCAGAATGTACAAGGAACTCAAACACCTCAACAGCAAAAAAACAATGTGATTGTAAAATGGACAAATGATCTGAACAAACATTTCTCAAAAGAAGACATACAGATGGCCAATAAATATATGAAAAAATGTTCAACATCCCTAATCATCAGGGAAATGCAAGCCAAAACCACAATGAGGTAACATCTCACCCCAGTTAGGATGGCTATTATCAAAAAGACAAAAAATAACAAATGCTGGTGAGAATATGGAGAAAAGGGAACTCATACATTACTGATGGAAATGTAAACTAGAACAGCCCCTATGGAGAACAATATGGAAGTTCCTCAAAAACTACGAATAGAACTACCAGATAATCCACCTATCCCATTACTGGGAATCTAGCCAAAGGAAAGGAAATCAGTATTTTGAAGAGACATTTGCACCCCCATGTTGATTGCAGCAGTGTTCACAATAGCCAAAACGTGGAACCAACCTAGGTATCCAACAACAGATTAATGGATAAAGAATATGTGAAATATACAGTGGAATACTATTCAGCCATAAAAAAGAAGGAAATCCTGTCATTCACGCAACGTGGGTGGAATTAGAGGACATTATGTTAAGTGCAATTAAGCCAGGAACAAAATTAAGCACCACATGCTCTCACTCATATGTGGAAGCCAAGAAAATGTTAATCTCACAACATTTCTTGGAAAGAACATACTTTCAAGAAAGAACTTACTTTCGTGTCAAAAGTAGAACAGAGGATGGTAGAGGCTGGGAAAAGTAGGGGAATAAGAAGGATAGGAAGATATTTGTTACAGGATACAAAGTTACAGCTAGATAGGAGAAGTAAGTTATAGTGTTCTATCCCACTGTAGGATGATTATAGTTAACAATAATATATAGTTTTAAATATCTAGAAGGAGGATATTAAATGTTTCCAACACAAAGAAATGATAAATATGAGATAATGGATGCACTAAATACCTTGATCTGGTCACACTATATATTATATGTATCAAAACATCACTAGGTACCCCCTAAATATGTATAATTATAGATCAATCAGAAAAATAAGTTTTTTTCAAAGTTTAATTGTTCAGTCTCTTTGGACAAATATAATTCGCCCTTGTAGGCTAGGTAAAGGTATAGTTCATAACAACTCCACCAACAATAAACAGAAGGGAAGTCTGAAGGAACTAGAGGGGCTCAAGGCAGTTAAGTCCAACCACTTATATTATAGCTGAATACAGTAAGAGCCAGAAAAGGGAAGCCTGGCCTAAAATTACATGTTATGTTAGTTGGAGAGTCACAACTAGAACACTTATCTCCCTTTGTCACTTTGTCTTCTCTGTAGCTTGGTTGGGCTGTGATGTTTGGAGATTATTCCATTTTCACTCTTCCCAGAATTAATTGCAGTAGTTCTGTTTCTTAGTCAGCTCAGGCTGCCATAACAAAATACCACAGACTGGGTGGCTTGAACAACCAGCATTTATTTCCCACAGTCCTAGAGACTGGAAGTCCAAGATTGCACAGATTTGGCTCCTGGTGAGGGCGAGCTTCCTGGCTTGCATGTGGCCACCTTCTCTCTTTGCCCTACATGGTGGAGACAGTAAGTCATCTGGTGTCTCTTCTGTACAGGGCACTAGTCCCATCATAAGGGCCCCTTCCTCATGACCCATTACCTCTCAAAGGCCCCTCTCCATATACCATCACATTGGCAATCAGGGCTTCAACAGATCAATTTTGGGGGACACATTCAAGTCATAGCATTCTGTCTTAAGTTGATTACTCAGATTGTACCTTTTGACCTCTTCAGAAAAAAAGAAAAGTATATTCATTTTTCTAAAAGCAAAGAATTCCTTTTGGGAACCATTGTATGACATTTACAGTTAGTTAAATACATTTGTAATGTGTAACCATCATAAAATACTCTAATGGAGATATTTTCTCTGTTTGACCCCTGTGTGAGTCATTCTGCCTGAGGTCTGTGGAATTACCCATTGTGGGTGAGCATCCCTCATCTGTGTGTCATTGTGTTACGACCACAAGGGCCACAAGGTTTTCTTCCCAAGGTATCATTCAGTATTTCCAGGGAAACTCCATGGAACATTGACTGATTTCCCCTTCCCCACTCCCACTCTGCCCATCATCTCTCAGAATTACAGGCCATTCCTGACTCAGTACATCATCAGAGTGAATTTTCCCCACTATCCTTAACATGTGGAAAATGGAGAGGATGAATGGCTAAGTAGAAGGTATATATGAGGACGAGGCTCAGCAAACCAACCTTACCCAGTCAACCTCATCCGTCCAGGCTTCAAGCCTTGAGACTGTTCTATCTCTACCCACTTGTCCCCTGCAGCCAGAATTATGCTGTCTTGTGCTTAAATTATTATGTAAAGTCCCTGAAGATAAAACTGGCTTTTCCTTTTCTCCTTTCCCTTCTTCTTTCCTTTCTTTCATCCTTTTCTTGTCTCCATCCTTTTGTCCTTCCTTTCTTTTGATTCACTTTTGCTAAGTCTGTCTTATCTGACTGATGGATGGTAGCCCTTGACAAAGCCATGGACTTGCAAGATGATGATCTAGCCCCTGAACTTGGCATGCAGGTCTCGGCTTCCATCCTGAGTCTCATTTACCCTCCTATCCCTCCTCATACTTTGCTCTCCCCCTACACTAACCTCTATATGAGAATGGCTATGCAGTCAGAGACTCACATCTCTGGTTAGAAAGATGAAGTTAGCGAGTTAAGGCAAGTTGCCTAAACTTACTACCTTCACTTTCCTCCTCTACAGTAAGGAGATAATAATACTCCCCATGTGTTAAAAGAAATGAGCTGTGCAGTGCTCTCCCTGGCACATAGGACGCTCTCTGTAAATGTTAGCAATGATCCCACTAAACAGGGAACACCATGAAGGTATGGCCGGTGTCTGATTTGTTTTCATTGTTGTTTGGGGGCACTTCCAGCTTTTCTGAGTATAATTGACATGCAATAAACTGCACAGATTTAAGTGTACAAATGGATGGGCTTTGACATATTTGAAAGCATTGCCACAGTCGAGATAATAGGCACATCCATCACTTCCAGGTTTCCTCATGCTCTTTTGTAACCTCTGTCCCTCCTCCCATATCCAGGCAACGACTGATCTGCTTCTGACACTATAGATAGTTTGCATTTTCTAGAATTGCGTATAAAATAAATCAGGCCATGAGCACTGTTTTTCCTGGCTTCTTTCAGTCAGTATAATTACTTGAGATTCACCGTGCTGTTGTGTGTATCAATGGTTCTTTCCCCTTATTGCTGAGTACTGCTCCACTGTATGGACATGCCACAATTTATCAATTTACCCATTAATAAATATCTGGGGTGTTTCCCATTTGGGGCTATTAGAAATAAAGATGCTATAAGCATCTATGAACAGTCCTTGTGTGGACGTTTGCTTTATTTCCCTGAGGTAAATGGAATGGCTAGCTCAGGTGATGAGTAGATGTTTAACTTTTTAAGAAACCACCAAACTGTTTTCCAAAGTGACTGCATTAGTGAGAGTTCTCCAGAGAACCAAAACCAATAGGATGTTGAGAGAGAGAGAGAGAGAGAGAGAGAGAGAGAGAGAGAGAGAGAGATTTATTTTGAGAAATTGGTTCATGCAATTATGGAGGCTGGCAAGTCTAAAATCTGCAGTGAGCTGGTAGGCTAGAGACCCAGGCGAGAGCCAATGTCTGGTTCTAGTCCAAAGGCTGTCTGCTGATAGAATTCATTCTTGCTTATGGGAGGTCAGTCTTTTGTTCTAGTCAGGTGTCTTGGTAAGCTCAGGCTGCTATAACAAAAATACATAAGCTGGGTGGACTAAGAAAGAGACATTTATTTCTCACAGCTCTAGAGGCTGGGAAGTCTAAGATCAGAAGGCCAGCACTGTCCCACTCTGGTGAGGGCCCTCTTTCTAGCTTGCCAACAGCTGGCTTCCTTCTTGCTGTATCCTCACATGGCAGAGAGAGCTCTGGTATCTCTTCCCCTTCTCTAAAGGCACTAATCTCATCATGGGGGATCTACCCTCCTGACATTATCTAAGCCCAGTTAATCTCAAAGGCCTCATTTCCTAATGCCATCATATTAGGGGTTAGGTCTTCAACATATAAATTTGGGGTAGATACAATAACAATGACATCAGTTGAAGGCCTGATGTCCATAACATATGTCAATAACATGTCAAGTATTCACCTAACATGATACAAGTATTCTGCATACAAATGAAAATACATTAACCTTTTCCCCAGAAGAAGACGCAAGATTTTGGGGTGATGTTTATTCTTCTCAATATTCCATAACTTAAATAATGATGTCACTTTACTAACATTAATAACTTCATAATATAAAGTTAACAATACTTAAATACTAGGATGTAAAGTTAGCAATATTCAAACATTCTAATATAAAGTCAATATATCTTTCATTACATGATGTGGGGATAAAAGAAGAAAGAAAAAATACGTACATATATCAGGCTGGAGACCAGGAAAGTCCCAATATCGCAATGCAGTATTTAATGTCAATGACTATTGCTAGCATATGGGTATATAATTAATTTTATATACCGATCTTGGATTTCACAATCTTGCTTAACTAATTTATTCATTTGAGCAGCATTTTGTAGCTTATTGACTTTCTTCATATATCTAAGATTTTCTACATATATAATTATGTCATCTGTGAGTTAAGGCAGTTTGACTTCTGCCTTTCAAATCTAAATGCCTTTTAATTCTTTTTGTTTATTTTATTGCATTGGCTAGAACCCTCAGTACAGTACTGTACAGTATGATTAGACATTCTTTATTGCTGATCTTACGGGGAAAGCATACAGTCTTTCAAGAGTAAGAATTACATTCGTTGTAGGTTTTTTGTAGGTATCTGTTTTCAGGTTGAGGAAGTTCCCTTCTATTCTTAATTTGCTGGAAATTTTTACCAGGAATAGATGTTAGATTTTTCACGTGATTTTCTGCATATAGTAAGATGATCATACAGCTTTTTCTGCTTATTAATAAGGCAAATTATATTTTCATTTTTTAATGTTAACCCAATATTGCAACCCTAATATAAACAATATTTGGTAATAGTATATTAATATTTTCATTTATTTTTAAATTTGATTTGGTAAAAATATTTTAGGGTATTCTGAATTTCTATTCTTGAAGTATATTGGTTAGTATTTTTCTTTTAAAGTCTTTGGGCTCACACACTGAGTTGGAAAGTTTTTTCTCTTCAATTTTCTAGATAGGTTTTGGCAAAATTATTATTTCTTCCTTTAATATATGATGGAAATCAACACAGGAACCATATGTGCCTTGATTATGGAAAGGTTTTTAACTGCAAGTTAAATTTCATCAATAGATGTGGCAATATTTATGTTATCTATTTATTATTGAGTGGGCTTTTGTAGTTTGTTTTTAAAGTAATTTGTCCATTTTATCTAAGGTTTCAAGTTGATTTGCATCAAGTGGTTTATAAAAATTCGTTTTATACTTTCAATATCTATAAAAGCTGTGGTGGTGTCACTCCCTCTCATTCCTGATACTGTTAATTTGTGTCTTCTCTCTCTTACTGATCTATTCAAAAAAGGAAATTTTTTGTCTTACTGAGTTTCTTATTGTTTTTCTCTTTTATATTTCCTTTGTTTCTACTCTGATCCTTATTATTTCGTTGCTTAAACTTCAAGTTAAATTTGCTCCTCATTTTCTACTTTTTTAAGTAGAAGCATTGTTTTGTGACATAGGTTACTTGAAGACAGTTTTTCCTCTTAAAATTTTTTTTAAGCTTTGTTACACAGGACCAGACAAGCCTTTAGTCTAGGGTCAATTCTTTCACACCGCTGAGGCAATAAGCAGCACTGTTCCGAGTGCTTTTATGCCTTTGAATTATAATAGGAAGTTTTCTTCTCTGTTAGTGGGAACACGATCTGTTCCCAGCTCTCTGTGTGCCTTAGGTTTTGTTTCCTTGCTCCTTTCAGGTGGTGCTTTCCCCAGCATCCAGAACATTTGCCACATGCCGGTGCTGAGTAGCTCTCAGTTGAATACGTGAGAGAACCTTCTGAATATCCCGGCAGATCTCTTTCTCTGTCTCATCTCTCAGCAGCTATCTCCTCTTCAGTACTCTATCCCATGAACTCTAACCATAGTGGTTTCCTCAGACTCTCAATTTCTTCTTCTGAAATCAGGGTGATTACTGGGCTTGCTTGGGTCACCCTTTCTCCCTTCATTACAGTCTAGAAACTTTTCAAAAAATAATCTGGGGAAAACACAGAGCTCACCTTTTTCCCCCTATCTCGGAGATCATTATCCTATGCTGCCATATTTCCAATATCTGAAAAAATATTGCTCTATATATTTTGTCCAGTTTATTAGTTGTTCTAGGAAGGAGGGTAAATCCATTCCCTAGTAGTACATCTTGGTCTTTCTTGTCTGTTTTCATTCATTTTCATATCTCCAACATTATCTGACATACTAGATGTTCAATTGTAACTGGCTGACTGAATCAATTAATTAACTCAATTAATTAATAAAATGGATAAACTATCTGTGTTTCCTGAACCTATCACACTTCCTCTTGCCCATATGTGCTTGCCCATGCTACTCCATTTCACAGACATTCTTTGGTATATTCATCAAGATAATCTCACTTGTCCTTCAAAGCTATACCTCATACCTTTCTATGTAGACTTTATACCCTAAACTGGATAAATCTGTTTTATATGTGCTCACATAGTATCCTCTTCATAACTTTATCATAACAGTCTTCATGTTGTTTCTTTTTTCTGTATCCCAGAAGAGATTATTCTTTTTTTAAGGGAGAGATGGGATCTTGCTGATTTTGTTTTAATTCTAAAAACAATATTTTTGCTTATAGTGATCCCTGACTTAATAATACATATCAATCCTTTAGTTGAGACCAACTAGAAAATTGAAAGCAAAAATAAGTAAAAGTGTATGCTTGAAGGTACTGGGAGAGCTAAAAATTATGCTGAAGGATTACCAATCACTATACAGGGGAGAACAGATCAATCAACGTGAGATCTACCTAGTGGGCACTCTTGCCTTATGAGTATTTCCCATTCCTGAGTCTAAACAGTCAAAATATCTATTGACAATCTCATTAGTGTAAGAAGAAAGAAACTGGAGGTTGAAAAGGAGTGAATAACTGGTGCACCACACCCTTAGAAGTACGACTAAACAGAAGTATACAGGCTTTGGAGGAATTAGATCTTAGCTTCAAACCATCTCAACTGAGATACTGGATTGAAGTAGTACAATACTGCTAATGACCCCAGGCAGGTGGCAGAAGCAGAAGTAAGTTCCTTGTTAAGGAAAATAAGCACTGCTCTCTCAGTGATATATAAATTGAGCAGATAAGAACAGAAAAACACAGTCAACCTACTGAATCTAATTGGTATTTATAGAACACTCACCCGGCAACAGCAGAATATTCATTTTCAAGTGCCTATAAAACACTCACCAGGACAGGCACTATTCTGGATTGTAACTTTAAAATAACAAATTTGAAAGAACTGAAATCATACAAAGAATATTCTCAGATCATAATGGAACTAACTAGAAATCAGCAATACAAGGACAATAGGAAAACCTCCAAATACTTGGAAATGTAAAAATGACTTCCAAGTAATTCGTGGGTCAAAAGAGGACATCTAAAAATGATGTCAGAAACATGGCAGAGTAGAAGGTCCCAACTCTCATGCCCCCATAAAAACGATGATTAAACAACTACCTACTCACTAAAATATCTCTAAGAGAGCTCTGGAATATAACAACAAAAAGCTACAGCAAACCAGTGAAGTACAAAAACTGAGCATGGGCCAGGTGTAGTGGCTTACGCCTGTAATCCCACTACTTCGGGAGGCCAAGGCAGGCTAATCACGAGGTCAGGAGTTTGAGACCAGCCTGGCCAACATGGTAAAACCCCGTCTCTACTGAAAATACAAAAATTAGCTGGATGTGGTGGCAGGTACCTGTAGTCCCAGCTACTCGGGAGGCTAAGGCAGGATAATTGCTTGAACCTGGGAGGCAGAGGTTGCAGTGAGCTGAGATCATGGCAGCCCTGGTGACAGTGCAAGACTCCATTAAACAAACAAACAAACAAACAAAAAACAAACAAACAAAAAAACAAACAAAAAAAACTGAGCATGGCCACATCGAAAAGCATAGAAAAATTTTACTTGTGTCATATCCCCCAGTTCAACACAGCTCGGAACCAAAAGAGATTCCTTCAGTCATGACCTTCCCCATGAGGGAAAAGAAGAGCAAGAGGTGCCCAGCAACCTTCCCCAGAACCCTCACCTCCACTGTGGACACCCACAGTTTTTTCTTTTTTTCTAGATGTAGTCTTGCTCTGTCACCAGGCTGGAGTACAGTGATGCAATCTCAGCTCACTGCAACCTTTGCCTCCCAGGTTCAAGTGATCCTCCTGCCTCAGCCTCCCGAATACCTGGGACTACAGGCTCATATCACCATGCCTGGCTAATTTTTGTATTCTTTTTTTAGTAGAGATGGAGTTTCACTATGTTGGCCAGGTTGGTCTCAAACTCCTGACCTCATGATCTGTCCACCTCAGCCTCCCAAAGTGCTGGGATTACAGGCATGAGCCACCATGCCCAGCCCACACCCACAGCTTCTGCCATCAAGGATCTCTGCATTCTTTGCTGACAGTGAAACCAGCTGATGGATTTGCCCAGAGTCCACACCACTGCTCCCCTCCAGGGAATGAGGTGCCACTGACCCCTACCCCAAGTTCCCAGGGCTGAATCCACCCCCACCCCAGCACCACTGCACACATGCCCTGACCTTGGAACCAAGAGATATCCCCTCAGCCATGACTTCCCTCTAGTGGGGGGAAAGAGAATAGGAGGACCACAGTACCCGTCATGATTGAGTACCCAAGCAGCCCTCACGACCACTATAAATACCTACAGCCTTGACCTCACTAACACCAACCTTAGCTGATGAAGCTGACCAGAGTCTATGCTATCGCACCTCTCAAAGCAGGAGGTGACCCTACACCCACCCCTTGAACCAGAACTGCCACACTTCACACAGCTGGTGCCTTCACACCCTCCCACAGATGAATGTCTTTTCCCATAAAAGCCAGTCTATAATGTCTAGGACAGGTGACTGCTCCTTCAAATGCACAGACAGATGCAAGACTACAAGGAACACAAAAATCAAGAGAATATAATAACATGAAAGGAATTCAATAATTTTCCAGTTACAATCTCTAAAGAAATAGAAATCTACAAACTGCCTGACAAAGAATTTAAGATAATAGTTTCAATGAAATTCAGCAAGCTAAAAGAGAACACAGATAGACAACTCAACAAAATCAGAAAAAAAAAATGCATGAACAAAATGAAAACTTCAACAAAGAGAAATAATAGAAAAAAACTAAACAGAAATTCTGGAGCTCAATAATACAACGAATGAAATGAAAAATGTAATAGAGAGCCTCAACAACAGACTTAAGCAGAAGAACGAATCTGCAAATTCAAAATTAAGAGGGTGCTGTCATTCCCAGTTGCCAAGTCAAGCCCCATCGAAGGAAAAGCATGCATAGAACCAAGCACAGCCAAAATTTCTTTCCCAGGACCAGCACCTCCTTCTGAGGCTGCAGACAAAGATTGTTAACCCCAGTACTACCTGTTGCAGTCTCAGAGCTCTCGAGTACAGCTTCTTTGGTGTCAGGGGCTCTGGATGCAAAGCCAGTAGAGAATCTTGAAGATCCTAGCCAATGGATTAATAAAAACTGGAAGAAGGCAACTGTGACATGGCAGGAACAAACTGAGAGAATATTTATATATTGAAGTACATGGAACCGAACACAGAAATGTGAATAAGATCAAGGACTGAGAGACACTGTCAGACCAAACTGCATTTGAAATGGGCCAGTGTCTGAGTCATGATAACATAAAGGTAAATGTGCCCTGAATGTGCCCCTAGTCCCTGGGTCTGCTCTTATCACCTCTTGTTACTTCAGGAAGCAACAGCCAGGAGTGAAACATATAAGCTGAGGTGGGAGGAAGGAATTTTTCAGAAACTCTTCCTGGACAAGGCTAGTCCTCATGAACTGATCCTACCTAACCCCTATGAACTCATACCCTATGAGCTCATCCTCCTAGATGAGGAGTTTCCATGAATAAGACCCATGTGTTAAGACCCTGGAGCCTGAGGGATCAGGTGGCCTGTTGGGGCAGACAGTTCTAAGTTGCCTCCTGTTTTGGCCAATCTTCTGGGAAGCATAGGTACTTGGAAGGGCTTATTGAGCTCTGAAGAAGGAGGCATCAATGTCCAGGAGACCCTTACTTTCATCATGGGTAGCCCAAACAGTCAACCCTCAAAATAACTGCTAAAACAACCAGACTATTCAGATAAGATGACCAATTGCTCTTGCCACCTAACCTCTGAGGTCCTAGTTAAAAGTCTGTCGTTTCCTACTAGGAGGCCCTGGGAGGTCCAAAGACATTTTCCCCCTGGCACTGGCGACCTATGCCTGGTTTCCACGGAGGCTCTGGAGACCCTGATGGACAGTTGGTCCACATCTTCTGGGTCCCCTAATCCCTCCAGCAAAAGACGACCCCTTCTGGGATAGCCCAGGTGGCCCCATGCAGGGTGGCCTAATACTGAGGGGGAGAGTCAAGAACCAATTCCTGGTTCATACTGTAAAGGCTGTGGTGGCCAAAAAGAAAATGAACCTCTACAACCTCCTCCACTCTGAGGGGCCAGAGGAAGTCTCTCTGGAGTAGGACCCCTAAATGGATGAAGAAATTCTGGTGGGATCATTATTAGAGTTGGTGAGCATCATCACCAATAAGCGTCTCTTTCATGAAAGTACTGGTGGTGGCATAAGTGGGGAAAGTGGAGATTTTTCATGAAGGTCCTGGACATGGGGGATGCTGTGACCCCAAGCCTCATGATGTCCTCAGTCACTGAGGCCATGACCATCAAGATCTGCCCTCTCACGAGCACTCTGGCCATGATGCCCCTGGGCCACTGAGGTCAAGATGGAAGCTACAGTCATGAAGGAGACAGATCAACCTGCTCTGTTTGCTGACATTTGATGATAAAGGGCAACGCCACTATGAGAACAATTACATCTTTTACCACGTGAGTGTCAAAGTCCCTCTTGTCCTACAGTCCACCGGCCTGCCCTGCCCTCATACTCATGGAAAACTGCAGTCTTGCTACTTCTACCCTATTATGACTTCTGTGAGGTTCATTTTTCCCTTTCCCCAACTGATGAGGCGCTATCCCCCTCACTTCCCACCTGCATGGGTTCCTGGGGGTTTTCAGACCATTGGTGTGCACTGATGTGCATATTTTCCTTCTATGTGGGGAGGGGAGATACTGGACACATTCTGCATCCCTAGATTGCTGAAGGGGAGACTCAGCTTCACTTTTTGAGGAGATTCATCCTGCACCCCAATCTCCTGTCCAAAATTACGTTTTATGCGTGTGAACCTAAAACTGGTTATCTTGGAAAACGCACACACATGGATGCGAGTGCACACACACACACACAAACTTTGCTCTGCATAAAACAATCTTAAGAAATTAAAAAGACAAGTTATACACTGGGACAAAATATTTCCAAATCACATATGCAAGAAAGGCTTGTATCCAGAATATATAAAAAGCTTCAACAACAAGAAAATCAACAATCTAATCAAAAATGGCAAAGTATTTGAATAGAACGTTTTTCCAGAGGATATAAAGCTGGCAAATAAGCATTTGAAAAGAAGTTCAATGTCATTAGCCATTAGGGAAATGCAGTTAAAAGCACAATGAGAAATCACTACACAACTATTAGAATTGCTAAGAAAAAAGATGAGAATACCAAATGCTGACAAGAATGTGGAGCAACAATGCTGATGGGAAGGCAAAATGGTTCAGACACTCTGGAAAATAGTTTGGCAATTTCTTATAACATCAAACATATACTTATCATGTGACTCAGCAGCAATTCCACTCCTGGGTACCTACCTGAGAGGAGTGAATTGCAACAGGAAGTAATTTTGTCTCCCAGGGCTATGTCTGGAAATATTTTTCTTTGTCACAAATGGGAAGCATCTAATGTTGTTGCTAAACATTCCACAATGCACAGGACAAATCCCACAGCCCTGCCAACAAATAATTATCCTGCCCAAAATATCAGTGGTGCTAAGGTTGAGAAATACTTCACAAAAAATAAAAGTAAAAATTTGTGAACACAAATACTTATACATAATGTTTACAGCAGCCATATTCAGAATTGCCAAAAACTACAATTAACCCTAACGTCCTTCAACATGTAAATGAAAAAACAGACTGTAACACGTTGATACCATGAAATATTACCCAGCTACAGGACAGAACAAGCTATATTGATACACACAACAATTCAAATGAATCTCAAAGACATGCCGAATGAAAGAAGCTGGTCTTCAAAGGATATATAC
The DNA here is from genome assembly GCF_047675955.1 of Chlorocebus sabaeus. Lineage (NCBI taxonomy): Eukaryota > Metazoa > Chordata > Mammalia > Primates > Cercopithecidae > Chlorocebus > Chlorocebus sabaeus. Next base: position 126,452,818 of record NC_132904.1, on the reverse strand, counting down.
TGCATGATTCCATTTCTATGATATTCTCAATGCTTTTAATAGCCTCTGGTAGAACATTCTGCTCTAACATCACTCACAGTACAAAATCTGGTGAAGGAATTTGCTCCCAGATCTGGGTAATGGGCGGTGATCGGATTTTTTGTTTGTGATTTTAAAGGTTTTTGTTGTTTTTATTTTCTTACTTTGTTTTTTACCGCCTCTGTATATAGTGGGCAGCCGGCTCTGTAACATTTTCAAAACAGTCACAGTGCAGGAGATCCAGGGAGAAGGTAAAAGTGTAATTCTTCCAATGTCCTGGCCGCTGGCACCAGTTCTGCCTCAGCGATCTTGGGTGCCCATTCTGCAATGCTCCCAGCAGCTATGGGTGTCAATGGGAGGAAATCCAGCCTCAGGAGACAGAAGGCTGGGCGTTACCTCTCTGTGCCACCTAGAAAGCTGTGCTCATGGGAAAGGAATGTGGCAGCCTGCCCTCTGAGGAAATGTCCGCCCAAACATTTTCATGCAGATCATTCAATATATTGCATGGGATTTGCTGAGTATGTCTAAGAAAAACATCTACATTTTCCTGGAAGGCATTAAAATTCTCTCATTTGAAATGTAATCATTTGAGAATCTTGAGGAACTCTGATGATGTGTTATAAGACAGGCTGCAGAATCCAGGGCACAAATCGTAGTAAAAGGCCGAGCCCGGACTCTGGGAAAAGTTGTGTGTGAGGAGAGCCTGAACTCCAGGATGGCTGAAACATCTCCAGGAGTGCTGCTCCAGATTCCAAACAGACTTGGGCAGTGATGTCGGAAGCAACGGAACCGTGTCTTCAATAATAGGCTCCCATGAATATTAATTACAGCTGCCAATAAGTATTGTTGATAGTTTAAATAAGAGTTTGGTTTTAATTCTTAAAAATTAAATAGACACACAAGTACTGAACCTTGTGAGTGATCTGACTTCATATAATCCCAGTTTCTCCTCTTGATCCTGATACATGTATGAGATTGCCTTCAGTCAGCTAAAGGGCTTTGAGCACAGGGAACGCACAGCCCCAGGGCTATCAGGGGCCTGGAGTGACCTTTGAAGAGCTTGTCCTGTGTTTCTAGATTCAAAGACTGGGACCTCCCTTCATGGGCAGAAGTCGAAAGACCTGCTGCCTGCGATGGAAAGGCAAGGAGTGAGAAGGATGAGGGACCCACTTGCATCTCCACCACCAGTGAAGCAGCATGACTAAGCTTTCCCTTTGGCTGAGGGGTAAGCACAGAAGATAGCAAAGCTTGGGTCAAATGAGGCAACCCTGGCAGAAAGGCTGAATGGGGTGCGCTGCTGCCCCAGGCGAGAGAGAGCCAGCACTGGGATGTCTGCTACACAGACATCAGCAACCCCAAATATTGAGGGCAATGGCTAAGTAAACCCTTGGCACTCACTACCAGGCCTCCAACCAGGAGGTCACAGCAGGAAGGTGGGGGCAGGGGCAAGGAGCAAAAGACAGCCCATCCTCTTTCCTGCTGTAAGTTTCTGAGTTGGGATTGAACTGTTGGGAAGGGGAGAAGCTTTGAAATGGATAAGAGATTGCATTTTGATTTAAGCTAAATAGAATATAAGATCATCCCCAAACATACCTGGGAAAGCAAAGGGAGCTGCCAGGACTTCTTCCAGACGTGGAGAAAGGAGTTTGCATAGAGAAGGTTTGAAGGGCAGTGGTGTAAACAGAAAATTAAGTTACTTCTATTGGAAACCTCATGCAGTCCTTCCATAGCCCTGGGCCTGAGCAGGATGAGTTAAGGATGTGCTGAGATAGTAATTCCCTTAGCTCTCAGGATAACTGTGTGGGGTCTGGAGAAGGCAGAGCCTCGGAAGTGAATATATCTGAATCTCTTTGGCCATAATACAATTATAACTTTCTACATATGCCATGACCTGAACAGTATTGGAAGCCTGGCCTATTTCTCTTTCAGCAAACTGGTTACAACTGGAAGCAAAAATTGACTGGGATTGCCTGAAGCAGTGACATTTCCTATCCATTGCCTCAGCAACCGTAGAAGTAAATAAATCACCTCTCTTGTCTAATCAAGTGCGTCCTAGCTGCAGGAAATGTGATTCTTTACTTGCAAATGGTGTCTTTTTCCATCTACTATATGTGGAAAATATAGTATATGCATAATATGTTTGATTCTGCTAAACTGATGTCAGAATTCTGGAAGATCCTTAAAGCCTCTAGAGGAATGAGTCAACAAAGGGAATTTGAGGAAGGGGGTAGTGCTAAAAACAGAAGTAAGAGAGGCTTGAACAGTTATTGGACAAATGAGGTATCAATCACTTCTGTTAAGCAAATCAGCTCCCAGCAGATTAGCTCACAACAAATTAGGTCACAGGAAACAAGAACCCAATGGGTGGTCCTAATGGGAACTCAAGGTTTGAAAGGAGGTGATGTAAGACAGGCAACCCTAGAGAAAGAAGCGGCTGTCACAAAGGCCAGACCCAAATGCCATGTTAAGACGATGGCTGAAGATTAGGAACTGTAGAGAAGGGTAGAACCTGTGTTAACTTCAGCTGATGTACATGCTTCTGCCAAATAAAACTGCACAGCAGTAAAACAGGCAGAGAAGAAAGAATCAACAGCAAAGGTAGAACTGGAACCATGGAAATCTCCAGGAGAGAGGTAAAGGGAGAGGCTAGCCTAAAGCCCAGAGACAGTCAGAAAGTGTCCTAGTCACCTGAGGGACCAGGACAGGGGAGGCTTGGGAGGCTAGGTCTGAGATGACGGATGACAGCCCCCAGCTGGAGAAAGGGCTTCGGGAAAGAGTCCACCGGGAGGGGTAGAATTCCTACCACACTCGGCAGCTGGGCCAGCCCAAGCCTGCCATGGGTTATAAGACTTTGACTGCCATTTAAGCAGGTCGTGTCAAGGACTGCAAGGTAAGCGCAGGGTACTTTCTGAGCGGTGGCAACCAATAATTGGTGAGTATAATCTAAGAAGCTTGAACTACTTTTGCTCAGTTATTTCCAGGTTCGTGTGTGTGTGTGTGTGTGTGTGTGTTTTCCTCTTGAAAAATGTTAATGGAAGTCTTGGCTAAACTTAGACTTAAGGGTAAAGAGATGTTTCTACACATTGATCCAGATGAGGGGAGAAATCAGAGCGTTCCTAGGGTTTACGTAAAGGGAGAAAAATACTCTCAACATACTTGCTGGCCCCTTTCCATGCACACAAGGTTGAAACTGGAGTTTGAGGGAAAGCAAGTGATTAAAAGTTTATAGACTTATCCCTAACAATTTGAAATCTGGAGATAAGTCAATGTCCTTAAAGGTAAGAATGGACCAGGCTGTTTGCAAGAATTTAATGTTCCCATTTTTTTCCTTTTTTTTTTTTTTTTTTTTTGGAGTTCAGTAGTCGCAGGAATAATGATAGCTACCATTTACTATGTGCCAGTCTTCTGAGACCCTTCAAATGGATTCTCCTATTAAATCTTCCCTTACCCCTCATTACCTTTAAAGGAGGTACTATTTAACCCCTGTTTTACAGATGAGGAAAGTGAGGTGAAGGAGAATATGTAATTTACTCATGGTCCACAACCTACATTCTCCAGTTTGTGCAGGGAAGACCCAGTGGGATCTTCATGTTGGGGCCAAAGCAGGTCGGTTTCCATTTGGAGAGTGTAGATGGAGTCAGGGGATTTGAAGGGTCATTTGTGGCATATCAATCAACCAACAATGAATAGGATGTTGTATTTTCCAGCCTACAGTTTTGTCTTCCTATGGGCAATTCCTCTCAGAGGAGGATGAAAAGAGGGGTGATCAGGGAGAGTGCTCACACAGGAACAGAAGCGGGTGGATTTGGAATTAACGTGAACGGCCAACATTTCACTTCCATATAGAACTACAGTGGGTTAATTTTTTAAAATTAAAATTAATAAAAATTCTAAAACTTTGCAAGGATGAATTAAAGGAACTTGGATAATTTTGCTATGGGCCAATGAAGCCATAAAATTGGGAGAGTTTGACAAGATAAGGAATCTTTTTAATTTCTTCCTAAAAGAACTCTAACATAAAAACCATCTGGTGTCCGTATTTCCCAGATCAAGGCGGGGTCTAGGTAGGATGAGGCAGTGAATGGAAGAAGCACTGACCCAGAGGCAGGAGAATGGGTGTAGGCCCATCTTGAAGAAATAATGTTATACTTCCAGCCTCAGTTTACCTTCTGTAAAATAAACCTGTTGGATTACCTCTAAAGTCATTTAAACAGTGAAATTCTATTACTCTCTAACGAGTTTGTTCAAAGAACACATAAGTATTTTTTAAATAGTAAAAGGTTATAGAAAGTTAATTTTTGAGTTCATTTTCCCCTGAGTCTGGATCCTGGCTCCACCTCTCACCAGCTGCCTCTGCTGCTGCCTACAAAAGCCTGAGGCAGGAACCCACCTCTTTCTTAAATGGCAGATGAAATTGCTCCTCTTGAATGAAGACAATCAGTAGCTACAAGGTAATGGTGAGAGATTGTATACTTAGGAAGTGTTCCCTCCCAGCGTGGACAGAGAACTAGGAAAAACACTGGGAGAGTGGGCACTTTAATAAGAAAGAAAGAATTTTGGAGAAATATATTGACGGGAAAGCAAATCTCCCTCTATCCCTGAAGTCTTTACCCAGGAACAGTGTTCAAGAATCTCTGTGTTGCAAATGTGGAAGGCAGTTTTGGTATCCTCCTGCCTCGTATGTATGTTTCATCAACAGGCCAGTGACCAGCTCAAAAAGCCTCAAAGTGCTGCCCAATTTCAAGACTGCCTGTCATTTCTAGAACCTATGACTCTAGTTCATGCAGCTGAGTTCAGCATGGCCATGGCTAAACACCGAGTCCTGACATTTACAATCCACCGCTGAGCTTCTTGGGCAAAATGAGGCCTTTTCTTTTACTCACACGTCAGTTGCTTTGGGGGACTCCCAAGATTGAATGTTTTGTATCTGCCATTTCTCTGCAGCTTCGCTATTCCCTGCTGTTATCTTTGGCTCTGTTGCTATGGGCGGAATATTTTTTTGTCCTAGCTTAATAACTGCTTGGCTGCCAGAGGTGCTCATTTCTCATTGTATTGGTGGAGGATTAGTGGAGATGTTTGGGAGATATTTCCTGTATTAAGCAGCAGGGGAGAGCTTGCTGGGCCGATGCCTTCTTTTGACATAGCGTCACCCTTTTCCTTTTTTCCACTTTCTCCCTTGGAATGTGCTGAGGCCAGTTATTTGCATCCAGAGCGGCAACTCCTCCCTGACACTTTGCAGATCTCCATCCCTTTTCCAGGTGCCCTTGCAGAAACACTTTTTGGGGAGGCTGTAGTGAGTCCCAGGCAATCATCTAGGTTGATTTTCTTTAATATTTGGGGCTCAGCAGTGTCCTGTATCACCAACTTACTTTGCAGGCTTAATTGCCTGGAAACCTATTCCATACTTCACATTTTTTTACAATTAACTCACTGGCCTTCTATTGGAGCCAACACCTCACCCACAATTAACTTGAATCGGGTAATCTGTATTGCCTGAGAGTATAAGATACAAATTTGCAGCTCTAGAAAAATCATCAAAGGGAGACAGAAATCAATGAATTTTTGGTTCTTGATTGTTAGAATAAATGCTAACGATTTCACTCCTGCAAGTCATTACTAAGAGTTTGGTGCTGTCCCAGGGACGTGACACAGCCTGATCCGGGTTTGTCTTTTGGGGCCACCTCTTAAAAGCTCTGGGAATTTTGGGGAGTCACTTTGCCTCTCTTCCCCACAATTTTCTTGTCTATAATATGGGAATAGTTCTGACTCATAAAGTTGTTGTGAGGTATAAATTTTGGAACATCCTGTAAACTATAGACATAATATTCTTAGAATTAGGTGAGAATGTATGTGAAAACATTTGCAAACTGCAAAGAACTGTACAAGTGTTAATAGCTGTAGGTCCTACAATGAAAACATAATAAAAATTTTTTTATCACACTTCAAAGTGTTGGAAGCACTCTTTTCTCCTTGCAGTGGGTATTTACTCTTCTGTTAAAATCTTAATCGCTTCCTAACTTGGAGGAATCTCTCACTGTTTGAGCCCACCTCCTGCCTGCTAGGTGCTGTGTCCCCAGTCCAGGGCATGGAACTAGGGCATCATAACCCAGGCTCAGCCAGTCAGAAACAGCTGCTCAAGGCTTTGTTCCAGAAGCTGGCCATCCAAAGGAGAGAGATTGCAGCAAGTCCATTCTGGCTGTAGGAGGACAGGGGTGACCATAATGTCTGGTTTCTGGACACGGAGTTGGTAGCAGATCTAGAGTGGTGTCTATCATTCACTCTGGTGTTCATCATTCACTCTGGCCAGCTCGGTTGCTGTGAGCACTGGGGGGCCGTCGTGCCTTTCGTTCTGTGGGTGATTTGGGGTGTCATTCCTGCTGCCTTACCTCCCAGCCCAGTTTTGTTGACAACTCAGAGATTCCCTAAGCTGCCCCAAATCCCTTTATATAAAATTTGTATTATGGAAAATTCCAAACATACAGAAAATCGAAAGGAACAGAATAATGAACTCCTGTGTATCTATCACCCCATTCCACAATTCATATTTTGCCAATTGTTTGACCTGTTTTTTGTCCCTCTCCTCACCTGTTTGGTTTCTTGTTTTTGTTTTTCTTTTCTTGTTTTGTTTCTTTGGTTTGGTTTGGTTTCTTGTTTTTTGTTTTGTTTTGTTTTTGTTTGGTTTTGGGCACTTTTTGTTTTGTTTTTGCTGAAATACTTCAAAGTAAGCACAAGATGTCATATTATTTCACCCATAAATATCTCAGTGTGCGTGTGCCTTTCTAACTGATAAGGACTGTTTTTAATGTAACCATCATGCCATTTTCCACCCAACAGGATTAACAGTAATGCTCAGTATATTCCAATATTCATTTCTGTTCACATCAGCAAGAAATGCTTTCTCTTTCTTATAGGACCCTGACTTACATACTTCCTCTCTCATCCATAGAATAGAAACTTCTGCCTCTGAATGTATTCAGAAGAGTAACTTCTGCTCGTCTCTTTCCCAACCTTGTGGAGGAGTGACCTGATGGCTGAATTGAGAATAGAACTGCATCCATGGTTCTCTCCCTAAGCACCTGTCTGCCCACAGAGCTGCTGTGTTCCACCCGGCTCCAGCTTCCATGGGCTGAGCACACTGGGTCAGACCCAAGGCCCACCTTGCAGGCTGAGTCTGGAGGAAAATCTCTGTCCTTGAGGAGTGCGAGGAAGTGATTCTGGGTAAATAAAGGTATTCTGTAAATCCATACTGTCCCTGATACATGCCAACATGTGGTCTTGGAGTAAAGCCACTCATCCATCCTGCAGTCTCTAATGCTATCAGCAACAACGTTGATCTTCTGTCTCATTCTTTGTTTGATTTCAGCACTGGGGAGATTATTTATAATTTAGGGAAGGGGAAGAAAGAGCAGTATCATTTATAAGCCACCAACTTGAATATACACAAAATAATTCAATAGTCATTGCTACAAAGCAAACACACAAAGGACCAGTGACACACAAAAGAATAGAGCAGCATTCCTGCCCTAAAGAGCCATCAGCTACAGCGGTGACAGGCCCGGGAATCGCAGTGAAGTGGAAGCCATCCCACAGGATGCTGGGAGCACAGAGCCGGAGCAGGTCCACAGAGGTAGGGCATCAGCGACAGCAAGGAGGACGCAGACATCCACGCAGAAAGGAACTACGTCCCAGAGCCCGGAGAAGGCGGCAAGGAGCAGCAACGGGCTTGGTGCTGTCCAGGGACTAGTAGAGGAGAGAGAGGCCAGCCTGGGTGAGGAAGAAGCCCTTGTGCTCATCCAAGAAACTGGAGATGCATTTTAAAAGCAAGGGAGTGACACTAAGGTATATAAACAGAGACAAGTTTTAAAAGATCTTTTTAGCAGAGATGTGGAGGATGAATGTATGGAGACATAAGACAAGGGTCTGGAAGCACACTTGGGAGCCTGTCGACAACAATCCAAGCAAGATACAGGAAAGCTCTAGCAAAATGGGGAGGGTACACATTCAAGAGATGCTCTGGAGGCTGGATTAATGTGCTGCTTGTTCCAAGAAAGAATTTTTATGTAAATAGGTATGGGGTAGTGCAATATTTTTTTTTATTAGAAGTAGAAGGCAAAGAGAAAACAAGGGTAGGGACATAAGTGGAGCCAGGAGTGAGATTAGCACATTACGTTGTTTGTGTGTTTATGTATGTATGTGTGCGTGCATGTGTGTGTATGCATGTGTGTGTGTATGCATTTGTGTATGTCTGCATAATGACAAGGAAGGGATCACAGATTTGGCTCTCAGCTCTCTAGCAGTCAACACCAACAGGGAAGAATCCTTCACACACATCGCAATGTTTAGAAGATAAAAGTAAACCAGTTGTTCAGAGGAACAACTATTGCTGAACCTAAAGCCAAAACAAATTTATCTTGAGAGACCTCGCAGAGAGGATATGTATAAAGTAATGATATCCTCAGCAACAGTCTTAATGCAAACAAAATGATTTCAAAGGATGTTTCTCCCAGTCATCTTTACTATCCAACCAAACAATAAACTGAAGAGAGTCAGCATGGAGTAATCGCTGCAGAATTAGAAATTAAATACCACACGTTCAGATATTCTTGATCTCATCTTCCTCACAAGTTCTCTCCCATCTAAGCAGTGGGAATGGGGAAAACATATAAACTGTCAATTAATGACATATTTTTTTAAATAACAGTTTTATTGAGATATAATTTACATATCATACAACTGACCTATTGAGGAAGGCGTACAACTCCATGGTTTTTCCATATATTCAGAGTTGTGCAATCATCACCACCATCAATTTGAGAACGCTTTTATCCCTGAAACACGAAACCCATATCCATAGCAGCCACTCCCTCCACCTTCCCCTCCCCCATACCAAGGCAGCCATTTGTCTACTTCCTGTCTCTATAAATTGCCTGTTCTGGACATTTCATATAAATGGACTCACACAATGTGTTTTCTGTTTGTGTGACTGGCTTCTTTGACTTCCTGTTTTCAAAGTTTTCCAGGCTGTATCAATTCTTTATTCCTATTGCTAAATAATACCATGTTATAACGAAGGGCATTTTGGTCTCCTCTGGTTCCAACAGGCTCCCTGGGGTAACTGGGTCTTTCAGGCCCGGGTGCAGCTCTCCAGGTTTCCTCTTGGAGGCTTTGCACCTCCCAAGAAGGTGTTTAGGGATGTGGGAGTGGGGACGGTGTGGGAAGCCTCATGGCCTCATGGTGCTTTTGGGTCAGTGCTGGCAGATCTGATTCTGAGCTGTGGGCTCTCTGGTCCCAAGGCACCCAGCTGCCTTTCATGGCGACTGTCTGCACTGCCCATCGCCCATTCCACTCAGAGAGTTCTCCATTTGACCAGCCTGCCTTAATCCCTGTGGCCACGGCTGATCCCTTGCTCCTGGCCCTTCTGAGCACACTCACATGGTCCATTTTTGCTGACCCTGTGCCCCCATGGCATGCAGGGGGTCCCAGATCACCCCATGTCCCACAGGAGTGAGGATGGCTCAGGAGCAATGCTGCCATGCTGTCCCCTGCTAGCTCACGGCCATCCATGCAGCCGACCCCTGGGCTCTGATGAGGCTTGCCCAGCTCCCCCAACCCTCTGTGCTTTGCGCGCCTCCCTGGGTGGCTCTAGCACCACTGCCCTCTGGGCTTCAGCCCCGTGGGAGGAAGGCAGGACTCATGGGTCACAGTCCCCCTTTCTATTTCACTCCTCACTGGACCACAGAGTTGGGCCTTCTCTCCTCTCGGGGTTTGAGGACTTCCATTAGGATATGGATCCTGAAATCTCTCCAGACTTGACTTACAGTAAATTAAATATGCTTCTATAGACCAAACTTTCTTTTTCCATTCATTCATTGGCAGAGATTTAGGTTGTCTCCATATCTTGACTATTGCAAATAAGGCAACGAACATGGGACTGACGCTATCTCTCAAGATCCTAATTTTCTCTGCATGTACACCCAGTGGTGGGCTCTTACCCAGCATTAAAAAGAAGGAGATCCTGCCATTGGCAACAACATGGAAGAACCGGGAGGACATTGTCCTAAGTGAAACAAGTCAGGCACAGAAAGAAAATCCCACAGGACTTCACGTACATGTGAAATCTAAAAAAGTCAAACTAATAGAAACAGAGAATAGAACGGTGGTTGCCAGGGCTGGAAGGAGGGGAAATGGGGAGATGCTGGTCAAAGGGTACAAAGTTTCGCTTACTGAAGATGAAGAAGTTCTGGAGACTCAGTGCACAGCATGGTGACTATAGTTAATAATACTGTATTATATACTTGGGATTTTACCAAGAGGGTACATCTTACATGCTCTCACCATAAAAAAAAAAAAAAGAAAAGAAAAGAAAAAATAGTTAACTGTAAGCTAAAGAATGTGTTAGTTTGATTGTTGTGATCATTTCGGGGTGTGTGTGTGTGTGTGTATAAACATGAAGTTGTATACCTTAAAGATACAAATTTTGTTTGTCAATTACACCTCAATAAAGCCAACCCTGGCTCTTGATATGTTATTGGTATTTTAACAAATTTAAGGAAAACTTTCTTTGGAGACTAATCTTATTAGGAACTCAGCAATCCTATTTTGGTAGTTAAATTATGGATATTGATCCCTTTTTCTCCATTTTTCTGTTATAATAATAGAACTTCCTTCCCATCACCAGTTTGGATATAGACACTATAGCTGGCTAAATTGGGAGAAATCATGTACATGGAAATATGAAAAAGAAAAGCAAACATTATAATTTCTGTCACAAACCTCCTAGAGGTAGGAAAGGGGCAAATCTGAGAAATAGAATCCTGAGGCTGTTTGTTCAGATGCACGAGGGTGAAAGGTGAGTGAAAAATGACTGACGGTTTCTGATTTAGGTGAGTAGGCAGATACCACAAATCAGGGTAGGAATAGAAGAGGTTTGGAGAAAAATACTGGTCTACACTGGGGCATGTAAGTGTCAAGGTGCTTATGGTACATCCAGGTGGGGTGGAGGGCTTGGGCAGGCCTGGAGCCATGAACTCTTTTAAATAAGACGGGCTGGAGATGAAAATTTCGGGCCCAGTACTATGCAGGTGGCAAAGGAGACCTGGGAGTGCGGAATTAGAGATTTCCCTGGGAATTGGCTGCCAATTACAACCTAGGAAATGCCCAGGCTTTGGAGATGCTTGGAGCCTACACAAACGCCTCCCAAATGGCTTTGCTCTGGCATTAAGAAGGTGGTTTCATAGTTTGTAAATTAATCCCAGCCTTCCTTGTACCCTTAACACACAGAGCCATGGATATTCAGCATGTCCCCATTGCTTCTGGACTGCACAAATCCCTGTGTTCAAGGTACTGCACAGCATGATCTTAATGTGCTTTTGTGATCACATCTCTTCCTTCTTCCCGATACAGACTCTGTGCTCCATCAAAGAATAGGGCTCTCCCATCAGGAAGAACCCCATGTCCATGCCTTTGCTTTTGATATTTCTTCCTTCTGGAACGCCTTCCACCCCAGGCCTTTTCTCATTTAGAGACCCTGTTCAGATGCTACTTCTGTGAATACTTCCCTGACCATTAAACTTTTGCCAACATTTGTAAAGAACAAAATATGTGCAAAGCACTAGGCTAAGCACTGAGAAGGACACTGACGGGAATAAGTCTCAGTTTCCACCCTATAATAGACCAAAACTCTATTATGAAGGAATCAGTGCTTTTCAAAATGTGGCTCACCCACTCCCTACATAAAAAGGTTCAGATTCCAAGGCCACACCCCAAACCCAATGCATGAGAATCCCCAGTTTGGAGCTCAGAAATGTGCATTTTTGACAAGTTTCTCAGTGATCTTTATGCCATGAGGAGAATATTTTTCTTCCTTCCTGATATGCTAGTTGTTAAGATACAGTTAAGACAATGTGAGATACTGTTTTGACAGCAGCAGGGCACCATTTCAAAGGCCTGTGGTGGGCGTCTCTTTACCAAAGTGTGTCATTCATTTCTGTCCTGTTCAAAAATGCTATACTTTGTGTATTAAGCTCATTCCTGTCCCACCCTAGAAGAGGCACACCTGATTTTTAGGCGATTCCTACTGACTGTGCGACAGAGAGGCACATGCAAGCTTCAGGTATTACTCATATCGTTACTGTAAACTCCACCCAGAGCCTGGAATCTGGTGTTACTCCAGTTCCTTACATCACCACCAGCTTTGATTAGGAACCAGAAAAAGTAGGAAGCATCTGGAGGTCAAAATCAGAGCTGGCCCCGGGCAAGGTAGTGAAGGGAGTGAGTTCTGTCTGTGGTGTCTCCTGCCTCTCCTTTTCCTGCTTTTCTCTATTCCTCACCCCCACGTCGGGGGCCTTCTTTAGCCAAGACACCTTCCCTGGTCAGCGAAAGAACTGATGGATGTTGATGACTTAACAGTTTACCTTCTCAGATTTTTGTTAAAAAGACATAGAAGATGAGGCAGTGCTAACTGAAAGAGTGAATAACCAGTGGTGGAACCGTGGGCCACATGACAAGCAAGCAAGTGATATTTTTAGGTGGAGGAATCTTTCATGTCCCCTACCATGTTCCACACAGGTGGCTCCCCATGACTGCGGATTTTCCTAAGGACAACCATGGCGACTAGGAGAATTGACTAATCACTCTGGGTACCCAGAGAACACCATCCAGTGGCCAAACTACCAGAACTCATTACAACCCAGAAAAGAGAAAGACCATAATATAGTTACCATGAGTGGATCTCAGGCTGTGGCTAATTTGGGCTTGGGAAACTTTCTGAGCTGGCCTTGCTCCAAGGCCACAGAGCACTGCAGTGAATCCTCCAGGACTCGGATGGCGTCCAGAATCCTCTCCAGTATGGGCCAATCGCCTGTTTCTAGGCACAGCCGCCTCCACCCATATCCTGATGGGACACAGTGGAGGAAAGGTCATGTGGAAAAGGGAAGTAGGTTCACACAACAGAAAGAATCCTGAGCTGATGTTCAGGGAAACCTGGGGTCCAGACCCACGGCTGCCATGAATAAATGGGGGCAACGTAGGTGGTGGTTTACCCAGCCAGAGGCTCCATTTTCTTAGATTAAATGCCTTGAATTTAAGACTTATTCCCGTTCTGAAGATAAATTATCCTATGTACCAAAACAAACAACAGAACTTTACAGATTCATGAGGGTGAGGAGATATGGACTGTTATGGGACCAGAAAGTCAGGATTTCTGCAAGATTTTGTGCTTTTTTGGCTCAAAGTGTAGTCCCTGAAACCAGTAGCATTGGCCTCCTCAGAACTGGTACAGATTCCCAGGCCCCAACTACTGAATCAAGAGTCCACGTTTCAACAAGATGCCCAAGGGGTTCAATCGCACATCACAGTCTGAGAAGGCCCCGTTTAATGTGTGTAGCACCTATCTGAGCATCACAGTGCGTTAATGTGTGTAGCACCTATCTGAGCATCACAGTGCGTTAAAGCTTGTATTTGCTCCTCATGACCCCAGAATAAGCCCAAACTCCAAAATGAAGTTTGAAGTCCTCTGCAGTCCGGTCTCTGCCTCCCTCTCCATCTTTGTCTCCTAGGAGTTCTCCCTTTGATCTCTCTTGATCTCTCTACTGCAGCCATGAGGGCTTCTTTTGCTGCGTTGAGCAGGCCACATAAACATCAGATGTGAAATTTCCTTGGCCTGGCATATTCTCCACAAAATCATCCCCTTTTGTTGACTCCTCTGTTATTCCTGCAACAAATATTTAAGGAGAATTTCCTGTGCCAGGCACTCTTCTGAGAATGCATCTTGGAGCTGACCTCCCAAGCCTTACAAATTTCAGCTTAAAGTTATCTCTCCATGGGTGGTTTCGCTGACCCTAGAGAAGTTTAAATTCCTGTGCTCTATATTCAAAGCCACCTGCACACCTCCTTTTGCAACACATTGTGTTTTACTGTAGTTCTGGTTTAACATCTTTTCTTCATGTTGCACTGAAACCCCATGAGGACAGCCCCGTATCCTGCAATACCCAACTTACCAGCTGGCACAAAGAGGTGCTTCGTGCATATTTATTGATCAGTGAAAGGATTTCCAAGGCAGGAGGGCCATGGTCAAGATACAAAGAAAGAATCGTCGAAGTGACAATGGAATTCTGTGGCTCTCATCACAGACACAAGAGAACAGCTTTTATACGTGACTCTTATTTATTTGATCTAAACTTCCAAAGAGATTATCTATGCTCACATTGTGTGCCCTTTGGGTAAAGAAAGTCTGAATTGGCACTCACAGAAGAATTCCTTTCTGCTCAGATCTGACTGCGATCCAGGCCTCCCTCTCCCTTTCAATGAGAAAACTTCTGAGACTGTGGGGTGGAGTCACAAGGGGCATCCAGCTGGGGTCAGGACCACATGTTCCTATCCTTGGGTCCTGGAGGGAGGTGCTGCTGCTTGCTTCTCAAGGCCAGGTGGTGGCAGCCAGCCTCAGATGTATGTGAGACGAGCTAGTCCCTGCAGAAGAGCAGAAGGCTAGGGCAGGAGCAAATGTGCAAAGACAGAAGTTCAGGGATTTGGAAAATCAGATTTTACTTAGGGACAGTGGAACATTAAGGGTTATTTTTAAATTGATGAACGGGGACAGTGAATAAATGAGAGGATGCTCCCTTTCTCTCTCCCTTTACAGGTGACTACAGGGCAAGGAGCCATAGAAACTGAAGGAAATTTCTACCGGACATCAGAGACCATAGGAGCTGACCTGTAGAGCCCCTTGACTTTACTGGTTAGGTTCAAAAGCTAAACACCAAATACTAGGGCTAGTGCTTCTTTCATTGTCCTCTTACCCTCCTCTCTTCTTTCTTCATCAGTCCTGAGGCAAGCAGGCCCACACTGCTGATCCCAGGTTGACCCAGGAATACACTAAGGCTTGGACAGCTTAGTTGATCTACCCAAGAGCACAGGAACACTCCTGACTTCCAGCCCAGCGTGGTTTCCATTAGACACTCATGCTGTGGCATGAAAACCACAATGAGGTCAGGCAGATAGCTCTGCAACCTGGAACTCTGAGTGAAACTGGTTATGACTGCAGCTGACATACACGGCCCCATACAGCCCAGCAAGGAAGGGGGCAGAGGTCACACCAAGTCAGGACGGAGGCTGTGCCTCTGCTGTGTTCCGGAAACCTTCAGATACATTTCTTCTCCAGTAACAACTCCCTTATGTAAACTAACCAAAAGAAAGCAAACCCAAGTTTCTGCATATTTTAATTGTTTTGTATGATTTTTGCTGGTCTTAGAGTGCTTGTGAGTCAGAAGCAATTTCAGGAAATGCCGCCCATGTCACCAGCTGGAATCAAGGTTCCTGTTCTGCAAGAGACTTCAGACGCAGGCACATGTTTGAGCATGCATGGACACACACACACACACACACACACAAACTCTCACACATGCCTACACTCACATTCACAAACTGGTGCATTCACATACACTCACTGGCATCCACTCACACATAAACTCATATACACATACATTCCCACATGCAGTGGCACACATACTCACACATACCTACACCATATCGACAAATTCACGTACATACACATACTCACATACTTACACAAACACACATGCTCACATATACTCTCACATAATACACACAAACCCACATATACCCACTCATACTGCCTCATATACACACATATATTCACATGCATACTCATGCACTCACACATACACACCCACACATGTGCACATGCATGCACGTGCAAACACACAGAGCCAAGACTGAGCTGTGGCCAGGTCTTCCTGGCACTAAATATAAGCATGATGTGCTCGGTGCAAAAGACACTTGTTGCATGAGAATTAAAACTGGATCAAGTCCACTGATTATTTAGCTATTTCCAAATATCTGCATGTTTTGCTTTGTGGACATCTGAATAGTTGGCTGGGGCAAGCTTTTCTCTGTACCTCCTTCCCTCTGGGGATGTGTGAATCAGTTGTTCCTAACCATCCCTTCCCACCAAGGCAGAGCATGGGAAGTGAGGTCAGTTAACTGTCTCCGTTGCAAAAGGTACACATGAAATTGCCAATTCGAAGGACAGGGGACTGAAGGGACTTTGCAAAGTGACAGCTGCAGCCCCCTGCCTCAGAAGGGGCCATCCTTCCAGAGGAAGAGAGGCTGACAGCCCTCCCTACTCCCTTCCCAGCTTCTCATAAGTCCTCAACAAAGGACCGGAAGCCTTCACACGTTCTAACCTTTCCACAGGGGTACATCCCCAGTCACACCACACTTCCACGGGGACTTTGAATCTCTGCAAATCCAGGAGTCTAGGATACAACGATGACTCTCTGTCTATGGGAAAAAAATTCTGTCTGTAAAATGTGATACAACATACTATACAAAGGATATACAAAAGCAATATTTACTCTCATCTAGTTGTATTTGTCCAGTGTTTTCTATTTTGTTGTGTCTATTTCCATTTGGCATCTATCTGCCTCAGTTTCGTCTCCCTCAGATTGTAAACACATAGAAGAGGAAAACTTTCTCCAGGCAATGATGAATATAAAAGTCCCAGAAATTAAGCCCTCAATTAGGGCTTTGGGTGATGATGGTAATGATGGAAGAGTCTAAGTAAATCATTGTAACAATGAACTCTTAAGGTCTCTAAAGTTGGTTTTGTTTCAGAGGAGGGCATCATTCATTTGCTTGCCTCTCAATGCCGTTCAAATGTCAGTAACAAGGCAGCATGTTAGTGCCACCCCTAATCCCTGTGGACAGCTTGAGAATTTGTTTCTTATGGTAAGAAGGCTCACTGACAGAGTGGGGAGAAAAATGAAACCCAATTCTGTTAAAAGGTCTCTGTCTTCTGAGCAGGTACTAAGGATCAGAAACAGATGAATAATTCTCTGATATTTGGTGACAACAGGCATCTCCACTGCAGGGGTGTGGGAGTGAATTCCTGGAGCATGGTTCCATTTGATATTCATGCACTGCTTAGTGCACTGCCAGGCACAGAGTAGGCCATCAATAATGCTTGTGGAATGAATGAATGAATGAATGAATGAATGAAGTCCTCTATCCTCTGTCGTGTGGGCATATTCCTGAGACATTTCCATGTGCCTCATCCGTGTGAGGGTTCAGTCCTCATGGAACTCATCACTGGCCACATCTTCCCAGCCATGAGTTCTATGAGGATTGCACCCTCACATTCGCTGTGATCTCCCTGTAATGCTGTCTTGAGAGCATGGAAATCCCTTCAAAAAAGAAAAGACTTTCCTTTCTTACCCCCAAACACCGTTCCCCTGAATACAGCTTTCTATTACAGAGGATTCCAGGCTTGCTTCTTATCCCTTTGCAGGGGTCGCTGGCCTCTCTATGCACTCCCCCATCTAGACTGTGAGCTCCTTAAGACAGAAAACAAACAGCTTATTTACCCTCACCTCCAGAGATCAGCACACTGAGGGCATCCAATACACAGCAACTGACGACGAGCTTTTCCCAGGGAAAATGGTATGTGAGTGGGAGGAGGACTACAACTAGGTTGCTCAGTGTATCTAATGACATCCATTGCAAAACCTCAGGGTTCCTTGGGAAGAAGCTGCATTTCCTGGAGATAGGCAATGTGGAAAGATTGCCACAGCTTCTGGCTGAGCAGGTATGTGGAAGATGGTTCTCGTTCGTTCAGCAGGGACAGTCCACAGGCGTAGTGATTGCCTGTGGATAGAGCCAGACTACCTGAGTTATGCCCTGGCTTTCCCCTCATTAGTTTTATGACCTTAGAGAGGCCCTTTAATCTCGTGTTCCTTGATTTTCTTATCTGCAAATGAGGCAATAATCACAGAGAAGAATAAACAAGTTCATATAGGTAAAGGACTTAGATCATGGCCTGGCCCACACTAAGTTTGCAAGAAATATTCGCTAGTATGATTCTCTTTGTGCATGAAGGAAGTGGGGATCGCTTACCCTGGAAGGAGACTACTTTAGATCTGAAGGGCCATGGTTTCAGTTGAACTACTGAGCCTTATCCATTTTCGGACTCTGTCCATTCTCTAACAGGTCTCCCTGTCCCCAGCCTTGCTCTTTCCGACACCTGCTTCACCAAGTCTCCAGGATCACCTTTCCAGCATGCAGATCTGACCACAGCACTGTCTTCCTGAAGACCTCTGCTGCCTCTGTCCGCAGGATGCACTTTCGGCTCCCAGCTCGGCGCTCAGTGCCCTGCCGGGTGTGATCTTGACCATGGCTCCTGTTTCACCTCCTGCCACTTTCCACCTCTCCCTGCCAATGGGCTCCAGGAGCAAGCGGAGTTTTGAGTTTCCTCCCACACATGATGGTCTTGCGCCTCCCAACGGCACTGCTCCTGCTGTCAGGAACGGCCCCTTCTCCACTGCAACCCCCTCCTCACCCTCACCCTCACCCTGCTGTGTGACCAGCAGGCTCCTGCTCTTCCTTCAGAGCACACTTGAGGAATGGGGAAGCTGTCTTAGATGCTGTTAGGACTGAATCGTCTTCCTCAGAATTCGTAGATTTGATTCCTAACCCCCAGCACCCCAGAATGTGACTATACTTGGAGACAGGGCCTTTAAAGAGGAAATGAAGTTAAAATGTGGCCGTTGGTTTGGGCCCTGATCCATTCTGACTGGTGTCCTCATAAAAAGAGGAAACTTGGACACGTGAAGAGACACCAGGATACAGGCACAGAGGGGAAGACCACGTGCAGACACTGAAGGAGGTGGCCGTCTGTAAGCCAGAGGGCCTCAGAGGAAACCAGCCCTGCCAGCACCCTCATCTTTGACCTCCAGCCTCCAGAACTCTAAGGAAATCAATTTCTGTTGCTTAGGCCACCCAGTCTGCAGTATTTTGTTACGGTAGCAGAGCAAATTAATACACATGCCGGTAGAATAGCCTTGATTTAGGTGCTCCCTATAAAACATAAGCTGCCTATGACATTGGCAGCTCCTATTAGGCAGGGCTCAGAGATGCTCTTTATTCTTCACGCTAAGTCCTGCACAACTGCTGGAAATGTGTGTTAATAAACATCACAGTCAAGAACTTCTCAGTGAGCATGTGAGCACATGGGTATCCTTGGTATCTGGGGATACAGCCTACTCTCGAAAGACTAGTCTCGAAAGACTATTTTACTTTTTAAATGTATGTAAATGTTTGATTCTACTCTATAGAATGTTTTGCTATAAAAATGCCTTGAATTTCAAGTTACTGGTCAAAATTATTTAACTTTTACGAGCCTGACCTTGGAGTGAAACTAGTTAAGGACATGTACTGTGGTATCTGATGGTTTTTCCTGCCTCCTATGTGTGGACATGCTTTTGAGAGTTCCTGGACAAGCAGTCGCAGTAGGCAGGAAATATGTGGGACATTCCAGGAGCTGTTTTATGGAAAACATAGAGCAGAGGGAGCTAAGGACACCCAGAGACCAAGACTGACAGCCCATGATGAGAACTCAGAGGTCCGAAAACTTCCTGCAGGTGGCAGATGCTGTGCTAGGGGATGCTGGCAAAAATACCCTGCTAGCTACAGTAGAGAAGGGGGACGATGTCGTGATATCCACAGATTTAGCATATGCATCAGTGACCTGTGACCAAGAAAAGCTAGACATCAGCTGCTTGGAGACAGTGGGTAACATGGCTAATCTGTTAAATAGGGAAAATAATACGCACAGGATTATTTTAGAGTTAATTGAAAAAGCACATAAAAGAGCTTAGCACATACTAATAAGTGGAAATTATCATTATCTTTATAATCATAATCATGATTGCCCCATGAATACTCAATATTAATCCCCACAAATATTCAGAAGGGAATTGTCCTAGTAGAAGTTACCATGTTCACATGTAAAGAACATTACCCTCACTGGAAAAAAGAACTTAGTAAACTGAACCCTAAATAACATGAAAGCTAATTTCTATCTTGATTAGAAATGATTTGGACAAGAGTGAAAGGGCAGAAAAATGACTTGAATATTTCCAGCACCTGCAGTTCCATAAATGGAATTTTAAAAATCCATGTAATAGCCATTATTTTATGGGTACTTTGTAGACTTTTTTTTCCCCAATCACAACAACCCTTCAGACCCTCATCAGAATTGATGCAGGATTCTTTTTCTCCTTAACTCAGCTAGATCCAGGTTCTTGTCTCACTACCAGGAAAAATTAGGCATTCAGACACTTGAAGAGTGAGGGGAATAGACTTTATTCAGTGAAAGGAAAGCTCTTAGCAAACAGAAGGGTCCTGAAAGTAGGTTCCTGGTTGCCCCCTTCACAGCTGAATACAAGGGCTTCTACACACAAGCTGACAGGGCTGAGTTTCCTATTTGTATAATGTATGAATTCCTGGTGGCTCCATCCCATTCCCCCAGTGCACGTGTGGGCCCTTAGTTGGCTGCGTGTTTAGGTAAGCCCCCTGTGCAAGTTCCCTTATCTGCACAAAACATAGGTCAGAGGCTCTCTGGGGGCCCCTCCCTTACTCTCTGCCTAAAGCAAACTGATTCCTTTCAGAATCACTATAGTTCACCCAGTCTTTACCTTAACAAATAGAACTGGGCCCCAAGCCCATTAATGCAGTGTCTGGGCTCCCCTCTGCCTCTCCCACCACACCGCACCATGCCAAATTAAGGGCTTCTGGGATGGCCTAGTTATCCCCCCTGCCTTCTATGCATCCCAAGAGGCAGTAAGTGACTGTGCTTTGGGTGGGACTCCGCCTGGGGTCAAGTGGCTGCTCTGCAACTTTGCAGCAGCATACCCTGGGGCTGATTACTCCATTGTTGGAAGCCTTAGGTTCCTTGCAGCTAAATAAAGATGATAATAGTAACTTCCACATGAGTTGGGTTTTAAAAAATGGTATCAGACTATATGTTTGGAATGTAATAAGCATTAAAGTTCTCTAAAGTAGTTGCTATTATAATCTGTGTATATCCAAACCACTTCTTCAGCATTAAACCTAGCGGGCTCTCAGATCCAATGAAGCAGTGTTGCAAAATATTTCTCGACTGCAACGACCGCCACCAAAAAGTGAGTCAGAACTCATTTCCAGGTGGCTCCAGCTAACACCTATTTTAATTGCCTTCCAAGTAGATACCTCCCAGGTTAAAAGTGTTGCCTACAGTCTAACATAAAGTCCAGGGCCAGATATTGTTATGAAAGCCAGGTGGTCGATTACAAAATTATTTTAAAATCTTGCTCACACTCTCCTCCCCCATGGCAATGTTGAAATTGGAAGTAGCAGCAGAACAGAAGATTTTAACAAGAAGGTGTGAACCTCAGGGTTACATTTCCTGTTTGTTTCTAAATTAGGAGTTTTAGAGCCACACATCCATCACGGGCTTTCAGAAACTGAGAAATCCCCCTGTGTTCTCCTAGCCCAGCATGAGGCTCACTTCCCCTTGCTTCACCATTACCGCGTTATTTCTGGGCAGGTTTGTTTGTTTCTCCAGGTGCCATCCAGATAGTCAGTGCACGTGAGTGATCTGCAGTGGAAGGCAGGGCAAACAAAGGAAGAGAGGATGGGTCCAGGGAACAAAGCGGTCCCTGCAAAAAAGAAAGCCAAACAGAGACATATGGAGTTCATCATGGAAGAGGCAAAACTTCCCAAGCTGTGCAAATGTGTATGAGTGCCGAGGGCACATTTGAAACAACTGTTTTTCTATGTGCCTTGCAAATTATTCTGTGGTTTCTGCAGAGTTCCTTTTGGGTGATTGCTTTTAAGCACCACCTAAACCCATCCCAGCTTAGCCCTTGGAAAGCAATGCCTAGAGACCTTTCTGCACACTGGACGAACGTCATTTTGTAAAACTTTCATCCAAGAAATGAATGCAGGGACAATTCTCACATAAAGTGCAGACTAACCCCTGCAGTTTATGATTGAGTCTCCACTGCATGGACCAGTTAGAAATTTCAGGAGGAAGAAAACCAGCCAAATAATTGACATTGTGTAGACAAAATGGTTAATGGAGTTATCGCTTCTTTTTTTAACATCGTGTAAATGCAGATTGAGTGAAATGGCTTTTACTGAGTTACTTGAGTTACTTCAAATCACATATAACTGTGCCATCCAGTGGTACCTATCCTCAAGGAAGAGGCTGCAATGAAAAAGCCACAGTCAAGCACTCATTCCCCAGAGACAGCTGGTGATTATACTGTAATTACAATCAGGTGTGCGGGTGACTTGGAGGAGTAACTGCTGGGCATCCTCTGTCTCTTTCTGTATTTAAGAATCAATCAGAAGTAACCAGAGAGGCAACACTAGCCAGCGAATGCACAGACGCAGAACATTTTTCCTTTGAAGCTAGAACTTCTCTGACCTTGGGCATCATTGATTTGCTTTCAAACCCCAGAAGTGTCCCAGAAGGGTCAGCAGGGATGGTTCTAGGGGAATGTTTTCTTACTTGGTAAATTTTTCAAGAATGAGAAATGGAAACACCCACAGAACTCAGTGGTCTTCTGCATTCCCCTTTCACCTGGTTCTCCTTTGAAAGCAAATCTATAGCAGGCATTAAATAGGTTAGTGCGCTGCAGGAGGAAAAAGAAGGGTTAGTCTACATTTCCTGCCCTGGAACAGACTTCATGAATTCTAAGACTAAACTGGGAACCATTTTCAAGTGTGATTACCAGGAGGCAGAATGTTTTACCAGAGTTTTGAAGCTGGTCTGGAGGTCCATCCTGGGCTACAGGTGACTATGAACGCAGCAAAATTTGGCCAAGAGAAAAAACCAGGAACAATTGGATAGAAAGTGGTCACATGATGAATTATCAAAAGAATAACAACAGGTGAAGCAAGAATGCTGAGACCTGTGCTGGCAGGATCAGTGTCTACAAGAAAACCGTGTGAAGAGTTGAGTAGGAAATCTTTGCAAGTGAGTCCAGGACTGAGGCGCCTGGGGGGACACTACAGAGGAGTTAGGGCTTTGACTAAGCTTTTCCAAACCTCAAGTCATAAATTTTTGTACACCGAAAGCCCTGAATGTGAAAAATAAGTCAGCAATGACCCGGACTAAGGACTACACATTATATTCCAAGACTGTATGTAAAACTAAGCCCTATGGATTCCATTCAGTAAATGCAGAACCAAGTGCCTAGTGGATGCCCAAGTTGTGTTACTGTGGGGAACGATCCAAGACAAGGTCCTTGACTCTCAGATGTTTAAAATCATATCTCCATCCAGACTTTCCAGGTGGCCGCTCCAGCATAAAGGATCCTCACAGAAAACCGGTGAATGGGATTAACCTTGTAGTCTCAGAGCACTATTAAATTATTTTGTAGTCCCAAACGTTCTACCATCAATATGAGAAAGTTAATTTTAAAAGGCAATGATTCCCTTCTCTGTAACAATTCTTCTTACAGCTTCGGTAACATCAAATTTCTCATATGCAAGAGAGGCCAGCAAACCCAGCCCTGAGCGTGCGAATCACTCATGCATTTCAATGAACAAAGCTCATGATTCCTGTTACCTTCCCAGCTTGAAGAGAAGATATTGTAACTTGGAGGCATCCTGTAACATCTCCCATTCATAAGCATCTTTCCCCAAAATGTGTTCCACAGGTATTTTGCAAAATTAGCGTTCCATCATAAAATGTTTAGGAAACAGGATTAAACTGAGTTTAAAAACATTAACACATTTTAAGTCAAAATTTTTCTTAAGCATAAGTTCTGAGTCTTTAATGTACATTGTGAATCGGTAAGTGGAGAATGAAGTATTTTTCAATCTTATATGACCATGGAACCTTTCCTCATAAAAACGATTTCCAACACAAGTAGTCCATGGAAGACACTTTGGGGACCCCTGGGTCAGGGGTCCATGCCCAAGAACATGCTTTCCTGCAGACTTCATGCACCCACATGGAGAGTACTCCTCAAAGTGATTCCAGACGAGCTGGGCCCCTGGCAACCCTGTGCTACTATGAGCAGTTCTACTTATGATGAAAATGTCCATGACTAATATTCATTATGTTTTCTCCAAATAATTTTTCTTGTGGTCACAAGACTTACTTTCTACCCAGATCTCTTGTTTGGATGTGATGAGGAAGCAGAGCTTGGTCTCTTGGGTTCCATCCCCAGTTCTATGTTGGCACGTTACTCTGTGTCACGTTTAGCTGACCGGCCCACTGGGAACACTTCATCCTTTTCCTCCGAGGGAGGTGACGGGGCTTGGGATGTAGATTCAGCCCTTAGCAGGACCGTTTTGCACAGAGAAAAGCGTGTTCCCAAGTCCCAGACGACTGAACCCCCAATTCTAAAGCACTGTGTGGTTCCAAAGGATATGGGGATAGAGACCATGGCTGACTCAGCACTTCCTGTCACCACCCCTGGAAAAACAAGCCCAAGAGCTGATTCCAGACGGCGGCTCAGCATCTTCTGTGCAGGAGACAGCACATGAGGTTTAGTCAGCCTCCGCCTCAAGTCCTCCCGCCTAAGTGACAGTCGTGGCGGCGGGAGGCACACTTCTGGCAGGAAGCTGTGGCTCTCCCCTAGTTGGCTGCCTCGCCACTTCCGTCTCTGGTGAGGACTCTGCCAATGTGGGAAGTGTGGACTCAGGTTCCAAAGAGTCAGATGGGCTGAGGCCTGGTTTCTATCTTGTTCTTGGAGACGTGAAGTCTGGAAACCACAGTCCATCTGTTTTTCAGGGTTTTTTGTTTGTTTGTTTAAAACAACACCTATTCCAAACATTAAGAAGGAAAGACAGCCATGTGAATGTTCTGTGAGGCAGATATGGGAGAGTGGCCGCAGTCTGAGTACACGTGTCCACCTGGAGGCCAGGAAGGGTGATCCACAGGTAGGAGAGGCCGTTCCCACAGGGCAGGGCAGCTGCACAAACACGCAGCACGCCTCTGCAGAGCTCCGAGAGCCTGGCGAAAGTAAATGGATGAAGTCATGCTGGCAGGCCTGTGTCACCCTCAAGTAATTAGGACCCTTGCCCAGTCACCTCCCAGACCCAGCCTAGCACACTCACAGGTGTGTTGTCCTTCCCCAGCTGGCATAACAAGGCCATGCCAGCTCTGAGGCCAAAACAGCCCCGGGCCATCCAAGACTAATAAGGGCCAAACCATAGAAGCCAAGCCAGGAAGAGGAGAGAAGGCTCTCCTCCACAAAATGAAAAGAAATTGCAAAATGGCATTGTGTGTGTGGTTGCCCTGGAGAAGAAGGATCTGGGGAGGAATAAAAATAGAAACCCTGTCAAGGCTCTTCAATGAGGTTCGTTCCTGCACAGCCAGGTGGTCCCAGGGCAAAGGGCGGGAGTGAATCGCCATGGTGCTGGGACACACAGGAGAAAGAACCAGAGGCAAACCTTGTCTGGGCCCCAGACCCTCCGTAACTCACGAGAGGTCAGGGAGACAAGACCTCTAGCACTCCTGTGCTTTGTTGGACAGATTTTTCATTGATCGTCTGATTTATGAGATAGATGGGATTATTCATTAATTGCATTTTATAAAGGAGGAAACCCAGGACGGAGAAAGTGTGAGGCTTCACATTTGCTACACCAGTAACTGGGGTAGATGGGATTCAAGCCCGCGCCTCTCCCACCACAGCATTTGTGTTTTGTTTTTCTGCTAATGGTTCGGGTCACAGAAGCCTTCAGTGAGCAAGCTGCCTTTTCCTGTTGGAGAGGTTGGAGAAGAAGGGGCATATGCTTCCCAAAACCTGCTCAGAAGGTCACATGTTTTGACTTACTCTGTTCTTATCCCTATTCTGTCAGGTTAGGCTGCAGAGGGGATGAGCTGAATTTGCTGTGGGGAGCTCTGAGGGGTAACCCAAGGTGTGCAGTGGGGGTGAGGTGGGGAGACATGATGGTTTCATCCTTGCTCACCTCTGCCCACCCGTCCCCTCACAAAATCACTGCGTTCCTCTAAAATCCCAAGAAATGGGTTATGGGTGCCTGCCATTAAGGCCACCCAGAACCTAAGGGTTTGTGCTGTTGAAGTCTCTACAGTCAAACCCCTGCATTGAGATCATCCTGGATGGTCCCATGGTTTTGTGCTGATCACTCACGTTCCTGGCACATTTTTTGGTGACTTCATGTTTTTGCATAGAAAAAGCTGTCCTTGTGTTTGTGTCCCGTCTTATACCTTTGGAGGCACTTAGCTAAAGATATTTCAGAGTTTGCCAACATTGCTACTCTACACACAGACAACTGGCATTCAGGGATGTTTTCTGTACGTATGAGAGCTGTCGATGAAGAGCACAGTGATGGCTTTTTGTCCCCGTGGAACGCAGCTCCGTTTTGTGTTCTCTGCCGCTGATACGCCCCATCTCAAGCATTTTAGTCTAGTGGGCGTTGCTCTAAGTGTCCCATCGAATGATCTCTTCCTTTTCCTGCCCAGAACTGTCTCCATTCCCTTGCTCCTATTAACACATTTCTATCTTGCCCTTTCTATTCCTCACCACTTCTGCTCTTTATTTTCATTTAGATACAAATGAACGTTGCTACATTATTTCTATTGACAACTAATCACAGCTGTTTCCCCAAGGCTCAGAAAACTGGCCAGTCGTGGTACACTCATCAAAACTGTCAGAGTCCTCCACTTTCAAGAGCGAACAACGCAATTAAGCAAAGTTTATGGAGTTCCCACTAGTCACTGGTGCTGTTTCTTCAGCGAAGAGTGACCCAGACACACCAGCCAAGGGAATTTCAGTGGGCACAGGCAAGGTATCCTGTGTGCAGACCAACTCCCACTCTGCAGCCCAGAGGCAGTGAGAGCACGGGGCAGCTGCCCAGGACCCTCAGACTGGGCTTGATAAGTGAACTCTGTGAGGAAGCATCTTCCTCCACATTCCTTCCTTTCACCCCACACCATCTGAGATTTCACCCAAACAGCCATCTAACTCCCTTTGCATTTTGGCTCAACCCTTAAATAACCTGAGAGACCTTTGGAGGTCGGGTATGTCAAAGAAAGATGATCAGGGAATGCAGAGACAGATACTCAAAGGTGAGAAAGGGGAGGAACTGAATACACTCAGGTGGAGATAAGCCGTAGAAACGCAGAGTAGTCCAGCCTTGGGTGTAGCCAGGAATAGCAAGCCGAGCCAGTGGGAAGAAAGAACACTGGAGCAGCGAAGAGAAGGAGAGACAGCAACCGAGAATGTGATGCCGCCCAGCTCCATGCCTCCTCCTGGGTGTCTATTTCAGGAACAGTCACCCTTAGAAAGTGACTATTTTCAAAAGAAATGGCAGAGAAAAATCAGGGGCCCACATGGCTGGAGAAAAGAGCTATTCAGAGACTTTGTTTTAGGTCATCCGGCACAAGAAAAGGAGGATGAAGGAGACCCTCTGTGTCTCAATAAGGGCCACATATTGGCGGCAGCTTCTCTTGTGCTCTCTCAGGAATTTAAAACCCCACATGAACACTCAAGTGGAAAATCCCCAGAGTCCCTGTTCTGTGTACTGAAGTAATTCTCCCTTCTGCATTCACATTGGCTAAAGGCCTTTTCTGGGTTCTAGAAATAATTTTATTTCCATAACAGACATGCGTATTTCTTCAGGTGAAGGTCTAACACCAGCCTAAAAAATCCAAGACTTGGTTTTTCATTCTAGATCCCAACTGGGTGCTCTTTGACAAGTCATCCTCCACACACTTCCTGGGGCACCTCTTACAAGCCAGCTACGTTGCTTGGTGCAGAAAATTCAGAGGTAAATAAAATACTCTATCCCTGGGCTTCCATTTTATCTGTAAGATAAGAGACCTGGAGAGAAGATATCCAAAATCCTTCCGAAATCCATTTTTCTAGCCAAAGAGGACTAGCCTGGGGAGACATTATGAAGCAAGTTTTGCTGCCATCTCTATTTCCACTTACTGGGGAAAAAAAAAAAAAATCAAATCCATGGTTTCAGCTATTTGATATATAGTCATTCTCACCAAAGATAAGTTTTATCTTTTTAAAATATATATACTAGCCATTTGGAAGCTATCACATACATGAGCTTCTGATTTCCAGGCACTCCATAAATCATTGTATCTTCCCAACTGACATTAACAGGATGTTTCTCAGTTCCATATTTTTGTGCCTGATCAATATTGCTAGTTACAACTATTTACACTCAGTCTTCCCTACCAAATCAGAATATCTCCACTGTTTTTCAAACTAATGTGCACCTCTATTTTAGACAGTACCTGACTGCCAGGGGTTCACATCAAATTCAGGCATACTGATTTAGATACCTAGAAATGACGCACAAAAATCTCAATAGAAGGAGTAAAAGCTGGAGATATATGATGCAGCAAATGCTTTGTAGGGCAGGCAAACAATCCATTTCGTAGTAACCAAAAGTAAACCAAGGCTAGGCATGTTGAGAGATGAAAAACTGGCAAAGCAAGAATGTACAGGGATTTGCAAAACTATAACAGAGGTCTGCAAAGATAAGAAATGGCGATTTCTCGTCTTAGTCTTCATGGCTGAAGAAAAACATATACGTAGAGGTTTGAGAATTAAGACAAGATCTCTGAGATCTGGAAGGGAGGTGGTTAGGACAGAAGAGCACTGGCTTTGTCTTCCAAGAGACCTGGGTTTGAATCCAGCTCTGCTGTGTATTTGACATTTTAATACAGATAAGTTATACACTTTCTAAACCTTATTTTTTCTTAATAATACTTCATAGGATTGTGAATATTACATGAAATTGTATACATAAAGCGCTTAGCCCAGTGTCCCACAAGTGGATAGAACCTGTGTTAGCCAATTCTTGTATTACTATAAAGAAATACCTGAGACTGGGTAATTTATAAGAAAAGATGCTTAATTGGCTCGTGGTTCTGTAGGCTGTAGAGGAAGTACAGCACCCGCATCTGCTTCTGGGGAGGCCGGAAGAAGCTTCCACTCATGGTGGAAGGTGAAGGTGGAGCAGGCACTTCACATGGCAGAGAAGGAGCAAGAAAGAAAGAGGGAGGCGACACACACTTTTAAATGACCACATCTTGTGTGAACTCAGAGTGAGAGCTCGCTTATCACCAAGGGGATGGCCCAAGCCATTCATGAGGGATCCACCCCTATAATCCAGAGGCCTCCCACCAGGCCCTACCTCCAACATTGGGGATTGAAATTCAACATGAGATTTGGTAGGGACATACATTCAAACTGTATCAGAACTTCAATACATGGTAGTGATTATCTACAAGATCTTTTCTGAATAAAGCATGTTACAATACATTATATGCACTTACATACATGCATAGATATATATAATGTATGGCTATGTATTTAAAGACTTAAAAACTTTTGACGAGGAGATTCCAATATTAAACCAACAAAGCCTAAAATTTGTGCATACAATAAACCATTCTCCACTTTGTAATAATTACCTTCCTGAACAGTGAATACAACTTTTAATATACATGTTTAAAGCGGCAACTTTTTGTTTAGCTGCATCCCATAAATTTTCATATGTTGTCTTTTCATTTTCATTCAGTACAAAATATTCTTTAATTTTACATGCAATTTCTTCTTTGATCCTGAGTTATTTAGAAATGTGGTATCTAATTTCCAGATATTGTGAAGGATTTTTCAAGATTCTGTTACTGAATTTGAATTCAATTCTATTGTGATTGAAGGGCATACTTGGAATGACTTCAATCTTTTTATGTTTATGAAAACTTGGTTTTTTTTTTTTTGAGACGTAGTCTTACTCGCCCAGGCTGGAGTGCATTCAGTGGCATGATCTCGGCTCACTGCAACCTCCACCTCCTGGGTTCAAGCGATGTTCCTGCCTCAGCCTCCTGAGTAGCTGGGATTACAGATGCCTGCCACCACACCTGGCTGACATTTGTATTTTTAGTAGAGACGGGGTTTCACCATGTTGGCCAGGCTGGTCTCAAACTCCTGGTCCCAGGTGATCCACCTGCCTTGGCCTCCCACAGTGCTGGGATTACAGGCATGAGCCACAGCACCTGGCCGAAAACTTGTTTTAAAGCCTATCGTATGATCTATCCTGAAGAAACTTCCAAATGCACTTGAAAGAATATTTTGCTGCTGCAGGGGAAGTGTTCTATACATGTTAGTTAAACCACCATGTCGACTGACAGTGTTTTTTTAACCTTTTCTCTTTACTAATTTTCTCTCTACTTGCTCTATCAATATCAAGGGTCTTAAAATCTTGAACTATAATTATTAAATTGTCTACCTTGCCTTTCAATGACCCTTGCTTTTACTTTATGTATTTTAGAATCCTGTTGTTAGGTACAAATATATTTAAAATCGTGCGATGGCTGGTCAGCTCAGTTGGTTAGAGCATGGTGCTAATAACATCATTATATCTGCCTGACGTATTGACTTGTTTGTGCTTATGAAATGTCCCTCTGTATCTCTAGTAATATTTATTTTCTAAATGTCTATTTTATTTGATATTAATATATCCTCTCCAGCTCTCTTATGATTACTGTTTGTACAATATATCTTTTCCATTTCTTTTACTTTAAATTTAGTTATATCTTTGCATTTCGAGTATGTCTTTTGTGGTCAGCACATAATTGAATCTCTCTTTTGTATCCCATCTGCCAATCTTTATATTTTCATTACAGTGTTTAGTCAATCTAATGGACTATTTAATATGATTATTGATAGGATTGGACTTATGTCTGACATTTTGCTGTTTGTTTTAAATATAGTTTATGTCTTTTTGTTGTTGTTGCTCCTCTATTACTCCTTTACTGCTGTCTTTAGGTTAAACAACTATTTTTGGTATATCACTTCACTATTCTGTTGATTCTTTATTTTCTTTGTGTTTGCTACAGGGATTAAGGTGTACTCTTAATTTATCAATATAATTCATCTTAATACTGATTTAATTTCAGCAAAGTCTAGCACTGATGCTCTTATATAGCCTAATTTCATCCTGTCTCCTTATATGTGCTATTATTGTCATCCATATATAGTATCTATATAACATTATAAACTCAACAATAGTGTTTTAATTATTGCTTCACAAAATTTGATGTGTTTAAAAA
Source organism: Chlorocebus sabaeus (assembly GCF_047675955.1). Lineage (NCBI taxonomy): Eukaryota > Metazoa > Chordata > Mammalia > Primates > Cercopithecidae > Chlorocebus > Chlorocebus sabaeus. Next base: position 126,421,908 of record NC_132904.1, on the reverse strand, counting down.
AAATGAAATACATGTTTATACAATCTTATATATTGACCCACGCAGTTACTATTTCTGGTGCTCTTCATTTCTCCCTGTGGATTTGCCTTATAGTGTCATTTCCTTTCATTTTCTGTAGAATTTCTTGGAAGCTATATCTGTCAGCATAATTTCTCTCAGTCTTTGTTTATCTTGGAATTTCTTTATGTCACCTGTTTTTGAAGAATTGTTTTGCATTTAGAATTTGTGGTTGACAGTTTTTTTTTGTTTTTTGTTTTTTTTTCATCACTTTGAATGTGTCATTCCACTGCCTTCTGGCCTCCATTGTTTCAGATAAGAAATCAGGCATTAATTGCCTTGTTATTCCCCAGTTTAGGATGAGCTGGTTTTCTCTTGCTGCTTTTAAGATTTTCTGTTTGTGTTTGCTTTTCAGTTAATTTTACTCTGATGTGTATATGTGAGAATTTTTATGTTTACCCTATTCAGAGTTTGTTGAGCTTTGTAGATATATAATTAATGTTTTTCATTAGATTTGTAGAATGTTTAGCCATTATTTCTTCAAGTATTTTTCCTGCATGTTTCTCTATCTTCTCTTTCTGGGACTCTCATTACACGTTAGTAGGTATGCTGGATATTGCCACATGGGTCTCTGAAGCTCTGTTCATTTTTCTTCAATCTATGTTTTTCTGTGTTCTTCAGAGTGGTTGATTTCTATTGATCTATTTCAAGTTCACCAGTTATTTCTTTTGCCACCCCAAATGTGCCCATTTAATTTTTTATTTCAGTTATAGGGCTTTTAAATTCTAGAAGTTCCATAGGTTACTTATTACTGCTTCTGTTTCTCTATTGAACTTTCCTATTACAGTGTCATTACCATCATACTTTAATTTTTAAAATACGAGAGCTGTTCTGAAGTCTTAGTTTGCTAAATATATTTGGGTGTATTCAAAGTCAGTTTCCATGGACTGTTTTTTTTCCTGAGTGTGGATCACATTTTCTTGTTTCTTTGACTATCTCATGATGTTTCATTGAAAACTAGACATTTGGCTGTGCATGGTGGCTCATGCCTGTAATCTCAGCACTTTGGGAGGCCAAGGTGGATGGATCACTTGAGATCACAAGTTCAAGACCAGCCTGGGCAACATGGTGAAAACCCACCTCTACAAAAAGAAACACAAAAATTAACCAGGCATGGTGGATGCGTGCCTGTAGTCACAGCTACTTGATAGGCTAAGGTGGGAGGATGGCTTTAAGGGAGGAGACCACCCTTCATATCATCTTATGCCCAATATCTGCCTCCAAAGAAAGAAGAAGTAAAAACTAAAAGGCAGAAATGAAATCCACAGGCAGACAACCTGGGACCGCACCCTGGGCCTGGTAGTTAAAGATTGACCCCTGACCTAATCGGTTATGTTATCTATAGATTATAGACATTGTATAGAAATGCACTGTGAAAATCCCTTTCTTGGTTTATTCTGATCTAATTACCAGTGCGCGCAGCCCCATGTCACGTACCCGCTGCTTGCTCAATCAATCACGATCCTCTCACATGCACCCCCTTAGAGTTGTGAGCCCTTAAAAGGGACAGGAATTGCTCACTTGGGGAGCTCGGCTCTTGAGACAGGAGTCTTGCTGATGCCCCTGGCCGAATAACCCCCTTCCTTCTTTAACTCGTGTCTGAGGAGTTTTGTCTGTGGCTTGTCCTGCTACAGCTTGAGCCTGGGAGGTGGAGGTTGCAGTGAGCTGAGATTGCACCACTGCACTCCAGCCTGGGAGATACAGCCAAAACTTGTCTTAAAAAGAAAACAAAACTGAACATTTTAGATTAATATTATAACAGGATTATGTTTTCTTCCCATGAGACAGTTGTTCCTTTAAATAATTTACTGCAACCTAGTTTACAGAATCTGTTTCCTTGAGATGTGCAGCCACTGACGTCTCTGCTCAGTTTAAAATAATTCTCTATTCATTCATTAATTTTTGCCTAGCTTCTGATGTGGTGTCCTGTATCTGCTGGTTTGTCAATGATTGATAAAGGTTGTGCTCAAATACACTAAGCCTGTAAGGTTTCCACCTTCTGCTAATAGATCTGTGTGTGAGTTGGGCGGGGCAGACGGGAGAGAGGACGCATTCAAAGTTCAGGCACTTTTCAAGTCTGTCCTAGCTATTACTTTACGTAGGTCTCCTGTAAACGTAGTTTCCCATCCAGCCGGAAAGGCACAGAGAGCTTATCTAGCCCTTATATGGCTCATTTCCAGAAACTTCTTGTTAAGATTTTGACTAGCCTGTAACTAGCCCTAGTTGGTACTGCAAACTCAGGTTAGCAGAGCTGTAAAAATTCCCCATTAATTTCCTACCACGTATGCTGCTTTTCTTGATAATGCTGCCAGGAATAGGTTTGGAACCTCCATTTCAAATCAAGTCAACCCCCTCTAGCAGCACTGCTGGTTTTCATAATCAGTCCTGCCTTGCTCAAACTAGCGCACTAACCAAGTTTTAGGAGGAGTTAAGGCAGAGGGATAGTCCTAGGCAAGAAGGCTGTAGATCTCTGTAGAATCTACACTTTTCTTATCCACAGTCACAGTCGTTTTTCACCAATAACCATTTATCAAATTGTTATGTTTCTTTGGTTGATTTTCAGAGCCCTGAGACCATTTTTTAAATAGTTTTTCCGAATTTTATACTTGTTTTTTGGGGAAGAAGCTTTGCTAAACTTCTCACTCTGCTATAGCATACTTCCTCTAAATAAACCTTTTAAGTCAATTACTTCAACAAGTATCAGCTGTAGATTTTCCCTATTTATCCTGTTTGCTACTCCCCAGCAATTTTCATAAGCTTTCTGCTAAAAAGATTTTTCTGCCTATTTTGCTTTTTTTATGACTTCTTTAACCTCATGATGAAGATGGCTTAAAATGATTATAAAAGCATCTTGACTATCTTGTGTGTTTGTGTGTGTGTGTGTCTTTTTCTGACACTTTTCCTTGCATCTCTATATTCCCATAAAGCACCCTATGGCATTGTGATGTCTGGAACTCAGGGGTGCTGCTTATCTACCTCCTTTGTCTCAAAAAAGTATGAATATAAATGATTATTACATACCAGATTTCAGTTGTACACTTTAACATGCAACTCCTTTAGAATTATACAAAATACCCCATCAATGAAAGCCTTACATATGCTGAAATAAATTTCACATAGTTTGCAAACACTCCACCTCTTTTTTGCTAATTCTCATCCCTAGCTGCACATTAGAATCACCAAAAGAGCCTCTAAAGACTATCCACAATTGGGCTACACCATAGATCACTCTAAATTGGAATTTCTGGGGCAAGGTCCTAGGCAGGTGTTTTTAAATCACCTAATGTTTCTGATGTAATCCCACAATTGAGAATGAATGGTCTCTTAGTAATGCCTTGTATTATCTTTTCAGATTGGCTTCTTTTCCTCTCAACAGTCGAACTTTAACACCTTAACATAATAGGGCATCAAAAGCATGATCTATAAACTGACTAGGTTTTATCAAAATTTAATATTCCTGCTCTTTGAAAGATGCTGTTAAGAAAGTGAAAAGGCATATGACAGACTTTTACAGTACAGCATCTATAATTGACAGTACATGTATCTAACAAAGGACTTGTATCCAGAATATATATATGAAGAACACCTGCAATTCAATAATAAGGAAACAAACAGCCCAATTTTAAAATGGGGAATGTATTTGAAAAGATACTTCATCAAAAAGGGTACATAAATAGCAAATAAAGACACAGTTCCCAACACCATTAGGCATCAGAAAAATGCAAATCGATACCTTAGTGAGATACCACTACCTGCATAGTAGGGTGGCAAACCTGTGGAGCCACTGGAACTCTCACGTATGGCAGATGGAAACATAAATGATTCAACCATACTGGAAAACAGTTGGGCAGTGTCTCACAAAGCTAAATATACACTTACCATATGGCCCACCCTTAGGTATCAACCTAAGATAATTAAATAAAAGCATATTTCAGCCAAGTACAGTGGCTCATACCTGTAATCCCAGCACTTTGGGAGGCCAAGGTGGGTGGATCATGAAGTCAGCCGATCGAGACCATTCTGACTAACACAGTGAAATCCCATCTCTACTAAAAATATTTTTAAAAAATTAGCATGGTGGCGGGCACCTGTAGTCCCAGCTACTCAGGAGGCTGAGGCAGGAGAATGGCGTGAACCCAGGAGGTGGAGCTTGCAGTGAGCCAAGATCACACCACTGCACTCCAGGCTGGGTGACAGAGCGAGACTCCATCTCAAAGAAAAAAAAAAAAAGCATATTTCTACCCAAACTTATAGAAGAATGTTCATAGCAGCTTTAATTGTAATAGCCCCAACTGGAAAAAAAATCCATAAATTGGAGAATGGATAAACCAATTGTGGTATATCTATACAATGGAATAAAACTCAACAATAAAAAGTTGCAAACTTCTGGTCCACACAATTATACGGATAAACCTGAAAAACATTATGCCAACCAAAAGAATCCAGACACAAAAGACTACATAATATGTGATTCTATTTATATGAAATTTGGGAATAGGCATAAAAATCAATAGTGATAGAAAGGACTTCGGGTTGCCTGGGCACAGTAGGAGGAGGATTATCTGCAAAGAAGCATAAAGAAACTTTTTGGGAGTGGGGGAATGAAAATGTTTTGTATGTTGATTATGCTAGGTATCACACAGGTCTATATATTTGCCTAAACTCTTTAAACTATCATATTGGTGCTTTTTAGTACATAAAAATTATACCACAATAAACTTGATTTATAAAAAATTCAAAGCAGCATAAAATGAAATAATGTACATACAGTATTCAGTATAGCTGCTATCACATGGTAAGCACTCCACAAATGTACTGCTATGTGTAGTAGAATAACATGAGGATGTCTGAGATTCATTAACTCCCTTGCCTGGAGAACTAGAACTGCAAATTCTCTAGCAGTTTCCCAAACCCTTTAATATCAAGGACCCAGCAGTAGGCACACTTATTCCTCAAGGAGACAATAGACAGGGACAGGCATAGCAAAGACAACTACTTTTAGAAATAGCTAGGTAGGTTATGCAATATTGTTGCTGTTGTTGCTATTGCTTTTTTGTTTATTTGATCCTGCCCTTATTATTTGGCTAAATTGGTGAAGTTTATTATACATGTCTTGAGAAAAGAGATACTGCAGTCAGTGGCCAGGTTTGGAAGCTTGTGCTCTATTCTGGCTCTGGAATCCTGCCGAAATGAGTTAATTCCTTGAACTTTACTTTTGAAAAGTAGGTTCAATTTTATGATTCCTAAGATCCCTGCCAATTTAAAACTTTCAAGGTTCTGTGCACATGCATATTTATTGCAGGTATCTGTGAAAGTAATTCATTTTCCACCTCTCTGACCTCTTTCTCTCTTTTAGTGCATTGTGATTCTGAACTCACCTTGCCTTTCTCTTTTTATCTACAAACAACCCAATTTTAAAATAGGAAACATATATGAAAGCAAACATTATTTACTTATGTCCCATTTCCTCAGAATCTGACTAGATAATAGGAAAGAATCCATTTATCTATTACTACCTAACAAACCAACAAACCATCTCAAAACTCAGTGGCTTAAAACAACAAGAGCATTTGTTTTGCTCATGAATCTGCCATTTGCGCAGGGCTTAGCAGGGATGGTTCATCTCTACTCCATTTGCCAGGAGCTGGGATGGTTTGAAGACTGGAATCATCTGAAAGATCCTGGCTTACAGGCCTGAGGCATGGACCTGGAATTCTCAAACAGCTGGGGGGGAGCCCTCAAGTAACTTTTTCTATGTCCATAAGTTTTCTACATGGTCTTTCCAGCATGATAGCTTCTGAGTAGCTGAATTCCTTACATGTTGACTTATGGCTCCCAATGTGTATTCAGTTGAGTGAAAAAGAGCTCTCTGGGCAGAATTGAGTTGTCTTCCCTACCCTAGTTTAAAAAAAAAAATCACACAGCATCAATTCAGCGTAAGTGTATTCTTGTAAAGCAAGTCACTGACTGGACTATATTCAGGGGAAGAGGAATTAGAGTCTGACTTTAAATGGGAAGAGTGTTAAATAATTTAAGGGTGTATTTTTAAATTATGGGCAACTAGCTTGAATCAAGATGTTTAGAAACGACAAACGGCTTGAGAGAGGATTTCCCTCTCATCTTTCATAGCATTGGCCTGTCAAGATCACTCTGTCCTACCTCAGAGGACTGGTGCTTTAGGCCCTATCATGGCCTACGGTGGAAGGGAGAACACTTGAGACCCCTAAATCACAATGCAAAACTCTTCATAGTTTACTCCTTCGTAGTCAACTGGAAGGAATGGTTATGCTAATCTCAGTTGCGTCTGCAGCTGGAAAGGAAGGGCAGGCTGCTATGTTTTGCCTTAAGTGGAGGGTCAGAGAAACAGATATTTCATCCAAACTCCATCAACCGAAAACATACTGAGAAACAGACTAATAGTTTTGAGGGTAGCACCTCATACGGAATGAAAATGGTTCATTCAGTGACTAAAGCTAAATAAATAGTGCAGATGTCTGAGTAAATAAAACGTATTTATGGCATAGATCCAATGATGGTTGCAGATCTTAAATAAAGAGCAGGATTTTAGACTTATTGCCCAACGCCCAGTGAATTTATAGCATTTCTCAAACTTTTCTATTAGAATACCAGAAGAGACAAAGTCTTTCTCCTCCAGAATCTGAGAGAGTTGCCCTAAGGTATTTTTTTCGATTTTAAACTTTAAATATTTACATAATATTTATATTCTATACCATAAGTTACCCAAGTTTATTTTTATGCAATATGATTTATGAATGTGATTTTACTCAAAATTATAAGGTAAAATTGATACCCTCAGAAAACAAGTCATGTTTACTGTGTGACTATTTCCTAGCCCAATTTCAGGTATTTCTTGAGCTTGTGAACCCTGTTAGAGAAGAAAGGAACTGTAAGCTCCATTGAAAAGATAATTTTAGGGTTTGAGGTAATTTCTTTTTTATGTATTCTGATTTCATACTGAGTATATAAATTATAAATTCTTAAGCTTTCTTTACATTCACCAAAATGGAAATCAAATGCTACACTTAATTGTAAGGTTATTACAATCATAGGCCTCAAACATCTAAAGGATTCTTTACATTGTCTGATCTAAACTCCTTGTCCTTCAGATAAATATCTGAGCCCAAACATATAAAGCAGCCTGCTTATGTCACTTTCGATGCTGCTCTTTGATGTCAAATAATCAGTAAATTGTTCAAGACTAGAAATCATTTCCCATGTAAACTTTTTTTGTTTTTACTAGGTGTTTGCATTTTATATACTATTATTTAGGGTTACTTTTACTTTTCCTTATTTCAAATATACATGTTTTTAGAGACAGGGCCTTGCTCTGTTGCCCAGGCTGGAGGGCAGTGGTGTGGTCATAGCTCACTACAGCCTAAAACTACTGGACTTAAGTGATCCTCCCATCTCTGCTTCCTGAGTAGCTGGGGCTATAACCACACACCACTACACCTGGCTAATTTTTTTTTTTAGTTTAGTTAGTTAGTTAGTTTGTTTGTTTTTGTAGAAACGAGGATCTCACTATGTTGCCCAGGCTGGTCTTGAATTCCAGGCCTCAAGGGATCTTCCTGCCTCAGCTTCTCAAGTGCTGGGATTATAGGCATGAACTACCGTGCCCAGCCTCATTATAAATATTTTTAAAATATATTTTGTATGTTATACAAGGTGACTCTGTTTTCAACAATAGGCAGAGAAGCTTTTATTATACTAATCTTGCCAAAAGTAATTATAAACTATGTACAAAATGCAAAAACCAACTGTTTGAAAACACTGAAGAGCACTGGAAGCAAACAGAAATGTAGCTGATAGTACCTTAATAATAAGAAATTTTAAGGGATGAATCCATACTTAACTGGCTTTTTCCTAAGAGCTTCAAGTTTGATTGGAGGATGAAACTTAGAGACAAGATGTAAAATTTTCATAGGCCTTAGGAGGAACTGATTCTATTTTTCACACGGGATGGATGCAAATCATATATTCCAACCATGCAGTCCAATCAGAAGATGGACTGTGGTGGATTAACTGTGGTCTCATTCCACCCATGGACAAGCAGAGTCTATGTCCTCTCCCTCTGAATCTGAGTGAATTCTGTGCTGCTTTGACCAACAAAGTATAATGGAAGTGAAGCTAATCCAGTGCCCAAGTCAAGACCTTATGAGACTGACAGCATTCACTTCTATTCTCTTAAAACACATATCCTTAGAACACAGCCCTCATGCTTGAGGAAGTCCAAGCAATCAAATGGACAGACTCAAGTGAAGAGGAACAAAAGCATCTGGCTAACAACCTTAGCTAAGTTTCCTGCTGACAGCATCGACTTGCAAGGCATGGAAGTAAGCCATATGGGAGAACACCCAGCCCCAGTTGAGCTGCTCCAGCTGATGCCACATGGAGCAGAAATCAGCTGACCAAACTGAATCCTGCCCAAATGGAAGATTTGTAAACAAAATGTAAAACTAATCTTTAAACCAATAAGTTATGGGTTTATCTATGTTACACTGCACTATATAACAGAACAATAGGCAAAGGACTTGGACAAATACTTAACAAAGGAAGATATACAAATGGTAAATAAGCACATGGAAAGATTAACATCATTAGTAATCAGGGAAATGAAAGTTAAAGTAACAAAAGATATCAAAACACACCTATTAGATGACTAAAATGTAAAAGACTGACCCAAGCCAAGTGCTGGTTAGGATGTAGAAGAACTGGAACTCTCATACTTTAGTGAAAGCAATGTTAAATAAAATTGTTAGGTTTTTTAAAATAGATTTAAATATACCCTGTGACCCAGCAAGTTCACTCCTAGATAAATAAAAACACGTATCCACCAAAAACTTGTACAAGAATATTCCCAGTAGCTTTTATAATAATAGCCCAAACTGGATACAACCCAAATGTCTATCAACCAGAGAACAGATAAGAAAATTGTGTTATATTTATAAAATGGTATATATAACTGGGTACAAGAGAAAGGAATAAACTATTGACATAAACAACATCAATGAACCTCAAAAATATGACACTGAGGGAAGGAAGCCAAATACAGAAATGCCTACTTTTTCTGTCTATTTGTATGATGTTCAAAACTAGGCAAAATGAATCTACTAAGTAGTAGAGCCATGATTCTGTCCCAAGCAGTCTTGTTTCTAGAGCCTGTGGTCTTAACCATGATGCTACATGTGTAAATCCATAGATAAATATTTTGAAGGTGATATAGAAAATTATTTAGCTGGTTTATGAATGGTAAGATTTTGGGGAAGAGGGAATAATGAAGAGGCAGTGCAATTGAGAAGGAGGAAGATATGACTTTTAGTTGTTATTCTTTATATAATTGTATTATTTCAAATTTTTAAAATGGTCATGTATAACATTTTATAATAGTTTTGTGTGTAATTTACTTAGAGTAAAATGCACATGTTGTAAGTGTGTATATATGGATGAGTTTTGTAGTAAGCACACAGCCATGTATCCAATACCCAGATCTAGATATAGAGTCATTCAATTACCTTGAACATCAATCTCACCACTTCCCAGAGGCAATCACTGTTCTGACTGGATGCCAGGACAAAGTCCAACACTATTAAAAGGAATATAACACAATCCACACACAACAATGTAAAATCTCACAATGTATGACATCAAATAAAAACTTATCAGGTATGCAAAAATGCAGAAATATATGACCCATACCTAGAAAAGGCCAATAAGTTGAAGTGAAACAGAAATGACAGAAATTTGGAAATTAGAAAACAAGAATTTTAAAACAGCTATCATAACTATCATAAACCTGCTTAATATGCTCAAGGAGGAGGGAAAAACAACACAATGGGGAGCAGAAACGAATATATTTTAAAGAAGAGAAAGAGGTACCACAATGGAACTGATAGAGATGAAAATTATGTGATCTGAAACAAAAAGTATACTGGACAGTTTTGTGGCCAATTTGAAACTGCAGAAGAAGAAATTAGTGAATTTGAAGACATGCCAATAGAAAATATCCAAAATTAAGTACAGAGAAATAAAAAAGATGTAGTATCTAGTATCTATGGAACAATATCAAGGCTGTCTACCATGTGAAATTAGAGTCCCCAAAAGGAAGAGGGAAGATAGATGAAGAAATAATAATAGCTAGAAGTTTATCTATATTTAGTGAAAACGATGTCAACAAAACTCAATGAAACCCAAGCAGAATACATATAAAAACATATATGCTAAAATGCACCATGATCACATTGTTAAAAATCAGAGATAAAAAAATCTTAAAAGCAGCCAGTGATAAAAGACATATTACTTACAGAGCAATAAAGACAAGCATGACAGCAGACTTCTTATGAGAAAATATGCCAACCAAAAGAAGATGGATGAATATCTTAAAGTGCTTAAAGAAAGAACTGTCATCATAGAATTCCTAGGAAAATTATCTTTTAAAAAAGAAGGCAAAATAGAGAGTGAATTAGAAATAGAGAAAATATTTGTATACAAATAAAAGCTGATAGGATCCATAAACTACAGACCTGTTTTTAAGAAATATTAGAGAAAATTCTTCACATTCTAATTTAAAAAGCAGATTGTCATATTGGATTTTAAAAAGCAAGACATACCTATATTTGTCTCCAAGAAATATACATTATGTATAAATATATAGATAAGTTAAAACAAAGAGGATAAAAAAATACCATGCAGAAGCTAATCAAAAGAAATCTGGAATGGCTGTAATTCATATCACACAAAGTAGGCCTCAGAACACATATTATTATGTAGGCTAAAGGGAGACATTTTATAACAACAAAGAACTCAGCTCATCATGAGTGCAGAACAATTCCAAATGTACATGCACCTAATAATACCTAACAATGTCAAAACAAATAAAACAAAAAATGACAGAACCAAAAGGAGAAAGAGACAAATTCACAGTGATAGTTAGAAGTTTCAGTGCCATTCTCTCAGATACATAAGTATACAGAAAAACATAAACGATAAATGGAACTACCAACCACTGTCTTAACTGACAGCTATGGAATACTCCATCCAGCAATAGCAGAACATAAATTCTTTTCAAATGCAAACACAACATTCACAAAGAAAGATCATATCTAGGTCATAAAATAAAGCTCAATAAATTTAAAGGACTTTAAATCATACAAAGCATGTTTTCTGCTCAAAATTAAAATAGAAATCAATAACAGAAATATTTGTTTTCTGTTTTCTATTGTTAAATCCTCAAACTTCATCACAAGAAAAATTAGAAAATAGTTTGAACCAAAGCAAAAATAAAAACCTAACATATCAAAATGTGTGTGTTGTTGCCAAAACAGTACTTAGAGTAAAATTCACAATTTTATATACTTGTGTTTGAAAGAGAAGACATATCTCAAATCAATGATCTAAGTTTCCACCTTAAACTAGGAAAGAAGGTGCAAATTAAACACAAAGCATATCTACAAATTATACCTCAATAAGTTGGACTTTTAAGTGATCATATTCCTTGTTCATTTTGGCCTAATACTTTATATTAACTTGTTGTTTTCTGTTGCTTCTATTTTCCTCATGCTGTAGACTCTGTTTTAAATAATAGTCTACATTGTCTATGCGGAAAGGCATGATGAGTCAGATGAGACCCTTATTCTCCTCATGTCTTCAGCGTCATTGAGGAAGTAGATAATAACACACAAGCACATAAAGATTTTCTGAATTTCGTGGTACAAATTATGGCACTGAATGACCACGTATTAAGCCCTTACCATTTGCCAGCCCCTGCACCTTTGTTGTTTTATTTAATATCTAGGCTGCAGAGAAACCTTATGAGATTTTGATGGTTTAATTTATGATCACAAGAAACTGCCATTTAAACATCCACCTTCTACAGAACTGTCAGATTTGGTTTATTTTTTTCTGTAATAAATGAGAATTTATTTTCATCATGCAAGAACCATCCTGAAAAAGCTTCTCATAACTCTTGGGTTGCGTGAGATCAACTTGCTTTAACGAATTATGAGATCAAGCAGAATTAGTTCTGAAAATAGCAAAGACATTTAGAGAAGTAGTAAGATGCAGAACAGAGACGGAATTTATGTCACACTCCACGCAAAACAAACTCGGCCACTACTGTTGTGCTCAGGAATCAATATTTCCCATCAGTCCCGAAGTAACGAATGTCTCTCCTCACCTCATGCTCACTGACCTTCATCTGTGCAAGAACTTGCTTACTGTGAGACTCCAGTTTCCCTTTCTTTGGTTCTGTTTGGGCGACTGCTACCTGGTTTCAACAGTAACCTCCTAGAAAACAGATCGAGTGCTCACCCCAACGTTAAAAAATATCATCAGAATAACAAAGAGGAGTAATTTGTCTACCGATGAACTGATTAGAGAAGACGTCACCACTGTCATGGCTCTTTCTCCAAATTAAAGCTAGGTTTAGGAATTATTTTTTCAAAGGGCCACTCTGAATTATGGGGCTGTAATTCCATCCTGAAGGCTATTTGTGGGTCACGCTTCACTTCTTGTGGTTTATGATTTCAACCCCAGCCCTCGATGGAATTATAACCCAACAGTCACAGAGACTGCTATTTATCATCTGTTTATTTTACAACTAAGCATCAGTATATTTTGGTTTTATGCTCATGGAGAACACAAGAAGGAGAAGGAGGCAGAGGAAGAGGAGGAAGAGACAGAATAGTTTACCCAAAGCTAAAGCCAAGTCTCCCCAGCTACAACAACTGAATATCAGACAATGGTCCAGACATGTTATCTCCATAATGTTAGCAAACATCTGGAAGAATCTTCTATTTGTTACCATGGAAATAAAGTGTCCAAATGATTGTCCTGTGTCTTTTCTCAGCTGGATATTACTGCAATAGAGCTTAGATTATGGAACTTAGGGGAAACCATCGTTCTCTTCCTTTCCTTCTTTTGTCTACCCTGTGCCGATAACAAGCTCTCTGGCAGGAGTTGCGAACAGCTGTCTCAGAGATCAGGCGGGGTCACTGCACGCTCAGGCAGGCCGCATGGTTTTGTCTGCTGGTCTCTGCAGTGTGCTGGGCGGGACACTCCTTGATCTCTCCATGCCGTCACCGGGTTCTGCAGTACAGTTGGCTCTGAGCCTTTGCAAACATTCTAATTTGATGCATAATTAATATAACAGTGATTCAAGGCCTAGAGGCTTCTGGGACTAATTAGTGACCCGAATCTCCATGGTAGCGCTGCATTCCATTCTTATCAGTGCCGGGAAGAGCTGCACTCTTAGAAATAATCAGTCTCCCACTTATTACTGTGACACAGCCAAGAGGCAAAGATCATCTTTCCATCCAGTGTGCAAAAATTCCATCAGTGTGTAATCACTTCCCAAGGGGACTGAACTTCCCCTGGAAGAGTCTCACTGAATTAGTCCCTCATGAACATTTACGTTTCCATATGGGCCTGGGGGGATCTTATTGCAGGTGAAGAAATAAAGACAGTCAGCAAGGGCTTGCTGAGCATCCGTAGAATGAACAGCATTGTTCCAGGGGCTTGGAGCTGATTCACAGGAAAATAAAAGCCTCAGCTTTCTTTTCAAAGCCTTTGCGATACAATACCGAAACATACAGTAAGAATGAATGACTCGTTACTCCCATTTCTAGCATGGTCCCCCACTGTGTCTCTGCAGGCGCATGGCTCCAAGTGTCTCAGTCATCTCTGCAGAGAACCTGTTCAAAGTCTGAGTGAGTTCACACCAGGAAAGAGGTGGCATTGTAGTGGTGCTGCACCCATCTCCCTTCCCTTCTCACTTCCTGTCGCTTTTCAGCCCCCTCAATAGCCACCTTATTTCCAGCTCACTTGCTCAGGCCCCGCAGGATCTAGACAAGCAGCAGCAACCTGTGCTGCCGTGGCCCCAGTCCAGCACAGCGGTCCATTTAATTCGGGTGTGTATCATCCATGGCTACTTTCACACTACAATGGCAGAGTTGAATGGATATGACAAAGACTGGATGACCCACAATTCTGAAGTATATACTACTTGGCCCTTTGCAGAAAGAGTTTGCAAACCCCCAGTCTAGACCATCAAACACCACCCAGCAGATGGGGGACTTCAGCTTCAAGTCTTAGATTTTTAGAATTCCTTTTGGAGGAGTGGCTGCCCCTTGAGCAATTCCATCAACAGAATGCATCACTTCCAGCCTCTGCTCATGATCACCCAGACTAAGTGTCCATTCATGACCTTCTTTGAGAGGCTCCCTCATAGTTCTCAAGCTTTAATTTAATGAGCATCTGCATGGTACTTGCCACAGGTGAGGCACTCCTCTAAACATTAAAATTAACTCGTTTTGTTCTTACAATCACCCCATGAGGTGAGTATTATTATTACTAATATCTCCATTTCACAAATGAGGAAACTAAGGCATGAACAGTTTAAGTTGCCCAGGGTTATATAACTAGTAAGTCACAGAGCCAGGATTTGAACCCAACTGTCTTGCTCTTCAGTCTAATTCTTATTTTCGTCAGTACAAACTTGTCTACACAGTATCCTGGGGGAATGTTGGAGGGTCACCTGCCTAGCTATTAGCAAGTGGAAAGTTCTCTTAGAGCATCTAATTTAAAATATATGTGGGTATTGCATCAACTGCATAATAAATATTGATTGTTTTACTGCAAAACAGTCCTAAATTACTTGTTGTGATGATGTACCATACTTATTCTACATCTTCTAGGACCCACAAGCACACTACTAGACATCCCTGGGGTACAGGGGTGTACCCTATTTGGTACTCTCCTATTTGGAGAGGCACAGTCCTAGTTTCTATCTGCAATGGTCTAACCTTCGCTACACCTGATTTTGCCCCTCTAACATTCATTTGTCTGACCAAGCCTAATGGCTTGAAATTTTCTTTTGTTAGGAGAGGTTGCTCTGTAGATATATTTTAACCCACGGGATACTCTTAAAAAGAAAATTGTATGCAGAACGTGCAAAACTAATATCACTTTTAAATTAATTTATTGTAAGCATGCCCACTTTAGTCTTCAAAAAATCCTGAAAACCAAAAGATTAAACCAATATCTGCCATATGAACTAATTCAGGCCTTTCCTGCAAATGTTTAGTGATATTTTATGGAAAATACTTGCTCTATTTATGGAAAACACTTGCTTATTTTCCATATTTTTATGGAAAATACTTGCTCTATTTTTACAAACCAAGAGCTCTCTTATCCATCAGGGTGACTGTAGTTAATAACAACTGGTTGTATGCTTGAAATTTTCAGAGAGGAGGTTGTAAATATTCTCACCACATATACACACAAAGGTACCTCCAGGAAGTGACAGATATCTTAATTAGCTTGACTGAGGTCATCACTTCACAATGTATCAAAGCATCACATTGTATACCTTGAATATACACAACTTTTATTTGTCATTTGTTTTTTAATAAAGCTGAAAAAGAGAGGGAAAAACGTGATCAGCCAAGAAAGCCTCTGAGTTTCTCCAGGTCCGTGAAAACTGCTGCACCACCCACCCTCTGGAGCAGCCCCAGGACAAGCCTGTTACCCCCCTTCACACGTGCTGGGATAGTGATCCCGTCTCCTCTTCATCTCTTACCCAGGATAAATACAGCTAGTTTCTATGATTATTCTTCCAAGGATGAGCTTCCACATTTTTTCACACATCTCGAGTAAAAGAGGTACTCAGAACTGTTTACATCTCAAGACTGGGACTGGCCACAGAGACTTCAGTGGAAAGCACCCTTTCTCAGATCTGGGTGCTCCACGAGGGGGCTCTGTAGCAACAATAACTCTTATCCCATTCGCTCTTCTAGAATCTTGCCATGTTCCTATTAAATGATGGAGTCTAACTCTTCTTCCTTTGAATCTGGATGGGCTTGTGCCTTACTTATAACCAACAGACTGCTCCGGAAGTGACGCTGCGTGGCTTCAGAGGCTAAGCCCTAGAGGACGATGCAGCTTCTACCTTGAGTGCTGGGACACTGTGCTGGAGTGCTCAGCCACCACGCAGGTGGTCTGACTGCTCTGAGCCACCATGCAGTGAGGAAGCACAACCAGCCCTGCAGAAAGACCCCATGAAGAGGCCCAGATTCTGTAGAGCCAGAGGGAAAGAGATGCCCGGCCAGTTCCTGCGGCTCCAGCCACTTCGCTGCTCTGCTCCAGTTTCACCTTCCATCTATTACCACCATGTGAGAGTCCTCAAGCCAAAATCACATAGGCAAGTCCTGCTCAAAGTCCTGACCCACAAAAACCGTGACAGATAATAAAATGATTGCTGTTGGTTTCAGCCACTAAATTTCGGAACGATTTGTTATGTAGTACTAGATAATCATAATAAGGTCTTAGCATAAATCCAGGGAACAAAATGGGAAGGAAGTCAACTCCTCAGGAACAACGGCTTACCTCCTCTGACTTGGAGAGGTGGCCTCCCATGCCAGCTGGTGACCTAGAGGGAGACTTGACAAGAAGTCGTAGAAAAACGCTTGAGACTGAAAACAAAATCAACTTGATGATTTATACTCAAAAAGATGTGCTTTAGTATTGTTCAACTATTATCCCAACAATACATTTTTATTGGAGATGCATACTGCTGTGGATTAAAACATGTTTCCCCCAAATTATACCTTGAAGCCCTAACTCCCAATGTGACTATCTTTGGAGAAAGAGTCTTTAGGAGGTGATTCAGGCTAAATGAAGTCCTAAACATGGAATCCTAATCCAATAGGACTATGGCCTTGTAAGATATGTCTATCTCTCGCCAAACCTCCCCACTCTCTCTTCAACTCTTTCTCTCCTTTTATTATGTCCTCATATAACACCTCATTGACACAGTGAGAAGGTGGCCACCTGTAAGCGAGGAACAGAATCCTCACCAGAGCTCATCCATGCTGGCACCCTGATCTTGGACTCCTAGCCTCCAGAACTGTGAGAAATAAATTTCTATTGTTTAAACCACCCAGTTTATGGTATTTTGCTATGGCAGCCCAAGCAAATATATCACCTATATATATTTTAGATATATACATACACACACATATATATCTAAACAGTAAAAATAATTTGCATCTTGAAACAATTAACTGTAAGCATGCCCACTTTAGTCTTCAAAATATTCTGAAAACCAAAAGATTATACCAATATCTACCATATGAACTAATTCAGGCATTTTCTGCATATTTTTGTAATATTTTATGGAAAACAATTGCTGTGTTATTAAAACAATCATAGTATAACTAGCTGTGTCATAATTAAAATTTGGTTGCAAATATAATCATAGAAGGTTGACTGGGACCTTAAAGTTCATGCAAGCTAAGCCTACTGATGAGGGCCTGTTTCAGAACATTCTGCAAAGTTGGCGTGGTAACATCCAGCCTGGATCTGCATGCCCTACTCAAACTTGACATGTTCAATATATTACCGTCACTCTGTGCCAGTAAGGCTGCAGTGAAATGGACGCTCAGAGACTTTTTAAAATAGGTTTGTAAATTGATACAATCTTTTAGGAAGGGGATTTTATGATGTTGCTCAAGGGTATTAAAAAAGTTTATACCCCTCGATCTGTGCTTAAGTAATAACCCAACATACAGAGAAGGCTTTCCATGCCTTGTTAGTTATTGTGGCAATACCTGTCATATGAAGAAATTGGAAACACCATAAATGTGAAATAGCAGGGAAATGGTATTATTCACAAATTATTATTCTACAAAGTGTAACTCTGTCAATGTGTGAAAAAGAGATCAGAAGTAAACATATAAATATACACATTTGTTGAATGAGCTAAATAATACATTCTTGAATATTCTTTATCTCTGGGTATATTTTTATTTGGCAAAAGAAAATGACCCAAACTCACCTTGGAAAATCTGGTCACTAGAAAGTCATGCGGTCATGAAGTCAAGAAATATGGAACCTTCTAGCAATAAGCCATTTAATTATTACACAGCTCTAATGGTTAAAGAAATCTGCATCATCCATTCTTATAGGTCTGGTGAGTGAGATATTAGTGGTTGAATCTAAGTAGCAAAGCACAAAAGCTTCATCAGCTATGACATATGGGCAAGGTATCAGAATCTTAGCAGCTCTCAAATAATAAAAGACAAACCTATGTCCCAATTACTGCCATGGTTAATATCTCAAATATATGAAATTGTTTTTGAAAATGTTTTCTAGTTTGGCCCATCAGGTGAGAGATTTCTATTTGCTCTTCTCCAAACCTGCCTTCTTCATCTGGAACATGGTTTTGTGGTTGAGAACTGAAACACTGTCCAATATTTCTCACCACTTGAGCCTAAAATATCCTTCCCCATAACTGAAGGCAAATGATTGCTTTCTCCTTTTTCTTGGTGAATATTTTCCTGGATTTTGTTTTCCAGCATTGCCTGATATTTTTCCTTGACTTATGGCAGGTGGAAGCCAAATGCAAATATTGCCAAGTGAGGTGTGGTCAGAATCCGCCAGGGCAGGAGGTTGGAAAGACTTGTTCTTTGGGATGACAACTGTGTCATGGGATTATTATCAGAATGATTCACACGTACTTTGTGTGGGAGCTGGAGCTGCAGGGAATCAGAAGCGATGGATGTGAGGCTGCTTGTACGTCCCCTTGTTTCCTGGGGACTGAGGGTTTGGTCTGTGTTTAATGTCTGTGATGTTTTCTTGGCATGACTCAACATGGGTGTACACTTTGGGTACTGAAGCCTTCAGCCTATTATGGTGCATCTACTTTCAAATTTATGTATTAGCAAATTTCTGATCTTTCATCCTGGTGAGTGCAAAATCGAACAATTATAAAGACATGCATTTAGGGTAGAATGATCATTTGGTCAAGTATAATGAAGGAGGCCTTGTTTAGTAACAGTCCCAAAAAGCTGAAAATTTTAGTTGGCCAAGCTTTAAAGGAAATTTCTGGAGTAATGGTATTCTATATCTTGATAGGGGCTGGATTACATAGGTGTATGGATTTGTCAAAACTCAGTGAATGCACAATGAAGACTAAGGTTTCATTTCACATCAAAACAAACAGTAAAACATTAATTACTAAAAAACAAGTTAGTGAAAAACAAATAGTGAACTCTAGTTAATGTTTAAGAAGAAAGAATTCTGCTTATATCTGCAATTTACATTGAAATACATTAAAAAAATAAGACGGATTGACAGTGGATAGAGGGCAAGATACACACATGACTCAACAAGCACCCTAAGATGTTGGTGATGGATTCTAAGTGATGGTTCCATGCAGTGGTGGGCCTGAGCTGGCTTACATAGGCTCCCCAGAGTTGATATTGCACAAATCTCCCCCCAGTCACATTGGTAACTTGAAATTAGCAATGACAAAAACATTCCCACCACAGAAATCAGCCAACAATACAGATCAGATTTTTTGTTTTCCCTCCAGAGAGCCAGTTTACAGACACACTGCTGTGTATGTGAGTTGTTGATTGTAAACTTCTTTCAACTTTGCTGTATGTTTGCAAATTTTCATAATAAAATATTGGCAAAAAGTATGAGTTGGTGTGCTCTCACTGATGAAAAAATAAATTAACCGTCAGTTTTTCAACTTTCGCCTTTGGGTAAGATTTAGCAAGGCATTCCTCTGACTGCAACAGCTAGGGGGAAAAATGATATATCACAAAAATCACGTTTTTATAAACAGTATGGAGAATCATAGAGGCAAAGGAGACTAAAATAATGAAAATTCCAGAGGGGAATAGCTCCTGCAGAGTGAAATGAGTGTGCTGGCAGTTTTCTTTCCAAGGGGCATTTGCTGAGGCCGTCTGAAGAGTGGGTTTATTGTGAGCAGAAGAGAAGAGAGAGGAGACCCAGGCCCTGCAGGCTGGCATAAGAATGGAACATCCAGAAGTCCCTAAAGCATGGCTGATCTTCCCTGCAAGGCAGTTATTGCATCTGGGGTGGGACAGAACACTGAGGGGCTGAGCCAACCAGGAAGAGTGAAATCTCCCATAGCCTCAGAGTGCCTAGGAGTCAAAGTCACAGTGGAGGGAGAGGCTGGCAACTACACCCAATGGGACCCCAATGAGAACACTTCGCAGATTTTGAATCCATGTGATGCGGAGGTTAAAGAGCTCAGCTTTCAGGGAAGAGGTGACAGAGACACAACAGGAACTCAATCCAAAGCGTAGGAGAACTTGACTAAGCTTTATTGAGGGTTTGGGATGGAGGTTGGTTTATACAGGAAGGGGGCTGGACTGGGAGAGATGAGTCAAATCCCCCTCAGTATCGTGTTCCTTAACAGTCAAAGTCCCCTGAGAGGAGGAGTGTCCAATCTTTTGGCTTTTCCGGGCCACTATGGAAGAAGAATTGTCTTGGGCCACACATAAAATACACTAACACTAACAGTAGCTGATGAGCTAAAAAAAGAAATTTGCAAAAAAACTCATAATGTTTTAAGAAAGTTTATGAATTTGTGTTGTGCTGCATTCAAAGCTGTCCCATGCTTCACGCAGCCTGTGGGCCACGAGCTGGACCAGCCTGTACTAGAGAAAGAGGCCCATGCTACCTGTGCTCCATGTGTTCCCCAGGAGATGGTCAAAACCAGAGTGAGTGACACCCAGCTGCAGTCCCAACCATGACCTAGTTCACTTCCTCACAGCATCCAGTGATCCCCCTGTACTGTCTGCCCAGCTAAGGAAAGGGCAAACTTTTTCTGGGGGAGAAGAACATCAACTTCAGTAGCCTTTTATACATAACAACAACAACATCTGACAAACAACCCTAAGTAATGAGATGCAAGAAGTAGGAAAATGTGACCCACGATAAATGGGAAGACATACGAGAAAGCAGATGCACAAAGTAGCCAACGGTTAGAGTTAGCAGAGAAGGATTTGAAGGCAATTATTATAAATATTTTTTTTAAATAGAGAAAAGGTTGAAAAAAACAGATGGAAAGATAAGTAATTTTGACAGAGGAATGGAATTTATTAAAAAAAAAAAAAAAGAAGCAAATGGACATTCTAGAACTGCAATGTCTGAAAATAAGAACTCCCTAGATGAGTTTAACAGTGGATAGAACATAGCAGAAGTCAAGTCCCTGAACTTCAAGGGAAAAAATATGTATATTGAAAGGCATATGGAAGAAAGAAATGGGCAGATAATAACAGATATTCAAAACACAGAGAGAAGGTCTAACAAACATGCAATTGGTATCCCAGAAGGCAAGGAATAGAGAATGAGAAAGAAAAAGAAGGCAAAGCTCTTGCAGAGAAAGATGTACTACACTCGGAGTGGGAGGTCCAACGCTGGTCATTTCCCCTACTCATTGATTAGCATTGGGCAAATCCCTTATTTCCTCTGATCTTCCTTTTTCTCATCTGTAAACTTGAATTAGTAATATTTATTTCTCAGAACTTTTAATGACATCATCTATAAATAACAAAGCTACAAGGTGAATTTTTTAAAAATTATAGTCATTATTTTCATCATTATTATGTTTTCACTCAGTTACTCTAGTGAACCAGAATGCCATCATTATCCCTAGGACACTCCAGGATAAAATTACCTATGAGCCAAAATGAAAATTAAACTCTGCTTAGGCTGTGTCTCTTCTTCATTCTAAAGATTTTTTATTTTTACTGTACATGTCCTCATATTTTTCCCATTTCTGTAACAGGCAAGTTCTATTCCAGAAATCACTGAATACTAAAGTTAGAAGGATGGCAAAGGATTTCCTTCCGGAGACCATTTCTTGGGACTTGAAATTCCTGAGTGGAGGGCACAAGAGACAGAGTGGAAAATATGCCCCCAGCTTGAGTTAGGGAGTGCTGAATTCATTCACATTTCTTAATCATTTAGTTTCCAGTCACATTAGAACTGAGTGAAAGCCCAGAATTGTATCAGGAAGGGTGCACCCATCAGACTGACGAAAATGTCATGCAATTGTGAGCATATACGTATGTTTATATGCACAGAAAAAGTCCTAACGGAACTCATGCCTGGGAAACAAGATTTTAGATGGAAGATTTGTAACTACAGAAACCCACGCGTCCAGTTTGCTGATTTTTATCTATCTAGTAGAATTCTAAACCACTGTCTCCAAATCCGTTTATACTTTTGTTGTTGTTGTTTTTACAAAGAAATAAATAATAAAAGATAGAGATTGAGCAGGTGGGAATAAAACAATAGGAAAAAGAAAAGGATGGAGAAGAAAATGAAAGCAGGATGTCTGCTGGGGTTGCCAAAACAAAATCACTGGCCATGTAGCTAAAACAACAAAAAATTTTTCTGTCACTGTTCTGGAGTCTGGAAGTCTGCCAGCAGGGTTGGTTTCTTGGGGGCCTCCCTCTCTGGCTTGCAGATGGCTGCCCTCTGCCTGGGCTTCTTGTCCACTGGCATTACTGGTGTCTCTTTTTCTAGTAAGGACGGCAGTCATATTGCATTAGGGCCACACCCATGGGCCCTAATTGACCCTTCATTCCCTCTTTAAGGTTCTAATTAAACCTTCATTATCTCTTCAAGGGTCATATTGGGAGTTGGGGCTTCAACATACGCATTTTGAGGGACACACTTCCGACCATAACAAGCAGAGTGAAATAAGGGTGAAGTGTGAGTGAATGGCCTCATAGCTGAAATGCTTGGCTGCATCCACACCAGCACCACATTGACCAACCCAGCAGATGAGAAAGCTGCAGACCTTGGCTGCTTTTCTTTCTTGAGGGTTTGGGATTTAGGTTAGTGACAGTCCGTTGGTTTTGTCAGCTGAGGTACACGGGTTTGGGGTCCTGAGTCTTCTCTCTTCTCACATTTCTGATGTTCCACTCTCTGTTTTTTTCCCAAATCTTACCTTCTGAGAAATTGAGAATTCCGGCCATTCTAAGTATGCCTCCAAAATCAAGCTACCAAACTCTGGGTGAGCCATGTGTAGGACAGGGAGCCACAGGACACCTGCTGTAGGCATTGAATTCCTGAATGGTGGGACACTGTGTGTCTCTGGCCCTATTCCCTCTCCAGGACAAACCTCACCCTTTCCTGCAAATGTACTTGAAATAGTACATTTACCCAGGTCAATTCAGCAAAGGCTGCGGATCCTGGGACTACAGCAACTCAGACACTCTTCTCAGCAAGCTCATGGTCCAGTAGAGAGCACAGACAACAGCAAGGCAGGAGAAAGCACGTCTGAAGAGCCCAAGGAGCAGCGTGGGTGAAAACGTAGGGTGAGAGCAGGGCCTTAGGACTGGGGGAATCAGGGCATGCTTCAAGCAAAGCACTTTCAGGTATGAGGCCTTTCACTAACCCTCGGTGAGGACGCGGAACGATGAACGGGAATTTGGGGAATGGCTGGAGTGTGGGATGGAGGGAACTGAGTGCGAAAGAGGCAAGGGTGAGCTATTCCACTCAGATGGAAAGTGTGAGTGAAGTCACAGAAGCAGGGCTGGCTGCAGCAGAGAAATGTCTTCTGAATCAGCTCATGAGCTACTCATGACCATCAGCCTTGCTGCTTTATCAACATGTTTTTGAACAAAACTGCAAATCTGAAATTGACACTTCACCCCCTTCACCAAGTTTGGCTCTGAGTTACCTTCAGATTCCTATGGAATTCCAAGCTACCCTCAAAGGACTAAGACTTGCCATGATTGAGGATATATATAAAAATATTATTTATGTGCCTGGAGCTCAGAAAGCAATTTCCAAAGAGAATTTCTAAAGCTGTTCTGAGCATTATATAGCCTCTGGAGACGATGGATTTTTTCCAAACATATAACAGAACTCTACACATCCTAATGAAAGTTCACAGCAGTAACATCACTCTTTTGTCTGCCTCTTACCTCCTAGCACTTCTGGAGTCTGCAGGGCACATGAAGGAGTATAAGGCCTGAGTTTTGCTCTCGTTAAGCTCACAGTCTCGCTGCAAAATCAATCCTGACAGAGGGAGAGCTTGGCAGTCCATCCATGCCATTATTAAAGTCTTTCCAGAGCCGGTTCCCAATCTTACCTGGAGGGGTGGGTATAACAGAGTAGTAAGGCACACGGGAGCCAAATAGACCAAGGTCTGAGGCCCATCTCTGTTTCTTGCAGGCTGTGTGATCTTGGGCCAATTGTTTGACCTCTCTGAGGCTCAGTGTTCTTTTCTGTGATGATAATAGATGTAACAACTACTTCATAAGGTCCTGTGAAGATTAAATCAGCTGTGCGCATGAAACATGCAGCACTTTACCTGGAACAAAGATCGGGCTTCGTGACTATCCCGGCAGGACCAATTAAGGCCAACGCAAGATGCACAGAAGGGAGGCAGACACCGCCCACCCAGGTTAGGTCCCACCTGCTCCCTGCCACCAACCAAAAGAAGAGCGGGCCCCTGCACTTTCCAAACTGCCCTCTGCTCTGCACAGGACTCCTGCAGCAGCAGGATGCCTCCCAGGTTCCCAGCAGTCTGCTACATCACCGATACCGCTTGTGCTTGCCGTTGTACAAGGCAGTTGTGCAGCTGCAGGCTGCCCCAGGCCAGTCAATTGCTAGTGTAGAACTCGACTCTTGCTACTTTCCTGACAAGCACAGATTTTTACTGCTTTACCTCAATCTGACCATCCCCTCAGACCTTTGCACACCCCAGGAGTGTCAAGATCTAAGGTCAGCTCCTGGGGCTTCAAGAGCCACCTTTGTTTTCTTTCTACTTCCCCAGCAACTCTGCAAGGGCTGGATGCATCATGTTTCAGGAAACCCTGGAGGAGGGAGACCCCGGGTGCCTATGGATACATTAAAAGGAAAGAAAGAAAGTGCAGAGCTGGTTGGGTCACTGCCGCCCAGACAGGGGCAGAAAGCAGTCACGCGGAGCTGTACAAGTGTTTCCATTCAGGATGAGTCACAAACCCTGGACCCTGAAACAACTTGGCAAATGGAAAGCCAAAGGGATT
Organism: Chlorocebus sabaeus; assembly: GCF_047675955.1. Taxonomy (NCBI): domain Eukaryota; kingdom Metazoa; phylum Chordata; class Mammalia; order Primates; family Cercopithecidae; genus Chlorocebus; species Chlorocebus sabaeus. The sequence goes on along the minus strand of NC_132904.1, from coordinate 126,396,991 downwards.
GTTCATGATGTCTGTGTGGGTCCCCACTGCCACGTTTCAAATACCATCTCCCTCCACGCCCCCCTTTTATGCTCAGGGAAGGACAGGCACTTGCACTGACCTGATCCCACTTGCCCAGGAAGCTGACTGCAGGGCAGGGTGGGGGCCTCTCTGGGGTATCTGTAAAGGGTGAGCTTCTTTATAGAGCTGGGTCAGGCTGGCTGCAGCCCATGCACCAGTCCTCTGAGATGTCCTGAGCTTGGGGAAGGGGTGCCTGGGTGAGGGTAGGAAACTGCAGTTTCAGAGGAAGATGTGACTTGCCAACAGTATGCAACGCTGCATTCAGTAGGCACGGCACCTGCCTTTCCGAAGCCTACGCTGAAGTGACTAGAAAATCACAGTCTTCCAGTATGTATGTCATACTCTCGCCAGGGTTTTCACATAAGAAGACCTTTGTCCTCAAACCCTTTCTGCTGTTTCTCCTTAACATGTCCTGCTCTCACCTGCCCTCTGTACATCCTCTCCTACCCTCAGGCTCCAGCCCTTGCCAGCTCTGCCGGCAGGTGCAAGAGTCTCCTAAATACTGTTCCTGCTGCTGTCCTGACCTCACCCTATCTATTCTCTTCAAAACAGCCAGAAGGAACTTTTAGAAATGTCAATCAGATCAGGTCCCCTCATAGTTTAAAACCCCTTCCATAACCTGGTCAGGGCCTTCTCCGCTCTCACTGCTCCACTCTGACTTTCTGGAACAGAATCAAGTTTGCTCAGGGCCTTGCAGTTGCTGCACCCCGCACCTCTTCTCTCAACAGCTCCCTTTGTCACTCGAATCTCACTTCACTTGTGACCCTTTCAGAAAAGGCTTCCTCACCACCCCCACCCCAGCTCCCAAAGCACCAACATTTTCTCTACAGGCAGAAACTATACAACTAAAAACACATAAACAGAATTTAATAAGTTTAGAATAAGATAGTAAGCTCTGCAAGAGTAGCTCCCATCTCTCCTGTTAATCGCACATAATTGGCACTCAGTATTTACAGAATAAATCCTACCCCATGCAAATTAGGTGCCTACATTTCTTGGTGAAAGAGCCTGGAAGTTTCCTGCCCAGGCAGAGGGGGCCAGGAAAGCTGGCCATAGGCGCGAGAAGCCCAGCGAGGACGTGGAGCTGCACAGTCCCTGCCTGGAGTGCAGCCCCCACCTTGAAGGGATTCTCAGGGAATTAGAGGCCATTGCTGCCCAGTCATTGGCTGAATCTGGCGAAAATGATTTTGTTCACAGTTGCTTGTTCTCCTCCCAAGTTCCTCTCTCCACGAAGCTCCTTGAATGTACATTCAGGAATTTATCATCATGGCACTTTTTTGTCTGTTTCTAACCTATAATTCCATATATATATACACATAAATAAATAGGGCTCTGGAATAGATCTCTAAATTCCCTTCAGAGTCAGCATTTGATGGTTTACGTGAAAATGTGTTCCACCTGGAATCAGGGTGTATTTGGGTCAAGCCTTTAAAAAAACAATTCAGGCTTCGCTGGGCCATCCAGAAGAGATTACAGACGCTCCTGCACAGCGGGTATCCCAGGTAATGGGGCTCTCACTCACCTGACCCGAGCGCAGTGTGAAGCAGCATGAGATGATGATGAGGCCGTATCCCGACCCCTCCAGGGCTCAGTACTGAGCTTCCCTGTGCTTAGTTTTCTCTTCCTGGAATGTCTCTACTCGAAGCGGAGACACCATTAAAAAGGGTTTTAAATTGAGCAATGAGAAACATTCTCCGCATGAGATTATAAAGTCCACACAGGAGACTGGCGGTTCTTCAGCTCAGAGGCACCTGGGGTGCTTGTTAAAAGTGCAGTCTCCGGCTCACTTCCAGAGTGCTGACTCGGTGCACTGGTGGCACCTAAGAATCTCTATTCATGAAGCTTCCAGTGATTCTGGTGCAGAGTTTGTAGCGGAAAACTACCCATACTCGGTGTGACAGAACCTGTGCCCTGCAGAGACACGGGTCAGACAGGCTCCAGGGCCCTTGCCTTGCCCGTCTCTTGTGTCTATAGGAGACACAGGAGGTTCTGAGCAGGCTCTTCGTGTGTGCCTCTAGCCACCGAGTTCCAGAACCCTCAGTCACCGGAAGGGCCTATCTACATGACGCCAGGTAGCTGGGCAGTTAGAGAAGACAAGGCCATTCGTTTCCAGAGCTACAGGATTAGTAAACCCAACTTCTAGTCCATGAAAATTCTTCATCTTTAGATCAGGGAACACACCTTCAGGCTATCAACCCTCCAGAAAACGGGTGTGACTTCTGACCGTCCCTTCCTCTCCTACTGAGCCAGCTGAAAGAATTTAAAGAACAGCAAGCTTGACTCTGCCCAAAGGGGTATTTTCCTCGTGTCTTCGGAGAATTTGGTTGCTCTACTCCCACTGTTTAGAGGTTATGGCAGGAATTTCAAAGCTCTTTTAACAAGTCTCTTATCCACCCTCATACACAAACCTGCAAAACCAAATTCATGGTGCATCTGTCTCCAAGGTTAGAGAATTTGACATGGAGGTAAAGAGTCATTAGAGCACATGTCCCAAGAGCAGCCCCACTGTTTCTCACTGTCCACATAACCAAGAGCCTGCAAGAATACTGAAAACCTCCACCGCAAGGGTGGGGACAGGGATACGCCAGAATCCTCGCTGCGTTATTCATTATGCACCAGAGAAACTGACCCACCCGCAGGAACAGCCGCATGGGCTCTTTCGGGCCTGACCCCTGAGAACCCTCTCCACAAGCAGACCCAGTACCTCCCCAGGGCTCACCCACCTTAAGGGATCCATCTGGGGCAGATGGGGAGAAGGCAGCCCTCAGAGAACTTCTACGAGTCTGTGGGTCCACAAAACAGACCTAGAGGAAGAAAATCCAAGGCTCAGGACTTCTTTTGTCTTCATGGTGAGACTTCTCCTCCTCTCTGCTCTTGCAGTTCCACATCCAGCCTATAAAAAATAAAAAGCTGAGAGAATGAGAGCAATCAAGGAGCGTTCTTCCCATCGTGGCCCTTCCCACACAGGCACCAGGAGTACCTCTGGGCCACAGCCAGTAGAATATGTCTAGCATTGCCATTGACGCAAGGAGCGAACTTCTTGGGCGCTAGGCCCAGGCAGCTCTGAAGACTCCAAAGAGCAAGAGTCCAGTGAAAGGGTAATGATGTCTATAAATCATCCAGATGTCAGCACCAGGACAGGAGGTGCACCTACCCAAACTGCAAGGCCAAGGTCATGAGCATCCTACACTTCAGGGAGACAACAAAGAAGACACACTGCTGATGCCTCCCATGGGCAGCAATGGGCGAGGGGCACTTTCTAGAACCAGCAGGTTCTGGTCCTCAGAGGTACCGCTGAGAGCAATAAATGCACTGGCTCTGTTGGATCTCAGAGAAGGACTACCAGATTTCTTTCATTTAAGCAGTAGGAGCATTGTTGGCAAGATAATCCTTGCATTTTCTTATTGAGTTCCAGAAGCCGTTACTACACACCAGTGAGCCAAAATAGCTAGAATTCTGGAGTCATACGGGACCCTATAGATGTGGGACCCAAGGACATACGTCCACAGGGAGAAGGTAACACAAAGGGAGGACTGGGCGATGGTGAACTGGAGGTGCAGATGCCATGGAAAGTTGCCAGCCCTGCTCAGCCCCTGTGCTAACTCACTGTTACCACGTAAGAATTTGGTGCCAGGTTTGTCAGAGCTAATGATTTTTCAATATAAGCCCCAAATTCAGATTTTTATGTGAAATTTCCCAATTTTAAAATGTTGGCAACCAACTCAATGTTATTTAAAACACTGCGCAGGCCAAATTAAACCCATCTGGGGAATGGCAGATGTGGCCTCTGGACCTGCAGCTCATGACTTCTGATACGCATCAATTATTTCATAACCAGTCATGATAATAGCTGATGTTAACTGAGTGCTTCACACATATTATTCCATTTAGTCTGTACAGTTGAGGAAATTAAGTTGATAGGAGAACAGGTAACTTCTCCAAGTTTGCATGGCCGTATAAGTGGGGGAGCCAGGACAAATCCAGGTCTGACTAACGTCAAGTGCTCTTAGCCATTGGTGATATTGCAGTTTCAGGAACAAACAGTAGTTGCCCTTAAACCCATTCATTCCAGGGGATGGCACGCTGAAATTGACAATGGATATTTGAACTGCTTAGTGTTTCTGGGAGGGCAAGACCCGGAAAGACAGGCTAACAAAAAAGAAGCTACCGACTTGCCTGTGAGCAATGACAGGAAAGTTGTATTGAGAGTATCACCCACTCTCCATAGTGCAAAATCCCCCCCGGCCCACTGGGTGAGTGTTCTAGCTCCGAGCTTTTTGGAGTGGCTAGTGGATCAGCTGTATTGACTTTACTCAGAGCTCATGAGAAAGGCAGAATCCCAGCCACACCACATTTCCCGAACAGGTCCGGGAAGCGTGGGAAGCCTGAGACTCACCCCTTTCTGACTTGTTCTCCAGTCTGATGTTGCCTTTCGGCTCCTACCATCTTCCCCATAAGATAGCCAACTCCCTAAAGACAGAGTCTTCATCATCCATTTCTTTTTTGCCTCTTCCTGGGTGTAGCCTACAGTCAATCGGGTCCCATCAACCCAGTGGCAAATAAGGAGCTCAAACTGGAAGAAGTGATGTGTTCCTAAACCCACAGCCACACAGGTTAGCTCTGGCTAGCAGGTGCATGGAAGGCCCTCGGAAATACAAGAAAAATCACAATGACATTTTAAGTTCCCCAAATCTTCTTGTGCTGTAGGGATAAAAGTGGCACTTGTCAGCCAGCAGCTCACACCTGTAATCCCAGCACCTGGAGAGGCTGAGGTGGGAGTCTCGCCTAAGGCCAGGAGTTCAAGACCAGCCTGGGCAACATAGTGAGACCCTGTCTCTACAACAAAAAAAAAAATAAATTAGTCAGGTGTGGTGGCGCATGCCTGGAGTCCTGCCTACTCGGGATGCTGAGGCAGGAGGATTGCTTGAGTCCAAGAAGTCAAGGCTGCAGTGAACTATGATCCCACCACTGCACTCCTGCACTCCAGCCTGGGTGACAGAGTGAGACCTTTTTCTAAAAAACAAAACAAAACAAAAAAAAACTATGGTGGCACCTGTACCCAAAAAGTGTATCTACTCCATAGGCAGAAAATGATGGCTGCTGTAGGCTCATTGGTTCTAAAAATTGTTTGTCTGCTCTGAAAAGAAGACTTGGATTCTTGGCAGGGCAGAAGTTCTTGGCAGAAACCCTTGCAAAATGCTAAGGACATAGCTGTGAACCTGGAACTGGGGTGCTGGGGTGAATCCCGCCTGCCTGGACTGCAGCTGGAGGATCAGACAGCCGCACACCCGGATTTCTCATCTCCTGCTCATAGACCTTCCCACAGAATCTCTTTGCACCATGGCACCTGGTTGGTTTTTGTTACTGTTGTTCCAGAAAATGGGGCAAACTCCTGTCCTTGACTCTTCTGCCATCGCTGCTAAACTTCCAACCATCTCTATGTGTTGGGATACCGAGGCAGAGAAACATCATGACTGTGCAAAGGATGGACAGGTCAGTGGGCTCACATCCCCGCCAAGTCTCCCAGGTCTCCTCAGTCATCATGGTTTGCAGGAAAATTCTCCCTGCCCCTCAGGCAGCCTGAATTCCTTAAGCACATATGTCACCTCCAGCTCCTGCCACAGCCCTCACCTGCCTGGGAGACTGTAATCGCTCAAGGAAAAATCAAGTCAAAGTTCCCAGCGCCCCTCTCCCCACAGACCCTCGTTGTGCACACATGCAGCTGGAAAGCCTCTCCTGGCTCCGAATCACCGTGGCTTTCCGTTCCAGTGAGACTGTGATGTTGCTGTGGAAACAGCCAGTGAGGTGTTGCTCTGGCCACATCCCAGGCGGAGGGCCCGCAGCCCACACCACAGTCACGCTGGGCACTGGTAGCCAGGAACCCCTCGCCGCCCTCACCACCCAGGGCAGTCCCGAGCCCCAGCGGGGCTGTTAGTAGCCCAGTGTGTGCATGTGCATCATAGCTCGGGGTGTGTGTGTGTGTGTGCATCATAGTCCAGTGAGTGTGTGCATCATAGTCTCATGTGTGTGTGCATCATAGTCTGGTGTGTGTGTGTGCATCATATTCCAGTGTGTGTGTGCATCATAGTCCGCTGTGTGTGTGTGCATCGTACTGTGGTGTGTGTGTGTGTGTATGTGCATCACAGTCTGGGGTGTGTGTGTGTGTGCATCATAGTCTGGTGTGTGTGTGTGCATCACAGTCTGGTGTGTGTGTGTGCATCATAGTCTGGTGTGTGTGTGTGCGCATCATAGTCCGATGTATGTGTGTGCATCGCTGCACATGATTGTTTTCTTTTCGCCTTAGCCCAGCCCCTCCAAGCACACAAAAGGCACATTCTTGGGAGAAAAAATGTATTTTTTTTCTGCATTCCAGCTGCCTGAGCTAAGCGTAGGAATGAATGGTTTGGGAAAAATCTCACACAGGAATAAATTTACAAGGGACAGCTGAGCGGATAAATTCAGTCCCTAAAGAGGGGCATTACGAGGGCTTTTGGCAGGAGACTTGCCCCTTGTGCAAAGCTGCCTAAAAAGAAAAACAGAGCAAGAGAGGGGAGCTTTCAAACCCACCCTAAAACAAACCTTTCAGAAATCCCTTTGACTCACTCTAGCTGCTAGCATTTAAAGACGGAGAAGGCCCATTACCAAAAGCAAATAAATCCTTTCTCAGTGGACCTCATGTGCCCTGAGCTTCCCTGGAATGCCGGCTCTTGTCCCTCTCTGGCTAAGGAGGATCATTCAAAGTTGCCCGGGTTTTCTGACTTGATCTGTTGTCTGCAGACTTCATGACAAAAGTGGCGTCTGACCTACAGGGTATTTGGCAAAAAGTGTTGACTCATTAGAAGTTCCCCTTTGTTAAAGAGTGAACCCAGGCCAGACATGGTGGCTCACACCTGTAATCCCAGCACTTTGGGAGGCCAAGGTGGGCAGATCACCTGAGGTCAGGAGTTTGAGACCAGCCTGACCAACATGGAGAAACCCCGTCTCTACTAAAAATATAAAAATTAGCTGGGTGTGGTGGCGGGTGCCTGTAATCCCAGCTACTAATGAGGCCGAGGCAGGAGAATCACTTGAACCCTTGAGGTGGAGGTTGCAGGGAGCCGAGATCATGCCATTGCACTCCAGCCTGGGTGACGGAGCGAGACTCCATCTCAAAAAAAAAAAAAAAGAGTGAACCCAAGTGAACCCAATAGAAGACAGGCCAAGAGCAAACCGGGAGCTGGAGCTGGACTGAAGTTAGGGGAGCCCTGTAAAGACAGGAGACAGTTGTGCCCCTGGGAGGAAGCTGCCACCGATGCTGGAGGATGTCAGGTCCAAACATGCAGTGTTTGTTCCTTTGAGTCCCCATAGCTGTTTTCTACAATGATTGGGAGGGAGATTAGACTGGAATCATTTTTGGACACTCCCTCCCTAAAGGGACATCGAATGCTTTCTGCGTCTCTCCTGTGTCCCTGCTGCCTCCTTGACTCACTGCAATCCATGGCTGGTTGCTGGAATTAAGAAAACCCTGTGGTTACTTTGAGGTCTCAAAACTCAGTGAACCCATATCCTCTCTCTTTTCTCTGGAAACCAAATCTTAGAATTTTTACAGCTGGAAATGACCCTTCTGCTCCTCGTCGCAGGTTTTCCCAGGCTCTTCCATTCCCTGGAGAGCCTTAGACTCTCAGCCTGGCCAGCTGGGTTCCCATGGGACTGCTGAGCTGCCAGTCATCACCAAACATGTTCACGTCGCATGCTGTGAGCTGTGCTGTGCTAGTACTGTCAACCCTTCTCCACGGATGCTATCACTTCTGAAGTCATCGTGGCCAGTGAGTATGAAGCATTGACAGCTCTGTCCTGCACTGTCCACTTAGAGACATGGAAAGATGTATACCCAATGGTCAGTCCCTGCCCGCAGTGAGCTGAAATTCTGTTGATAAGATAATAATTACAAGTTATTGAGTGCTTGCTATATTTCAGTCCCCTAGTTTTTCATCTGGCGATTCACTGTGGTAAGAATTTTATTTGCATTTAGTGTAGTAATTAAATGCATGGGCGGAATCTGACTAATTTGCCAGGACACAAATCCTGGGACTACCATGAATCAGCTATGCATCCTTGAGCATTAACCTCTGAGAGCCTCAGTTTCCTCATTTGTAAAATAGAGAGTAATATCTGCCTTTCAAGAATGCTGTGAGAAATCAGTGAAACAGTGTTTGCAAAGCTCTTAACTCAAGTGACCAATCATATTGGGCTAGGGACTGTCCTGTTGCAGGGGGCATCTCTCTCTCCAACCCCTTCTAGCCAGCAAACTTCAAACCCCAGCTCAGAAAGAAGCCTGGAGAACGCAAGAGAATGAGCAGCTCCTGAGCTGCTCAGAGCCTGCAGAACCTTCCTACAGCAACCATTCAGCTGTGGTTCTAAAGTGTTTCCTAACATTCATATGGCCCAGATCTGTCCTCTTCTTGCTTCTCCTTAGTTAGCTTCCTTCAGAAGCAAAAATATTATACCAGAATCAGGAATATGCATAGCGTCCCAAGTTTGCCTCTTTTAAAAGTTGCCTCCTATAAGCTTGTATCCTTGGAGAGGTCTGAACCTCAATTTACCCATCTGTAAAACTGGTATATGATAGTCTCAGTAATACTTGATGTAAAATTTTGAGATTATGTACAAAAAATACTTAGTATATATATTCAATACATGGTTAGTATTATTCTTGCTATTTTTACTGGCATATGAAAATGTTTTGTGAACCGCAAAACTCTGAACAAATGTCAAATATCATTAGCTATTCTTCAATTTTATCAGAAATCACACACAACACTCCTGGTGCCATGTGAAAAAAACACTCAGGGCATGGCCCTGCCTCCGTCTGGCAGCACATGCAGCCCATGGGCAGGATCCACAGCCTGCAGAAGACATGGGTCCAGCAGATATGTTCAAGCGGGTTCAAGGGGGTTCAAGCGATTATACACCTTGCATCTTAGGGTCAAGTTCATTACTGGGATGGAGTTGGAAGAAGCAGTCTAGACAGGCTCCTTTCCTGCAATGATAACAGTTCCTACAGTCCTCTTGGAGAAGCACGGACTTTGGCTGTTAGGTAGCCGGTGTAGGAGAAGGTGAAGGGGAGGTTGGAGCTGTTCTTGGGGCTATGCCTGTACTGCAGGCCCCAGGCATGGTTTTCATAAGCAGTTATTAGTAAGTGGACAATAACCACTTATTAAGGCTAAATGACATGCATGCTTGACAGAATGAAGCATCATGGAAAAGGGAATTTACTGATACTTTCTGGTTGTAAGTTATTTCTTTAGAAACATGAGGGCTCTGTTCTGCCCTGACAGAATGGAGGTTTTGGCTTTTAGGGGAATTCAAAATTCAAGAAAGAGATTAATCTAGGAGAAAATGATGACTTTTCTGAAGGGTGTGGGTAATAGTCACAAGAATGATGATACTAGAAATCGCGAGGAAAAGAGCATCCTCAGGGAGGCTATGTATCCAAAACAAATAGAGTTATCCTCAATATTTACTGCCGGCCCATGACCCCATACAAAAAGGGCACAAAGTACTCTACACACATCACTCATTTCATTCTGTTTACAATTCTTGGAAGTCATTGTTATTGCTATTATTTACAGAAGAGAAAACTGAGGTTCAGGGTGATTAACCAATGTGCCCAGCATTGCCTAGCTAGCATCTGGTCAGAATAAGATTCCAATCGGCTCTTGCCACCTGGCTCTAGAGATTACACCCAAGGCTGACTGTGGCTATTCTTATGACATCAATCTGTAATGACCACTCTTGTTTCCAAGGGTGGCAGAGACTGCTACTTGTCTTCTGATACTGGTTCTTACCTTTTTAAAAAATAATAGAACCCTATAAAAATTAGCCGACTACACAGCCACTTGGAATAAAGACATATTTTCCAGTGTCTCTACAGCTAGATGTAGCCATGTGACTAAGTATTGGCCAGTGGGATATAAGTTAAAGCAATGTGTTCAATATCTGGGAAGTGTCCTTAAAGAGAAGGCATGTGCCCTTCCCCTCCCCTTTTCTTTCTTTTTCCAGCTGGCTAGAATGCAGATGTAATGACAAAAATTAGAGCCACTGTCTTGGACCACAAAATAGAAATATTGAAGATGGCAGAGGAGTGGTATAGAACAAGGGCGGTCACTGATGACAGCAGAGTCACAATTACAAGTCTCGTCTGCCTCCCTACAACTTAATGTAAGATACCAATAAATCTTAACTTTGATTAAACTACTATAATTTAGGATTTTCTGTCACTCAGTTGGATAGAGGCCTATCTATTGCACAAGACACCTCTGTTCTTTGCCCATACTACTTAACGTCATTGTTCCTTTCTACATTCTCTTCTTTTCCTCCTCTACAATTTCATCCAAATGGATTCAAATTACACATGTATCAGATTAATGGCAGATCACCAAAGGGGCAGAAAGACAGCCTGCGACCTCAGGGGAAGGCAAGTGTGGGTTGGGGCCAGGGTCCATACTCTCGGAGGCAACGTTCTTGGGCCTGACCAGCAGGGAGAGAGTGGCCCAAGAGCAGCTCTTCCTAGTCCATCAGTCTCCAGTCCATTTATGAGGCCAGGGATGAGTCTTGCCAACAAAATAGTCTTTCCAAGAAAATAAATTCAAGTCACCCTGCTCCTCTGGTTTCTCTCCTGCCATCATTCCCAGAAAGTCTGAAGTACACGATGTTGGCTGTCATGGAACATCTGTCTCCTGTCCCACCCAAAAGTACCAGATGCCAGGAGGGTCTGAGCCAGACTGAACCGGACTTTCCTCTTGTACATGTGTCATCTTTGCTTATCTTCCAGGACAATCCATTTGAGCATGGTTGCAAAGAGAAGTGATTCTTTCCTTTCCCATGGAAATGCTTCAAACACTTCCAGCATGGGGGAGATCTAAAAGTCCCCTGGTCATTGAATCCTAGAGCTAGAGACACTGCAGAGGTCATCTTGTCCCCCAAAAGATGGTAATCTTACAGCTAAAGGAAGCAGCCTAGTCAAATCCTTTGTTCTTGGAGAGCTGGGACCACTAGTAATATTAACAGCGACAACAGCAGCAACAATTAGGCAGCTCTTTCTAGGTACCAAACACTGAGCTGAGCGTTTAACATGGACTATTTTTAATCCTCACAGCAGCCTATAAAATAGGCTCAGGGAGGTTAAATAATTAGCCTGATTTTACAAGCTATTCGCTTGTTGAGTCAGGATGCAAATGAGGTTTATTTGTTGCTTGAGCCTAAACTAATCTCTTTTCACAGCATTATACTATGACCTGATTACGTGTCAAAACGAAAAAAGGTCACAATTTCCCCTCTGTTGATCCCAACAGGAAAGCCCAGAGGCTCACAGAGTTGTTGTCATTGGGCTTTTTAATACACAATGCTGTCCTCTGGACCACCCAGACACCTTGACACCGACGGTCCCCTCTGTGGGACTTTAAGATCTGCATCTGGCAGAAAGTTGGGCATCGCTTCTATTCCGAGGCACCAATCCGCACAAAACACTTTCAAGGTTCAGGCAAAAGCTCAATGTCAGGATTTCCCCATCCTGCCACCCGCTCTCCCCTCACTGGTTTATTCAGTCATTCAAGAAGTCTTACTGAGTCAAATAAAATGGTGCCCAGCATTAAGGATAAGGATAAAGAGTTGAACAAAACATGATACCTACTTTTCAGGACCATTTCATTGGAGAGATGGACAATAAATAAATAATTGGCCGGGTGTGGTTGTGCACACCTGTAGTCCCAGCTACTCAGGAGGCTAAGGTGGAAGGATCGCTTGAGCCCAGGAGGTCAAGGCTGCAGAGAGCTATGACGGCACCATTGCTCTCCAGCCTGGACAACAGAGCAGGACTCTGTCTCTGAAAAAAAATAAAATAAAGAACAAATAATTATCTAGTGGCAATTGTGACAAGTGCCACAAAGAAAAAGTTCATGGCACTTAGGACTGTATTAAAGGGCACACTTGGTGAGGAAATGGAATGTGAGATGGATAGAAACTTGGTAAATGCAAGAAACTGAAAGAAAGCCAAAGCACCCAAGCAATGAGTAGGAGTCAGATCATTCAGGGCCCATAAGACTGTGTTAATAACATTAGACTTGGCCTTAAGAATGGTGCACAACTGTAGAGTTCTATACAGGTGAATGACAGAATCTGATTTGCACTGATAAACAATCGCTTCAGCATTTGAGTGCAGAAGACATCAGAGTAGAGGCAGGGAGGCGTCTTAGAGGTCATCACAGTTATCCAGGTGAGGGACAAAGGAGTAGGGCTGAGGAGGGAGAGAGGTGGATGGAACTGAGGGAGCTCACAGAGCCAACAGGAGCTGCATGCGAGAGTGTGGAACTCAGATGACCAGGCTTATCTAGAGATGCACCACTGGGAGTCGTCATCTTCAGAGAGTATTTGAAGGCATGAAAGTGGTTGAAGTCTTCCAGAGGGAAGTAGAGTAGGAAGAAAAGGTGGTCTAGGATCAAAACCTAAGGAACTCTAACATTAAAGATTGGGCAGAAGAAAAAGATCCCTCAAAGGACACTGAGGGAATGAATGGCCAGAGATGTGGGAGGCAAACCAGGAGTGTGGAGTCCCAGAAGGCAGTAGAGCCTTCCAAGAAAGAAGGAATGGTCAGTGGAGCTTAAAACCCCATCGTGGACAAGAGAGATGAAAGATGAGCGGCGTGGGCTTCCGGGTTGGTGAGCGCACCTTGGGGAGGCGGTGGGACAGGAGAGGGCGTGGAAGTCCTGCCTCCCCGCCGGCTCTCTCTGGGGATCTCTTCCATCTCATCCGGCTGCTCCTGAGTTGTAGTCTCCTGAGAATAAGTTTAATTAATAAGACATGTAATGGCACTTTAAAAATTTCAAAATTCAGGAAAAAATCAAAACATTGCAAGCTAAGATTTTACAGTTGAAGATTTTTAGAGTATTGTTGTCAACTGAAGAATCTGAAAGAGATGGACTTAACAGAGAAGCAATCGCAATTAAGAGTTTATATTTTAAATATTACTTCCTGAATATGACTCTACTACTTGAGAAATTTCCCAGCTTAAAGATGTATACGACGGCATTGGCTGTCCTTATTTTTAAATCTATTAACATCACCTGAGAGTGTTCTATAAAATTTAGAATGTGATTTTCCTAACATGTAGTCATGTGTATCTTACTGAATGAGAGTTTTGTTTAAATATCATTCCTGAATAAGGATTAAAATATATCTACCATTATACATTTATGCTTCATGACCAAAGACAATGTCAAGTATTTTAATGTGGTTATATTTAGCCAAAATGGAAATTGCTGTTCAATGGGTATAAAGTTTCATTATGCAAGACGCATAAGTTCTACAGATTTGTTGTACAATATTGTCCTTAGTTAACAACACTGTATTGTGCACATAAATCTTTTCAAGTGGAAAGATCTCATGTTAAGTGTTCTTACCAAAATAAAATGAGTTAATTTAATATAACATTAAAGTTATAAAGTGATTCTAGATTTCCAGAAAGTAAAATAATCTGTGAAACTGCCCATACTCACTGTTATTAACTATGCATTCTTTTTCTAGTGCTTGTATCAGCCACAAAGATTTTGAATAATTAGATATACCTTCTACTTTGAATAGATATAAGTTGATATTAAAAATAGAACAGAAAAAAGACAAATAATATTCATAGGGGAAGGCAACATAATTATTGCCTGTAGCAAAAACTATTTCAGTAAAATGGTGACAGTGGAAGCCAAATTGGAGTGAAATACAGAGTGAATTAAAGGTAAGAATGTGGAGACAGCCATTTCTACAGACCCTGTTTCATTCCAGACTTATCCTGGGTTAGCTCTGGCTCACAACACATCCAGGGTCACCCTAATTCTCACCTCAGTTCCATGGGAAGAAAATGTCAGATTGGAAGCAAAGCATCCTGGCTCTAGTGCAACCCCAAGACTAAGAGAAATGATTGGAGAAGTAAAAGCACTAAGTCTAAGCTCATATGAATTGGGTCAATATTTTTTTAAACCTTGCGATATTAAGTTATCTCATAAAGTTCTATGTAGGTAATTTTCTAATAAGTTAGGAGTCAACTACAAGCTCAGAAAAATAGAGGTAACTTGATGCCAACAGAACTGGGGCAAGGAGGTGTGAAGGAAGCCAAGGGGAGCAAGGAGGGGGAATTAAAGAACCTGCCCAAAGACAGGCTGTGATTAAGCAGAAGTAAAGCCATCACGACTGAGCAACAGGACAGCCAGTGACACCTGGCCAGGCAGAAGCACTCAAGGTGAACAGGGTCATGAGAAACTTACACCATGTTAGGTATAAGTTATAGTGACAGAAGTCACTGCTGGCTCGAGTCTGGGCTTTTAACCACATGCATACAGCCCCAAATATCTCTCGCCTCCCCTGTGAGCTATCATTAGTCTCATTTTACATATGAAGACTTGCCTTGGACACACAGACAGTAAGTGGTAGAACCAAAATTCTGTCCCAGGCCACTTGACCCAGGGCCTGCAATGCTGTTCTGCAAGATGTGAGCCCGGCCAACCTCACTCCTTCCTGCTGTGACGAATCATTAATCAGAGGTGGAGACTGGACCTCTATAGACCCGGAAGTCAGAGCAATGTGCCATTCTCCTAATCAGATCATCTTCCACAGCTGGGGTCTCGGGGGGAGGCAACCCTCATGAGGTCACCAAATCACTCACTCAGCCCTGTTTCTACTCCTGATACAGCAGAAAATTCCTCAGCATAGCTCTTCTGCTGAAATATCTTTCCATCACCTTAAGATCATACCTTTGACAGGAACTGAGCACCTAAAGCATCTCCAGAAGCAAACCAGAAGCACCAGTTGGTGCAGAGAGAGAAAGCAGTTCCTTAACACCCACCCTACTTTCCCACTTGGTGTGGCATTTGGCCTTTAAGGGTTTCGAATCTTCCCACCTACTACAAAGTTTGTGCAGTGGGGAAGAACAAGGGAGGGGAGCAAGCATCCATCACATGTAATTGCATAACATCTCTGACAGAAGCCACTTTTGTCCTCATTCATTGATCAAACACTCACGATGACCCATGGGCTCTGACATGCAAACAGCAACCAGACTCCATGCAGACTGATGGAACAGGAAGTCAGCCCGAACTGGGTATGCATGTGCAGCTGGATTTGCACATCGTTGTGTGTCTGTGTGTGAAGCTGTGTGTGTATCCCTAAGAGACAGCTTGTAGATTCTCCAGCCTTGACTGTTTACTTCCTCTGATCTACCCTTCTGGGTACAGGTTGGTGCTTGAGAGAGTGGGACACAAGTATCTCATTCTGCTGAGTGTCAGGCAACATGAAGCATGATGTCTGGGAACCAATTCAGTTTGTTTGCATCTTTATTTCAACTGAAGCTCCTCCGTTCCCACACGCCCCAGGGATGAGGTTCTCGAGCGTCCCATGGGGCCTGCTCGAGCTATTTTCACGGTTGCTAAGCAATGCCAGGCCTGCTTCAAGCCTGGTGAGCTCACAGCTATGCTGGGGCGGTGTCTGCTGGTGATCTGGGTTTAGCATTATAACAAATGTAAAGAGAAAGGAAAGGTGTGTGGGCAAACAGCACACGTGAGAAGTGACAATGTGATGAAGGATGAGTCGATGTGGGACCTAGAGCCAGGAGAAGCAGTGAGCACCATGGGTAGCATCTACTCTTTCCAGGTATGAGCTAGGCACCATGGCACACACGAGTTCATCTAACAGGGATGGCACAAAGGCAGGAGAGGCAGCCGCACAAGAGCAGATGCTTGTCCTCTTGGTCACTGTTGTATGAGCTATGAGCTCATGCAGTGCCTGGCACATAGAAAGAACTGAGGAATTATCAATCAACTAGATGAATCACAGTGTTTAAAAGAAGGAAAGAGCTGTAGCTGTCATCTAACTCAACTTTCTCATTTACTATATGAGAGAACCACTTGGAGAAACTCCCCAGATAAACCCTTCAGTCTAGTCCTCGTACACACCTAACTCAAAAGGAGCCCACCAGAAGAACAGAAAAGTTGCAAAAAGAAGAGGGTAGTGGTATTTCAACACAGCCCTTCCCAAGGCACAAGATCTGGGCATCCACTGGTGACCAGGAAGAAAAGATGGGAATCATGCCTGTCTGCCAAGGCTTGCCAGGGCCTCCCATCCCCACTGCTACCACCCCCTGCCCTGATACCTCGGGCTTGGGCTGCTGCCACAGGTGCTAGCTATTCCCCCAGCCTTCCTCCCTTGCTGTCTCTCTCCCAGACTGTTCTGATAACACAGTAGCACTGGTCCTTCTTCCAGCACCCAGCCCTTCCCACCGGCCTGTCTGGGCTCTGTCCCAGCCCCACCAGCCAGTCCTCCTCCTGCAGACTGTACACCACCGCCCCATGTTCACCCAGCTTCATTCGCCCAGAGCCCCAACACCTGCTTCCCTTGCCAGACAAAACCTCCCTGTGCTGTCCACACACAGCGGATGCAGAGTTGACTGTGAGCCTTTGACAAGCACCCCTAGGTCTTCCCTCTGCGGTCACGACTTCCCTGAAGACTCTGCTCCCCCAGGAAGCCATCCATTTCCATTTTCCTCAGGCTGATCACTTTTGTCATTTGGTTTGCTCAGGAGATTTTTTTTTAATTGTGGTAAAAGAAATGTAACATAAAATTTGACATTTTTAACCATTTTAAGTGTACAGATCAGTGGCATTAAATACATGTACATGGTTGTGCAGACGTCACCACTATCCACCTGCAGAAACATTTCATCCTCCCACACTGAACTCCGCACTTATTAAACAACAGTTTTCCACACCTCCTTTCCTCCAGCCCCACATATAACGGAATCATGTAATGCTTGTTCATTTGTGTCTGGCTTATTTCACTTGGCGTAACATCTTTAGGTTCATCCAGCAGGTAGCATGTATCAGAATCTCACTGCCGTTTGAGGCTGAGTAATACCCCATGTATGTGGCCGCCACACTCGTTTACCCATTCATCCGTCAATGGGCATTTGGGCTGTTTCTGCCTTTTGGCTATTGTGAATAAAACACTGCTATGAACATTGATGTATGAATACCTGCTGGAGTTCCTGCTTTCAATTCTTTCAGAAGTAGATTTACTGGATCATGTGATCATTCTGTTTAATTTTTTGAGGGCCTGCCATACGGTTTTCCATAGCACTGCACCATTTTACATTCTGAACAGCAATGCACAAGGGTTCTGATGTCTCCATGTCCTTGCCAACGCTTGTTTGTTTTGTTTTTATTTTTGATAATAGCTCTTCTAATGACTTTGTGTAATTGTGGTTTTGACTTGCATTTCCCTAATGATGAGTGATGCTGAACATCTGTTGATGTGCTTATTAGCCATCTGTATAATCTTTGGAGAAACGTCTACTCAAATCCTTTGTCTGTTTTTTAATTGGGTTGTTTTTGTCATTGAGTTGTAAGAGTTTTTTTAAAAATATTTTCTGGATGTTAATCCCCTATCAGATATATGATTTGCCTATTTTCCTCTATTCCATGGGGGAAGAGTGCCTCTTCACTCTGTTGATCATGTTCTTTGATGTGTAAAATTTATTAATTTTAATAAATCCAACTTACCTGTTTTTTTCTTTTGTTGACTATGCTTGTAGTTTCATACCTTTAAAAATCATTGCCACATCCAATGTCATGAATCTTTTCCCCTATGTTCTCTTCTAAGAGTTTTTTATTTTTAGCTCTTAAATTTAGGTCTTTGATCTATTTTGAATTAATTTGTGTGTATGGTGTTAGGTAAGGATCTAACTTCATTATTTTGCATGTATCCAGTGTTCCCGATATTATTTGTTGAGAAGACTTTTCTTTCCCCATTGAATGGTTTTGGTACTCTTGTTTAATGTCGCTGATCATATATGCAAGAATTTATTTCTGAGCTCTCTATTCTATTTCATTGGTATATATGTCTGTCTTTCTGCCACTTTCAATCTGTTTTGATTCCTATAGCTTTATAGAAAGTTTTAAAATCAGAAGTGCAAGTCCTCCAACTTTATTCTTATTTTTCAAGATTGTTTTGGCTATTTGGGGTCCCTTGAGATTCTTTATGAATTTTAGGGTAGATTTTTCCATTTGTGCAGAAAACATCATTGGTATTTTGATAGGAATTGCACTAAATCTGTGAATCCTTTGGGGTAGAGCCTGGGAAGTTTTGAAAACCTTTTCCTGTAGCTATTGTGTTTATGTATGAATGCCCTCTTTATCCAACTAGATGGTAAACTTCTGATCATAGGAACTGTGTCTTCTGTCTTTCCTGTCTCTCACTGCACAACACTAAAGGCACTAAGTCATAAACAAAATAAGGAATGATTATTCCTCTAACTAAATTTTTTCAAATGGGAAAAACTAGGAACTATCAGCTACTACCCATAAAATCTTCTAGCTTTAGATTTCTTCAAGCTTTCTAGTGAATGACTTAGAACTGATAAAGAAAATAAGAGAGATCACCAATCCCTGTCATATCTGGAAGGCACCGACTCCCTTCCTGGAGCACTACGTACAGCTGATTCCATGACTGCTGGCCACACCAAGGAAGCCAACACCTCTTCCTTCCCTGATAATTCCAATCAGTGCTGCAGTTTGGACCTGACTGTTCGTAAGAAACCCAAACAGAAGGTAATACCTAGACTGGGGGAGCCTTCGCTGATACAACAATTGGCACACTGTGGGGTTGGTTGTAACTGTTGTATTTATCTACCGTTTATTTGGAGCTTGCTAGATATCAAGGGCTGAGTAATAAGTGGGCTTTCCATGCATCTTCTCAATGCTGGGGAACAGTCAGAGCCAAAGGTAATTGTAAAAAGGAGACAGGTGTGGCATCCCATTCTCAAGTGAGTGGAAGACCTTTGAGAAAGAAGCCCAGGTGGGGAGCACCCATGTATTTCAACATGCAATGAAGCATGCTAGTTACATACCAAATCAAAGTACTTACACATAGACCAGTGTTGTCAGCTTGCATTGGCTTTGAGTATGGGTTCTCTCTGTCATACGTCTATAGTAGCAGCCTTTAAAAAACCAACAATAGATCCCTTCTAAGGAGAAGTCTGCAGAGTCGAAAGTACACAGAGAAGCAGTGGACCGGACTTGGTCCCAGCACACTCACCCACCACAACTCCCAGGCTTGGTTCCAGGAGTCAGGACCAGAAACTCTTCCTGCGCTGCGGCTCACACCCTGAGCTAGGCCCTCCAGGACCAGTGGAAATTCCTGGTGGGGAGTGTTGACAAGTTAATTATGAGTCTACACTGTCTGTGGTGACTGCAAAATTGCCCACAAGAATTGCATGGAGCCAGATGTTGCTGCAACGCTGAGTGATGTGTCAGATGTGCCAGACATCAGGACAGTGCCGACCTACTGCCACCGCAACCGGAGACTGAGGTTACACAGTAGTTTCCCTTGAATTAGTTGGCATCACATAGACCAAACAATTGATTGGTTGGATAGATTTTTACTTTTCCATGAGACATTTGTTCTTGTATAACCTAGGTGTTGAGATCCTAATGGAGCAAGGATAAATGCAGTGAGCTGCAGTCATCTATAAACCTGAGCTTCTGGAGACTGCTACGTGTGTTTTCTACCATCTCTTCATTCAGCAGACCACCTCTTCCTCTCTTAGAGCTCCCTATTCCTTGCCAGCACTTCCTGAAGAACACAGACAGCCAGACCTCTGTTGTTATCCTCCCTCCAGCCCTGAGAACACTGTGTGCTCTTAATTTGGACTGATCTCCATGTAAATTAGGTCACTTGGATCACAGATAAGCTCTCATCTGATCAGAGACTGTACCTCTATGTTCAACCAGCCAAGAGGGCAAATATATGCTGAGAGAACCAGGGTAGATAGGGAATGAGTCCACTCAATCCAATCTCACTATTGTAAAGTAACTCATAGTGAATGCACTAGTAATACGTCTCTCTCGTGTCATTTTCAATAACCAGAGAAAATATTTACATCTTCGGGTCTTAAGTGCTTATTTGTCTCAGTGGTACGCATCCTAATCCTTCACTGTCTTCCTTGTGCCAAGAGTCTGAAGTGCAAACTCCTTCCTTCACGAGTCAAAGGCTTCCAAAGTGTTCCCTGGCCCACACTCTCCAGTCCAGTCTGGCTGGCTTCCTCACTGCCCTTCAAACATGCCTACACATTTCTGCTTTTGTGTCCTTGCATGTCACATTCTCCTTGCTGTGCCCCCATGCCCACCACTACAAGTTCCTGCCAACTGCCCAGTCCTGGATTCAGCTCCAGGTGATCTAAGAAGGTTCCACTGACCGCCCTGGGTACTAAGGATCTGTTGCCATCTCTCCCACCTTTTCTAGATTTTTATTCTTTCACTACTGTTATGGGTTGACTTGTGTCTTCCAAAATGTATATGTCGAAATCATAACCCCAGTACCTCTAAATGTGACCTTATTTGAAAATAGGGTCATTGCAGGTGTAATTAATGAAGTCAAAATGAGGTCACACTACAGTAAGGTGGGTCCCTAATCCACTACTACTGTTCTTATAAAAGTAGGAAATTTGGACAAAGAGTCACACACACAGGACAACACCATGCAAAGATGCAGGTGGAGATCAGGGTGATGCAGTAGAAGCCAAGGCAGAGAGCCTACGATTGCCAGCAAACCACCAGAAGCTAGGAGAAAGGCCTGGAGCAGGCTCCCCACACAGCCCTTGGTGGAAGCGAACCCTGCTGGCACTGAGACTTGGACTTTCAGCCTCCAGAGCTGTGAAGCAACAAGTTCTATAGCTTGAGCCACCTGGTTCATGGTGCTTGTAATGGCAGCCCTGGGAAACAAATCTAACCACTTATTAGTTATGTATTAAAATTAGATTTAATGGCCATTAAGGTCTCAATACATGCCTCATACAGACGTAGGTGCTTTACATGGTTTTTTCCTCATTTAACTTTTTTTCTTTTGTTTTTGAGACAAGGTCTCACTCCATTGCCCAGGCTGGAGTGCAGTGGCGCAATCATGGCTCACTGCAACCTCGACCTCCCAGGGTCAGGGGATCCTCCCACCTCAGCCTCCTAAGTAGTTGGGACTACAGGCATGCACCACTATGTCTGGCTAATTTTTGTATTTTTTCGTAGAGACGGTCTTGCCCTGTTGCCCAGGCTGGTCTTGAACTCTTGGGCTCAAGCAATCATACTGTCTAGGCCTTCCAAAGTGCTGGGATGACAGATGTGAGCCACCCCACATGACCCCTCATTTCATATTTAATATACTACAAGGTAATGGTAGCATTCCTGCTTTAAAGACAAAGCTAAGATCATAGGGCAAGTAAAAAGGTTGAAACCAAGCATGCCATGCTAGGTTTACTGCTTCATGCTGCCTCTCCCCTATGCTGACCTGAAGGACTAGTTTTCCATGTGCGTCTTCTCTCACAAGGTAGACTCAAGTTTCTTGGGGAGAGAGATAATATCTAACCCACGTCTGAGCCTACAAAATGGCTAAAATCAGACATTTTCTGTAGTACTTGAAAAATATTTCTGTGACAAAACACATTCTGTGCACCATATTATTTTCATCATCCTAAGCATCCATTTTTATGTTTACATTATCTTCATGCATGTCCTAGCAGATTGGAGTAGGGGACTAGACAGCTGAGCTGAATTGCTCGGGCCTGTCTCCACCCTAGGGGCTCCTCTGTGGTCCCCTAGCAACTTGGTATCACATGATAGACACTGCCTATGTCTTTGTGGCTTTTTCTAATCTTCATTCCCTGGGATTTGAGGAGCTTGGGAATCCAAGGACACTGCTCACCAAAGTTTCCAAGACCAGCAGCTTCTGTGGGCTCCAGGCCTCTGGCCTTGGGAATGAGTGAACACGGAGCCACGGAGGCACCCAGCTGTGCTCTCAGGCAGCTTCCTCTCCTCGCCACAGCTGCCTTTGAAAGGTGCCTCCTTGCAGAAGCATCTGACAGGCCCCTGCACACAGTGTGGCCTTGTGTCCCTCCACTACAGTCAGACAGGGCCCCTCAGTCAGCCATGCTCCCTACTGTCTTCAAGGGTTGTCTTCTTAATGTGTGTGGAAGCCAAGACTCTTCTGCCCAGAAGTCAGCTGGCATCAAAGCTGCAAAGAAAGGGGAGCCACTGCTCAGGAGAAGAGAATGTGGAGCTCCCGAGGGCATCCATGAGAGAAAAGAGGAAGGAAGAAAGACAGGGAGGCTGAGGAAGGGCAGGCAGGCCCATCCTCCAGGGTTTAACACACTGACACGTCCTCCAAATCTTGAGTAAATTCTACTAACATCCACAGTGTGGTTGATTTCTTATGGAAACTTGTAAAGAAGCCAAACTTTGTAACTAGCAGATAAGAGGCAAAAGAGAGAGAGTGCCTACCACGGAATTGAGGCAACAGCTACATCCAGCAGCACTATTTATTTAAAAGGTAAAATGAACTATTAACAAAAGAGAGAGAGCTATAAGGAAGTAGGAGAACATATGCCAAAGGAGTCTGTAGAGTCAGGGAAGGCCTGTCCAAAGAAGTGGATATGAAGCTGAGGACTAAAGGGTAAGTAGGAATTACTCAAAGCAAAGGGTAGGGAAGAGTGTTCCAGAGAAGGGGATCAGCACATGAGAGGGCTCTGAGGCATGTGCTGGGGAAGGAGTCTCTAAAGGACTCAAATCCAAATGGGTGGCCAGAACTGCCTGTGTAAGCACCTACTACCCAGCAATACGGTATTTTTAGCAAAGATCACAATGATTTCAAAACAAAGCCAGGAATTACTCAGAGACAATAGGAAAAGGTATTTTTCTTTGAATTAAAGGAATATTATTTGAGGCTACGTAGAGGAAAATTAATAAAACTTACAGACTACACTGGAACAAGGACCCTTTTTATAGCTGTTTGCCTTCACACATGATTTCATCCCAGCAACTGATATTCCTCAGGTGAGTGCTAAATCTCAAGAACTTAAAAACACAGGCATGAAAGTCAAGAACTGAGAGGAATTGTCCTCTGGAGGAAATGGAGTCCCAGAGGAGAACTAACCTGCGCATGGTTACAGAGCTAACTAGTAGGAAGATTGGAATTGGAATAGGAACGCAAGTGTCTTGACCACCGGCCTAGTGTCATGCTCCAAGAGACCACCCTGCCTCCTTTGGGAGTTGAGAACTTGTGTTGCCTTGGATTTATTTCAGACACCAAAGCCTTGGCCAGTTTTCTTCATTCTCAATTCTAGAATATGAACTTTCTATATTCTGCCTATTCAATGCATGCAAGCTTCTCCGTACCAACGTATTCAAAAGGGAGTTACTGTTGTAAGTAATTTTTAGGAGAAGAATTAAAAGTCAGAAGAAGAAAAGGAGATAAAATAACTTTCAGTTCAATACGGCAGCTTGAACATCATCAATCTACATTCTCTTCTGAAACGCTATTAAAATGGAAGTAGGAATTTTGAACTCATGAGAAGACAAAGAGAATGAGAGAAGATGGCAACAGACTGGAGACACAACCAAACTTTGGAAGATAGAAAATGGATGAATGAATGGGAACTGACTTACCAGAGGGGTGAAACTGCAGCACAGGAGACAAGAAGCAAAGCAATCTGGGTCACAGAACCTCAAAAGGGCTCAGAAACGGGTGGCACCTGGTGAACTGAAGGTGGAGAATAAAGTTCGAGAATGTGTTGAAAATCTGTATTAGGAGGAGTGAGAGGCCTCCCCCAGCCTTTTCCCTAACCTGCAGATCTGTTTCTTCCCAACACTGGCAGGAAACAGGGGAACAGGGAGGTTGTGGGCTTGGAGATACCATGCATGACAGAGGGCAGCGGGGACCATGCTCTGTGAAAGTGCGGGATGAAGAGAAAGTCTACGGGCTGAGAGTGAGCCGCCCAGCTCACACACCCCACCAAAACACTCAGGCCAGGAGAAGTCGGCTTGCACCCTAGTCAGGAGCTCCTCCCTGGATAAATGGACTGGTCTGAAAGAAAAGACCTACCATCAGTTGCAGATGCCTCCTGCTCCCCCACCAGAAGAATTTCACCGTGAAACTCCCCAGTCACCAAACTGAGACGCCACACCAGAGCTGCCAGTGAGTTTTTCAGTGCCTCTCTCTAAAATAATAGTGGCCAGTTGAGGTCACTAAATATTTTATGAAAGTCTCTAGCATGAGGACAGAAACTAAAATAAACAGAAAAATTAAACACACACACACACACACACACACACACAAAACAGGGTCAGAAGGAGCAGAAAAAAACTTTACAAGTAAACTTTCTGAACAGCCTCATACTGGTGAGAAGACCCAAGAACGGGATGTGATTAGAAGGGCAGATTCGGAGAACAAGGGCTAGATCCTGGGGACTGAAAGTGCTAAAGAAAGTTAAAAATACAAAATCAAAAAGCCATTAAGGGATTGGAAGGTAAAGTGAAGAAAATTATCCGGGGCCAAAAGTTAAAGAATAAAAAACAGTAAAGGTAAGAAATTAGAAGGCAAATCTAGACAATGTTATGTCTAATTTACAGTAAGAGGTAACATAGAAAATTGAAGGAAATAAATAATTAAAGAAAGAATACAAGAATTTTCCCTAAAAGTAAAGTGAATTTCTAGAATGCAAGAGGCCTCGAAGGATGAAAAAGATCCACATTAAGACATGGAGCTATCAAATTTCACAATGGGCAGGATAAAAAGATGGTCCGAAAGCTTCCAGAGAAAGATTTTAAAAATTAACATAGAATGACTTAGGAAACAGAATTGCATCGAACCTCCCAAGAGTAACAATAGAAGCTAAAACACAATGGAGCAATGCCTTCAAAATTAAGTGCAGAATTTTTTTCCAACCTAAAATTCTAAAGCCAGCCTAACTTTCACTCGAGTGTGAGAATACAATAACGACCTCTTTGAAAATTTACCTCCCATCTACCCTTTCTCAAGAAGCTACTTCTTCACCAAAAAAGAGTCAGGGAGGGAAAGAATAAAATGAGAGAAAGAAAGGTACTCTTGTCTTAGTCATTCAGGCTGCTATGACAAAATAACCTACTGAGTGGCTTATAAACAACAGTAATGTATTTCCCACACTTCTGGGGACTGGAGGACCAAAATCAAGGTACTGGCAGATTCAGTGTCTGGTGAGAGCCCACTTCTTGGTTTCTAGACGTGCTTTCTCACATGCCAGAAAGAGTGAAGGAGCTCTTTGGGGTTCCTTTTAGAAGGGCACTAATCCCATTCATGAGGGCCCCACCTGCATGACCTCATCAACTCCCAGAGGCCTCAGCTCCTGATATTGTCACTATAAGGATATGTTTCAACATATTAATTTTGGGGAGACACAAACGTTCAGTCTATATAGTAAGTGTTCAGGATTAAGGGGCTGGAATCAGAATATGGGAAAGGTTATCCCTAGGATAATAGTGTAGCAGGTGTGGCAGGCGTGGGGAGCCAGTGGTGCGGTTCACAGCAAGAAGAGTAAGGAAATACAGAGGTAAACACCCAGCAAAAATGCCGAGAGTTGGAATGACACCCTCACAAGGGTAGGACTTAGGGAAGAGAAAAGGTGGAACATGGAATGGTTTTTTTATCGTAAGTCTTGTAACACTGTTTGACACTTTATGCATTACTTTGGTTAATTTTTTTAAGTGGGGCGAGAACAGAAGGGAAAAGAAAAGGCATAATGAGAGTGAATCTTCATATAGTGATACCCTGGGGATAAAGAAGTGAAGGGATGTTAGCTTGGAGCAGGAATGGAGCAGGGACAGGTGGGATAGTCAGGCAGGCAGGATGAGCTTTTGCACCAAGCACAGAGTGAGCAAAATGAAGGCTATAAAGCCCCAGTCTAAGAAATACCTGCCCGGAAATCATGTGCAGCTTAACGTGGACGACTGACTCATGCTTTTTCCACCCAAGTCTCTGCATCACTGGGATCTGGCAAGAGGAAGGCAGGCGAAGTGAAATCTGAAAGGCACAAGACATCAGAAAGGAGGAAGAAATGCAGCCAAGGCCTGTGGATGGTGCGTCACCTTCATACAAGCCTCATGACCTCACCACATCCCATCAGATCCACAACGAAGGTAGACCCTCAAGTCTGACAGCACGGTGACTGCTATTCAGAATAGCCCAAGTCATAGCAAATGTCATTGGCCTTTAGCAGACTGTGCTTATTTCAGTAATCTTTTATTTTTGAAACAGGGTCTCACTTTGTCGCCCAGGCTGTAGTGCAGTGGTGTGATCCTAGCTCACTGCAGCCTCAATCTCCTAGGCCCAAGCGATCTTCCCACCTCAACCTCCTGAGCAGCGGGGACCACAGGTGCTTGCCACCATGCCTGGCTACTTTTTAAAAACTTTTTGTAGAGATGGAGTCTTACTAGTTGCCCAGGCTGGTCCTGAACTTCTGGACTCAAGCACTCCTCCTGCCTCAGACCCCCAAAGTGCTGGGATTACCGGTGTGAGCCACCGTGCCCAGACTGAAATTTTGTACAAAGGGTTTTCATACGTTTACTGTGATCTAAGTCTCCAACCAAGTTTTGCCTTAAGATGTAACATTTTTCCACTGCAAATTTACTTACCAATGTTTTTGTTTTTGTTTTTCAAAACAGAGCCTTGAGTACTCCGTATTGCTTACACCTTCCTGCTTTGCTCTTTTTCCTACTGTCTCAAATGCCTTCTTCATGCCTACCTCCACTCTCATCTGACTAACCAGGACTCAGTATTAAGACTGCCCAAGCATCGCCTTCCTCCAGGAGGCCTTCCTGGACCTCTCACCCTTCTTCTACCCCCGGTCCAAGGTGGATAAGATGACTTGCCTCTGTGCTCCCATGCATTGCTCACAGTTCATGGTTATGCTTAACCCACGGAAACAGAGCTATCTGTGACCATCTGCCCCCCATACAGAACTATACGTTTCAAAGATTAGCAGCTATATTTGATTACCTCTGTATCCCTAGCAGCTCACGTCACACCAGCACCAAAAGGAATAGCCTGGAGAGCAGTAACAGCAGGTGGCGGAAAGTCAAGAGCTAAAGAATTCATGCTGCTCCGTGAAAACAGGACAATTTAGACAAGGGGCTTCTCTCCGAGGCATATGGCTTGGCCAGCAGAGGCCTGGCTGGAGTTAAGTCCTCAGGTCTCCGGCTGCTGGGTGCCCTTGGGCAGGGTGTGAGCGGTGCAACCTTATGCACTGTCTTTGCTTCCCAGTTTTGTGACCTTGGTCAGGTTAGTTACATACTCGCAATCTCAGCTTCCTCATCCGTAAAGTGCGGAGAACAATAAACTGTGCCTGGCAGGGATGTTGGAAAGATTATCAGAGGGAGTGCATGGCAAGTGCCTTTGCTGAGTGCCTGGCACAGAAGGAGGGCTCCAAAACTGGTAGCAGATATCGTGATTATTGTTTCTAACAAGATACCAGGAAGCCACTGGAGGCTTTTAAGCCATATAATGACCCTTTTGCCTTTGACAAAGGTGACTCTGGCAGCAGGGTGGAGTACGAATTGAATGGGAGCAAGAGTGGAGGCAGAGAAAGGGCTATTCCCACAGGCTAGATGAGAGATAAGAGGGCTCAAAGCAGAGCAGAAGCAGGGCCAGAAGCAAAACCTGTTTTCGGCACACCCCTTGGCCTTCTGTCTCCTGTTTGGCAAACCCACCTCCCCACAGAGTCTCTCTGCAGGAATCATTAGGAACCTGTGCTGAGAGCTGCTCTAAGGACCAGCGCCAAAGCAATTAAGCATGTAACAATGCATTAAAATGGAAGGCAGGCTGGAGGAGAGGATAAACACCATAGCCTTCCCCAGCAGACCCAGAAGGCTCTAACCTGCATCCATAATCTCCCAGAAATGGCTGCAACCCAAATGTCCAAAGGAGAAGGTTTCAGTGAACCCCCATACAATGCACATGTACTCACAGACACACACATACATGTTTCTGAGATGGTGCCAGACTGAGGGAGCCCAGGCCAGCTGTGGGATGTTTTCCAAACTCCCAGTACCAGAGTTCCCATACGCTTGAGTGCAGGTGGGTGTGGAATGCAGGGTAGGAGAGGAGGGTCCTTCACCCAATAAGCCTCTCTGTAGATACTGAGCTCACGTGTTCATTCCCAATTGGAAACACATGCGCTGTCAGGCCAGGCAGGAACCAGAAATCAACAACATATAAAAATATTGCCTTGCACAGACACTTTCACTCCGTGATCTCGCCCCTCCTCCCCAGTCTCCCTTCACTTCTTTATTGGCAATGGGGCTTGCTGGGGAGAGACAGGCTCCCATGCCCCATAAATAATAATATGAATGGAGACTGTACATATGGTTTGGGTCTCTATTTCTGAGTCATTCTGAATGCACCTGAAGTTGTAGCAGCCAAGGGAGAGATTTTCAGTGGCACACAAAGCCTACTTTGAGAAATGTGGAATGAAGGCTTCTCTTTCTTCTGGAAGGGAGATGACTCAGTGTTTTGTTTTTCTCATAGTGCCACAAGGTGATAGCACCATCTCAACACCTGTAGTCATAACTTGGAGGGAAATTCACCTCTAAAAGCAAGTAGCTGCATCTACAATCTCAGAGCAAAAGTGTCTTTCAAGCAAGGGCTTTCAATCTAGAACCCCAAGATGGTATCAAAAGGTTCATGAGCATCTTCAAACTTTTACATCGTAATAGGTTGCACCTGTGTGCACACATGTATTTTTGAGAAAGCCCACAGATTGTTGTCAAATTCCCAACAAAACCCATTATTAAAAATGTTTAGAGCTACTGACTTTGCTGTTAACTAGCCCTGTGACCTCCATCCTCATCTGAAGCTTGAATTCTCTCTGTATAGTTTCATTCATGCAATAATCCAATTTATGCTTGAACTCCTCCAGTGATGAAAACCTGACAGAATAGCTCAGTAATTGAGAACAGGGGTTTGGGAGGAGATGCTTCCATGCCCAGACCCTGGTGCCGACACTTTGTAACTTCATGACTTTGGGCCAATATTTCAGCCTCACTCATCCTTGGTTTCGTCGTCTATATAAATGGATTGTAATACCTCTTAGCTATTTTTGAGAAGATCAAATGAAATAATGCATGCAAACCTTTGAGCACACCCAGGGGAGGTAGTAAGTGTATAGTAAAATGGTCACTGCTATTGCAGCATCGTTATTATTATTAGAGAGACAGCTCACTACTATTCTCAAAAAAAAAAAAAAAACACAACTCCTTTCTGTTTTTCCTTCATTGCAAAATTCTTCACCTTAATGTTGAACCAAAAACCACTTCCCTGCAGCTGGCAGTCAGTCATTGGTCTTTACTGACACCTGGCATGCAGAACAAGAGATAGAGCTCAAAGCAGTCTGTCCTATCATTCATTAGCAGCAAGCCAGGAACACTTGCATCCACAAATAATGTGTTCAAAAGGAAAGGAAAAATTAAAGATGGAGAACTTTAGACTCAAGATAACAAAACGGGTTTTTTGTTTGTTTCATGAAGACATTTTGACAATAAAGATATACAGTTTGAAGTGGACTGTTTTTAAATTTAAACATCACTGAGTAAATCCAGCATCTGTTCACATTTACCATTTATCAAAAGATCTTTCCCTGTGGCTCCTATCGGCACCAGCACTGTCATTAACACAGTGTTTTCACTAATTCTTCTAGACCCTTCTCTTCCACTGTTATCATAAATGAAGCCACTCAGACAAAGTCAGTGTGTTACACACGACACTTTATGTCCTCCCAGAGCACAGCCAGTTTCTGTTCCTGATCCGCTGTAAGCTCTGTGAGAGTGGGGGTAATGGCTGTCTTGTTCCCCTTCGAGTCTGTAACACCTCCCACAGTATCTGGCTGCTGTTAGGAACTTACTAGAGAGTTGTTGAATGAATGAATGAACCAACTTACAAGCAACAGTAAAGGGGGCAAAGTAAATCATGTCCTTTATTAATCCGTATTGCTATATCCAATTTAGGTAAGAAAATGTGTATTATAATTAAAATGAATTTAAGGGCAGGTTTTGTATTTTCTCACTCCTGAAATCATTTGTTCTATCAGCTAAACGCCCACAGAACTTTAAGTCATTCATTTCATCATCTGCTTTTATATCCTTTCAGTCATTCTTATTTTCTTCTGGGCATTGAAGACTGATAATTCCTAGCCCCTAGAGATGTCAGGTCCACAGCTGAGAGCCATCAGCTATCTAATATATTCCCATTGTCCTTCTCTGGGAAGAGCCAAGGTGTCCTGAACTGCAGGGTTTGTTACCATCTTTAGGGAGCCAGAGGTTTAAAGGAGAAGACAATATTGAAGAGAGATTGTAGACCACTAAGTTCGGTTCTTTCTGATACTTAAAAGGTCTTTAAGATTAGGTACCTGGAGCTATATAGTGTTAGAAGCAAAAATAGTACATACGATTGAATCATGTGATCTGGAAAGAAAATATTAATTCTCTAATCTTGGCAATTGTCTAGGATAACAAGACTGAAGCGATCCTGATTCTGCACACTCATTCTGGTCAGGGAACTGGTGGTGCTCGAGAAACCAAACCACCTTCAAAAATACCCTTATTAGTACTTATTAGGCTTAAAGTAATACACTGGGCAAAAAAAAAGAGCCTCTGCCCTCAGTGATCTATTAAGAAACAAACACTTGGGCAATTTTAAAATGATGATCTGAAATGACAATTTGAAAATAACACGGTGATAAAATAGGCAGCTAGCAAAAGAAATTTGCACTGCCAAAAATGTATTTAAAAGTTCAGCCTCGATGGGAAGCAAAGACATGAAAACTAAAACTTCAGTAAGACACAACTTTGGGGGTAATTAAGATCTGTAAAGATTCCAAAGGAAGCAAGGATGCAGTGCCGGTGACCACCGCGAGAAGCAGGCTTTCCCGGCTGTGGCTGATGGAAGGAAAAGCAGACCAGTGGAGCCTTTCCAGAGAGCAATTTGGCAGCCTATTGCAAAATCCTTAATATGCACACCCTTTGACATAGCACTCCCACTTGTAGAAATATATCCTTAGGAAATTATTGGAGACATACATAAAGACATACATATGTGCAAAAATATTCATTGCAGCATAATTCATAATAAAAAGTAGGAAACTTTTAAATATCTGATGTTAGGGGATTTATTAAACTTCAATATATCCATATGATTGAATATTATACCTAAAATACTTGTGTGTCACAAAAGAATTTTTACCAGGAAAATGTTTGCAATTTATTGCTAAGTGCAAATCTTAAAGGAAGAAAAGAAGCTTTCAGTGCAGAAATTCAACAATACACCACCCTCCTGAGTTAGTTAACTCCTAGTTTCTTTTAAATCTTAATTTGTTCATCCTCATCTCCTACAAGGTCAGTTCTCTTTAAGTTATGTCCTCAGAGCTCCATGGCCTCACCTTCTTAGCATTTCTCAACTATGTAAATAAAGTTGTAACTTGCATTTATTTGTGTGACTCTTTGATTAATGTCTGACTCTCCAACTAGACTATAGTTGAATGAGGGTAGGGCCTGTTCCTGGCACATGATAAATGCTCAATATATTTTGAATGACACCACATTACTTAAAAATCTATATGTATGTGTACACACACAAAAGTGATGGAAATAATATTTCCACTGTTGATATTTTAATAATGAAGTTCCTAGGACTAGTAGGATGGTGAGTGATGTTTTTTCTTCCAGGTCTTCTGAACTGAGTATGCTATAGCACTTCAATCACTTTAAAAATAATACATGTTATAGGAAAAATAAGTTTGCTAAATCAGTATAATGAGTGGTGTATGTCTTCAGAGGATCTTCCTTGAGCATTTAGGAATACCTGGTCCCCTGAACACATGCAAGCAGGGCTGGGCAGAGGGTGGGAATTCTATCTGGTAGGATCTAGTATGTATGGAATCCTGAAGGAGGAACGTGGAAGCTTTTGTCAGAGTTGGGAGAGACAGAGAAGACAGGGGCTGGGGCTCCAGCGTGCGGGGCAGAATGAGTAGGGGAACATCTGTACTGCCATTGCTCATTGCTGGAGTGAAAGGGGTCTGCCTAGAAGTGATGGGAGGTGACACTGGGGAGGAAGGTGATGGAGAGACATGTGGGCCAGTATGGAGCCTGTAGTCAAAGGAGAAATCACTGGGGGTGGTGACATCCTTTGTTTAAGTTTAAAGAGGTCACTCTTACTGCCCTGCAGAAAGTGAACTGCAGGGGAATGGATCTGG
The DNA here is from genome assembly GCF_047675955.1 of Chlorocebus sabaeus. Taxonomy (NCBI): domain Eukaryota; kingdom Metazoa; phylum Chordata; class Mammalia; order Primates; family Cercopithecidae; genus Chlorocebus; species Chlorocebus sabaeus. The sequence goes on along the minus strand of NC_132904.1, from coordinate 126,364,818 downwards.
ACACAGCAGGGCCGTTTTGAGGCTGTTTCTATTATCTCGGTAGAAAAAATATGAGGATCTGATATAAAACTTTGGCTGTAGGGATAGACAAGAAAAGACTGTTCAAGAGCTTCTGAGAAAAGAGAAACAGTAGAAAGAGTCAACAACTACGTACGATTTCTATCTTGGGTGACTATATGGACGGTTGTGCCATCAAATGAGATAGAGAATTTCAGGTGTATTTTAGAGGATGAGGAGATCCACTTCAGGCAGGTTGAATTTGAATCTCAGAAGAAACATGTGGGCTAGAAATTTAGACTTGAACATCATCCACATATAAGTGATGGTTAAAACCTTGCAGGTGGATTAAATCACCCCAGAGGGGATAAGGATAAGAAAAGAAGTTGGTCATGGATGAGAACGTATGACATATCAACATTCAAGGGGCAGGCAAAGGCAAGGAACTGTATGAGGGAAAGAGAAGACATGTCAGAGGTATGGAACAAAAGACAAGGGAATAGAAATTTTGCAAAGGAAGAGTGATGAGGATAAGCAAATGCAGCAGGATTTCAGTAAAAAATAGCACTGAAAAGAGTCCTGGAAAGAGTTGGAAGTTAGAAGGTGAGCATTGACAGAAATTTCCATAGATGTACCTAGAAGCCAAGCTGCAGTGGTTTGAAGAATGAATGTGTTATGCAGAGTGAGATCTGTGGCTTTTCTTCATTAGTAAAAGGAAAAGAGATTCGCAGATATCTGGGATTGGGGGAGGACAGGGTGAAGGCAAGAGTCTCAAGCCAACGCGAGAGATGTATGGGTTGAAAACAAAGGGAGAGAAAAGCAATATAAAATGAAGTCCCAAAGAAATCAGGAGGGAACTGGGCAAGGACACAACCTATGGGTTAGCCTGCACTGAAGGAGGGAGGCTTCGTCTCTGCCTTGCAGACCAGTGTGCCACCAGACTGTGGTCAGTGTATGAGATACAATTATGCATATTACAGTTGCCAACATCTGCTTAGCACAATGCTGAATGAAAAGGTTTGGAAGGCTGCGGTTTATACATCAGCAACTCTGTACAATGTCCTGTAAATAAGAAGTGATAGACCAAGCATAGTGTCAATCTAGCACAAAAGAAGAATCATGTATTTCCTTAAACATGCTAGAGCTTTGCAAGAGTATGTCAAAGAATGGAGTTAGGGCAGTGAATACTCAAACAGTAACACCATGCTAATGGAAGACAGTGGATAGGTGATCATTAGAGATTTCTTTTTATACACACTGAGGCATTGCTTTTCTAATAAAGTCATTCCCCTATACTTATTTGCTGGTGTTATAGACACGTTCGAGTCTTTTAACTTAATGGTGTGTGGAGAGCACAAAAACGTTGAGAAAGCACTCCTTGCTCTCTAAGGCTGGGAGAAAGTTAATGAAGACAGGAATGGATACAGATGAGTTTATAGGTAATGGAGGACCATGTCTAATCTCTAATGGTGAGGGCTAATTCAACCTCTTGACTAATCTAATTTTTCCATGTAAATCCCACAAAAATAAAGGTGAGTTTGGTGATGATAAAGGACATGGACTGCTTAACAGTTAATTCAGGAACGTTCACCATAATGCCTTACCCAAGTGCAGTGAGACTCCCCCAACTGCAGCACAGTTCCTTGCGTTCTTTTAATTTCCAGTGTGCATATCTTCTACACAAAATAGTTCAGCTCTACAGACATTCATGGCAGCGCTATTCACAATAGCAAAGACATGGAATCAACCTAGGTGCCCATTAACAGCAGATTGGAAAAAGAAAATGTGGTACATATACACCATAGTGTACTACACAGCCATTAAAAAGAATGAAATTATGTACTGTGCAGCAGAATGGATGCAACTGGAGGCCATTATTCCAAGCAATTAACGCAGGAACAGAAAACCAAATACCGCATCTTCTCACTTATAAGCGAGAGCTAAATATTGGATACACGTGGACATAAAGATGGAAACAATAGACACTGGGGACTACTAGAGGTGGAGAGAGAGAGCACAAGGGCTAAGAAACTGACTTTTGGGTCCTGTGCTCACTACCTGGGTGATGGGATCATTCGTACCCCAGACCTCAGTGCCACACAATATCCCCTTGCAATAAACCTGCACAGGTACCCTCTGAATCTAAAACAAAAGTTGAAATTATTTTAAATAGTTCTGTTCTTACATATATTCTGTCTGCAATAGACATTTATCAGGTACTTCCTGTTTTCCAGCGTTTGACTTTAACTGGGGGGTCCACATAAAAAATTTCTGATCTTTGGAACAAATGTATTGATTCTAGAAAATCTTGTCCCTTATTCATCAATTTATCAACTCTTTATTTAAAATGCTAAGATGTGAGCTCAGTTGCATCACTTCACTTTGGTCTAGTGTTCCTCAGTTCCAAGACCATTCTCTTTGTCCACTGCACATTACCTACCACCTTTATTATTTAGGAATAATATTTAAACCAATGCATTTTTATTTTCCTTAAATGATTGTGCTCTTAAGCTTCCCACCTATAGAATCAACTGCTTTTGAAGACAGGCAAGTGTCTATCTACTAGAGCAAAGATGCAATGAGTATCAAAGATGACTTTCTTGGGTTCTCAGCTGGACAATAGACTTTGTTGAAAGAAGAAAGATTCTCTCTAAATTCTGAACACTCCCTGTAAGTATCAGAAACCAAATGTGGTCAGCTCGGATCATAGAGGATTACAAAACACCTTAATGTGCAGACCACACAGGCATCTGGACAGTTTGCTCCATGGGTTTCTTCCATCAGGAGACCATGCCTATCCAAGTCTTGGCCTCAGGGTGGGGCAGGCACATGGCAAAAGAATACAGGCCCTGGATGGACAGAGTGGGAAGCTGAAAGCAAAAAGGACACTGAGCCCCATTTCCAACTGGGACTCTAGGATGTGAAGGCCTCGCTACCCCAAGACATACATAGTTAAACGGCAGCATGATGTGTGGGTTTAGAAAGGAGCAGATGGACTGAGATAGCCCCCTTTCCTTTTCCTCTACTGTTTCCTTTCTCTTTTCCTCATGATTCTCCACACCTATGCCTGCTGGCTAGGGAGATATTCAGAATTTCTGGTGAGCTCCAGGAGAAAATATGTAATTTATCTATCCTCAAGGCTTCTCTTATTCAGGCCCTGCTATAACTACTTCAGGTTTCCCGAATTATTCCTTATTTGACATGATTTTCTCAACAGTCACCATCCCTCTCCCTTTGACCAGAATCCGGTTGTCAATGCCTCCTTTATATAGACTCAAATATGATCTTTAGATGGGGTACTAGCACCATGTACAATGGGTCTGCCATTTTGCCTGCTCTGGTCACTACTGCTTGCAATGCAACCTAAGAATTCAAGCTCTATTTTATTCATTGTTTCACAATGTGGGCTTATCTTAAGTGTGCAGTCAACCAAATTTCAAACCAGGTCTTTACCACCTGATACTTATGTAAACTGATTTTTTCTTTACACCAAGTCAGGACTTGACATTTTACCAGTTGAATTTCATCTTATTGGTTTTGGCCCTTAATTCCAGTCTTTTGAGGTTATATTGAAATACCACTCAGTTCTAGCCATCCCTTATTAAACGTTTTTATCAGTTAATTATATGAAGACATAAAAGATATACATAGGAAGACATAAAAGATAAACATATCAAGCTTGTGGGTAACACAGGAAGTCCTATATCCCTGGAGGCCTCCCTTTGGAATGACTCTAAAGCATTAATCAGCACATAAAAAAACAAGAGAATACCTCCCTTATTAAAGCACAACACAAAACTTGCCAAGCTTTTTGGAGAAAAGCTCCAGAAATATGTCTGGCTAAGGACTCAGACTGCTTTAACTCTTCAGTTCAGTGCACTGGGGTCAAGTCAGACAGACCTGTACTGGGGTGGCAGTTGTGAGAGAGTTACTTCATTTTTCTAAGGCTCAATTTTCTTATTTGAAAGTGAAAATCATGAAAGTAAGCACTAATAATTCACCTATGACTATATAATAACTCCTGCATATCCAAGATGTTCTCATATCCCCACACCCAAAACACACTGAGATTCATTCCATCTGGGGAGATCCCCCCACACACACACACACAGGGAGGCACCTTCACCTACTACTGGCCTGAAGTCCAAGAGTGCTTCCACTGTTCAGTGATCAAAATATACCCATAAGAATTAGCCTACTCACAGTAATAGGATTTTTTTCTTCTTGTCTGTGGTGTTTGACCGTTATAAATTCATTACACTCTAAACTTTTTATCTTATTGCCAAAGATACAATAAGGCATACTCAGACTAACTCCTTGCTAAATTCTACGTGTAATACCTCTAACATATTTCCAGATTGACACTGACTTCCTATATTAGTGTTCACTTGTCTCAAGATCCCCAAGCAGCAGTCCCTTTGAAGCCAACGTGCTGGACTTGGTCAATGAATAGTCAGTGTCTTGTACATAATTTCAATGATCATTTGCTGGTAGTTTTAAGCATCCAGTAACTACATATTTCCTTTCTTTTTCTTTTTCCATTTTTATTTTAATGACTCCTACCAAAAGCAGGTAGAGCTAGTAGTAGCCAGAGGGTGAACTCTAGACAGACTACCTGGGTTCAAATCACAGCTCTGCCACTTACCAGCTGTGAAACCTTGTAGGGATTATTCATTCTGTGTCTGAATTTCTTCATCTGTAAAGTGGGGTTAATAATAATATCCACCTTATACTCTTGTTAGGAGGGTTATGGATAAGCATCTATAAAGATCTTAATGCTGATTGACATTATTTCCTGACACACGTATAGAAATACTCTCTACTTAATCTACTCTCTTTATTTAAAAGGTAAACACTCCTTTCTTCTAATTTGTGCCACTTTCTAGGCAGCCCCAGAAGTTAGCACCAAGAAGTCTTCCTTTCTGTTAGTCCTTTATGACCTTCCCATATCATTCATATTTTGGGGTCACAACTATATCTTTTTAATTTACATATATCACTAATTATAAGATGAATCTTCAATTTAACTAGTTTTTCAGAGGGAATAATTTTAAAAATTGATGCTGCATTATATATATGTACTGTTTGTCCACATCCCAATTTGCAAAACCTAAATATATATATGTATGTTTTAAAGCAAATATCAGTATGTTAGACTCGTATATATGACAGGTGGGGAGTTGAAGGAATGACAGAACTGCCCCACATATGGGACCGACTATCCCACAACGCTCAGCTGGCCATCTTGCAAAGGCCGCGGATGCTACTGATCATAAGGAGAACAGGTGAAAGAATCTGGATGATTTAGTATGATCCATCGTTCTTCAGAAAATACAAATTAAAATATTACTCGTAACATTATAGCTGTCTTTTAAGTGATAATTAATCTTTCTGAGATTTTTAACTACAATAAAATAAACATAACATTTACCATTTTAACTACCTTTAAGTGTACAATTTTACAATTTAATGGCATTAAGCACATCCCAAAATGATGTGAAATCATCACCACTATCCATTTCCAGAAATTTTTTATCATTTCAAACGGAAACTCTATATTCATTAAACAACAACTCCCAAGATTTTTTTTAACCCTTACCCCCAGCCCCTAGTAACCTCAATTCTACTTTGTCTCTATGAATTTGCCTTTTCTAGATACTCATATAAGTGGAATCATACAGTATTTGTCCTTTCTAAGGTTTATGCATATGAATCCACATGTGATTTCACATATGGACCACAAAGCTCAGCTGGCCATCTTGCCAAGACTCTGGATGCTATTGACCACAGAGGAGAATGAGAAAAAAGACTTTGGATGAGGCTGGGAGTGGTGGCTCATGCCCGTAATCCCAATACTTTGGGAAGCTAAGACAGGCAGATCACTTGAGGTCAGGAGTTTGAGACCAGCCTGGGCAACACGCCAAAACCCAGTCTCTAAAAAAAATAATAATAACAATTAGCCAGGAGTGGTAGCACATGCCTGTAATCCCAGCTACTCAGGAGGCTGAGGCACAAGAATCGCTTAAACCTGGGAGGCAGAGTTTGCAGTGAGCCAAGATCATGCCACTACACTCCAGCCTGGGTGACAGAGTAAGACTCTGTCTCAAAAAGAAAGAAAGAAAGAAAGAAAGAAAGAAAGAGAGAGAGAGAGAGAGAGAGAGAGAGAGAGAGAGAGAGAAAGAAAGAAAGAAAGAAAGAAAGAAAGAAAGAAAGAAAGAAAGAAAGAAAGAAAGAAAGAAAGAAAAGAAAAGAAAAGAAAAAAAGAATTTGGATGAGTTAGTATGACCCGTTTCTTCTTGGCTGAATTTCATTTTTTATTAAGGCTGAATAATATTCAGAGTCTCTTGAGATTGCATATGAATTTTAGGATGGGGTTTTCTATTTTTTTAGAAACCTGCCATTGGTATTTTATAAGAATTATATTATGTCTGCAGATTTCTTTGGGTAGTATTGTCATCTTAACAATAGTAAGTCTTCCAATTCATGGATATGAAATGTCTTTCCACTTGTTTACGTCTTCTTTAATTTCTTTCAGCAATGTTTTCTAGTTTTCATCATACAAGTCTTTTGCCTCCTTGTTTAAATGTATCCCTAAATATTTCACTCTTTTTGATACTATTAGAAATGAAATTGTTTTCTTAGTTTTGTTTTGGATTATTCATTGCCAGTAAATAAAAATGCAATTGATTTTTATGCATTGGTTTTGTATCATGCACATTTAATGAATTCATTTATTAGCTCTGTTTTGTGTTTGGAATTTTTAGGGTTTTCTACATATAAGATTATATCAGCTGCAAACAGAGAGAATATTACTTCTTTATTTCCAATTCGAATGCATTTTATTTCTTCTTGCCTAATTGCTTATCTAGAACTTCTGATACTAAGTTCAATAGAAATAACAAAAGCAGGCATCCATATCTTCTTCCTACAACCTTAAAGTAAAAGCTTACAGTCTTTCACAATTGAGTATGACATTACTTATGGGTTTTTCATATATGGCCTTTACTAATAGTTTCCTTCTATTCCTAGTCTTTGAGTCTTTTCTTATCATGAGAGGGTGCTGAATTTTGTCAAATTATTCTTCTACAATAAGATGATTATGTGTATTTTTTTCATTCTATTATGTGGTATATTACATTTATTGATGTTCAGATGTTGAAACATCCTTCCATTGTAGGAATAAAACCCACTTGATCAAGGAGTATAATCCTTTTACTATGCTCTTGAGATGCAATAAACCATACAAAAGATCAACAAATTCAGGGGTTTGTCCTTTGAAAGAATAATTAAGATTGATGGACCACTAGCTAGACTAATAAAGAGAAAAAGAGAAAATCCAAATAAGTGCAATCAGAAATGACAAAGGAGCATTACCACTGAACCTACAGAAACACACAAAATCCCTCAGAGACTATTATGAACACCTCTATGCACGCAAACCAGAAAATCTACAAGCAATGGATAAATTCCTGGAAACATACAACCTCCCAAGATTAATCCAGGAAGAAATTGAAACCCTGAACAGACCAATCATGAGTTCCAAAATTGAATAGTAATAAAATGCTTATCAACCACAAAAAGCCCTGGGCCAGATAGATTCACAACTTAATTATACCAGATATACAAAGAATAGCTGATACCATTCCTGCTGAAACTATTTCCAAAAAATTGAGGATGAAGGGCTCCTCCCTAACTCATTCTAAGAGGCTAGCATCATTTTGATACCAAAACTAGGCAGAGACAAAACAAAAAAGGAAAAATTCAGGCCAACATCCTTAATGAACATAGATGCAAAAATCCTGAGCAAATTACCAGCAAACTGAATCCAGCAACACATCAAAAAGCTAATCCACTATGATCAAGTAGGCTTTATCCCTGGAATGCAAGGTTGATTTAACATATGCAAATCAATAAATGTGATTTATCACACAAACAGAACTAAAAACAAAAAACCACATGATCATTTCAATAGATGCAGATAAAATGCAACATCCCTTCATGTTAAAACCCTCAAAAAACTAAGCACTGAAGGAACGTATCTCAAAATAATAAGAGCCATCTATGACAAAACCATAGTCAACATTATACTGAATGGGCAAAAGCTGAAAGCATTAGCCTTGAGAATTGGAACAAGATAAGGATGCCCACTCTCATCACTATCACTCCTAATCAACATAGTACTGGAAATTGTAACCAGAGCAATCAGGCAAGAGAATGAATTAAAAGGCATCCAAATAGGAAGACAGGAAGTCAAACTACCTCTGTTTGCGGATATGATTCTGTAACTAAAAAACCCAGTGGTCTCTGTCCATACCTCCTAGATCTTATAAACAACTCCAGCAATTTCAGGATACAAAATCAATGTATAAAAAGCAGCAACATTTCCATGCACAAACAATATCCAAGCTGAGAGCCAAAATCAAGAACACAATCCCATTCATAGTAGCCATAAAAGATTAAAATATCTAGGAATATGGCTAACGAGGAAGGTAAAAAAAAAAAAAAATCTGTGTAATGAGAATTACAAACCATTGCTCAAAGAAATCAGAGATGACACAAACAAATGGAAAAACATTCTATGCTCATAGATTGTAAGAATCAATATTGTTATAATTGCCATGCTGCCCAAAGCAATTTACAGATTCAATGCTATTCCTATCAAACTACCAATGACATTCTTCACAGAATTATTTTAAAAACTATTATTTTAAAATTCATACGGAACCAAAAAAGAGCCTGAATAGCAATTCTAAACAAAAAGAACAAACTGAAGGCATCATATTACCTGGCTTCAAACTATATTACAAGGCCATAGTAACCAAAGCATCACAGTATTGATACCAAAATAGACACATAGACCAATGGAACACAATAGAGAACCAGAAATAAAGCCACACGTCTACAACCATCTGATCTTCAACAAAGTTGACAAAAACAAGCAATGGAGAAAGAACTCCCTATTCAATAAATGGTGCTGGGATAACTGGCTAAGATTGAAACTGGACACCTTCCTTACATCATATACAAAATCAACTCAAGATGGATTAAAGACTTACACATAAAACCTAAAACTATAAAAATCCTAGAAGAAAACCTACGAAGTAACACTCTGGGCAAAGGCCCTGGCAAAGATTTTATGATGAAGATGACAAAAGCAATTGCAACAAAAACAAAAATTGACAAATGGGACTTAAACTAAAGAGCATCTGCACAGCAAAAGTAACTATCAACAGAAGAAACAGACAACCTACAGAATGAGAGAAAACATTTACAAATTATATATCCATCAGAGGTCTAATATCCAGAATCTATAAGGAACTTAAACAAAATTTATAACACAAGCAAAAGACAAACAACCTCATTAAAAAGTAGACAAAAGACATGAACAGACACTTTGCAAAAAAAGACATACATGCAACCAACCAGCATGTGAAAAAACACTCATCACTGATCATTAGGGAAATGCAAATCAAAACCACAATGAGATACCATCTCACACCAGTCAGAATGGTTATTAATAAAAAGCCAAAAAATAACAGATGCTGGCGAGGTTGTGAAGAAAAGGGAAGGCTTATACACTACTGGTGAGAGTGTAAATTACTCCAGCCACTGTGGAAAGCAATTTGGCAATTTCTCAAAGAACTTAGAACTATCATTCAATCCAGCAATCCCATTATTGGATATATGTCCAAAGAAATATAAATCACTCTACCATAAAAACACGTGCATGTGTATGTTTATTGTAGCACTATTGACAATAGCAAAGACATGGAATCGACCTAAGTGCTCAGTAGTAGACTGGATAAAGAAAATGTGGTACGTATATATCACAGAATACTATGTAGCCATAAAAAAGAACAAGATTATGCCCTTTGCAGCAGCATGGATGAAGCTGGAGGCCATGATGCTAAGTGAACTAACATAGAAACAGAAAACCAAATACTGCACGTTCTCACATGTAAGTAGAAACTAAACATTGAGTACACATGGGCACAAAGAAGGAAACAACAGATACCAGGTCCTACTTTAGAGTAGAGGGTGGTAGAAGGGTGAGGATTGAAAAACTTCTATTGGGTACTACATTTATTACCTGGATGACAAAACAATCTGTACACCAAACCCCTGTGACACGCAATTTACCTATATAGTGAACCTGCATGGTACAGTGGTACATGTGCAAGTTTGTTATACACATAAATTGCATGTCACTGGGGGGTTTGGTGTACATGTTTAAAATAAAAGTTTAAAAAATGCTCCTGAACTTAGTTTACTAGTATTTGGTATTTGCTTGTATTTAGTGTTTGCCAGTATTGATGAATAGTCATTAATGGCTATTTAATGATTTGCATTCAGTAACATCCTTCAATCATAATTGTACCTCTCATGGACATCTAACAAGTGTGTCCATCATTGACCTGGGAGGATCCTTCATGCTCCATCTCATTTATATCCACCTTCACTGCCACTGGCACCCACTGTTCTGGTTTTTCTCCACCATAGATTAGTTTGACCTGTCCTTGAGCATTGTGTAAGTAGATTTACCCAGGAGGTAGCCTTGTGTGTCCGGCTTTTTTCACTCAGCATGCCATTTTCTTCATATTCATCAACGTTGTTTTCTGTCTGTATTTGTTCCTTTTTATTGTCCAAACAAGTCCATCGTATGGATGGACTGCAATTCACCTGTTGATGAAAATTTATTTGGATTTTTACCTGTTTTTGGCTACTGTGAATAAAGCTGTGATGAACTCTTGGGTTAGAAAAAAAAAGGTGTGTTGTTTAATTTCCACATCTATTTCCTTCTGTTTTCCAGTTTTCCTTCTCTTTCTAGTTTCCATTGTGATCAGAAAAGATGCTTTGTATGATTTGAATCTTTCTCAATATATTAAGACTTATTTTGGGGCCTAACATATGATCTATCCTGGAGAACGTTCCAGGTATACTTGAGAAAAATGTGTATTTTGCTGTTGTTGGGTGGTATTGTTTGTATGTAAGTCTGTTAAATCTACCTGGTTTACAGTGTTGTTCAAGTCTTTTATGTCCTTACTGATTATCTGATTGTTCTACCCATTATTAAAAGTAGAATATTGAACTCTCCCTTCAATTTTGCCAGTGTTTGCTTCATGTACTTTGGAACACTGATGCTTGATGTGTGTATATTTACAATTGTTACGTTTTTCTGACAATTGACTCTTTTCTCAATATACAACATACTTCTTTGTCTCTTGGAACAATTTTTGATTTAATGTCTGTTTTGCCTGGAATTAATACAACCACCCAGCTCTCTTTTGGTGACTATTGGTATAGAATATCTTTTTCCATTCTTTCACTTCCAATCTATTTGTCGCCTCAGATCTAAAGTGAATCTCTTGCACATAGCATATAGTTGAATCTTTTTTTGTAGTCCATTCTGCCAATCTATGCCTTTTTATTGGAAAATTTAATCTATTTACATTTAAAGTAATTACTGATAAGAAAGAACTTACTCTTGCCATTTTGCATTTGTTTTCTGTCTTTTATTTTTTCCATTACTGCCTTGTATGGGTTTAGTCGATATTTTGTAGTGACACATTTTGACTCCTTTCTGATTTCCTTCTTTGTATAGTCTACAGATACTTTTTTTGTGGTTACCATGGGGGTCATATATAATATCCTAAATTTGCAGCTATTTATTTTGAATTAATACCAGCGTAACCTTAATCACATACCATAACTAATCTTATGTAGCTCTGCCCTCTTCTTTTATGTTACTGATGTCACATATTACATCTTATGCATTGTCTAATTAAGAAATTTGAAATTATTTTATTCCTTTGTCTTTTAAATTCTATAGAAAATAAAAAGTAAACATATCAGTCAAAATGATAATAATATCAGCTTTTATATTTGCCCATATTTTCAACTTTACTGGACTTTATTTCTTCATACAGCTTTGAGTTACTATTTAGCATTCCTTCATTTCATTCTGAAGAACTCCTATTAGCATTTCTTGTTGAGCAGTGCTAGTTTAAATGAGCTCCTTCATCTTTTGTTTACTAGAATGCTTAATTTCCCTTTTATTTTTAAAGGACAGTTTTGCCAGTACACGATTTTTGGTTTTCAGGATTTTTCCTTCAGCATTTTAAGGTCACTGCCATCTGGCCTCCAAATTATCTAATAAAAAATTAGCTAATAATTCTATTGAGGACTCGATGTGCATAACTGATAAGGTTTGGTTCTGTATACCCACCCAAATCTCATCTTGTAGCTACAATAATTTCCATGTGTTGTGGGAGGGACCCAGTGGGAGATGATTGAATCTTGGGGGGCGGGTCTTTCCTGTGCTGTTTTCGTGACAGTGAATGGGTCTTATGAGATCTGATGGTTTCAAAACAGGAGCTTCTCTACACAAGCTCTCTTTTTGCCTGTGGCCATCCATGTAAGATGTGACTTGCTCCTCCTTGCCTTCTGCCATGATTGTGAGGCCTCCCCAGCCATGTGGACATGTAAGTCCAATAAACCTTTCTTTTGTAAATTACCCAGTCTCAGCTATGTCTTTATCAGCAGCAATGAAATGGACTAATACAATGATGAATCACAATCTCTTGCTTATTTCAAGAATCTAGAGCTTGATGATAACATGCCAGTGTGATTTTCTTTGAGTTTATTGTACTTGAAGTTGTTGAGATTCTTGGATTTGTAGACTCATATCTTTCATCAAAGTGGGGAAATTTTCAGCCATTGTGCCATCAAATAACCTTTCTATTAATTTCTCTCTTTTCTCCTTCTGGGACTCATGCAGTGCATATGTTGCTCCACCTGATGGTGTGCACAGGACCCTTAGGCTCTTTTTACTTTTTAAAATTCTTTTTCTTTCTGTTCCTTAGATTTGATCATTCCAATTGTCCTATCTTCACATCCACTTATTCTTCCTTCTGCCTGCTCAAATCTGCTGTTAAATCCCTCTATTAAAATTTTTACTTCAGTTACAATATTTTTACCTCCAGAGTTTCTGTTTTGTTCCTTTATATAATTTCCCTCTTCTCACTTCAGTTTTGCATTGTTTTCCAGATTTTCTTTAGTTTTCTGTTTATGCTTTCCTTTAGCTCTTTGAGCATATTTGGTTGTTAATTTCTTATCATGGGTGTATTTTTATCCTTTCAGTTCAAGTGTTAAGTTTCCTAAAAATAGTGACTATGTCCACACTTAATGCAATTCTGTGTCCATAACATCATATAGTGGAAAGATGATATACCCTGCTATGAATAAACATGAGTTCAAATCTCATCTCTTGCTATATGATTCTATACAAGTCACTTAACCTCAATCTCTGTTTCTCAGCTTCCTCAAAATGTTGGTCATGATAATAACTGAGGTGGTGAATGTGAAAATGTCTGCTACAAATAGAAACCCAGGAACATGGTATTTATTTTATATAAATTGTGGCAGTGAACACATTCTTTTAAATGACACATACCTATTTATCTTTCTAATTAATGATTTCCTGTGTGCCAAGGTATGGGGTGACCAAATCTAGGCTAACCAAAGCTCGTATTTGTTTTTGACCCAAGCCCAGCATTGTTTTGGCACTACCACTGCTCTTTTCCTATTTCTGCAATCTATTCTGCCTACTTGAAAAGACAGCTTTAAAAGACAACTTAGACCCACAGACAATAGATAATTTACTTTGGAACACTCAGTCTTCTCAGATTTTAGCTTGCAAACACAGTAGACTCAACTGTTAGAAGTAATGAAACCACCACATACAACCTTCCTTGAAATGCTTGCGATTATTGGTTTTTAGCTCTCTACATATATTTGTGCAAATGTACCTATGTATTTTTGAACTATATCTCATGACCAATTCAGCCAACTCCAGTGATAGGAAAGGAAATGGTTAGGAATGAGGGGTGAACAATAATTATCTGCTCTTTTCTTTGTCTGTATTTAGAACCAACTGAGGCTGGAAGATCCAAGTATCAACTTAATTACAGTACAACCTAAATTTGGAAAATACAACCTAAATTTGCAGCAATAACAGGCTTCCTAACACTGAACTCTGAAATCCAACGTACTTAACCTCTCAGCCATAGCAGTTCTATCCCATCAGCAAAAGCAGAACCTACGCTCTAAAATCTCTGCTGCAGAAGCAGAGGAGACCGTTAGTGCCTTGGGTAGATACAAGGAGCATAAGGAGAGGGGAGGGTCTGAGCTGCACTTGCCCAGTTTCGAATCCCCGATTTACCAATCAGAATTATCACTTCCCCTTCAAGCACACCTCAATTTACAAATCTTCTGGGAACCAAGTTCTTTTGAAAAGAGACAATCTGAGCAAAGAGAGGGCCTCCCCACTCTGTCCTCCTCAGTGCTGCCACTGAGGAGAGACAGCAGGCTGCAGCCTAACTTTCCAAGTGAAGAGAGAAAGGAGGTGCCCTGATGCAACAGGGAAAGAAACCACAGCCTGGCACATACCATCATGCCTCACATTCCATTGCTGCCCCTGGTAACGGTTTCTGACAACAAAACGTGGCTGGAATGCACACTCGTATTAAATTACTGCTTTTGCCTGAGATAAGATAAAAGACATTTCTCTTGTGTGGGCTACTGAACAGAAAGTGGATCATAGGTGGTATTGCATGATGGCTCAGGAGCCAGGTTGCCAGCATTGTTATCCTTGCTCTGTGTCCTAGGACCAATTACTTAAACTCTTGGTGCTTTGGTTTCTTCATCCGAAATAAAGTGAATTTTGATAGTGCCTACCTCACAAGGTTGTTTTGAGGCTTACATAGATTAATATATGTAAACTACTTAGAACAGGATCTCTGAGTGCTTCATAATTGTTGGCCATCATTACCTGAGTCTCAGTTATCTTTACTAAAGAGAAAGCGAGGAGGGATGAACTATTCAGAAATTGGCTTCTTGTCTAGAAACATACTCCCTTAAATATGTATTGCTCATTTTCCAGTCCCAATATCTTCTGCTTTGGAGAGCCTGGGGATTGAATGGGGATTGGAGACTCCAATATATTAGGAAAAATTCATAAGAACACTGTTGAGATTTGGCAGTGAGAGGAAAGGCATGTGATTGCAGCACTCCGCTATGTGTACATGGGTCATTCAAATTTCCATTTCCTCTCCTTTCTGAAAGTTGCCACAACACCCATCAACCCAAGTCATGGCTCACCCTGCTTCATATATGAGGGGAGGGTGGAAAGAGTACAGAGTGGGTGGTTCCTTGAAGTCAAGGGCTTCTCTCCCTACATGTGAGTCTTGTTACTTCAGAATGGACCATGGACTTCGACATGGTTGAGACCAAGGCAGGGTATAACTGCTTCCAGCTCTAAGGCCTTTTGCTGGACTACCAATAGGAATTGCATCATTGGCAGCTCAAGAGGTGCCAGGCAGGGCTGGGGCTGGACAGGAGAGAGAAAGCCAACCCCACATGAGGGGTCAGGAGCCAAATGGCAGGCCAGAGCCAGGATCTAATGGCTGTGGCTCAGAGGCCAGGGAAGCACAAGGGAGCTAAGCAGGCCATTGGGATGATCCAAGCTGCAGGACACAGTGGGCTGACAGGTGGTCTCCAGTCCCAGCAAGACCACCTTTCAGGCTCTCCAAAGGAGTCCCAGCTGAGAAGCAAAGGTAGCATACAGGTCAGTCAATAGGATGTCAGATGAATTCAGAAGCAAGAGCTAAGGGTTTGATGGTAGGTTAGGGCAGGATTCTGAGCACCAAAGATTGCCAGGGCTTCCTGGGGGTCCTATATACTGGGGTGCTGGTGAGGAAACTGAGACAGAACCCTTATATCCCAGGAGTTGGCCTTCTTTGTGGAGACTGACATTTGGAACATAAAGTAATAATTATAATTGCTGTTATCATTTACTAGACACCTACTCTGCCAGGAACTGGGCTTACATTCACATTTTTTGTCTCTTTGAATCCTTACAATAACCTCAGAAGCACTGGTATTATCCTTCACACACTGGGATGTAAGTTCTATGCCTTGGGCCAAGGGACTTGGTTCTTTTCATTTCCAGCTATGTACTCAGAACCAAAAATAGCATGTGCCAGTCCAGAAAAGGAACTTAATGCCTGCCACATATTTATCTCTGTTTTCCAATGAGGACACTAAAGCTTAGAAAGCTAAAGTGCCTTTCGCAAAGTAACACAGATTGTGAACAAAAAGTCAGAATCCAAACCTAGATCTGTCTGAGCCCTAAGTTTGTGCTTTTTTCCATTTTTCTACTCCATCTATCATAGAAAGAATGTTGGCCTCACGTCAGGATAACCCAGCATCTAGTTTCAGTTCTACCTCTAACTGTGTGACCTTGGGCAACCGGCCTTATTTCTCTGGGCTTCAATTTTCTTCTTTGAAAATGAAAGGGCTCAGAGCAGCTCATGTCCAAGATTCCGTCCAGCTCTCTGGTTCTGCGCCTTCCATGGCTCAAGGGAGCCCCATGGGATTAGTCTGAGTCACACTGGAGGGCTCTCAGGAAGCGGTGACTTGGAAGGGTCGGCTGATGGGCGGCCTGACCAGAAACGTGGAAAATGTAGGGCAAGCAGCTGCTAGAGTGAAAGAACAGCCGGTGGGAGTCTGGCTCTGCCTCCCATCAGGAAGATATTGAATTTCCTCACCCTCATGGGGAAGTGGCTGCTGCTGCTCTAGCCCAGGGAAACGGACATTTCGCAGCTCCGGGAGTTAGGCAGCTCATGTTTTCAGAGCCTTGTGGCCAATCCAGTAGACTGAGGGGGCCAATGATCTCTGGTGATTAGACCTAGTTGACATTTGGGGACCATAAGATCCTGAATGCAGAATACTCATTCTAGCCATATTCACAAAATCCCCTTAATTAAAATTTCATTTTCAACTTAGATTTTAAACTCTCTTGCTCAGTAAGGTTCATCTATTTAAAACACAGCGGCCCAGAAGAATGAACTTAAAACAACCATGCAGTTGCTTTGAATTATGTGCTATGTTAAAGATGCCTAGTATCAGATTTAACCAAGTTTTACTGCCTTGGCTTTAATGCTATTATTAAGAATAATTTGTGTATGTTTTTACAGGCTTACTCCCCAAAGTTCATATTATTTTCTTCCCAGGAACTCGAAAGCAGCTCACACGCAGTCTTTGACATCCCTTTCTCTCTTCTGTAGCTCCCTTTGTTCAGTGAGGTGAAGAAAAAGGCCTTGCTTGTTACATTACAGTGGAGATGTTTAAGCTTCTGGGAGATAGGCATCTTCCAGAATCTGGTGAAAGCTGTTAGTCATCTCCACTTCCACCACCCTTCCATCCCCAAATCACACGAGCACATACACACAAAAAGTTCCAAGCAACTTGAAGTGTTCTGAAACTCCCTAAGCAAATCCACAGAGGTCTCTAATGCTAGGTTAAACTCTGGGTGATTTTAATACATGGTGCTGGAATCACTGCAAAAACAAAAATAAAATGGGAGGTTGAGTCTGCAGTGAGCTGTGATTGCACCACTGCCCTCCAGCCTGGGCAACAAAGCGATACTCTGTCTCAAAAATAATAACAACAACAATACATTAAGAAAAAAATTGAACCTTGATGCTTACCATACACCATATCTAAACATGAACTCAAAATGGATCACAGGCCTATGACTAAGTGCTAAAACTACAAAAACCCTAGAAGAAAATCTTCGTTACTATGGGTCAGGAAGAGTCTTCTTAGATATGACACAGAGAACATGACCTAGAAGAGAGAAAAGCGATAAACTGGAAGTCATCAAAATGAAAGACTTTTAGTCTTTGGAAAACATTGTTAAGAAAATAAGACAAGCCACACATTGGGAGAAAATATCTGTGACACATCCATCTCTGTCCACGTTTGCTCACATTTCAATGTTAACTCTTAGCTTTATAATAAAATGGAAAGGATGCCTTTTAACTGGGCATCGCACTAACTGAAATAAAATTGGGTTCTGTGACCAAGGCAGAGAAGGGGAATGCACACTGGGTAAGCAACCAAGAGTGTGCTACATCTACCATGTAAAATTATAAAAGAAAATAGAATCTCAGCAGGTGGTAACCAAGCAGGTCCCACAAGTCTGATCCTATCTCCAGCAATGTAGTAAAGGCAGAATATCATCTCTGCCTTGGATTCCCATCTGTGCCTAACACAAAGGAAGCCAGGAGAGAGACCGGGCACTGGCTGCCTTGCCATGCCTGCGTGCTGGCACCTTGGACATTCCCAGGAGTCACTGTGTGCACACACACACACAAAAGCTCATGTGCCGATCTGGAATGCACAGACTACAGAGAAAAGGGCAGAAGAGGAGAGACCACCATGGGTGGAGCTGTCTACAAGGTATGTGGAGGACAAGGTCCTGAACTTGGCCTTCAACATGAGGGATTTTAGGAAGCCAGAGGAAGGAGAGCGGGCCTTGGACTAGAGCATGGAAACAGGTGTTGGGGGCTACCTTCAAGGACTAAGAAGGCCACATGCCCGACCACAGCAGGAGGGGTGTGCTGAGAACAGGAGTTGAAATTGCTCTGAGCCAGGTCAACTTGGAGGCTGAAAGTCAGCCAGCCAGGGAATTTGGGGCTTGATGACAAAGTGGGCTGGCTCTCCTAGAGCCATGGTGTAACTTGATGAAAGTTGGTTCATTCAGATCTGCTGCTTCTCCTCCAAACAGGACCCTGGTGATGGACTTTCTCCACACCCACCTTCAGGGAAGATGCAGTCACTCATTTCAGGGGAGGAACGTCCCTCTTGCTGCACCAGTCACAGGTACTGGTCATGGAGCACCAGGGCTCTCTACTGCAGAACCTCGTGCAGCCTCGCACACTTTCTCAGCACAGCACCCAAAAAACATTACCAAGGAATCAGAACGGGCATTCGCGACACACCCAGCATGGTGGGGGCTGACAAATAAACCCTGCCGCTGTTCCCCCAACCCCACCCCCGCCTCCAGGGCCCCCCACTGAACATCTACCCCACCTCCATCGCCACCATCATTTCTCTTCTGCTGTGTGTGTTCTTTCTTTAGGCAGCAGCTGTTTTTCCTGTCACTGCGTAATATTCATTTAAGCCTGATTTCACCTGGGAAAAATGCTGGAAATGCACCAGAATCCAGAGTGATGTGGTCATGACCAGATCTCTCCAGGACGACCTGGAAAGCTGAGTCCACTTGAGCTCACAGGACGGCTGGAGCTGGGCCAGAATGGAGAGGCCGCTGGTGGGCCATGCCCCAGTGACCCCAGCCTGAGGGGTGGCAGCCAAGCTGGTGAGGAAGAGACAGAGGAGGACCATGTCAGAAACTCACAAGGACAAGTGAGGGGTCCTGGTGGGAGCGTAATGAGTTTAATCACCAGGGACAGCCCTGATCATCCAGTGGTGTCCCCAGCTGATGACTGGCAACACATTCTAAGGGTGGGTTTAAGGGTGTGAGGCTCTTTCATCCTGGAGCCTCTTCCGGTCTCCCAGAGCTACAATCACCTCAGCAAACAAAGCAGAAGAAAAGAGGCCACTGCGTTTATGGCTGGGGTAGCTGCTCTCGTGTGAAAATCAGGGGGTGAAACAAGGTGCTTTTGAAACCTGTTCAAGGCCTCCTTCCCTCCCAGCACATCATCAGAGGAGAGATTTTGCCTCACGCTTTTCTCCCATGCATGTGTCTGTCTCAGAGTCGCCATGGCAACGCTGTGTATGTTTGCATGGCTGGAAGGATCCAGAGACGGAAAACGAGGCCAGGGTGGACCAGAGCAGGCAGTCCAGCAGAAATTCCTCCCTGATCCTCTGCAGGCGATCAGTTAACAGAAAGCTCCCTTGCCCTTCTGAGGTTAGTCTTAGAGCCTGCTTCTGCCAACGGCTCACAGGAAAAAAAACACAACCCTCAACAGTGACTCCTGGGAATGTGCATCAAAACCTGTTTTCCCCCAGCAGAGTTTTATCAGGTAGGGATTTGCCATGAGAATTCCCCAGGCTCTGAAGTCCAAGGTGCCAGCACACAGGCATGGCAAGGCAGCCAGTGCCCGGTCGCAGGGTGGGTCCGGGGAACCACCCATCACTTGGTGGGAGAGAGCAGGTATGTCAGGAAGTGCTTTGCCACGTCTCACCTGTTTCCCTCATGCCTGACACTTCTCTATGCCACATGGACTTGGAGAACAAAGCTCTGAAAATCTGTATGAGACCCCTTTTCTAGATAGACCTGCACCTCATGCTGATTCTCCCTCAGGAGACAGCCGCAGTGGGTGTTCTTAGCAATTCTTCAACAGACACAGCCAGCCTCTTAAACACTCATTTGTCTCTGAATCACTTCCCAACCTTTTCTCAAATTGTGGGAGCCACAAACCAGATGACAGGGAGGATTCAGCCCAGCATAGAGCCCAAGGTGGGGCCAAGAACCCTATAAATGAAACTGATTTTTTGGCAAATCACATGAACATAGGCATAATGACCAGCATTTAAACCAGTGTCTGCCACATATTAGGTGCCCAAAAATATTTATTAAACAAATAAGTAAAGGTCCCATAGATAGCAGAGACATGGAAAGGGGTTCCCACCTAGAAGTTTGGTGAGTTTACTTTCAAGGGATGTAGAAAGACTGTTAAATAGGATGGGATGTTAAGCTAACTGTACTTCAAACCCATGCCTCCTCACTCCACAGCCCCACCCCCTTACATAAACTGATTCTCACAAAAACTTCAGGAGCAGAGAGTTCAACATTTACTTGGCCATGATCCACTTGGTAGATTTCAGTTGGCTGGTAGGGTGTATTTTTCCCACTCTGAGGGCCAAAGATTTTGGCAGGTGGCAAATTGGGGTGAAGGGGAGACAGAGTAAGTTATATAAAACACCACTAACACTCTTCTTCTGGAGGTAGTAAAAACAGCTTCCTAGGTTAGCAGCACTGAGCCAAATTAAAAATGCACTGAAATGTATTTTACAGGATGGAGATACTGTTCTAAAAAGAACGTGAGCACTTTCCTGAATTTATATGCTGCTTTATTGCTGATCAGTTCTGCAGCAATCCAAGAACTAAGGTCATTCAGTCATTCAATGAACATCTGTAATCTATAGCAATCATTCTCAACCAGAGCAATCTTGTTCCCTAAGGAGATGTTGATAATATCTGAAGACATGTTTGAGTGTTGCAACTGGGGGAAGGATGCTAGTGGCATCTTGGGGAGATCAGCTGCTAAACAACTTATAAGGCACAGAACAGACCCAACCAAAAGGCATCATCTGCCCCAAAATGTTGGGAAAACCTAGAGAGCAACACAAACACACAGCAGCACAAAGTGAGGCATCTAAGTGCCGGGGCCTCAGGGAAGGCTTAGCAGATGGAGTGATGAGTGCACTGAGACATGAAGAAGAATGAGTAGGAAACATAATTAGGAAAGAGGTTCTCAAGCGGAAGGACCTACATAAGCCAAACCTGGAGATGAACATTTAAAGAACTGCAAATAGAGCAGACATTCTCTTAACCACCCTTCCCTTATGTTAACTCATTTCCAAAAAAGGTCAGGTGCAGTGGCTCACACATGTAATCCCAGCACTTGGGAGGCTGAGGCGGGTGGATTACTTGAGGTCAGCAGTTTGAGACCAGCCTGGCTAACATGGTGAACCCCATCGCTACTAAAATTACAAAAAAGTAGCTGGGCATGGTGGTGGGCGCCTGTAATCCCAGCTACTCTGGCGGCTGAGGCAGGAGAATCGCTTGTACCTGGGAGGCAGAGGTTGCAGTGAGCCGAGATCTCTCCATTGCACTCCAGCCTGGGCAACAGAACAAGACTCTGTCTTAAAAAAAAAAAAAAAAAAAAAATACTGACGAGTGCGCACACACAGCACAGGAGCGTGCGAGGCCGGGGAGCCTGCGTACTTCCACTCCACCGGATGAGTTATATGCTTAGCAAGGGTCAGCTGTATTTGTTCCCAAAACTGTTTATGCCAGGCTTAATGTTATTTTAATTATAGGACTTAAATAGGTATTATATAAACTCATGAAACATGATTACAAAAGAAAGTTACTATTTTTATCCTAGGTAGAATGTTTTGAAGAGACTTCATGAGTCTAAGTCCTAAAAAGAAAATGCTATCAAACTAGATATGGGAAAAACAACTGTAATAGTTTTGGGGAGAAAAGTTTTTCAAATGTAGAATAATTACGCACTTACATCGCTTCATAAGTGTTCTTAAGTCTTGATCCATTTGTAATTAGAAATCATAAATAATCAATTATTGGTGTGGTTTGTGCAAAAAAGATGATTCCAAACACCAATCGAGTTACACTCTAAGAAAAGGTCTTGGCCCTATTTCAAGACATTGCTGAATAAATACACATTTCTGTGCTTTGAGTTGAAATAAAATACATATCATATGTATATGTCATTTTTGTATGATTCCCTGTTTTACCCAAGTTTTTTTTTTTTATCCATTTTTATTTTATTGTGGCAAAGTATACACAACATGACTTTTACCATTTTAACAATTCTTTATTTTATTTTATTTTATTTTATTTTATTTTATTTTATTTATTTCTTGAGACAGAGTCTGGCTCTGTCACCCAGGCTGGAATGCAGTGGTGCAATCTCGGTTCACTTCAACCTCAGCCTCCTCGGTTCAAGTAATTCTCCTGCCTCAGTCTCCTGAGTAGCTAAGATTACAGACATGCACCATCACGCCTGGCTAATTTTGGCATTTTTAGTAGAGGCGGGATTTCTCCGTGTTGGTCAGGCTGGTCTCGAGCTCCTGACCTCAGATGATCCACCCACCTTGGCCCCCCAAAGTGCTGAGATTATAGTTGTGAGCATCGCACCCAACCAAATTTCTTTTTTAATTTTAGTTTTGGGGGTGCACTTTCCAGGTGTGTTATGTGGATAGATTGTGTGAGGCTGAGGTTTGGGAGCACAGTGCACAGCAGGTCGTTTTCCAACTCCTGCCCCTCTTCCTCCCTTCTTTTGGACTCCCCTGGTGTCTATTGTTCCCATCTTGATTTCCACTGTACCTAATGTTTAGCGCTGTCTTATAAGTGAGAACAGGTGGTATGTGGTTTTTTTACTCGACATTTCTTTATTAATCTTCTCAGGTAGGACAGCTTCTGCCATATCTGGGTCCGACTGGTGCACAAAGCATGCGGAGGACGTGACAGTGGATGAGGAATGAGAGACGACCTAGAGTCAGACTATGAAGGGTCTTTTAAGCCATGATGTGTCTGGGCCTTGGTAAGTAATGGGAACCACTAAAACTTTTTTTTTTTTTTTTTTTTTGAGATGGAGTCTTGCTCTGTTGCCCAGGCTGGAGTGCAGTGGTGCGATCTCAAGTCACTGCAATCTCCACTTCCCGGAGAACCATTAAAACTTTTTAAACAAGGCAGTGGCTTGACCACGTAGCCTGTTTTAAAAAGCTATCCCCACAGCTCCAGTATGCTGACTGCAGACCAGAAGTCCAACTAGGAGGACCCTGAAGCAATTTGGGGTGCCTGTGATTGTTGAATAAAGGAATAGCATTGGGGATTCAGAGACAGGAATAGACTCAAGGGACGTTTAGAAATCAGTATCCATAGAACCTGGTTATTGATTGGACATCACACATAAAGGAGAGGCTAGAGTCGAAAACCACACTTAAGTTTGTAGCTTGGATACCTGAGTTTTTGGTTGTGATACCTCTAAGATAGAAGACAAAACAGAGGAACTCAGCCTGGGTGGGAAGATGCTGAACTCAGTTTTGGACATACTGAGTCTCATAATCTTGTGAGACATCCACGTAAAGGTGTTGAGTAAGTGTCTGGTTGGATTCGTGGGTGTGATGCTCAGAAGAACATCTTGGACTGAATACTTAGATTTGTGAGTAATCAATACATAGAAAGAAATTCAAGCCATAAGAATAAATAAAATGGCCTGCCTGAGAAACAGAATGAAACGTTGGCCTAAGAGAAGATATATCAAATATTGTCATGAATCAATAAGAAAATGACAATAAACCCAATAAAATGTACAAAATACATTTTTAAAATGCTTCACAGAAAAAGAAAACTATTAAAAAAAACATGAAAAGATTCTTCACTGCCCTACTAGTCCAGGATATGTAACTGGGTTTCCACAATGAGATGGGTTTTATGTCACTAGATCGACAAAAATTAATATCTGAAAATGTCAAATAAGGATTTGAGAAGGTTTGTACTTTACTGGTGAGATTGTACAATTGCTTTGGAAAACGTTTCAGCATTATCTTGTGACGCATACCACATAATTCTACTCCTAGGTATCCAGCCTAGAGAAACTCTTGAATATGTGCACCAGGAGACATATTCAAAAGTGACTTCAGGATCATTGTTCATAGTAGTACAATACTAAAAGCAACTTAAAGAGTGAACAGCAGAGAATGGATAAAGGGCGGCGTATCCATGAAAAGTATCATAATAAAGCAGTAGAAAAAAAATGAATTGCACACATATGTGACAACATTAAGGAATCTTAGAAACATGATGTTGAATGGAAAAGGAAAGAACCCAGAAGACTTTGATTTATTCAGTTGGTGCAAACGTAATTGCAAAAACCTTAGTATGTTTGCACCAACCTAATAGATATTATTTTAATAAACCTAAAAATAAGCAAAACTGGGCAAAATATTATTTACATATGCACGCATTTGGGATAAAACAAAACAAAAAATCAAAAGAATAATTTTAAAATTCAGGATAGTTGTTCTCTCTGTGGGGAAAAGAAAAGCAGGACGCAGAAGAAAGTTAGGAGCAGAAGTGAGTGTGGATATGAGTTACTGGGAATGGACTTGTCCTTTGCTTGACTGCTGGGTTCAGAAATGTTCCTCATACTACTATATTTTGAAACCTATACGTATCATAAATAGTCTTTTGTATGAATCAAATAGCATACTAAAATTAATACAAAAAATGAAAAAATCGCTTAGAGTTACAAATTTTTTATCCTACTTAAGACAGACTTCTGGATTTAAGGACTGCATGGGTTTACTGTCTTGTTAAAATTGCTTTCACCAAAATGTGTTTTAGGACTTTAACTTCCTCCACCATAGGTGCAAATATACGGCCCAACCACAGGACACATCGAGGACGATGGAGTACGCATTTTGGGGTGATAAAATTACCCATGGCTTCCTTTCCTTCACTGCATTTTCCCATCACTCTGACTCATTCAATTATTTATTTCCACTCATTTGTATTGTGTACATTTGTATAAGCCACTTCAGATTCTTTATGGAATGAGGCAGGGTGCAAATATTCAAAATTAAAATATTCTACCCCATGAGGGCAGAAAATCAAACCTCAAAATTCTGTCATCCTTTTTCCCATTTATGGCAGGGAATGCAGAAAAGTGGGCAATTCCTTTCCTCCAGATGGCAGGCTGCGGCTAAAAGTCTACCAGCACTCCCTGACAGCCTGGAGGTGGCCTGAAAAGCCACACACAGGCTGCGAGAGAGGATGTGTGGCCCACCAAGCCCTGGCGCTCTGCATTCCCAGCCAGAGTCTTGAATAAAATCAGATATCATTTTGAGAAGGCTTCCAGAGGCCCTGCACCATGAGCTGGCCTGAGCTCCTGAGCTCATGCCCTCTATAGTCCTGCAGACCTCCAGACCAGGGAGACAAGGGATCTCCTATGGCTGACACCCTCCCTCATTACCCACAGATGCCCAGTTGTGCCTGTCCCACAGAATAATAGGGTGCTCCATCCAAAGATGCCATATCCAATGAGATACAATCCAGTTGCCAGGGAAGCTGCTCCTGCCTGCATTGTACCCCATTTTTTGGCCACAGGAAGGGTTTTCTGCATCCTAGAGAGGGTCAGGATCATTGGTTTCTGACTCTATATCAATGTAGTAAAATTTAAAGAAGTCATAGTTCCAGTCCTGATCTAGCTTGACTGGATCCCCACCCACCCAGTCCAAGGGGGCACCAGAAAATAAACTAGGCATTTATACCCACTGTTGAGGAAGAATCTGCTTCAAGTCACAAGGTGAGGGCTGGAGAAGCTTCCATTAGCCATTATTCACCAGCCATGGTATCCCTAATCACACAGATGGTTATGACCCATCCGTCTCCTTAATAACTCTGTCCACTGTTTCCCATGAGATGTTTACCATCAGATTGCCTATAAAAATAGTTTCAGATGAATAAGGAGGAGGAAGAGGAGAAAGAGAAAGAAGAATAGGAAAAGGAAGAGGAGGAGGAGGGGGAGGAAAAGGAAGACGAGGAGGGAGAGGAAGAGGAGGAGGAACTATATATCCTCACATGAGGAGTGTGGCTGTGAGATCGACGCATTCCACAGGCTCTGCACCTACAGCAATATATTAAAATTACACCGGAGCGGGGGCCTCTACAGACCCTCCTCCTCACTGTATAAGCCCCAGCGAGCTTCGTAATTTTTTTTGAGCTGGAGGGACAGAAGAAGTTGCCTCTTCCAGGCATATTCAGATCTCAAGATAGTCATCATTCTTTACCACCACCTCTTCCTACAATCTCTTGAACCAGCTCTGTGTGGGATGAGCCTTTACGAAATTCATGCACAGAGGCACCTACAACTTTGTCTCTAGAAAAATGATGAGTGGAGGACGGGCTTCTAAATGTGCTCAACTCATTTTGAATGCACAAGAAAGCCATTTGGCCCGTGTGACATCTCAACTATCTTCCAGAACTTACTGAATGGAAGCTTTGAAGAGTCCCTATTCTGAGGGCTTGGGATCTAATTGGATGATATCCCTACCTGATGCCATAGGTGGAAAAAAAAAACAAAACACTGTTTTGAGAAGGACTTAACCAGCAAACACAGCATGTGCTGTGGACAAAGTCAAAAATATTCCTACTTAAGCCATGAGGTAGAGTTCTTGCATCTTGTCTTGTCGATTTGATAGCCTAAGCATTGGAGGATAGGCTATTAGAATCTACAGGCAAAGGGCTGGGCGAGGTGGCTCACATCTGTAATCCCAGCACTTTGGGAGGCCGAGGTGGACAGATCACTTGAGTCAGGAGTTAGAGACCAGCCTGGCCAACATGGCAAAACCCCATCTCTACTCAAAACACAAAAATTAGCTGGGTATGTTGCCACGTGCCTTTTGGCACCTACCTATAATCCCAGCTACTTGGGAGACTGAGGCAGAAGAATGGCTTGAACCCGGGAGACAGAGGTTGCAGTGAGCTGAGATCACGCCACTGCACTCCAGCCTGGGTGACAGAGTGAGACTCTGTCTCAAAAAAAAAAAAAAATCTACAGGGAAAGAAATGCTGGACCCCTACAAAATCCCATCAAACCATAGCATGTGGTTTATTGAGAGAACAGTGGCCAGAAACAAAACAGACTCTGCTTTCTACTTGAGAAGTGTCTCAGAGCCAAGCAAGGCCTTCTTCTGGGTAAGTTCAGGGGAGAGCACAGTCTCCTCCAGTCAGGAAAAGGGGTCCAAAATGAAGGAAAAGGCATGTTCACATAGGGCCACCTTTCATAGTTGCCTCTGCTCTCATCTCCATAAAGAGCTGCAAACCTCTGCACTCGTTGACCGAGGGAGCTCCTCTAAGTTTTTCCTCTCACCTTTGCCCCTACTGATGTAGAACAATTGCAATTTCTAAATCAAATAGTAGAAAGGTAATAGCAGCTTTGAAAAATGTCGTTGAGAAATGCAGTTTCCTCCCACAGGCACACACATTCAGCTCCTTCCTCTCTGCCTGAGGCTTTCTCATGGGCAGCCTGCCTGGCTTTCGCACTTGGCTTTCCTCCAAGACACCCCCTCTCAGATCACATGGAGATGTTTCCATCCTGACCCTGACTGCTGACAAAACAGCCAAGACCCCTGCTCTTCAAGCTGATTAATAAAGTTAAGAAATAACATGAAAAGGTAAGCATTTTTATCATCATTATCCCGAGTAGAGAACCCTGCTTAACCATTCCCTGACAGCTGATTGATTAATGGTCTCCGTTTTAAATTGCATTTGCAGAATACAAATTGCATGTAGGTTGGCATCACTAAAGATTATTTCATGGAACACTAGTCTGAGAAAATGCCTCTAAAAACAGAGAGAGCCCATCGTTAGAATATTTATATTTTCTTGCATAATACATGCTTCCCCTAGGTTTTCTCATGATTATTTACATTCAAACTTCTCATCAAGCCAGTTTTACTAGATTTCATCTTTTTTTATAACACCTATCAGCAGAAGAATTGTGGAGAATGCACTTTGGACAATGCTGTTCTAACCACATCTTGGAACTGAGATTGCAAGGTAGAAAAATTCAAGTCCCCATTTATTTTACAAAATGATTATGATGCATAAAATTTCTAATTTATATACATATCTGTGATCTTTAAAAGCAGAGTTTACTTTTTAGACTTCTGTGTACATTGCAATTGTGTTGTTAAAACACAACCTAGCAGGCAAATATTCTTTCGGCTCTATCCCATAGAACATCCTTTCAACTTATCCTTGGAGGACTTTTACAAGATCCATACTCAACTTAGGGGAAGAGGATGGCCAAATGATTTTTTTAAATTTATTTTTATTATACTTTAAGTTCTAAGGTACATGGGCACAACGTGCAGGTTTGTTACATATGTATACATGTGCCATGTTGGTGTGCTGTACCCATTAACTTGTCATTTACATTAGGCATTTCTCCTGTTATCCACCCCCCAGCTCCCCAACCCCCAACAGGCTCCGGTGTGTGATTGAATATCTGTTACTCCTTTCTTTTATTTTTTTCTTCCAGTAGTTGAATTTTTTTTCACTTCACAAACGACTATAAATTAAAGCTATAATGAGATATCATTAAATAGCTATGACTGCATCATATGATACCTGTATGATTCACTTTTTTCTTTTTTCTTTTTTTTCCTTTCTTTCTTTCTTTCTTTTTTTTTTTTTAAGACAGAATTTCACTTGTTGCCCAGGCTGGAGTGCAATGGCGCGATCTTGGCTCACTGCAACCTCCGCCTCCTGGGTTCAAGTGATTCTCCTACCTCAGCCTCCCAAGTAGCTGGGATTATAGGTGTGTGACACCATGCCCGGCTAATTTTTCTATTTTTAGTAGAAACAGGGTTTCACCATGTTGGCCAGGCAGGTCTCAAACTACCGATCTCAGGTGATCCTCCTGCCTTGGCCTCCCAAAGTGCTGGGATTACAGGCATGAGCCACAGCGCCCAGCCATGTTCCACTTTTTAAGAAACTGCCAAACTGTTTCCAAAGGGGCTGCATATTTTACATTTTCACCAATACTGTGTGGGAGATAGTTCCTTCACATCCTTAGATACGCTGGATAGGGGTCAGAGTTTTTAATGTCAGACATTCTAATAGGGGTATAGTTGTATCTCGTTATGGTTTTAGTTTGTATTTTCATTTCTCTAATAAAAATGATGTCAAACATCTTTTCATATGTTTATTTGCCATCTGTGTATCTCTTTGGTAAAACATCTGTTCAAATCTTTTGTCCATTTTTCAATTGAGTTATCTGTTTCCTTATTATAGAGATTTCATATTTAGAATACAAATCTTTTGTGTAATTTGCAAGTATTTTTTCCCTGATGGTGGCCTGTCTTTTCATTCTCTAACAGGTGTCTTTTAAAGATCAGACGTTCTTAATTTTGATGAAGTCCAACTTAATGATTTTTATTTCCTGGATCATGTTTTTGGTGTTGTATCTAAGAAATCTGTGCCTAACCTAAGTTTGTAAAGATCTGTCTTCTAACTTTTTTCCTAGATGTTTTATGGCATTGGGCTTTATGCTTGGTTCTAGGATCCATTTGATCCATTTTGAGTTAATTTTGCATGTGGTACAAGGTATGGATCAAAGTTCTTCATTTTTTTTAATATGTGTGTCCCATTGTTCCAGCACCATTTGTTAAAAGACCATTCGTTCTTCACCGGATGGACTGGCTTTGCATCATCGTTCAAAAGCGGTTGACAACTTCCAACTTCCACTTGTAAAGAGCTTGCCATCACTTCCAGTCTCACAACCAGGAAAATACTGAACAAACTGAAAATCAACAACTCTGATCAATCAGAGAATTGAGGTCACAGGCCATAGTACTACCCCGAAAACTGAGAGAAAGGTAGATGCAGAGAATCAGAGTTCACAGGAGCAGAAGCCCCAGCTGTGGTAGGAGCAACTAAACAATAATTGACTCGTTGCTGGAGACTAAGCTATGGACTAGCTTGAGAAATAAAAAGTCCTAGCAGCCCAGTCTTAGGGGAGCCCCTTCACTTTCATAAGTTTTACATCCAGGAGCCCCACCTGGCTCTCAGAGTGAAAATTAGAGAAAATCTCCTCTTGCTACCAGCAGTGGGAGAGGAGTAATCATTTTGAAGTATGTCCAGGGTGATCTCTTCCCCTTAACAAAGGCCTGCCCCCAAAGGAAACTGTTCTACTGGGGCATAACTAGGAGTTTTATCAGATCCTGACGGGTCTGTGGGAAGGGATATCCCCAATACCAGCTCCCTGTGGCTGTCCATGTGGGGTAAGGGAAGTAGCTCCAGCCTCCTCTAGCCTTCTTGTTTCTCCAAACAGGAAAGGGAAAGTTGAGAAGCACCTGTGAATGTCACACCCAAGCAGCATAGACTCTAAATGACTGACATCTAGTCACGGGATAACAGAAAGTTTCCCTTCCCCCCAACATATTACCACCATATCAATAGCACTCCTGCACACCAATGTTTATCACAGCTTCATTTCTAATTGCCAAAAACAGGAACATGCCCTTCAGTAGGTGGGTGGATAAACAAATCATGGCACATCTATTCGTGCTAAAAAGAAATGAACTGTCAAGCTAGGAAAAGACATGGATGAAACCTTAAATGTATATTTCTAAGGGAAAGCAACATTCTGAGAGGGCTATCTGTTGTATGACTCCAATTATATAACATTCTGGGAAAAGCAAAACTGTAAAGGCAGTTAAAAAAAAATATATATATATATATATATCAGTAATTGCCAGGGGAGGGGAGGTTGTCAGGGGGAGGGAGAGTGAGATGAATAGGTGGGACAAAAAGAGATGTTTAGGTTAGTGAAAGTATTCTGTATTATATTGTAATTGTGGATACATAATATTATGTATTTGTCAAAATCCATAAAACATACAACACCAAGAGTGAAACCTAGTATAAACTATGGGCTTCAGTTAATAATAATGTATCAATGTAGGTTCACCAAGGATAGCAAATGAACCACACTGATGCAAGATGTTAATACCAGGGGAAACTGGTAGGGTGGTGAGTGACAAGTAGTGCAGAGGTTTATGGGAACTCTGCACTAACTGCTCAATGTTTCTGTAAGCCTAAAAATTCCCTTTAAAAAAAAGATATATTAATGAATAAAATCTAGGCTGGGTGCGGTGGCTCACGCCTGTAATCCCAGCACTTTGAGAGGCTGAGGCTGGCAGATCACCTGCGGTCAGGAATTTGAGACCAGCCTGGCCAACGTGGTGAAACCCTATCTCTACTAAAAACACAAAAATTAGATGGGTGAGGTGGCATGCACCTGTAATCCCAGCTACTCGGGAGGCCGAGGCAGGAGAATCACTTGAACCTAGGAGGCGAAGGTTGCAGTGAGCCAGGATCACACCATTTTACTCCAGCCTGGGCAACAGAGTGAGACTCAATCTCAAAAAATGATAATAATAAAATAAAATTTAGAAATCAACTGACTGCATATGCTATATATGTGTGGATATATTTCTAGACTCTATTACATTCCTTTAGCCTATTTCTCCACCTTGAGTTCAATGCTACATTTTAACTTTATAATAATCTTTAATGTGTCTTCAAGGCTTATTTCAAAGTTGTTCTTCTTCAAAGTTTTTTGACTATTCTACGTCCTTTATATTCCCAGATGAATTTTTAAATCAGTTTGAAATTTTCTATACAAAAGCCTGCTGGAATTTTGATTGGGTTGCATTGAATTTATAGACCAATATGGGGAGAATTAACATCTTAACAATGCTGACTCTCCCAACCTATAAACAAGACACATTGCTCATTTGAGTATTCTTTAATTTTCTCTCAGCATTGCCTTGTGTTTTCAGAGTACATGTCTTGCACATCGTTTGCCGTATTTATCCCAAAATATTTTGTATTTTGATTTTACTGTAAATGGTGTTTTTATCTTAATTTTGTCTATTGTAATACATAAAAATATAGTTTATTTTCAAAGCTATTTTATGCTTTACAGGATATAAGGCTAATAAATAATAAGAATAGCTTTATTCTTACTACCAGCGTTTTTGTAAGTTTCATGAATTTCCTACATAGACAATCATGTCTTCTGCAAATAATGGCAGTTTACTCATTTCTTTCCAATCATGACGACTCCTTTTTTTTCTTGCCTAATTGTACTGGCTAGAACCTATAGAACAATGTTGAGCAAAAGTGGTGAGAATGGACATCCTTGCCTTGATGCTGATCTTCAAGGAAAGCACTCCCTGTTTCATCATTAAGTATAATATTAACCATTGTTGGTTTTTGGGGGTTTTTTTTCATTGTTGTTTTGGGTTTTTGTTTGTTTGTTCGTTCGTTTGTAGATTCCCTTTATCAGATAGAGGAAGGTTTCCTTCTATTCCCAATTTGCTGAGAATTTTTATCATAGATAAATGGTAAATTTTGTAATTTTTTTCTGCACCTTTGGAAAAACTCGTATCATTTTCTTTTTTAATCTGTTCATAGAATGGATTTTTAAATATTAAATCACCTTTATTCCTAGGATTAACCACTTGGTCACAAGGTATTCTTCCTTTATATGTTGTTAGAATGACTTTGCTAAAAATTGTGTTAAGCATTTTTGCCTCTATTTTTATGAGGATATTGGTCCTTAATATTTTCCTCTGTCTTTGATTAGTTTTGATATCAGACTAATGCTGACCTTGTGAAGATAACTGTAAAGGTTCCCTCCCTTCAATTTGCTAAAGAAGTTTATGTAGATTGGTATTAGTTCTTCTTTAAATGTTTAGTGGAATTCACCTGAGAAGTCATCTGGACCTGTAGTGTTTTGTTTGTTTGTTTGTTTGTTTTTTAAGGGAGACAAGGTCTTGCTCTGTCACCCGATCTAGAGTCCAGTGGTGAGATCATAACTCACCGTAGCCTTGAACCCCTCTGCTTAAGTAATCCTCCTGCCTCAGACTTATGAGTAGCTGGGCCTGCAGCCACGTACTACCACCAACCCCAGCTAATTTATTTTTCACTTTTGTAGAGACAGGGTCTCACTATGTTGACCAGGCTGGTCTCAAACTCCTGGCCTCAAGAGATCTTCCCACCTTAGCATCCCAAAGGGCTAGGATTACAGGTGTGAGCCAACACACCTGGCTTCTGCAGTGTTCTTCGTGAGACTTTTAGCTAGTAATTCCTTTTTTAAAATAGATACAGGGCTATTGGAGTTATTTTTCTTGAGTGGGTTTTGGTCATTTCTGTTTTTCAAGGGATTTATCCATGTCATCTGAGTTGAAAATTGTTTGGAGTTTATAATACACATTTTATCTTATCATAGTCTACCTTCAAGTATATTAGACAACTTCAAGTGTAGTGTGAAAACTTCACAACATTATTCTTCTGTTTCTCCCCCCTCATGTTTGTGCTATGGTTGTTACACATTTTCTACATATTATATATGTCCTACATGTTATTAACCTCAAAGTACAGTGTTCTTGTTTTTCACTTAAATGGTTTACTGTGTTTGAATATAACTAAACTTTTTTACATAGTCTTTATATTTACTATATATTTACCATTTCCTCATTCTTTTGTGAAGATTGAGGTTTTTAATCTAGTTACACTTTTCCTCTGCTTGAAGGCCTTCCTTTAACATTTCTTATAATTCTGTTCTGTTGGCAATGATTTACTTCAGCTTTTACATATTTGAAAAGTTTGTATTTTTCCATAACTGCTAAAAGTTATTTTTGCTGAGTAAAGAATTCTAGGTGGGCTTTTTTTTTTCCTTTCAGTACTTTAAAGATGCTGTTCAACTGTCTTCTGACTTGCATTGTTTCCAGAGAGAAATCTGTCCTCCTTACCCTGTTCCTCTGTATGTAATATGTCTTTCTCCACTGGTTACTTTTAAGATTTTTCTCTTCATAATTGGTTTTAAACAATTTAAACACTTCAACATTTAAACATTTTTATGTGGTTGTCTTTGTGTTACTTGTGGTTAGGGTTTGTGGAACTTCTTAGGTCTGTGGCTTTACGGTTTTAATCAGATTTGGGGAAAAACTGAGCAATTTTTAAGTTTGATTCTAGAATGTGGCTAGGTTGCTCAAAAACAGTTGGTCTTTTCAGGACTTGCTTTAAACTTTGTTAGTTGGGACCAGAGTTGCATTTAGTCTAAGGATAATTTTTCCCACTATTGAGGTAAGACACTTCTTAGAATTGTAACTGATGTCCCTTAAATCAGGTTTTCAACTGTGGCTTTTGGAAACAGGCTGTCTATGACATTCAAATACTATTTCCTCTAATCCTCTCAAGGTGATTCTTTCCCCAGCCTTGGATAATTCCTCACATGCATGGCCTGATTCACACTCAACTGAGTACTTGACAGGAATCTCCCGAATGTCTCTGGAATTCTCTCTGCATGGATCTCTCATTTACGGTGATTATTCTGTGGAATTCTAGCTGCTTTGGCTTCCCTGGACTCCTCATTTTGTCTTCTCAACTCAAGGAAACATCTGATTCTTACCTACACTGTGACCTGAAAATTTTTTCCAGGTTGCAAGCTGTAGTAATCACAGGGCTCCCCTCCTACTTTTCCTTTGTCATTTGATGGTCAATGTCCTGAGTGTCATTGTTTCATACCTTTTTTCCAGTGCTGTAGTTGTGCCAAGTGTGAGGGTAAATCCAATCCCCCTTACCCCATCTTGACTGGAAGTGGAAGATGCTTAGTTACTTTTTATATCTCAACCCGTTAAGGAACTTTCTCCCTTTCTTGCCAGATCATGTCTGATGTCCCCAGCTGTGCACATCACGGAACTCTGTATTTTTCCTTTGGGTTAATTATAACAATGGTAATTAAGCAATTTGTACAAATTGTTGAAGTGAGACAAATTTTCAGAGTCTTCCTCCTCCCATTTGAAGGAGACTAAAAACAACATAATATAATCAGAACTGTAATTATTTCCCAAATTATAAATAGAATAACCATTAAAAACTGAGGTTACTGTGGTGTGATTCTTCCAGGCTTGATCAGAACAGGAAACAGCCTGGGGCCCTTTCACCCACTCATGAGGTCCTATCATTCCCAAGGGACTAAGCCAGAAAGCCCTGCTAATACAGAAATATTATTTTTCCAGCATGGGATTTAACTATGTGGACGCTAAGAAAAGCTTATGTTTATCTTAGAGTGATAGCTTTAGCCAACATACCACTTAAATCGGGAACCAGCAGGTCACAATTTCACTGGTAGGTACAGGATCTACTTACACGCTCACTCATGGGCTATGTAGCCTGAGAACTTAGAGTCAGTGAACATCTGTGTTCATCTAGTTAATGCTAACTGACATTGAAGATTCAAAGGAAAAACCTAGAGCCTCAACCTCTGGAGGAAATGTATTTTTCCACAGAAAACATTTGAGAGGTGCCAGATTGAGAGCCTTAAGGAAGAAATACACATGAATATAAAAGTGAACCTGACAGCCAGGTCAGAGAAGGATGTCTTCCTCGTGAAGGCCTAAGACAACGTCTCTTTCCTTTGTGTAACAAAATAGGAAGTTCTAAGTACAGCTTCAGGCTTTGTCCTTTTGAGTTGGAATGTTTCCTTCTGAGATCACCGTAACTCTTCCATAAGGAACATCATATATGTACCACAACCCATTGTGTTGCCGTGGGGAAAGGAGTGCTCCTCTGTATTTCTTTCTTGGATCCAATGGAGAAGTGAGCAGCAGCTCCATAGGCAGGCTCGGATGCTGGGTCATTCACAGCTGTCAACGACAGAGAGGCTTATGACCCTGTAGGCCCCAGAAAAGACATGGCAGAGACATACTCCAAATCTCTTAATTGCCTTTTAGGTTATGGAATAATACCTTTTGAAGGAAAAGAAGAGATTGCAACAACACCTGAACTACCTTTTTTAATATTTTCCCCCAAATAGACTATGCGTCCTGATATGGCAAAAATTGCCTGTCTTATTTGTAATGATATCCCCAGCTGTTATTTCAGTGTCTGGTATGTTAGAGGAACTTAGAAAACATGGGATGGATGCATGAATCTAAGTGTTAACCAGAAAATTCTCATACCCTCTGACAAATCTGGACAATGAACACAACAGGGAGAGAACATGAAACCCAGGTCTAGCTTTGTAGTTCTAGACCATTTACTTCCCTTGTTAGCTGGGCTTTAGGAAGCAGAACTGGAAGATGAAAAGATGATCCCTCATGCAACTCAGGGACTCTTCCCAGCACACTGCTACATTTCTCTGCCAAGCCCTAAAGCCCCAAGGCTCCTCTTAGCTCAGTAACATCTGTGCATTTCCTTAAATCCATTTCCAGAGTTGATAAATATAAAAGGCAGAACAGAGTGGTGCAGCTCAAGGAAGTAAGCATGAGGATAATGGGTCCCTGTGCCCTAGAAATCTGGCACCACTGGACTGTGCTAAATTAGGTGCAAAGAAGCCATCTGGTCAATTTAGTTTTAATCTCATCAAGTTTTTTGAAAAACATTTGCCAGTGATGGGGCGTGAAGGAAAAATTTAAAAATAGTATAATTAGATGTGATGCCAGGAAGTCCTTGTCACGTGCCATCCAAGAGCAAAGAAGGAAAATAAAGAAGAATTTGCAAATACAATTAAATAAATACACCAAAATCAATGATAACAAAGCCAAGCAGGCCTTGGCCTCGGTCTCTGCATTCTTCTAGGCAGTTCACCGCACTCTGTGTGCCGAGTTGCTTGGCAGGCTTTGCTTAGCTGGGCTGGGTTCAGCAATGCTCAGGAATGTGAGTGGGAAGAGGTCGCCAGGCACCGCTGCCCTGGCAGAGTGTCACTGAGTGTCACTGAGAGGGTAGAAGGAGTGGGACTGATATAAACCAGGCAGCGTCCTACTGTCTGTGCACCCTGTACTGTGCTAGGTGTACCTGACCACCAAGACACAGTTACTCACTATCTCTTTCCCCCAGGAGGAAAAAAGCTGCAGGGAGCATCTCTAAAGCTCAGTTTGTCTGCCTGAATTATTTCAAACCTAATGACCACTATTCAGCAAGTGGCTTGCACTCTCTAATCCCTGAGAACAGATGCAAAAAAAAAAAAAGCTTTATGTAGATGCCAGATTCTTGCATGTAATGGAGCAGCACCAGGAAGTACTAGAGATCCTTAACTTTAGATTCAGGGGTCACTTTAAGATCTGCTGCCAGGCCAGGTCCAGATTCACAGGATCAAATCTTCAAAGACAGAGCCAAGAGGGATCTCCTCTATTGCTGTACCCAGAAACACATTCAGAACCAAAGCTACCGAGTCAATGGGAAGTTACCAGTTTCTCTGTACATTTTCTGTTCTGCAGCTGAGGCATTATCTATAGAACGTGTTTCTACAGCACAATAATGCCAGCCTTAGAGTCCAAATGCATCTGTGTCTAGATCCGTGACTAGCTGACTCTCTGATCACTAGCAGGTTACTGAAAGTCTATGAGCTTCAATTTGTTCATATATAAAACAAGATATATTTTCTCACCTTTGTAAATGATAAACTGGCAAACAGCTGTATGTTAGGTGTTATTATTGTTAAAGCTCTTGGAAACATACTGGAAGTACTCAGAGAAAGTATGTAGCAACTGCTGTGCCCTGGCTCAGTGTCAGGAGCATGAGTTCTGTTGCCTCATTCTGGGTGATTTGCTTCACTTCTCTGAGCTCCTATTGCTTCATCTGTAAAATGAGAGGGTGCGACTAGATTTCATTCCAGTCCAGGCTTATCTAAGGCCCCTTACAACATCAGCTTCCCGGTGTATATAAAAGCTCATCTTGGGAAGACTGACTTACAACCCCAAGGGCTGTATGCCCATGACTCAGAATCTCCACATTCTAGATGGTGGTTGGCAAACTACAAACTGCTGGGCCAAAGCCAATCCAACTGCCAGTGTTGTGAATAAAGTTTTATTGAAATAGAGCTATGCTCATTCATTTACTGCTGCCTACAGCTGCCATCATGCTATGACAGCGGTGTAGTAGTTCGGTTAGTAACCGCATGAAAGCAAGGCCTAAAATATTTACTGTCTTTTCCTTTATAGAAAGTTCACCATCCCTTGTTGTAGTTGGTTGCTGGATGATTTCAGCAAAAATATCAAACCATATCTTACTTTCCTTTTTAAAAAAGTATGAAAAATGGATAATCTGAGATATGTTTATGCTTTCATGGGACATTCTAAGACACTGCTTAAGTGCTTTAACATCACATAACAATAACAACAATAAACCTACTCAATCAACAGGTCTATTATTGGGAGGGAAGGGACATTTATACCTTTGGCATTGTTTTTACCAGACAAAAAGCTTAATTAGACAAGGATTTTATTCATAAGAAATAAGGCCTATGTTATATTCATAAGGATAAGAAGAATACAAATTTCTCTTAAAAACTAGATGAGTAGGCCAGGCATGGTGGCTCATGCCTGTAATCCCAGCACTTTGGAGGCCAAGGAGGGTGGATCACGAGGTCAGGAAATCGAGACCATCCTGGCTAGCACGGTGAAACCCCGTCTCTATTAAAAAATACAAAAAAATTAATCAGGCATGGTGGCATGGTGGCAGCGGCTGTAGTCCCAGCTACTCGGGAGGCTGAGGCAGGAGAATGGCGTGAACCCAGGAGGCGGAGTTTGCAGTGAGCCGAGATCGCGCCACTGCACTCCAGCTTGGGTGACAGAGCAAGACTCTGTCTCAAAACAACAACAACAAACTAGATGAGCAGAGGATAGAATGAGTATGGGAGAAATTAATCTTTATTCTCATAGACAAACCAACTATACCCTGGAGTGGAAGTGCTTCATCATTTTCTAGCTCATCTCATCCTCGTTCATGAGGAAAACAGAGCCTATCTTCCTGTCACTCCCACTATCCTCTCCTCCCCAAAACCCAGCAAAAACCTCCGAACCCAGAGCCCAACAGAAAGAAGGAAAGAAGAAAAAACAGTGAATTCTTGCAAGGTCTGAGGCTCTAGAATGTGCAAGGCACAACAATGAGTGAGAGAACTAATCCATTATCCCATTATCCTATAAAGGGGTAATGAGTGCCAGGGCAAAGCTGAGTGCCACTCCCTCAACCACCTGCAACCCCCATCCCACCCCCCACCAACACAGGGACTTTGGCACAAAGAGTCTGAGACAAGAAAGTAATGGGAAGTGACAGAAAGATAGGAAATGAAGGCGCAGACATCCAGGTGGGACACTCTCTGAGCGTTTAGTGGTCGGCCTTCTCCCAAGTAATGAAATCAACCAAGTAGTTAAATCAACATGGGATGGTGTGTGTGTGTGTGTGTGCGCACGTGCGTACACACGCACCTCTGCAGTTCCTATGCCCAAGGGAAGGTGTTACCCTCCATGCCAGTTATTGCTCTATAACAAGCCAACCCAGTGATTTACCAGCTCACAAACCTATACACAATTAAGTCGGGTTGAGCTGAGCGGTTCTTCTCCTAGTCTGTCCTGAATCATTCACGCAGCTCTAGTCAGCTGGAGGATCAGCTGGGGGCTGGCTGGTCTAAGATGGCATCATCTGCCCTCCTGGCAGTTAGTGCTAGCTGCTGCCTAAGCTTTATGCCTCTAAGTGCTCTGTGGGGGAGGAAGGGTCTCCAGCAACAAGAGAAGGCAAGTCCCAAGGCACACGCACCTGGCAAGCCTCATGTCCCACCACATTTACTAACGTCACATTCACCAAAACGAGCTCCCTGGCCAAACCCAGGTTGAAGGAGTGAGGTAAGCCTCCACTTCGTGGTGGCAGAAACAGCAAACTTGCCGTGCACACAGGGATGGGAGGAATCTGTGGTCATATTTAACAATCTATCACACCATCCTAACTCTGAGTTCACAGAGGATGAGGTGGAGATCGGAGCATAGCATGTGTCTGCACTTTGTTAAGCTGCGAAGCATCAGAGGTATTTGGAGTGAGTCAGAGAAACTTGCGATCAACGTCTAGCTTCACTGCTTGCTTACTGTGACACCAAACACAGCACTTAATCGGAGTCCATTTCCTCATTGGTACAATGGTGGTGGGGTTCTCTATTGCCCGGAGTGGAGTGCCTGGTACAGTACTTGCCACGGAGGTCGTCGAGGGTCTCAGCTTCCACTCCAGTTATCTGTGGTTCCGCGAACGAGCATGTTTCGTGGCCAGCAGCTGTAATGGGGCGAGAGTGCAGGGGCTTGGCTTTTCTGAGCACAGAGTTTGGTGTCTGATAAATAGCAACACACTCATCTCCAGTGTGCAGCTTCTCACATCAAAACCCGCATGCCACGTGGAACTGTTCGGGCTCAGAGGGCCTGAACGCCTGGGAGCCCTCTAGACCTCAGCCTCTGAGAGGCCCTTACTCACACCCCCCAGGAAGGAGAGAAATGGGGCAATCAGGCGAGGGGCATTCACCTCTTAAACCCTGACTTTCTCCATTGTCCAGTCTTACAGATGGGGCAGTCAAGAAACAGTGTCCACACAGAAAGGGGTTTGGCAGAGGGAGAGGCCTGATCTTGTCTAGATTCTGGTAAGGGGCTTGCACACAGACATTCAGCTTTGGAGGTAACTGCAAGAAGGGCACTTGGAGGGCTCATGCCGGGCAAGGGTGAATTTGCCAGAAAACTGAAAGTCACAGAGCACTAGCATTTGAGAAAGCAGGGTTCACAAATACACAGCTGTGGCTCCCACGCACAGAAAAGAACCCAGGCAGGGTCGGCCATGGCTTGTGGCCGCCAGCATTGAGAATCCGAAGAATACTCCACAGCCAGCATGTAAATGTGCTTGCTGGCAAGAGGCACACTCATAATTAAAGTGCTTTGGGGACATTAGAAGATATGTTTATGTAAGACTCTGAGTGATTCTTGGACGCAACACCAGGGCCTTAAAATGGCATGTCTGTGACAGGGGTTGTGTGCTTGTTGCATCAACAACCAAGATCCGGAGATGTTAGGCACAACAGTTTCTTAGTAAGTACACCAGAGGTGCAGTCTCAAAAATGTTAGGCATTTGAATGTAAAACAGTGAGTAGCCCAAATTGCTAAAGTGGTGAGGTTGACTGATGTATTAGGTTTCCCAGTTTTACCCCTAGAAGCTCCCACAGATCGAGAAACCCCCCAGGCCCATGCAAACCAGGATGTTGGTCACCCTAAAGTCCGATAGCTCCGAGTTACCAGCAGTCACCCATCCGAGAGCCAATTCAATCCTGGACACTCAATGAGTTGCCTTAAGGATCTTGTGGCA
The DNA here is from genome assembly GCF_047675955.1 of Chlorocebus sabaeus. NCBI lineage: Eukaryota > Metazoa > Chordata > Mammalia > Primates > Cercopithecidae > Chlorocebus > Chlorocebus sabaeus. Next base: position 126,323,513 of record NC_132904.1, on the reverse strand, counting down.
GCAAATAAATTAAACAATGAAAGAAAGGCCACCTTGTGCTGTGTCTAGATTGGGCCTCACCTGGTGTATCAGTTCGCACTCCCCAGAGCCAGTAGTGTGTGTGTGTGTGTGTCTGTGTATCTGTGTGTGTGCACATGCATGCGTGCACTCAGAGCAGGGGTGGGGGGGCTTTATTTTAAGGAATGGACTCACAGGACTGTGGAGACTGGCAAGTCCTAAAGCTATAGGCTGGGATGGCATTCTGGAGACTCAGAAAAAAGTCGAAAAAGTCAATGTTGCAGTCTTGTTTCTGAAGGCCATCTGGAGGCAGAGATTCCTCTTCCTTGGAGATGTCGGTGTGTTTGCTCTTAAGGCTTTCACAGGATTGGATGAGGCCACCCACATTATTCATCTGATCTACTCAAAGTCTAGTGATTAAACATTAATCTCATCTGAAAAATACCTTCACAGCCACATTCAGATGTGTTTGACCAAATAGCTGAGAATGGTGGTCTAGCCACGTTGACACAGAAAATTAACCATCACACTTGGTCAAAAGCTAGTCGAGCCAAGAAATAGATGTAGTGCTGTGCCTGGTAGCAACTTGGATTCTGGTGGAAGAGCCTAGGAAGGAGCCCCCTCAGGAACTAGGGGAGATGCTGACATCCAGGTGCATACCACCTACCCTAGCTGAGAAACTGGAGGCTTCCCATCCAGTCTCTTCAGGACCAGAAGCATAGTGAGGCTGGGGCTGATGGCTCGGCCAGGGCCATTCTCAGTTTGCTTTATGATGTTTGGAAGTCACAGCAACATGGAACGAGAGTACCGGTATCTCATCGCCTCCCTAAACTGTGGGAGGAATTGGAAAGCAGCGACTCTAGCCTCTGTGAAAGTTCTGGGTGTGCTAGAGTTCCCTGGCTCTGGCTGCAGCAGCGTTGAGAGGACAGGAAAGCCTGTCAAACAGCTCAACAGAGCTTAGACCATGGCCGGGCCTTCTTCCTTCTAGTTAAGATAAAGCCTGGATCAATTAAAACTGATATGTACTAACGATTTTAAAGTATTTAAAACATTACAGCTGTAATATCCTGCAGACCACAGAATCTCAGCACTGGGCAGAACTTCAAGTTCATCTGGTCACTGTGTCCAGCCGTAGCCTTTGTTAAAAATGGACTGGAATGAGCCAGAGGCAGTAGCATGGCTTCAGTGGCTCTGATCCCCCCGTTGTATATTAGGAACAGTCTACATTAAAGGAACTTGAATTCTTCCAAGGAATTCTAGTTGCTCCTGCCTGTCGTCATGGTGTTTCTTTCTTTTCTCTTTTTTGAGACGGAGTCTCTCCCTGTCGCCCAGGCTGGAGTGCAGTGGCACGATCTCGACTCACTGCAACCTCCGCCTCCCAAGTTCAAGCGATTCTCCTGCCTCAGCCTCCCGAGTAGCTGGGATTGCAGGCGTGTGCCACCATGTCCAGCTAATTTTTTTTGTATTTTTAGTAGAGATGGGGTTTCACCATGTGGGCCAAGTTGGTCTTTTGCTTACTTGAGTCTTTTGCTTCGGTCATCCTCCCCTGTCAGTGTTTTACCTGGACTCCCGTTAGAGCACACAGACCCAGAGCCTGGGGGAGGAAGGGAGGGCAGGGAATGGGAAAGGCAGAGCCTAAGACGAACAGAGGCAGGAGGCAGTAGGAAAAATCAGGGCAGAAATAAAAAAGCCGGGGGTGGGTTGCGGTGGAGCAGACGAGAGAAGAAGCAGATAGCCAGGATCAACCACAAGGAGAGAGAAAACTGGGAAAGAAGGGACCAAGAATAAGGGAGAAGGAGCAAAGATCAGCCACAGGCAGGTGAGGAGGTGGGAACCTGATGTGGGGGAGGTTGGGCCGGAAAAGGGATACATGAAGAAGTGGGGTACACGCCAGTGGACTCGTTAGATGACCAAGGACAACAAGGAGTTTGGCAGCTCAACTTCAGGTGAAACCACAGTGCTGTGGTTTGGATGTTTGTCCTCTCCAAATCCCACGCTGAAATGTGGCCCCCAGTGTTGGAGGTGAGGCCTGGTGGGAGGTGTCTGGACATTGGGGGCAGGTCTCTCATGAATGGCTTGGTGCCCCCCTCACAGGAGCGAGTGAGCTCTCGCTGTTGGCCTGAGAGCTGGTGGTTTCGAAGAGCCTGGCACTCCCTCCTGTCTCTTGCTCCCTGTCTTACTATGTGACACACTTGCTGCTCTTCACCTTTACCTTCCACTGGGAGTAAGGCTTCCTGAGGCCTCCCCAGAAGCCAAACAATGCTGGTGCCATGCTTGTACAGCCTGCAGAACCAGGAGCCAAATCAACCTCTTTTCTTTCTAAATGACCCAGTCTCATGCACTCCTTTATGGCAATGCAAAATGGACTAATCCACGTAGCTGGACTAATCCCCATAGCTGGCTCCATTCTCCCTGCTCCTGCCCCAGACAGGCCATCCCAGTTCCTGGAAGCTGCCGTGGCCAAACCCCACAGCAGTGGAACAAGCTGATTTTTCTTCCTCTAAGACAATAAGGTAAAACTTTGCCCAGTTTTGATGAGCTTTTCATATTCTCCTAACAAATATCCCCTGCCAACACCACCCAGGAGACACAACGTCTCCCCATGTTAAGTCTCCTATACTTGGGATTCCTCCCTAAGATAAATGAAAACATACCCACATATCTTCCCAAAACATATTCTGACATTCGTTCATATCAGCAAACAAGCCACAGAAATTCTCCAAACCCTCTGAAAAACATGCTTACCCAGCATTTTCCCCAACAGACACAAAGCTTACTCCTGCTGACATAAACACACACACACTCGCAAACACACACACACACAATGCTTTCCTGAACATTGCACAACTAACCAGCTGGTCCTCCTTTGTGGAGACGTAATATTTTAGGGATGCTCCTGACAGCCCACGAGGGAGTCACTGCTGTGGCCTGTGATGGTGTTGACCAGGTTGTATATCTAGTGTACACTATGTCAAAAGGAAAAATCATTTCCAAGAACAATGATGGAAGTAGCCCAAATATGTGCTTGGAGGAAACCAAGTGAATTTGGGTTTTAGTCCAAGTAAAATATCAAAAGGATGAATCAGAAAAATATATATGTGGGGCTTTGAAAAGTTATTTTACTTTGTACGGTTAAAATGGCAGAGTTTCAATTTGAGTTTCAAGTGCACGAGAGATGTGTCAAATGATCCAGTTTGTAGCTTGTGACCAGCCTGGAGGGGAAATGATAAAACATTGTTTTGATTATGAACCTAAGACTGTTTCAATAAACACAGCCTGGAGATCACGTTAATATCAAATTTTTTTAAAGTCCCTCTACTTTTACTGAGCTTTAAAAAGAGTTTTCATTTTGCTTTGGATGGGGTCTTTGAGGTTCCTGCCTGCAGCCTAAGAGCCTTCCACAGTGTTTTCTGTGTTTTCTGAGGCACTTTAGTCCCTTGCCTGTGCAACTCCTTTGAGATGAGCTGGAGGCTGAAGCTTTCAGAGCACTGGGCAGTAAATCTCACTCTCAGGTCAATCCAAGGCCATGAGACATTAGATGACAACCTGCAAAACTGGCTCACTGCGTCTGTGACTCTTAGGGGATGTCCGCGGGAGAACATGGGGTTAAGAGTATGAGGTCCTGGTTTTAATTCCTGGCTCTGCCACTTCTGAGTTTTGCCTCCTTCCATGTTTTTTTCATTCAGCAAATATTGTTGAGGGACTCATGTGTGCCATGCACTGTGGTAGATACTGAATACAGAAATAGAAGCAGAGTCTAGGATTTGACAGTGGGAAGGTGACAAGGGAAATGCAAAAGATTTCATACCACGTGATAAGTGCAACAATGGAAATATTTACCAAGTGCAAAGATTGCACAGAGGAGAAAGTAAATCTCATTCTCAGGGAAGAGAAGGGGAGGCTTTTGCTAGGAAGCAACACATGAATTTGGTTTCAAAAGATGGAGGGAATAGGTGGATAGGAGTTTACCAGGCAAGTAAGGGATGGGGGAAGGATATCCTTGGTCAAACGAAGAGCAAGCACAAAGACTCAGAGATAGGGCAGAGTGAGTGCATTTGGGAAGCTATTAGCAGCCTGCTGTAACTGAAGCATAAAGTGTCTTAGATGGGCAGGAGGGAAGGCCTGCAATACGCAGTGAGGGTAAAGGATAGGCAGAGGCCAGTATAATGATTTTAACTTCATGATTGTGGTAATAGCAGTAGCTCATATTTGCAGAGCGCTTCTTGGCATTCAACACTGTGTGAACATTCTATGAACACTATCTCATTTAATTTTTACAATTATTAAAAATTATACTATTATTATTTATCTCCACTTAATGGATGAGGAAACTGGTTCTTGAAGAACTTGTATGACTTGCACAAGATAGAGACAGTTCAAGGGGAGGCTGGGACTTGGACTCTAGCCTGTCCAGTTGCAAACGAAGCCCACTTGGGCTGTGCCCCTAACACTCATGAGTCTGTTGGATTTAGCAAACAGAAACCATTGATGACCTTTGCTAGTTCAATGTTGATAACATCTAAGGGGTTAGAAACTAGACTTTAGTGGATGGAGGAGTAGGCAATTTCAAGAAAAATTTAAAAGATCAGGTACAAATTTTATGATCTCAATGTCTGGTTTTCTCCAACGTAGATTAGCGAATGAAATGGTCAGGAAGATTGAGCCAAGGATAAAGAATTCCAAGGAAGAAGACTCGGCCTCTGGAGTGGACAGACTGTGCCACAGGGGAAGAGAGCTGGCCTAAACAAAGGAAAAAAGAGAGAGCTGAAGATGGTACATCTTTATCCATAGGAAGAATATGGGAGTGGCACACAATGCTACATCGTTCAGAGATGGGAAAATTGCACACAGTGGGGACTACAGGGAGAGGCATCACATAAGAGATGATGTTTGAGTGAGGTACTGAAGAATGAGGCTCGAGCAAGGGGGGAGGGAAAGTGACTTCAGAACGGCCAGTGACTGAGCAGACCAGAGAAGCAGGAAAATGCAAAACCAAAGAAAGAGAAGCCAGAATATGTTTGCGGGAGCACAGAGTCTGAGTGTGAAACAAGGGCAAGGCAACACTGGCTGCGACCAGGCGATAGAGGGCGGGGCTAAGGAATGCAGCCCAGATTCAGAAAGCAGGGCCATCCACTAACGTTCGTGCATTTCTGCAGAGGAAGCTGTGCCCAAAGAACTGCCCCAGGGCGATACTCTGGCTGCCTGGGTCAGGGTGGAGCAGAAAGCCCAGTCAAGGTGATGCAGCCGGAGCCAGTGCAATAGTCCAGGTGTGAGGCTGCAAGGCCTGAGCTGCAGAGGCAGCCAGCAGACAGAGAGAAAGGTATGCCCCAAGGAATATCGTGAACAGGACTCCATGACGGGTGAGAGGGAGCTGTCAATGTTCATGCAAAGGGTTCCATGACTTCAAGAATGCCTGTGCTATTAACAGAAATAGCAAAATCAAGACAAAAACTTTTTTTTTATAGCTTTTGATTACTGTATACATAAAAAGTGTTTATTGAAGAAAAATCTGAAAACATACTAAGGGAAAAGGAAAAGAAATGTCTATAATCTAATTGCTACTATTCCGTTTGGTATACTGTTTTCTTTCTCTATGCTTATATATTTCTAATACTCTAATTACAAATTGGGATTATTCCATTTTATGACTTTTCTTCACTCAACAATATATAGTACACATTTTTCACATCAATACTTGTAATTCAGCATTATTTTACTGATTACTTAGAATTCTAATTTATGAATTTAGCACATCTTACTCTGTCTGTTCCTTGAGGCTAACCATTCTGCAGGGTTCCAATTTTACTTATAATTAACATCCTTGAAGCTAAATATCTCTACACATCTTTAATTACTTCTTTAGAATAAATCTCTGAAAGTGTAATTTGGAAGCCAAAGGAAATGTGGGGGGTTTTAAGGCTTTTAAAACAAAATTGTTCCCCAGAAAGAATCAAATTAACTTATACTCTGACTAGCAGCACAGGAAAGTAAAGAGAGAAAGGTTTTACTAGAGGAAATGTGAGTAGTTTCAGATACATAGATTCTAAAGCACCTACAGTATTCATCAAAGGCAGTGACAAATAAATAGTTGGGAAGGAAGGAACTAGATTTGAAAGCAAAAATCTGGTTCCTCCTCCTGTTCCTCTTCTTTTTCTTCCCCACCACTCCACTTCCCCACCCTTCCCCTCTCTCCCTTTCCCTTTCTTTCCTGAACAACTCAGTCCTAAGCTTTGGTGGAGTGCAGCAAGACAGGCGCTCCCACAGGGGAGCAGAGACACAACAGTCTGAGCCGGCAGAGGCAGGATCAGCACAAGAGGGTGCCCGGCCCTCTGAGGGGTCCCAGGGCCCAGGCTCCACAGGAGGCCCTCTGTGCAGGAATGTGGCCCCATGCAGTGGCTGCCAGAGCCTCAGGGAGGTGAGGATGGTCTCCATGCAGGGGCAGCCAGGTGGTGGAAGTGAAAGGAAACTGTTAACACAAAGGAGGATATGTCAGATGAGTAAATATACTGAGAATTAGGGAAGCCAGGCTGTTTGCTGGGTTGTGGTTTTAACCTGGGTTCTCTAGAGAAATAGGACCAATAGGAGGTGACAGATGATAGGTAGAGGGGTGGGTGGATGGATGGATGGATAGATAGATAGATAGATAGATAGATAGATAGATAGATAGATGATAGATAGATAGATGATAGATAGATAGATGATAGATAGATGATTGATAGATGATAGATAGATGATAGATAGATGATAGATAGATAGATGATAGATAGATAGATAGATAGATAGATAGATAGATAGATAGATAGATAGACAGATAGATAGAAAGGATACCATGTATTATAAGGAATTGGCTCACACAGATATGGAGGCTGAGAAGCTCCAAGATCTGGAATAGACAAGCTGGACACCCAGGAGTGCCAACAGTATACTTCCATTCTGAGTCCAAAGGCAGGAGAAGATGGATGCTCTAGCTCAGAGATAGTCACACAGAAAAAATGAACTCTCATTTAGCTTTTTTGTTCTATTTAGGTCTTCAGTGGATTGGATGAGGCCCATTCACATCAGAGAGGGCCATCCATCCACTTCACTCAGAAACACCTTCACGGATATACCCAGAATAATATTTAATCACACATTTGCCCAGTCAGGTTGACACATAAAATTAGTCACCACAGTTCTCAAAACAGAAAAAGACAAAGCTAGGATGAACCCTGTGGATTTAAATTAGAGATGTGGGTGTGAACTCAGTTATCTATCTGCCTACCTACCTACCTATCTGTAATGTAGATATAAATAGATTCCTTGGCAAAATGGCTAATTCCAGGGCAAGGTAAGAAAAGTAAAAGATGACCCTGAAACAAATTTTTTTATTTTTTTTTATTTTTTTTTTTTTGCCAGAAAACAAGGAAAACCACAAAGAGTGATGGCACATGTCCTGAGGACACAAAAGCCAGCTTAAGGAACTCTCACTGGCCAAATCTTGGACAATTTAAGCACCAAAATAAATAATGATCATAAATAACAATAGATTATAACTTGTTGAATAAAATAGGAATCCATGAATCCATACTAATATAAATAAATAGGGAAATAAATTGAAAGTTTGATGAAGAACGGGATATTTACAATACCTCAAAGTAACTTTCCATAAAATATCAGTTAATTACAAAGAGGAAAAAAGTAACGTTTCCTCTCTGAGAGACACCATCTCAACCTAGTGACTGAAGTCAACCTTACTAGTAATGGGACAAATTGCAATCATATGCCTCCTAGTAGGCAAGGAAAGGGATGCAGCACCAATTCCTGCCAAAGGTGCACGACTTACGTCTAATGACGAGGCTACATCAGCAAATCAAAGTTAAGAGACATTCAACACGATAACTGGACTTGCTATCTCCAAAACTGTCAAGATCATGAAAGTCAGGGGAAGGCTGAGGGGACTAATTCTGGGTTAGATACCATTGCTATAAAATGCTTTATGAGGACAGGAGGTAAGGCTCACATGGAGTCTGAGAGCCAAATCACAGTACTAAGTAACTGTAGTACTAAGTAACTGTTACTTTTCTGGTTTTGATGGTGGTATTTTGATTACAGATAAGAACATTCTCATTTGCAGAAAATACATGTGAAAGGATTGATGATGTGCCATGTCACCAACTTACTCCCAAACAACCACAAGAAAGAAAGGTTCTTTTTACTGTTCTTGCAAATGTTCTGCAAGTTGGAGAAAGAGAGAGGGAGGAAGAGAGAGACAGGCAGGCTGGCAGGCAGGCCAGGGCTCGGATCACCCACATGAAATTGATAGCACTGAGGTTCATGGTGTTAGTCATGCTGCTGACGCTGGGAATGCCGGGCTCATCTGCCCCATCTCCAGCCCAGTCCTAATGAAGACTGTGACACATATGCTAAGAGGCTACTAGACAGTGGGGTCTTGCTTCCTCCTGCCATCCTGGCTCATGTGCTCAGCCCACAGCCTGCCTTGAACACCAGCCTACTTGATCAGAACTTGGACTTACTGCCCAGCTCTAGCCAGGCCCATAGCCCCAGACTTTCCACCTGTCTGGGGTCTTGTTCAGAGAGGCTGAGACACCCTCACCCACAAAGCTATCAGCTGCCTGAGGCTCAGCGTCTTAGCCATCTGAATAAGAGGCTGTCCGACCTAGCTGCCATTTCTCCCCTGGAATGTCTGCAGATCAAGCCTGAGTATGACATGACTTTTTACCCTGTCCTTTGCTGAGGTCCCAGCAGGCTTCCCAGACAAGCCCCACTTCTCCAGGCTAAAATGGAAGGATAATACCTCTGAAGTATAATTTAGGGGAAGTACACAGAGGAAGAGTGGACGAACCATGATGGGGTTCGAAGGGACCGTCAGAGTAGTGACATGCTGTGCAGACCGGAGGAGGGATTCAGGAGCAGGTGGAGCGTTCAGCAAGCGACGTGAATAAGAAGTCTATGAATTCGCTCCTTGGGAGACCTCAGGTGAGTTCCCGGGATGCACCTTCTATAGAGGGCGGGGGCAGAGTCAAATGATGGGAGGTCCCGGGTACCAGCGAGAAACGCAGCACAGGTTTTCCAGGGAAAGCGGAGGTGAGATGATTGCTTAAGGTTTAAAAAAACAAAGATTCGGGAGAGATGGGGATCTCATCCCATGGTTAGTAGGTCTGTAATGAAATGACAGACTGAAAGCACATGGATGGGAAAGGTCGTTGGGAATTTGGTCATGGGATAGAATCAAAAGGACAGGTAAAAAGTTTGTCTTAGAAAGCAGAGACCAAAAGGCAGAGGAAAGGAGGAGAGGGTAGTGCTTTCGAGGCAGGGAAGAAAGATGGCACCAGTGGAGAGGGTGGAAGATAGGGCACCGTGGGCCAGCGGACCTGCAGGAATTCGGGGTCAGGGTTTCAACCAACTAATCAACGTGAATGACAGCATTAGTTATTCCACCAAAGCAGAAGCGGCCGCGGCATTTGTACCACCAGTGTGCAACACAGTCCCTGAGGATAATAACCAGAAACAGTCACTGAAGGAGAGAACGCAAGTGGAGAAGAAGAGGATGTGCAGAAGGTGGTTAAAATGGAGGGCTGTGGCCCAGAGGCCCTTGCCTACCGGCCCTAGGAAACATGGTCAGGAACATTTATAGCAGCCTGACTTTTAATAGCATAATGGGAAACAACCAATGATACACTGGCCGGGAAATGGTAAGTAATGGCTGGCATACTCACATAATGGAATACTATTCTGTGGTGAAAATTAATTAACTATGGCTGCATGTGTCAATTCAGATCAGCCTGAAAAGCATAAGACACAAAAGAATTACCCTATGTGATACTATTCATATCAAATTCAAATGCACACAAATTTCTAAAATGCATTTATTTTACTGAGTATGCTTTCAAACAACAAACACAAATTCCCTCGGCAGGGAGGGATCACCAACAGGGAGGGCACAGAAGGTGCTTCACCATTTGGGGAACATTCTACTTCTTAAATTGGGTAGTGGGTCCGGGAGTGTTTATTTGATATTCTTTAATATCCGTGCGTTATGTTTTCTTTTTCTATGAGTGAAGTATTCCACTGAAAAATAAACACTACTAGCATGCAAAAAAGGGGAAAGTCTGCAAGTGTTAAAAAAAGGGAAGTTGTGAGTGTTCTGAAAACCAGGTTACTACCTGCCCATGCCCCTCGGTGGCCTGGGAATCTAAAACTTCTGGTGTCCAATTTTCCCAATGCTATAAGTGACCCTGCAAAATTTCAGGAAGAATGTAAAACTATCTAACTGGTAGGGTTGCAATCAGAATTCAGAGTTCTCTTTGCAGTGCATAAATAGAAAGACAAACAAAAAAATGAACACTGTGAACTTTAAAAGAAAACCCTCTCTTGAGGAAAGAACCAGTCGCTCTGAGGGGTGACACCAGGAAGGTACACAGAGGGCAGCCCCCCCTCTCTGAATGTGGGGCTTGGGAGAGACTGCACAGGAAACCCTTCACTCTACAATCATGGAGTGCTTGACCTTGAAGAGATGGGGCATCCACAGGTGTTACTTGGGTTTTGCAAAGACCTGAAACTCTTCCAGGATAATATGGAGATTTACTCAAATTCTGGAGGCTTATTTTTACAAATGAATTCATCTAGGACTGAAACATCTCTTCTCCTCCTCCAGTTCCTCTCCATCTCCAAGGCTAAATTCAAGCACTGGTCATCAACAGGTGAGCCATCCAGGTAGGAGGAAAGCAGGGCTGGGCTCTAGGGATCACGAGAAAATTGCCACAGAAAGCCAGAGTCTACTCAAGGCAGGTGGTGGGGGAGCAGTTTACAGCAAGCCACTGAGAAGTCATCCCAGAAGTGCCAGAGGCTTCAAGGCCTCGTACTTCGCCTTTGCCCCAACCTCTTCCTTTCATCGCCAAGAACACCGGCTCCAGCAGCCAGGGGCGATCTGATAGCATCACGCAGCGGGAGGCCCCAGGATGTCTTTGCTGAAGACACTGGACTATAAATAAATGATAAAACATGAGAGAAAGGTCAGACTCCGGGAAAGCACTCCTCATAAATCCTCTTCATCCTGATGGCTCCATGTAGAAGCAGATTAAGTGTAAAATACTGGTCTTGAATGGGGTCCAGCCAAAACTTATACAGCTTGAGAGCTTTTTGGAAGGACTGTGTTCTTTCAAAGGAAGTGATTTAGGAAATGCGATGCTGGTAGAAGGTCCTAGAAGGAGGAAAGATGGGCCAATGTTATCAACCAAGCAGGACATTCCATCTACTGTAAAAGCATACCCCACCTGTTACAGAGTGGGTGATGGTTTTCGTGGTGCAGATGGTGTAATCGTAGTAGGGTATGGCACGGCATTGTGATATCACAGGTCTGTTGTAATGAGTGCCACTTTTTCTAAGACAGTGTATTTTGTGAGGTAAGACATAGAAAAATTTCAGGTTGCTAAGTACAAAGTAGTTTAAAGTTTTGGAAGCAGAAATAAATATGCAGGACTTGGGTCATTTCAGTCTCAGTTTCTCTCACCTGTAAAATGGGGATAATTATAGGATCCATGACCAAAGACGTGGTGAGAATTAAATGCAATGATATGGCCGGGCACGGTGGCTCATGCCTGTAATCACAGAAGTTTGCGAGGCTGAAGGAGTAATGATCTCCTGGGCAGATCGCCTGAGCCCAGAGGTTCAAGACAAGCCTGGACAACATGGCAAAACACGGTCTCTAATAAAAATAAAAAATTAGCCATTCATGGTGGCACATGCCTGTAGTCCCAGCTACTCGAGAGGCTGAAGCTGGAAGATTGCTTAACCCTGGGAGGTTGAGGCTGCAGTGAGCTGAGATGGTGCCACTGCACTCCAGCCTGGGTGACAGACAGAGTTCCTGTCTCAAAAAACAAAAACAAACAAAGAAATGCAAAGATGCATGCATAGTCCTCACTTGATGATGCCAGAATATCTTAACTGCCCCATAAATGTTAGTTATTCATCATCACCGTGATCACAATCACCATTACTACTCACCTAGGTTAACAGTAGTCTGCGTGGTTCTAGAGAAACTTAAAGAAGGCAACCTGGGCTACGAAAGGACTAGCTCATTTGGTGGAACTCATAAGTTAACTAAGAGCTAATAGAGTCACCCAGAAACTATTATTAAAAAAGAAGGCTGTGGGGTCTGAAAACTGAGTTATAAATGAAAGTTGACATCTGTCTGTGGACAGCAGCACAAGATAAACGGGCAGAGAAGTCTGAATGCTGAGGCAGAATGTAATATGGCCAAGAGAGCAGTCATCATTCATTCACCCAGTCAACAAATATTTATGAGCACCTACTATATGCCAAGGTCTGTGGTGTTACGGGTACAGGTTTGAGCAATGCCAGCAAAGCCCCTACCCCCACGAGCTTACTGAGGAGGCAGGACGGCAGGCAAAAGGCCTAAAATGTGTCTGCAAGCAACAGGTAGAGCATCTGTTGCAACAGGTAGAGCATCTTTTACAACAGGTAGAGCATCTCTGAGCTCACGGAGCCTGTGGCATCTGTTAAAGCTCTCTGCTGTTTCTATGAACCTCCTTTGGATGTGAACCCTTGAAGCAGTATAGAGGAAAAAAATAAAGACTTTGGAGCCCATCAGGCCAGGGTGCGAGTCTTGGTTTGGCTTTGCTGTGTACCTAAGACCTCTGAGCAACAGCTTCCTCAATTCTAAAAGAAGCACAACAACAATCTCCTTTCAGAGTGTTGCAAAAATTAAAAATGAGTATGTCAAGCCCTTAATTTCGTGCTGAATGTCTGATTATGTGTTTAATATGGTAGAGCTACTTTTCTGCTTATGCAATTTGTATTTTGGATCATTATTTCTTCATCTATTCCTGTTCATTTTTAGTAAAGTTCCTTTGCAAATATCATACTCTTAACCAAGGAAAAGGGAGGCGCAAGATATTTGCCCAAGCTTTAGGGGTGCAGGATGCCATGGGCAGTGGGCATCTAGAGGGTGGTGTTGACAGCTAGGCTCCCAGGCAGGACTCCTGGAGAAAAACTGCAGCCTTGCAGGGGGCTGTCTTCTGGTGAGGAAAGGCAGACTGCTAGGTCCCAGGGACCATGCTGGGCAAGAAGAGAGGTCAGAGTCACAGAGCAAGGCCCTTGATGGAAGCGTGCGTGGGGGTAGCCTTCACAGGGGCTCCCACATGCTTGCCCTTCTTCTCCTCAAGCTCTTCTTCACAGGGAGCTGTTTTAGTCCCCATCGTGCTGCTTGCACTTGAGAACTGGATGCAAATCATCACTGCTACTGTCATTGATGTTGCTCGTTTTGTACTTTGCTGTCCACCTTGGCTGCTGTTTTTTGTTTTGTTTTGTTTTTTAACTGTGGTAAAATACACATAACATGACACTTACTGGTTTAACTTATTTTATTTTTAGTTTTTGAAATGGAGTTTCACTCTTGTTGCCCAGGCTGGAGTACAATGGCACGATCTCGGCTTGCTGCAACCTCCATCTCCCAGATTCAAGTGATTCTCCTGCCTCAGTCTCCCAAGTAGCTGGGATTACAGGCGCCTGACACCACGCCTGGCATGCCTGTAATCCCAGCACCTTGGGAAGCCAAGGTAGGTGGACCACCCGAGGTCAGGAGTTCGAGACCAGCCTGAGTAACATGGCGAAATCCCATCTTTCCTAAATACAAATGGTTTAGCCATTTTTAAATATACAGTTCAGTGGTATTATGTGCATTCCCATTGTGCAATTATTGCCTCTTCTGAGCCTCAAAGTCTCAAGATCGGTGGAAGCAGGACTCAAAGGAGCGTGCCCGCACCCCCCACGCCCTAATTCCAGCCCCAGGTGGCTCTGAGTTCTGTTCTAGAGTTGCATGAGGCTTTTCTTTCTGCACAGCAGAGAGTGGTCTGGGCACAAAGACAAAGCTCAGGGCTGCTATGCTCTCACCTTTCATCTGGAGTGTCATTTGTGTGAAATTTAACATCGCTCACCTGCTTCTGACACGCATTTACCAGGATGTGACTCAAACAGAGCCCCACTTGGCTGACATCTGCCTTTCCCATCCTGCCTGACTCTGCAGGGAAGCTGGACTCTGGCAGAGGGAGCACGGTCGGGTTGCTGTTCCTGGCGAAGAAAAGCAGGGTCTGCCGCCTAACATAGCAAGGGACGAGGCAGGGTTCCTAGTTCTTCTCCCCAGGCCTTTGCTAACGCTCTGTGGGGTTTCTCAGGAAGTCACTGGGCTTAGCTATCTGTCAGGAGCAAAAATAACAAAATCAGTTTCTATACAGTTCCTCACTGGTGACTCATGCGACCCCAAATTCTTTTAGGTCCTCCAGATTCAAAACGTTTGAGAATGGTTAACCCTATTTTAGAAAACAGATCTGGTTTTTAATTATGATAATAACCCATGGTTATTTAATGCCTAGTAGATGTCAGCCACTGTGCTAGGAAGGCAGGTGCTCAGGTGACCTGAAACGTGGTTCTGAAGCCAGACGTTATCAATAAAAATGAGACACGGGGAGAGCACTGAGACTCTTGCCAGGCACTGTCCTTGTTAAGTGGCTCAAGGGCCAGTTAAAACAGGGATGCTCTCAGGACAAATGCATTACCTTAATATTACCTAAGACTCCACTCTAGTGAGCTGGACTAGCCCACATCCCCAGTTTAAGAGCCCGGTCAGCACTCTTACTTAAAGCCGAGGTCTAGAGAAACTCCATGCCCTCCTCCTACTGTGCCAAGCCCTGGTGTGGGTCCCCAGCTCATCTACTCCAACAGCAGGAGAAGGTAAGGAGGAGACCGGAAGGAGGCAAGTGGAGGAGAAGGATCCACTGAGAAGGGGACACGCCAGCCCTTCTCCCCTCTCATCCATGCCTTCCCCTCTATGGCCAACTCAGGTGGACCTGCAGCCTCTATTCCACTCTCACTAGCAACAGAGAGCCTCCTCCCTGGGGTTAGGTTGTGGGGTGAAAGTGGTGGCCTTCCTGCTTTGAGTCTGTGGCCAGCAAGGTTCCTAAATCTCTGGCCACAGGGACGCCCAGAGGATTCTGGGAAGAAATAAGGGTCTCCCACCTTTGAGGAAACTACAAGAAGTGGGCCTCAGGAACAGTCACGACTCTTTCCCTGCAGGTTCTCAGTGGTGTGCTGTAATACCAGCTAAGCACACTTAAGACCTTTCTTCTGATTGCAAAACAGATGCCTTCAGTTCAGGGATGAGGGTGTATCAAAATCTGTAAGTTGTACACAAAATGCTCACAGGTTAAAAAACGCCAGCTCAGAGAGGAAACATTTATGTCTAACTTTTTTTCCCTTGTATCAACAAATGGCAGTGCAACCCCTGGGGTCTACTCATTCCTCACTGTTCTCTGGCTACCTGTGTATTTGTTCTCTGGCTACCTGTGTATTTGTTCTCTGGCTTCTGACAAATTTTACCCTGATTTTCAAACCCAAATTCAAATACCTATTTTTCATCCTGCTAACCCATCTGATGAAGCCATTACCTTTTCTCTGCTACGCCAGCCCCTTGACCTTGGCCAAGGTTCCACTCTGGTTTCTTGACCAAGTAATTCAGCCAGTCACATGACAGCACATGGCTTCAAGCCTTCACTCACCTAGCCAGGTGCCTGCACAGACAGCACAGCAGTTATGACCCAGAGAACGCCTTTCCCTAGGAAAGAGGGTCCTATTCTCATTCTGCTCATCAGCGCATTATTGCATCTGAGCGCATTATTGCATCTGAGATAATATGTCTAAATAGCAGCATTAGGGAGAAAAATGTAAAGACGTAATTTCCCTAAAGTTTCACATGCAGATGCAGCTACCAAACAAAAACCCTGACATATTGTTAGAATATATAACTGGAACACAGAACACAGAAGCCACATCCTTAGTGTTGTTGGACCACACCTGGAATATTTCTTGCTTCACTTCCAGGCATAATCCTTCAAGAGAGGTATGGATACATAAAGAACCATTCATTGAAAGAACAAAACATGTAGCCTCAATAAAGAAAGTGGATAGACTGGGTGCACAGGCTCACATCTGTAATCCCAGCAATTTGGGAGACCAAGGCAGAAGGATCTCATGAAGCTAGGCGTTATAGACCAGCCTGGGCAACAAACTGAGACTCCCCCATCTTTTTTTTTTTTTTTTTTTTTTTTTTGAGATGGAGTCTTGCCCTGTTGCCCAGGCTGGAGTGCAGTGGCACAATCTCGGCTCACTGCAACCTCTGCCTTCTGAGTTAATGCGATTCTCCTGCCTCAGCCTCCCAAGCAGCTGGGACTACAGGCGCACATCACCACACCTGGTTAATTTTTGTATTTTTTAGTAGAGACAGGATTTCACTAAGTTGACCAGGCTGGTCTTGAACTCCTGACCTGAAGTGACCTGCCCTCCTCGGCCTCCCAAAGTGCTGGGATTATAGGCGTGAGTCACTGCACCAGGCCTGAGACCCCTGTCTCTTTAAAAAAAAAAAAAGTAAAAAGTTAGCTGGGCTAAGTGGTGCATGCCTGTAGTCCTAGTCACTTGGGAGGCTGAGATGGGAGGATCACTTGAGCCCCAGAGTTCAAAGCTGCAGCTATGATCATATCAGTGCACTCCAGCCTGGGCAACAGAGAGCAATACTCTGTCTCAAAATCAATAAACTATTGGGGTGAATAATGGAGAAAAACCATAAAAAGACCTTCGAATTCCTAAAGACACATCCACACCCCATTGTCCCATTAGTGGGCACTATGGCTATTGCATTTCTGCTGTAACAAAAAGTTTCCAGCAGAATTGTCTACAAATTGAACTGGCTGTTCCTTGTCACTGGAGGTGCTTAACCAGCCACTAGATGGCTGCTTGATATAAACACCGTAAAGACAATCCTTGTGTTAAGAGGCAGGTTTAACTGGATGGTACCTAAGCTCTATATAGATTTATATTCTTAACCTTATGGACTAATGGAGAGGTGTCTCTTCTTACTCATAAAGCAGTTCCTAGAGTAGGAAGCAACATTTTCAAAATGGCAGCCCTAGGAGAACAAAGTTTCTTGGGATCGTAAGTTGGCGTCGGGTGGACAGAGAAAGAGAGACTGCCATAGAGTCAGATGGCTTAAAGTTGACCCAGCTGTTGGGCTGGGTTGTGCAAAGCCCATACTACTAACAGGAGAGAGAAGAGGACACACCGGTGGGGGCTGGGGTGAAGGAAATCACAAGGCATGTAGATGGAATGCAGTTCCCGAGAGTTTGGGAGTTTTGATGGCCTGGAAAGGGACTTAATGAGAAAACATCCTCCAATAAAACGAAAAGACAAATCTCATGGGGAGAATTTATTGCTCGTAAACCAAAGCCTGGGAACCTAACCATGGAAAGTAGGGATCAGCCGGGCACGGTGGCTCACGCGTGTAATCCCAGCACTTTGGGAGGCCGAGGCGGGCAGATCATGAGGTCAGGAGTTCGAGGTCATCAGCCTGGCCAACATAGTGAAATCCTGTCTCTACTAAAAATACAAAAATATGAGCCAGGCATGATGACAGGCGCCTGTAATCCCAGCTACTTGGGAGGCTGAGGCAGGAGAATCCCTTGAACCCAGGAGGCAGAGGTTGCAGTGAGCCGAGATCATGCCTAGGTGACAGAGTGAGATTCCATTCCCAAAAAAAAGAAAGTAGGGATCAACCTAAATGTCCCTCAGACCTGCTACCCCAAGTCTTTGGGCATAGTTGTGCCTTTGAACTACAGAGAGAGAGATGGAGTGGTCCCCCTAAAACACCCTTCAGCTCCACCTCTATAAGGACTCCCTTCTTGCCTTACCTTCTCTGTTTATTTTCTCTGTGTCCAGCAACAACATAAGAACTCAGAAGCTGAACACCATAGAAAACCAAGACTCTGAAGACGGCCATTGCAGCTTGTCAATTAAGAAGAACACAGAAGATAGAGTCTGAATCCTGTGCCTGGGCTTTGCACAACCCATCCCAACGGCTGGGTCAACTTAACTAAGCCATCTGACTCACCTCCTGCAAAACCACAATATGCTTCAAGAATTAGTCGAAACTTCATTTACAATAAACCACTCCTTTTTTTTTTTTTTTTTTTCTTTTTTTGACAGGGTCTCACTCTGTCGCCCAAGCTAGAATGCTGCTTCAGCCTCAACCTCCCAGGTTTGACATCTCAGCCTCCTGAGGAGCTGGGACTACAGGCATGTGTGACCATGGCCAGGTAATTTTTGTATTTTTGTGGAGACAGGTTTTCACCATGTTACTTAGGCTGGTCTCAAACTCCTGGGCTCAAACCATCAGCCTACCTCCACCTCCCAAAGTGCTAGCATTATAGGCATGAGCCACCACACCCAGCCCACTCTCTACTCGTACCCTACTTCTTACTCTGCAGTTTTGGGAGACACACATACAACATGCTCGATTCATGAATGCATATCTTTGAATCACAAAACAAGAAGCAGTGCTGTCTAGTAGCTAAAGCACTGCTGGTAACACGGCCTGGGTTTGAAATCCGTCTCTGTCATCTGCTAACTATTGTCCTTGAGCAAGTTACTTAACTTTTCTGTGCCTCTGTCTCATCACCTATAAAAGGAAAACAATATTATACTACTTGTCTCATAAGACTGTTATGAAAATTAAATTACATAATATCAATACAACACTTGACATATGGAAAGTACTAAAAATGTGTTAGCTGGGCTGGACACCATGACTCATGCCTCTACTCCCAGCGCTTTGAGAGGTCAAGGCAGGAGGATTACTTGAGGCCCAGAGTTCGAGACCAGCCTGGACAACACAATGAGATCCTGTCTGTACAAAAAATAAAAATTCAAAAAATTAACCAGGCATGGTGGCATGTGCCTGTAGTATGAGCTACTTGGGATGCTGAGGTGGGAGGATTGCTTGAGCCCAGGAGTTGGAGGCTGCAGTGAGCTATGATCATGCCATTGCACTCCAGCCTGAGCAACAGAGTCTTATACAGCCTGTCTCCAAAAAAAAAATAAATAAATAATCTTTAAAATGTTAACTACTATCACATCATTTAGAATTTGAGAAACAAAAAGCACATAAACTAAAACTGCACATGATACATGATTGCAGACCGAGGTGGTTCAGCTGTTCTTTAGTTAAATTAAAGGCTTTTGGCTGGACATGGTGGTTCACACTTGTGAACCTCCCAGCATTTTGGGAGACCAAAGTGGAAGGATTGCTTGAGCCCAGCAGTTTGAGACCAGCCTGAGAAACATAGAGAGACCCCCAACTCTACAAAAATTTTAAAAGTTAACCACACATAATGGTGCATATCTGTGGTTCCAGTTACTTGGGAGGCTGAGGTGGGAGGATCACTTGGGTCTGGGAGGTCGAGGCTGCAGTGAGCCATGATCATGCCACTGCACTCCAGCCTGGGTGACAAAGGAAGACACTGTCTCAAAAAAAAAGGAATAGGCCAAGTTGAAGACTTTTCTTTTGTGCCACTTTTCTGGCCTTGTGTGTGTCTTAGTTTTCAGCAGAGTAAAATCTCCATATTATTATTATGACCTTCTTGATTTTTAAGATAACTTCATCTTCATTTCATATTGATTTTATTTAGTAATAATTATAAGAAAGACTTGAGCTTTAATGTTTCTTTCCCCTTACCTTCTCCATCAAGTATGTGGAAAAAGACAAAATCAAAGGCTAGAAATGAAACTTTGAACTTCTGCAGGAGAAGTCAGGCGACATGGCCAAAGACCCTTGTTTAATGACAAAGCAGGATAAAAAATAAGTCTAGTCCTTCTTACATTATTCCAATACATTTATTAAAGACATCCTTAAAGGTATGTAAGGAATTATAAATGAAGGTATGCTTCTCCAATACACAAATTTCATTAATGGCACACATGTACGAAACCGTACACAAATATGTATGTACTGCTGACTGAGTGAGATACCTAAATAGCTCTGAACACTCCCACAAAGCACCTCACAGTAATCCCTGTCTGACTTTATCAACCACCTGACTTGGAGACAGGACGGAACCCATAGGCCTTCCCCTCCAGTAGGTCAGAAGAAATCTGCTGGTAACTGCAGCATCTGCGGCTCCAGGAAAACCTCTTCCCTCTTTGGTTTAGCTCCAGACCACGAGGTAGGAGCCAAGGAAGGGGACGTGCCCTAGCCTTGTACATAGCTATGCAGACGGCCTGAGGAGCTGAGGCTCAACTTTTCTGTCCAATAGAAGGACCCTGTTTCAAATGGCAAATCTGGCTGTCCCACCTAGGATCTGTATCTTTTCTCAAGCCTTATCTCCCCGTAAATTACCAAGAACTCTCAGATGAGTTGTTGAGGTTTTAATCATTCATTTATTAAACGAGTCTTCACAGAGAGCTTACTAGGTTCCAGGCACTATTATATTCTGCGGACCAAAACCAAACCGGGTCAGAGAAGGGAGACATCAGGAGTATGCAGAGACAGCCCTGGGTAAAATCAGGAAAAGCAGAAATAGCTTAGTTACCATTCTTCAGTCCTACCCATGCCCCTGCCTTCCTATGGATCGTGAAGAGCTCTGTCAAGCTTCTCTTTGCTCTTTGTTTCTTTCCTCTTCAAAATCTGATTCCTGGGGAAATAACTTGATTGTTTATTCATTCATTCAACAAATACATGTTGAGCACCTACTACATATCAGATACCTCAGTAGGTGAAATATCAGTCCCTTTATAACTTCTCTTGGGGGTATTTGCATCTCAAGTCTATTTTGTTTTTTTTCTAATCCTTTTAAAATTGAGCTATAATTCACATACCATAACATTTATCCTTTTAAAGTGTAACATTAAATGGTTTTTGCTGTATTCGCAAAGTTGTACAACCATCCCCACTATCTAATTCTAGAATATTTTCATCACTCCAAAAAAGAAGCCCTGTATCCACTAGCAGGGATTTCCCAATTCCTGCTTCCCCCAACCCCTGAAAACCAAGTATTTACTCTGTCTGTATGAATGCACCTGTTCTGATCATTTCAGATAATCGGAATCATATAATATGTGACCTTTCGGGTCTGGTTTCCTTCATTAGCACATTTTCAAGGTTACCTATGTTGTAGCATGTATCAGTACGTCATCCTACGTCATGGCTGAATAATGTTTCATTATATGGTTATACTACATTTGCTTTATCCATTCATTAATTTACAAACATTTGGATTTGTTTCACTTTTTGGCTATTATGAATAATGCTGCTAGGATCATTTATGTACACATTTTTGTGTAGACACTTGTCTTCAATTATCTTTGGTACATACCTTGGAGTGGAACTGCAGGTCATGTAGTAACTGTATATTTCGCTTTTTAAGGAACTGCCAAACTGTTCTCCAAAGTGGCTGCACCTGTTTGCATTCCCACCAGGAAGATACGAGGGTTCCCATTTCTCTACACCCTCACACACACTTATGACTGTCTGACTTTTTCGCTATCCAAGTGGAAACGAAGTGATGTCTTACTGTGGCTTTGATTCGCATTTCCCTAATAACTAAGGATGTTGTGCATCTTTTTTGTGCTTATTGGCCATTTGTATGTCTAATTTGAGAAATGTCTATTCAAATCCTTTGCTCATTTTTAATTGGGCGACTTGCCTTTTTATTATTAAGTTGTAAGAGTTCTTTTTTTATATTCTGGATACTAGATCTTTATCAAACATAAGATTTGCAAATATATGCTCCCTTTCTGTTGGTGGTCTTTTCACTTTTTTGATAATGTCTTTTGAAGCATGAAAGTTTGTCTTTTGATGAAGTCCAATTTTTGTCTTTAGTTGCTTATGCTTTTGGTGCCATGTCTAAGGAACAATTGTCTAATACAAGCTCACAAAAATGCCTATATTTTCTCTAAGAATTTTATAGTTTTGGCTCTTACCTCTAGGCCTATGATCCCTTTCAAGTTAATTTTTGTATAAAGTATAAGTTATGGGTCCACATTCAATCTTCACACGTGGATATCACATTGCCTCAACACCATTTGTTGAAAAGACTATTCATCCCCCATTGATTGTCTTAGCATCCTTACTGAAAATCAACTGACCATAAATGTAAAAGTTTCCTTCTGGACTCTAAAGTCTATTCCTTTGATCTACATGTCTATTCTTATGCCAGTGTCACACAGTCTTGATCAATGTACCTTTGTAGCAGATTTTAAAATTTAGAAGTGTCAATCCTACACCTTTGTCCTTTTTCCCTTGCCTTTCTATATGAATGTTAGGAACCACTTGTTGATTTCTGCAAAAGAGGAAAAGAAAAGGCAGCTAGAATTTTGATAGGGATTGCATTGAATCTGTAGACCACTTTGTGGGGTATTGTTGTCTTAGCAATATTAGGCTTTCCAATTCAGGAATACAAGCTATCTTTCCATTTATTTAGAGTATTGTTTAATTTCAACAATTTTTTATAGTTTTTAATGTGCAAGTCTTATACTTATTTTGTCAAATTTATTCCTAAGTATTTTTTTTCTTCTTGATGCTCTTGCAGATATAATTGTTTTCTTAATTTCATTTTGGATCATTCATTGCTAGTGTATAAAAATATAATGGATTTTTATATTTTGATCTTGCATCCGGCAACCTTGCTGAACTCAATTGTGAGTTTTAATGGTTTCAGTACATACTTTATGATTATCTGTATACTAGATCATGTCATCTACAAACAAATTTAGTTTTACTTTTTTCTTTTTAGCATGGATACCTTTTTAAGTCTCATTTCTTATTGTTCAGTTGCAACATTTTATTCCTCTGTGAACTAATTTTAAGCATCAAGAATGTGAGCTCCATGAGAGCAGGAACTTTATTTTGTTTCCTGTTCTAGGCCTGGTATCTAGACTAGCTCCCAGCACATAACAAGTGTTCAATAAATTTTTGTTGCGTAAATGAATACATGAGACAAGAAGTAGATGGGAACAGTTCAGAGCTTTTCCCCATACCCGCCATCATATCAACAAGCGGTGGCTTATTCTACCCACTTATAATGCCTGCCCAGAGTCTGGCAATTAATTGGCACTCAGTAAATGTTCTCTTAATGTGCAAATGAACAAATAAATCATGTAAAAGCTGGCATATGGGAGTGTGTGAGTAAGACCACGTGGCCACATCTGTTATAGGAAGTACCATCTGTTGAACAGCTCATTTTGCCATCAATTCCATCTCACTATGATAAACAACATTCGCTAAGATCACAGTCACAGTAAAACTGTCACTAAGATGCCAACAATTCTACAGAGATCGTTAAACCTCGTTGCCACAAAAACGATACCATTACATAATTCCTCTTATATACATGACTTCAATAGCAACCCAGCGAGTTGGTTGGGCAAGGCAAGGGTTGGAAAACCACCTAAGCCGGCCTGCTGTGACCCTGTTGACTGGCCTTGACTACTTTGCCTCTTCTGCTTTGACTCTCGCCCAGGAAATACTTTAGGTACATCTGGAAACGCAGTGAAAATACTTGGCGTGAACACCATGTGAAAAGTCAATGGAAACACCCGAGGTGCAGACGGGACTGGGGCTCCGGTGGGAGGGGGTGAGCCTTGCTGACTTTGCTCATGCTCCTGCTCACTCTCCCGTTATTTAAAGAGACCTTCATTATTCCCATTGCCTCGTCCCACAATCCCAGGCTCTCTACGTAAGGGATACAGATTGAAATCCATACTCTCCAAATATGCATTCAATTCTATTTTACTCCAGCAATTATGATATAAATAATTGCACTGTTATTGGAAACATATTTTAAAATTTGAATGACCAAGAAGGAGATTTATGGCTATTACAGACTTGCTAATCTTCAATAAATACGTTTTTAATTAGGTTAGCATTTTCTATACAGTAACTGTCCAACTAACTCTGAGGTAGACTTTGTAGCCTTGATGGAAAGCACTGTAGTTGATTCGTTTTCTCTGGGGTTCTTTAAGTTACACTTTAAGATTGGAGATTAAAACAGGGGAACTTTCCAACCTTCAGAAAATGAGACTCTAGAATAAGATTGAGTACAGCAGTGACGAGAAGGGGCCGGCAGCTTGGAGGGGAAAGTCTGGACTAAGAATCAGGAGACCAAGATCTGAGTCTGCATCTCCTAATTAGCTCTGTGGCTCTGGCCAAGCCACTTAACCTTTCTTAGCCACAGTTTCCTCGCTTGTCAAAAGGGGATAATCATACCTACCCTGACCTGACATTTTTGTGGTGGGGAATACGATACGCAAGTGTATGAGGGAATGTTGTAAAAATCACACCATGCAGCCGTGTGGGGTCAGGGGAATCCAGCCGCAACTCTGCACTTGGAACCGCCATGGACACATTATTTAACCCTCTCGCCCTCAGTTTCCTCATCTGTAGACTGTGAATAGTCATGATGATGATGATCATGATCATGATGCATATCTGTAAAGCTTTGATAAATTTAAATAATGTGTGTGAGGCTTCACAGTGCCTAGCACCTAGGAAGCATAAAAGCTACTCTGTTACCACTTTGAAACCTTTAGGAATCTACATACTTTCCATCCATTAGGAATCTACATACTTTCCTAAGATAAAATCCAAGATTTTAACTGGGGAGCGTTCAGACTCACAGTCATCCTGTTTTCTGATAGAGACAAACAGGTCCGCACCACTCATGTTTTCCTGAATTCCAAGGCCTGGTCCCCTAATTGTACCCATTCCATTGCACCTTGATCAAGAGTTCCAGTGAAAATGTTTAGCTCGATAGGCTGGTGGAGAAGGCCGCCGTTAGGCTGAGGAATAAAGAAGGATGCTGTGTCTGGGCTGGAGAAAGGCAGTAGGGAGCTGGAGATTCCAGTCAGCATACAATTCCATAGTAGTCAGTGTCTCCCAAGGAAGAAAGAGGCAGCCTGGGAATAACTTTCATTCCTGAGCACATAGCTACTTACTATCTGCCTTGGATAAAATGAGACTCTTCTGGACACAAGGAGGCCTACAGATGACCAAACCCTGGAATCACGTCTCTCCACACCTTTCAAAGTGTCTTCAAACCTCACAGCAAACCTTGAGACAAACCTCCTGCCAAGTTCCCCAGACTGAGCAAGAAAGCACAGAGCTTGCATATAGAAACCCAGACTCAGGAAAAAATAGACAGAGCAGGCGCTCCACATTGTATTATCCCTTAGTTCTCTTCACCAAACAGGGCCTCTGCCACAGCCACCCACCCCTTGCTCACCCCTCAACACACACACACACACACACACACACACACACACACACACACACGCACATTCCTCCAGGGACAAACAGAAGAGAGATTAGCTACATAAACCAGGCAGGCTTGTAAAACAGCTGAAGAATTAAACACTCAAGAATGTTTTGGCCAAGCTGCTGACCCATTTTCCGCCTGGCAAAGCCCAGCAAAGAAGAAGGGGGTAGAAAGAAAAATAAAGAACCAAAGGGAAACAAAACCAAATTATTAAGTTCTTTTCATTAAATAAATAAACGCCATCTGACAGGCCCTTCCCTGGAGTCCTGGGGTAACATCAGTCCTGGGAAATGACTTGAGAGAAAAAAAAAAAACCAACAACAAAGACTCCTTGGTCTTGACTGGAGTGAGAGAAACCATTTAGTTTTTTACCTCCACTCCACTGAGAATCCAGTGAGAACTGGAAGGTGCTAGAGGAAGGGCAGGGAGCAGCATGGTGGTATGGAGTATAACATGCGTCTAGGAATCAGTGAATGTCAGCTGGGGTTCCAGCCTGGATACATCTACTTCTGTTGTGATTGCACAGACCTCAACATCCAGACTCCAATCTCCAGCAGCTGCTGCCTCTCTCCCCCGGGGAAGGACTGTGACCAACTGGGACATAGCATCTCCCTCCATTCTCCACTCACAGCCACTCCTCCCTCTGCAGCCCTTCTCACCTGATGCCATCAGGCTAAAAATGTCAGTCATCCTCTCTTCCTTCTCCTTCGTCCTCTAGAACCAATTGGTTGCCAACTCCTGTGCATTCTACTCATGTGTTCCTTCCAAATCAGATCCCCCTCCTGCAAATCCACTACCATCAAATAATGCAGGGATCCATCGGGATTTGAGTATTGATCATTTTTTTGTCTCTCTAAAATTGATGAAAGTACACCTTTTATACTCCATGTCGTCTGCCACAATACCATAGGTGTTATTGTATCTACTAAGGGAAAAAATTAAATCAGGTCACTTCCTGACTAAAGGCCTCCCCCAACTAATGGTTGCCTTAGCAGGGGACACCTGGCCCTTCGCAATCTGACGCCTACCTTCCTCTGTGACCTTACCTCCCATCCCTCCCAGCCACCCTCAGACCACGATGTGTTTCTAACATCTATGATTCTTGGCTTGCTTTGTTCTTCTCCCTGCCCGGAACACCTTTGCTTCATGTCGACCTGGCTGACCTCGTACTCACCTTTTAAGACCCACATCAAAAGAGATGTGCTCTGTGAGGTCTTCCCTGGCTCCTCAAGACAAAGTTACCTCCTTCCTCCTCGCTTTGCTCTTGTCAGGATTATAGCACTGACCATGGGTTCTAATCATCTCTAAGTCTCTTGCACTAGCATGTGTGTTCCTCAAGTCCGTTCCTCATGCATTATTCATGTTTGCTTCAGCGTGTGGCCTTTACAGAAACTTTTTAATTGTTTTACTAAATGAATGGACAAATGGGCAAGCGCCTGATAAATCAGCGGGTCATCAATGTGGACTTGGGCAAATGACGGCCCTCTGGGGGTCTCCGTTTCATTCTCCCTGCAGTGAAGGGGTTGGGAGGCTGAGTTTCCAAAATCCCTCCCAGCTCTGACACTATATGATTTTATGAGATGTAGCGGAGAGATGCTGGCTGACTGGAATTTGATTGTGAGAACTGAAACTGAGAGTTGGAAATATGTAAAGCAGTCAAGAGTCTTCTGTAAACACAGTGGTTCGGGGCACGCGAGAGCAGACAGGTTTATGCAGAGGTAAGCCAGATGCTTTCATTAAGAACGCAGCAAGGTATAGTATCCAAACATTGTATTATAACCTGCAATTTGATATGCCTGCAGAAATCCAGCCTTAATCCTTAAGGAGCAGAAAATTGATGAAAGGGGCCAGGAAGAAATAGAAACTAGTTAAACACAGGTGAGAAAGTGAGCAACAGGAGTGAGTGGGGTTGAGCGGCCTGGAGCTTCTCCAGCACAAAAGCCTGCCTTCCCCACCTCATCTTCTGAGATCTCTCAATGCAAGCGCAAACCTTCCACTTCAGCCAAGCTGTTCTCCTCACTGCCCCAGAACTTGTGTTACACAACCCTCATCTGCACTCCTGTTCATTCTATTTCTCCCCCGTGGCCCTCTCTACCCATATAACAAAATGCTACATGTTCTTCACGTCCACCTGACAGTCCACCTCCTTAACCACTCCCACCCAAAAGGATCTCTTTCCTCCTTTTCTGACATCTTATATAACAGTTTGGCCATCTGGCATGGCCATCCTGGTTACTGCTGTCTATCTTCAAACAGCGTCTGACAAACAGAAGACACTCAATAAAGGTTTTTCTGGATCAGTGACTGAGTATATTAAAAGCTAAATAAAACCTATAGAGATGAAATTCCCTACCCTCAAGGAGAACTCAGTAATACAGTACAGGAATCAGAGAAGTGTGAGAACAGCTGTTAAGATAATATACACGGGAATACATCAAACTGTATGGTTGTTGGTTTGGGGTTTGGTTTTGGTTTGTTTTAGGGCTTAGGGGGAAGCTTTCTTATTCACCTATGTCCTCTCCCTGAACATCCTACAAGTTCTTGTGTCCTCTCCCTGAACACCCAGCAAGAAAATCAATACATATGCATTTATGTTTACAAGCAAGGCACTGTGGTGGGTATCTTGGGGGTATCTTGGTTTCTCCAAGAATACCCACCACAGTGCCTTGTTCCTAAACACAAGTGCATATTTACTGATTTTCTATATACAATCAGGATCACTTAAAAGAGAAAAACTGGCCGGGCACGGCGGCTCACGCCTGTAATCCCAGCACTTTGGGAGGCCGAGGCAGGTGGATCACGAGGTCAGGAGACCGAGACCATCCTGGCTAACATGGTGAAACCCCGTCTCTACTAAAAATACAAAAAATAAGCCAGGGTGGTGGTGGGTGCCTGTAGACACAGCTACTTGGAAGGCTGAGGCAGGAGAATGGTTGAACCCGGGAGGCAGAGTTTGCAGTCAGCCAAGATCGCGCCACTGCACCCAGCCTGGGCTACAGAGTGAGACTTCGTCTCAAAAAAAAAAAAAAAGAGAGAGAGAGAAACTGCAGAAAAGGTGAATGGAAAAAAAATGTGTCTTAGAAGAGGCTTCACCTGAACTAGAACTTGGGAGATGGGCTAAGACAAACTGTTAGGCTGCAAGGAAAAAAAAGAAAGAAAGAAGCTGAGAGGAAGGAGGCAAATAGAAGAACGTGGCAAGTGGAAGAGGGGAGTTGGGGGAGGAGGACTAATAGTTTCAAATAAGCACTGGAGTCTAGTTAAGGATGGAAACAATTAGCGTGGAGGGTGTCAGGTCACATTGTGCTAGACATGTAACGCATGTGGTTTCAGACACAGTCATTTTTCTATGTGTGGAAGACTGTAACGGAAACCAATGTGAGTTTTGTCAGAAAACATTCATTTGGTCAGTAGAATAAGGAGAAGTCTTCAGAAGAAGCTAATCTTATTATTTTCTCCTTTTAATGTTGTAAAAGCTGATGTTGATATAAATGATATAGAATAGATACAGACATTATGCCCAGAAATCTTTGAGAATGAAAATGAGACTAACTGAAACAAGTAACTTAATTCCTATTGCTTAGTCCAGAAATGTTACAAAGAAGGGAGGTAAGGAAAGCGGGACGAAAAGAGGAAGGGGGAAAGCAGGGAGAGGGGAAGGTCTACCTTCCAGTCTGGTTGCAAGATTCAGTGGTCATGTCCTCTGTTCCTTTTAATTTCCTTCCCAAAGTTCTACTCTTCATAGGCACCCAGCAAAGATAGTACCAATTTACCACACTGATGTTTATGAAAATCAGAATTATATGAAGTATTAAACCTAAAGGAAGAATCTCAAAATCTTAAGAACAGTTGAGTTAATGCCGTCCCTGTAATTTTCTTCATGCCATGGAAAACAATAGCCTTGTTTTAATGAGATTACCTTGTCATATTTCCTGACAGGCCTGGCACTAGTAGAGGTACCATATCACCAACATGGATTAATGCTCCCTTCCTGTGAAACGTATGAGCTGTTTTTCTTTAGATTGAAAACAATACTATTCTATCTTCACCACTTGTCTGGAATATAAGGATGAGGAGTGAGGCAAACAATAGGGGCCAAGATTTTCTTTCTGCCAAAACTTTTAAATGCAGGATGATTGACTCAAGTGAACATCAAAAGCAGACTTGAGAAGGGGAAGGAAGTCAGAAAAGCTTTAGAATTAAGTAAGGATGAAGGAAGACAGTAGTAACCTTTTGCTTCAATAATGATAGAAATATTGTACCTGGCCAACAGTGGATGCTTATTGCATATCTGTTAGACAGGTTGATAGATGGATGGTTGGATGGATGGATGACTGGATGGGTGGATGGATGGATGGATGGATGGATAGATAGATGGAGGGTGGATGGGTGGGTGAATGAGTTAGTGGGTGAATACATATGTAGGTGAGTGGATTGATTGATGGGTAGGTGGATGGATGATTGAATGGATGTATGGGTAAATGAATGAATTATTGAATGGATGGATGGACAGAT
Source organism: Chlorocebus sabaeus (assembly GCF_047675955.1). Classification (NCBI taxonomy): domain Eukaryota; kingdom Metazoa; phylum Chordata; class Mammalia; order Primates; family Cercopithecidae; genus Chlorocebus; species Chlorocebus sabaeus. The sequence goes on along the minus strand of NC_132904.1, from coordinate 126,293,853 downwards.
GGATGAGCAGATGGATGAATGAATAGATGATGGGGTAGATATGGAGAAATGGATACTCTGATGGATAATCTCTGGGAATTATACCTTTATATTCTAATGGGGCCACCTTCCTAAATCACTTCTCAACCAGCTGTCATAGGGATAAATCCTGAAGAAATTATTTCAAATAACTGCTTACTCTAGAATACAAGGAAGAATAGCACTTCAACTATGTTTTCAGATTTTTTTAACGGGATGTATATCAAGTGCCAAAAAATGTTTATTACCTTTGACCCAGTAATCCCATTTTTAATAATTTATTCTAATTTTTTCTCATAAGAAAAAAAGAAGCTATTTGTATAATGATGGTTTTGAAGCACAATCTATGAAATTTAACAATTATTGCAACCTATGAATATTAAAGTAAATTAAGTTACTTCAATTTGACAGAGTACTAAGCAGTCATAAAATAACAGATATTGTAAAGCATGTTTATGGTAAAAGAAATTGACATTATATGTACGTTTTCTCAGCAAGAAACGTGTAAATTCTGTAATAACAGAATATAAGTACCAATTATATATATATGTGTGTGTGTGTGTGTGTATCTCTACAACTACAGCTGCTATGGAGAGGTACGTTTGCATATCAAGAGGCTGAAAAGATGTTAAGATAATAGAAATATGAATGAAGTTTTTAACTTATAAAGTTATTTTCAAATGGACTTGAGGTAGTTAATTTCCCTTAAGGCAAATATTTTCAAAGGAAATATAAATGAAAAATAAAAGTAACTTAAAACACATTTTTAAATGATTTTTACTGTTGCCACAATGAACCCCAAGGTGGCTTAGCATTTCTTATGGAGTCATTGAGAATAGGAAGGGGCCCAATTCTCTTCCCTCCATCTTCTCTCCTGCCTTCTCCACAATCTTACCCGGACCACATAGCTGGTGCCCTGCCCCAACATTTTGCTCCCACAGCCTCCAACATTTTAGCCTAAAAAAAATACTGAGCATATTAGTTTTCTCTTGTTGTGTAACAAATTGCCACAAGCCTACCAGCATAAAACAATAAGCTTGTATTATCTGGCCTTTTCAGTGTGTCAGGGGTTCAGGTATGGCTTAACTGGGGCCTTGCTCTGGTCTCACAGGCTGCAATCAAGGTTATCACCTGGACTGCATTCTCGTCTGGAGGCTCGGCTGAGGAGGAATCCTCTTCCAAGTTCATTCAGGCTGCTGTCAGAGTTCACTTCTTTGCAGCCATGTGACAGTTGTCTTCACTTATTCCTGGTGGCCAGCCAGAGGCTACCTGTAGTGCCCAGTCACACAGCTGTCTCCAGAGGTAGTCTCCATGGCTATTTGCTTCTTCAATAACAGCATTAGAGTTTTACTCTAGTCTGCTAAGACAAGTCTCATAGAAAGTAACAAAATCATAGGAATGGCTTCTCATCACCTTTGCCATATTCTATCAGCTAGAAGCAAGTCACAGGTTCCACCCACACTAAAGGGGAGGGGAGTATACAAGGTATGGCACCAGGGCGTGGACACCATGGGGCTCTCCTAGAATTCTGCCTCCAAAACTGAGTCTCCATTTTCATAACCACAATCTCACTTAGACCTTTACTGCCTCAAGCCACTGACATCTCTGCCCTGGTTTTACGGACAAACTTTTAAAAGAAGACTCTCTCTCTACCATTCATGAATCCCCAAGTATCTTCCTTTAGGACCTTCCCTTGTCAAGTCCCTTTTCATCTCAGGGCCTTCTTCTTTGTCCCCTCCTCCTGTTCCCTCGACTCCTCCACCCCTTTCACCTGATTAGTTAGTTCCTACTTGGTCTCAGTTTCAATGTTGCTTCGTCAAAGAATCGTTTTCCAATCCCCAGACTAAGATACCATGATGTAATAAACAATCCTTTAGTAGTTATGGGTTCAATGCCTGTTTCATCTATTAAGAAAGAAACGTCTCCATCTTGTTCCCTGTTGTATCTCTAGTGCTTACTTAGTTCAGTGCCCAGAACATAGTAGGTGTTCAGTAGATACAGTAGACACCCCTTATCTGTGGAGTATATGTTCCAAGACCCCCAGTGGGTGCCTGAAACCACAGATAGTACTGAACCCTACAGACACTATGTTTTTTCCTATACCTACATACCTATGACAAAGTTTAACTTATACAAAATGTACAGAAAGAGATTAACAATACCTGATAATAAAATAAAATTATCATAACAATATACTGTAATAAAAGTTATGTGAATGTGGTCTCTCTATCTCTCTCAATATATATATCTTATTGTTCTGCTCTTCCCCTTCTTGCAATGATGTGAAATGACACATGCCTATGTGATAACACCAAGTAGGGGAATGACGTAGGCGTCGTGACATAACATTGGGCTACCATCGGCCTTCTCACCGTACGTCAGAAGAAGGATCATCTGCTTTGCATGATCCTGGATCATCAAGCCATGAGGATGCCGATGACTGGATGTCAAGAACAGATGATGTTGATAGTTGGGGATCTCCAATAGTTGAAGGGGTTTTTTTGCTGAAAGCTTCTGGAAAAACATTGTCATCAAAAGTTATTGTCTCTTTCTTTTTAACTCATCAAAGTGTTGCTGCAGAGGTTGCAATCCTTTGGTGATCATATAGGTGACTAATGCTGCATTCCATCTGAGGATTATATTCTACAATTTTGTCTTTTGATGTCTGAGCAATTTGAATCATTTCAGCATATTTCAGTAATGTTCACACTGCTGGTTTTGCTTCAATTTCTTCTTCATCTTCCTCTTCCTCTGTAATGACTCAACAGGTTCTTCCAATTCCTCATTTGCTAACACTTCTCGACGGTCTTCAATATGTTCTTTTACTTCATCAAGCATATGGACAAATCTTTCTCCACCAATTTATCTTGCTGAATGAATGATTTTCCTAAGTTCTCCATTGATCCTCAGAAGCCCTTATACTCATTCACAACTTCACTCCATAAGTTCCTCCAGCAGGCATTTACAGTTTCTGGTCATAATTCTTCCATTACAGCTTTGATGCAAGTTATTGTTTCAGCAATAGCAAATGATTTCCAGCATCGTATTATGTCCAGATTAGGGTCTGCATCAATTGCTGATCGAATGTGATCAAATATCAGGTGGGTGTATGTGGCCTTGACAAACCAAATGATGTCCTGGTCAAGGAACTGAAGAAGTAAGGTTTCATTTGGAGGTTGAAATACAGCTTCAACATTTTCATTTTCGAAGTAAATGGATTCAGGGTAGCAGGTGAATTGCCTATTATTAAAAGAATTTTAAATTCCAACTCTTCCTTCTCCAAGTATTTTTTCACTTGTAGGATGAAGTATTGATGAAGCTTTCCACAAGCAAGATAACTGTCACTGAAGTTTTCTCATTATGCTGCCAAAACATGGGCAAATATTTTTTATTTTGTTTTTGAGAGCATGTGGGGTTTTGCTCCATACATTATGTCTGGCTTTCTCATACGCCCTGCAATGTAGCCTCAAAGCACCAAAGATAATCTGTCCTTCCATGTTCTATGCCCTGGGGCCTCCTTTGCACTTTTAAATGTAGATTCTACTGTGCATCTTCTTCCAGAAGAGCCTGGTTTTATCACAAATAAATACTCATTTTGGATGGTATCCTTTCTTCCTAACCAACTGCTTCAACTCTGCCAGAAATGAGGAAGCCGCTCCTTCAATGGCAGACACAGACTCTCCTGTAACTTTTATATTTTTCAGTCCAAACCTATTCCTGAACATGTGTAACCATCTCTTACTTGCAGAAGATGCCGTGATGTTACTCATTTTAGGGGCTCCCTTGCTGAAGTCTTCGTGTAGGTTCAATGCTTTCTGGCCCAACACATTGCTGTCAACCAGAACACATTTCTCTTCGTGTGTTCTACCCACAAACTTAATGCCTTTTCCATCTTCACTAAGCATTTATCACACACACTATGGCCATAACTTTTGCAGTTTGAGGTGTGACAGCAAAACCAGCACAAACTTCCTTTTCCTACACAATCTCACAAATAGAAGATTTATTCTTACCATAGATCTTAGCAACCTCAGAAAACAATTTTTTCTCTTTCCTTGCTAGGTCAAGAAATTTCACCTTTTCACTCCAAGGAAGAACTGTAGGCTTCTCCTTAGCATATCCGAGTTGCCAGCATCACTATTCTTGCATGTTGGGGCCAATTATGAAGTCAAATAAGGGCGACTTGAACTCACATGCTGCAGTATCATGACAGTTGCTGTGATAATGAGATAGCTTCTAAGTGACTACCAGATGGCATAAAGATGCTGGACAAAGAGATGATTCACATCCCAGCCACAATGGAGGTGGATGGTGCAAGATTTTATAACACTATTCAGAACAGAGTGCAATTTAAAATTATGAATTGTTTATTTCTAGGACTTATCTTCTAATATTTTTGGACCTCAGTTGACTATAGTTAACTGAAACCATAGAAAACAAAACCACAGTTAAGACAGAACTACTACATGCTGAATGAATTTGTAAGTGAATTAATTGTAGGCAACATTTCTGAACCTTCCACCCATGCCTCTATGTGGTAACTTCTGAGGCTACTACCCTGTTGAATCTTCTCTCTTCAATGTCTTCCTAATTGTAACATCTAGTCGTCTCTCTCAGTCTCTCACCCTCTCTCACCTGTCTGCAGCTTCTAGCTGACTACTCCCTTGAGCAAATGCTGTCCCCCTTGGCTTTGAAGTCCTAAGCTCTCCTGATTTTCTTCCTCATTCTAATCACTCCCTTTGTACTATCTTCTAAGAATGTCTTCCTCCGTTGGAATTTCTCCTTATCTTCTGTCCAGAGAAGTCTAAAACCCATACCCTGATCCTGGGCTCTCTTTCTAACCATATTCACATTTCTGACTGGTAGTTGAATCTTTTCAATCTAGTGTCTCAACCACACCTTAAACTGAACTTGTCAAAAATTCTGTTTCTCAACATGGATGAAGAATCCTCCTTCATTCCTTGGTCATTGTGTCACCATCCTCCAAATCACCCAGGTTCAAAGTCTCGATCACTCTCAACTACTCCTGGCTCTCCCTGACTTGTCTTTTGCACTCAACTCCTCCTTTCCATTGCCACTGAACTTATTGCTTCCCAAGTGTGCTCCCGAACAAAATGCTCCCCTGCCTCCACATTCTAATGTCCACTTACCAGTTATCTTTCTAGAACTCAGTTCTGAATATATCCCTCTCATACACAATAATCTTCAATGACCATCATTTTCCTGAAAAACAATCTCAACTTCTACATGACCTTAGATGCCCCACACCCCACGATCTGGCTTTCACGTGACTTTGCAACCCTATTCTTGGGTCTCCCAATTTCTCTTCTCTGGTCTAACCAGCAGAGTCACTGTTTTCACAACTGATCACCTCTAGGTCTTTCTTTGCAGGGTTATCCAGTGCTTGTAATGCCCTTCCTTTCATTCTTGCTTGTAAAAAGAACAAAAATAAGAAATAAAAATACCTTCCTAACCCTCAATGCAAATCTGACTTCCTCCATGAAGACTTTGCAGATCCAGAGTCTGCTATTTCCTCTGCATACCAGCCACAGCCTGTACCACTCTTGGAGTGCTTAGTACAGTTTTAATAATAACTCTGTGGGGATGACTGATTCCCACTACTGGACTGCACACTCCTGGGAGTACTGGTAATCTACATCTGCTGCGTCTCCCATGCTGAGCAGAGTCCCTGGACCATAACCACGCACCAGAAAAAGTTCTCATTTGGAAGGACCCAGTTTGTCCCAGTTAGAGGCTCCCTTTGCCTGGGTTCTTCAAACTGTTCCTGTTAGGTTGGAATAATTCCGGCTTGCCTCTACCAAGACTTTTTACCTCCAAAACTGCAAACAGGAAATCCATAGGGAGGAAAATCTGTGGTTCATAGAAAAGCAACCTCTCAGTCCAAACCACCAGCTGCCTTGTTAAAATTAACAAGCAGCAAAGTGAGACATGTGGCTTAGGAGCTGGGTTTCTTGTTGTTATTATTCTACACATACACACACACCGAGCGATACACAGCATAGCCTTCCCAGGAATAAGCTGGCTTTAATGAGGAGCTGGATGGACACATGGAAGATAAGGCGCAGGAGGAAGGCTGAGGTCAGGAGCACAGAATTAGTGAATGTCCTCTGAAATCCAAGTGATTAGGATGGATTGGGATAATGTGACACAGTTGTTCCCAGAGGGTTTCAAAGTCCCCCAAAAGTAAAATGATGCCTTACAGCAGGGCGATTCAGAGACAGCACAGCTTAAACGAAGCTAATTAGAAAAAGCCTGTTGTACCTTCCTCTTTTCTCTCCTTGATATTTGTAACACTTAAAAATGGGGGTCTGGACTCAGGAAGACTTTCGTTTGTGTCCTGGGTCTTCGCTTCCAGTGAACAACCCTCTGCATCTCAGGGCCTCTTTTTTTTTTTTTTATGGGTGTGAATAACAGTAGTTGATCCACAGAGTTCTTAGTCTTAAATGAAGTGCTATAGATAAAGCAATTTGTCACCTAAACTTTCAATTAACCTTAGGATTTGGGTTTCCGGTTGCTTGTTGGTTTGTTTGTTGGTTTGTTTTTCATGTGCCCACTATGTGCCAAGCTTTGTGCCAAATAAAGTTTAAATTACTATATGAGTATTAACTATTGAAATTGGCTTCAAGTGCTAAAAGGGGAAAGGAAAGGTCAGCTGTGGGAAAAGAAGAACTGGGGGCAGCTGAGTGCAATAGTATGACTGTAGGGGGCTCAGATCTGCCATAGTCCAGGGCTGTCCCATCCCTCACTCCACCTACGCTTCCTGGGAAACCCCAGTTGCCTCAGCCCCAAGGCAAGCCCTGTCTCTCAAGGCAAGGTTGGCCCCAGAAAGAATTGTTGGCAAATTCTTGTGCTACAGTACTAAAAACTAAAAATAGCCATTCTTACCAGCTTGGGCCTGGGAACACTTTCCACACTGTGTTTAGCAAGCAAAATTCCATTTCTCCACAATGTTTGCATAGGTCCAGATGCATTCCCCAGGATTTCTTCCTATCCTCTTCCTCACCATCCTCTCTTTTATTCCTTGTGGATACCTTTGGCTTTCGGTCAGAATCAGTGGTGTGCTATAAATATTTAACAACCAGCTCTTGGGGTGGAGGGGTGAAGTGGGGAGCCTGGGTTTGTAGCATATGCCATTTCCTGTGGTATAAATGTTCTCACCTGAGAGTTAGAAAAAGATCTGCTCGGTCAGGTCTCATGAGGTAGCATGAGTGGCTCTAGGTGCACACCACTGACACCCCAGCTCTCCTAGGATGACCTCCTGCAGTCCTGTCTCCAGAGGAGATATTTTAGTTGGCTTTGATCATTCTACTTCCTTCATTTCGTTCAGGCCATTTGAAAATGAATCGTCCTTTGGAAGGCAAGTTGTCATGTCAAGGAATCTCAATTATTCTCGAAGCTAGGAGCATCCACGGCTGCCACACAGAGCCACCCAGGCTATTCAAGGCACAACTTCAATAGCCCCATTGACATGGGTATGTGCAAAATGAGGGGCTTGGGAACGTCTTCATTGTAGTGACAAGGCCTTCCTGGGTTAAGACAGAGCAGAAATGGTAAGGTTTCCCAATACCCCTATCCACATATGAACTCTTGGGCTCAGCAACATCTCTAACTGCTGAAAACTGCAAGCACTTGCTAAGCAAAATCCTCAGATATGGTGCTGCCTGAGGGCTGGAGCAGGTGGTATTTATACTCTTTTCTCCAAAGAAGCAGTTAGAGATTCACCCTGTGGGCTGCCTCCCTTCCCACCTATTGAACCAGTTCATTTCTTAACTTATCCAACAAATACTTAGTGAGAATCTCCTAGATCTAAGGCATTGGGCTGGACACTGAAACAAAACAAGACATTTAGAAGTGACACGGACACAGCAAGTCCGATGTTTCCTATTTTGTTTACAAAGATTCGTGCACATCCAGAAAGAAGCATCACTGTAGGTAAATGTATATGTACTGACCGCTACCATGGATTGAGCACTTACTATGGGCCAGAACTCTGCCAAGCATTTCCTCTATGCTACTTTATTAATCATTATGGCAACCTTATGAGGAGCTATTATCAGCTCCCATTTATAGATGAGGATTTAGAGACAGGGAAAATAAAAGAACTTGTCTGAGGTCACATAGCTGGGAAGTGCAGAGGTCGGTCTGACTGCAAAGCTCCTACCGTTAACCTCTGGGCTACACCAGATGCTTAGATCTCTTATCACTCAGCAGCGGTGGCTCATCTCTGGTTCGGTTAAGGGCCAAATCTTTCTTTGCATCCTCCAGGGGCTGTTCAGCTGACAAACTAGCCAGATGGGACCCAGAGAAAGAGACAGTCCAAGCTTCCCAAGGAGCATGTGGTCCCATATGTGGGGCAGAGCAATCTCCCAGGCCACTGCAGGGTACCCCACCCCTTGGAGCCCACCCCAGATGCTTCCTTGGAAATTCTGACTTCAGGGTCTTAAATAGTATTGGGGCACTATTTCTGGAAGCACATATGACAACCAGAAGAGGTTCTGGTTTTTTATTCTTAATATAATGGCCTTGTTTTTAAAATGGAAAACCCAGAGAACTCAGTGGGTCATGGAGTAGAAACAAGGTTCAAAGGTTGGAGAAGAAGGGCAAAAAAGGAAGGGGAAATTTCAGTCCTAGAAAACTGTTCTGGGGTGCCAAGCGAGACCCTCCAAGATGAGGAGAAAAGATGGAATTTGGAGACAGCGTACCCTCTGGAAGATCTCGAAGGACTCTACCTAGCCTAGTTCCAGGACCCGTTAGCAGCCCATCACCCCGGCCAGCCCTGGATCTTTCTCTTAGTCCCAGTTTGGCCCTTTGGAGCCCTGCAGAAATCAGGCCCACCTGTCCCTCTTGCTGCATTTGTAGCAATCTTGGAGATGGCAGCCAGTCTCATTCCTTTAGGGAACAGAAGGGGTTTCAAAAAATACAGAGAGGATCTCTTCACTTCTCTCTGAGGTCAGCAAACATGCCCCTGTCTGTGATAGGTTTAGGAAAATAATAGCACTAAGTCCCCTGTGCTATAGTTTCCAGAGCCAGTCTAAAGAAATCAAGGCAAAGGATCCAGGGCCTGAAGTAAACCCACATTCAAAAAATTTTCATTAAGAAGAGTTTGCATGTCACAGCAATTGGAAAATCCAGGACATAAAAGCATTTCTTCAATGTCTGTCTGACTGCATAAAGGCAACAAAGTCCCCCTTGAATTCTGGGGGGCTCAGGCTCAGATTCTGCTCCTTCATTCCTCTACTGACCTCTGAATTGCAGGTGTCCTGGAAATCCTGTCCCACTTCCAACACCAAGTGGGCCTAAGAGAGGTGATTTTCTGAACCCAGAGAGATGAAAAATAAATGTCAGTGACTAAGAAAATGTGGGCAGGGTCAAGACAAAATTCAAGGGGGACTTGTACAGTGGAGAAACTTTGAAAATTCTTCATGCTGGCAGTGCTTCTTATTCAACAGCACACACACCGCAGCATCTGACCATTTCTCTGGTCCACAGGCCACGGCTCCCTGGATAGAGTCCTCGGGGCCCTGAGCCAGCCCGAACTTGGAAGAGAGTCCTTCCTGGCAGAGCTGCCGTCTCTGAGCGCTGCAGTCAAAAGCCACATGGGGTCACGGCAAATCCAAGCCTCTTGACCCCTACCTAGAAGCCTCAGCTCCCATCTGGGACTCCAGGAAGATGGCCAGTGGGCCTCTGCCACCCTACCTCTGGCCAGCTCTGATCTCTGTTGCTGGCGGGTACCCAAAGAAGGTCTCTGGTTTACAGATAAAGGACTTTGTTTGGGTCTCAGGAGTCTCTTAAAGGGTGTTCCCTCAGGTCAAATAACATAACACATTTTTTTCAGGGAAAGGGGTGTCACCCTGAGCTCAGGGCAGCACACAGCACCCCCATTCCTCTGACCTCCCACTCCTGGGCTAGCACAGGCTGCCTTGGACAGGGTGTGCCTGCCAGGCTCCTGCCCAGTCTCTGCTGGGACACCCGCCTGGCTGGGCTACCCTCCTTCTGACCCTGTGTGTCTTATTTTCTCCAAAGAGCCCTGGACAAGGAAGAGAGATGGTTAGAAATCACTTTTTTTCCCAAGCTTGGAAGCTGATGAGGGTAGAGACGATAGAAGGAGGAGGAGAAGTATTTGCATCTCTCCCCTTTACCTCAATTAATCTCTAAATCCAGTTGCGAAAGATGTTCTGAGAGGACGTCCCGGTTGTTCTGAGCCTCTTTCGCTAGCCCTGAGCCTGAGCCCCGCCTATGAGCCCTACATCAGGAGCCAGCACAAGTCTAGAGCCACCTACTTTCTCAGTGGGAGGAGTATGGGGACAGAGGAGTCTCTATCCCTCACAAGAGGCCTATTTGATGCTCTCGGATGATTTTTCTCACGGGAAGAACATCTTTCTCCTTTTAGCACCCAGGGGCCCCGGCCCCAGCTCTGCCCTCCCTATACTTCCATGTGCTATTCCCATTTATTTTTAATTTCATCTCAATCTTCTTTTTTCCTTCCCATCAACTACGATTTGAAATTCATTTTGAGGTCATCCCCTGGGGCCAGAGCTAGGAATCAAGTGGTGCTCGTGGACAGTGACCTAGGAACTTGGGTCCCATCAAAGGTGGTGGCTTATTTCTTAAGCTGGTTCCCCTCCAGGATTAGTGCAGAGGTGCCTAGGGCAGGCTTCCCAAGACTTTCAAACTAGAAATTTGCAGGTGAGACTGACAAGACAATATGGGTGATCCAGAACTATCACTGAGCCCCAGGAGCATTGGTAGAAAGCCTGCTCCAATGACCACAAACCAGGTTTAAGGCTTACGAGACCAGAGTGAGCCATCTCTTGTTCTGTCATTAACTGCTTGCGCAACTCAGCCACTCACCTCTTGGGACCTCAGTTTCTTTATCTGTACAGAAGAGATTCGATTGGACTAGACTATCTTTAACACCTCTTGCAGCTCTGAATTCAGTGCCTCAGACCCATCCGTAGGGCCTTTTCATTTATTCATTGGCCCCCATCAGAGCCCTCTGTTCCAAATGAAGAGCTACCAAGAGTAGGAGCTCCATCTTTATCATGCACTATCCAAATGTGCTACATGTAAATGTATGTTAATGCATGCTTGCGGGATGTCTCGCTCCCACAGGGAATTGCTGCTCACCTGCTCACAGGGCCTGTGCTAGGCGAGTGAAGGAGGCACAGTGTGAGACAGCGAGAATCTCTCCTTCAGGAAGCTCAATCTAGAGGGAGAGGCAGGGCCATTCCTGAGTCACTGACAGGAGACAGAGGGGTCTTGGTGCTGTAAGTGAGGGATGAGGAAAGGACAGGGAAGCCAGAGAGGTCTCAGAGGAGTTTCAGGAAGGAGTTAGGGAGGAGGTAGAGTGTGATCCATGGGTGTGGTTGGACACGAGGAAAGGGCCATCATGGCAGAGGGGGCAGTGTGAGTAAAGGCCCCTGTGGTGCCAGGTGTGGGGGGATGGTGGATCCGAGTGAGGACTGGGGAAGGACAAGAGAATGATTGTGAAGGGGAAGGTAAGCAGAGCAGTGAATGCCAAGCTGGGACAATAAACTGTTTCCAAACGATAGTGATGTGGGTCCTTGTGACCCACCCTTAAGGAAGCTGCTGACTGCCTTCCTCTGCGTCCCACTCCTGATAGCATCCCAAGCCATCTAGGTCCCCGGGTAAAAGAGGCTCAGCTTTCCAGCCCCAGGGCAGCCAGGTCCACTCAGAGCAGCCCACAGGGCCCACCTGTCTTCTCACCCACGACAGCCGGATGATGGCAGGCCGGCAGAAATGACAGTCTAGGGCCCTCCTCCCGGGGGACTAATAGCCCAACAATCCCACAAGAGTGACGACTGTAGAAGAGTAAAAAGCCAGCAAAACGAAAAACAAACAGGGATGCTCCGGCTAGAGCCCAGATGCTCTTTGGGTCCTCAGATTTGGTGTGTACCTGGACATCGTCTCCTGACTTACTCATTTTGGCACATCACAGAGCACAGCACTGAGGCCCTCTATCCCACAATGATCCCCACCCACCACCTCCATGTGACAGTTCGGTTTCCTGTTCAAACTATTGAGGCAGCTCTAGCCCAGACAAGAAGGAAGCTGACAACAGGGGAGGCTGGTTAGAAGCGCCTACCACCCAGGCCCAGCCCACCTGCCCTGAGCACCGCTATCTCTCTGAGTGATTATGAAGTCAAACAGCTCCCTTCCCCATTGCTGCAAACCAGCCCATGTGGGCTGTGAGACACCCCAGATCCAGGAAGGCCCAGGGCTCAGCTGACAGCTCAATTATCGTGGAGAGTCTCCCCCGCCCTCCACCTCCTCCTCAGTCCTCCACCTCCTCCTCGGCCTTTTATTGCTTTTGGCAGCTGAGCAATGGAGGCTGGGGGCGGGGCAGGGGGGCGCTGAAGTCAAACTTGTTGAAAGTGCAAGGGAGAGAAAATTGTTCTCATCTGAATAAATAGAGTCAGCTGTTGCCAGAGGGTGAATTCTCCCCAGGGTGAGTTCCCCTAGACCAGCCAACCCTGTGTTGGGCTTAGATGGGCACTTGAACGCAGGCCAGAGCTATCTGGGTGACGCTGGAGAGGGCTGCCAAGTGGATGCTGTGTGGCTTTGGAATGCCCCAACGGGAGGTAAGAGGGCAGGGGTTAGAAGGGTTGGATCAGGAAGGAACGCCATAGGTCAGCACACACTGGTCCTTCCACATCAGCAAGGGACAGGGAAGGGACGGTGGGCCCCGGCCACCACAGAACCCAGTTCCGTGGTTATGTCTCTGACCCCTTAGGCATGGGGCCCATGGGTGGAGTCTCTGACTCTTGCATCTGGATCTGAGAAGAGGCCCATGCAGTGAGCCGGTGCCCAGGCTGCTTCCTGACATCCGGAGAACATGGCCAAGCTGCTTTGGGAAGGTCACTCCACCCTGTGAAACAGTAAGCCTGTCCCCAGAAACTCAGACAGCTTTTCCATCCTGAGAGTTACACCAAAAGGGCTCAGGAAAAGGAAGCAAAGGGCAGAGGTGAAGCGAGGTGTGGAGAGTGATGGTGAATGTGTGGGAAGGAGGAGGAAGAACAGGGATGCTTGTGGGATTCCAGAAAGAGCGCTAGAACCAAGTCCGGAGACCAGGTTCTAGTTCCTGCTCCTTTCTAAATGGGCTGGATGGCTTCAGCCAGGCCCTAACTCTTGGGCCTAAGAAAGCGGCTGAGCTAGATGTTATTCGAGATCTTGTCAAACTTTCAACTAACATGTGGAAATCAAAAACCAGAACGATATGAAGTAACTCCAGTCCTGTTCAGTGCCTTTTCCCCTGGACCCAACTCTAATATGGCCATGAAAGAGAATGACACACCAACCATCACTTCCTGGCACCTGCTCCCAACACAAGCTCCCTGGTCCTCTCTGCTCCAGAGACGGAGAGCAAACCCTCGTCATCTGAAGACCTAGAGATGCTGCTGCACATGCTTACTGAGATAAGCCAAATCACATGGAAAACGCTTTTCTTTCTGCTCTAGTGGAAAAGCATCCAAAGAAATGAAGTGTTGGACAGGAGTGTTTCTCCCTCCAAAGGCAGGCAAAACCCAATAGGACAGGCCATTGACAAGTGGCAGGAGAAGCATCCCTTGTACTGAAACATCTTCACATAAGAAGGGGGCTACCTGACATGTTCTAATAGTTTTCCCATCCGAGCCAGCTTTATGCCTTGCATTTATGTGGTGTTTGACAGTTTACAAGGTACAGCACATAGATGACTTCACTTCATCCTCACAACCTCCAAGTAAGGGAGGTGGCATTAGCCTCCCTGTGCAGATGAGAAAGCGAGGCGGAGGGATGCGGGGATGTTCTGCATTTCCCCATCACACGCTGTCCTCTCCCAGAGGATCATTTTTGGGGAGTGGGGTAAAGGACAGATAAAAAGAGGGCGGGGTAGTGATCAGTGCAAAAGACCGGGGAAGAGGAGTCCCAGGTTCTGTTTCAGGGTACATCTCATATCCCTGTTTCTCAATACCCCTCTGTCTTCCTCGACCATCTCAACATATGTCAAAAATGTCAGTGCTTCCTTGCCAGGATCTGCAGCTACAGGGTAACAAAAATAATTTCACAAAACTGCGAGGAGACACCTTAGGGATCGCCTAATCTACCCTGTCATTTTACAATGGTGACATAGAAGCCCAGATTGGTGAAATGAGTTGCCTGGGGTCACCCAGCTGGCAAGCAGCAAGGCCTGCTTAGAACCTGCTGTCCTGACCCCAGACCACATGGGGACAAGTGAGGATGCCTGGGCCAATTGGCAGAAATGAGAAGGACCTGAGAAGCTCCAAACAGCCTACCCTTCTGCATTGCCCTACCCCACTGGAGTCGCACCCCCAGGCCCATATACTCCACACCAAAGTCGGGGGCTGAGCCAAGAAGCCTTCCTGTCACTCATGTGGAAGGACGCTGATCCTCACTAATCAGCGTTAGAGATGGAGTTAGTCTGAGGCACTAACTCCAACTGGGAACCTCCTGCCAATCCAAACACAGCAGGCTGCTCAGAAAGCTTTTGTTTTTTTCCTGTTGTTTATTGAGCCACACTCTGGAGGCCTGAGTCCGTCTGACATAACTGCAGGGCTGGTGCAGTAGAAGAGCTTCCACCTGGGGCTGCGAGAAAGCCGCCTGCATCCAGGGAGTTCTCTCTTCATTGCAGTCTCTTCCACTTCTCTGTTCACTCAACACTCACTGGATATGCTATTTGCCAGGCCACATGCTAGTACCAAGACCCACAAACCTGTATTAAACAGAAACACCACCTTCAAAGAGTCCTCATTCTTGCTGAGAAGCAAATCACATCAACTTCTTCTGGATAAACTCCATGAATCCAAGGGGACTGACTTCATTACTTGAGAAACCAAAGCAACGGAATTCCAGTCTGGCAGGTCAACTAGACCTGGAAGCGCCAACGCAGTGACCCAACGCTATAAATTTATTAAGGACAGAAACTTGTCCTCTCCTCTTCATAATCTTCTTCCCCTCTCAGAGCCTAACACAGTGCCTGGCACACAATAATCACATGCATGTTTGTTAGATGAAAAAAACAGAATGCATGAACATCCCATGTCCCTCTCCACTCTCAATTTTCTCTTTCCTCTTTTTAGAAAAACCGCACATTCTTCTCTCTCATAAGTCTCTTGGAATTGCGGTTGATCCTAAGAGCTGAGAGAATGAGAGTGATTGAGAGGGAAACGGGGAAAAAGAGAAGAAATTCAGCCTTAGAGAGAGTTGGCGCCATAAGTCGCCCAATTCACCTCTTTCGGCAGCTGGCTCCTCCTAAAGTCAAAGTCGAGTCACCTCACCTGTTTACGATGCACTGATGTGCCCAGAAGCATGTTTTTATTATAAGGGGGAAAAAAGGATATTTAAGACAACATTGCCTTTAAAAGCTTGTAATCTACCTTGGATGACAAATGTGGCATGCGTGAAATAACCAAAGACAACACGTGACAAAGTATCTCATCGGTGGGTTTAGATGGGGAAACATTTATGCAAGAGGCAGATGTCAAAGAGATCTCAAAATATAAATGGAGCCTAGAGCCTTATGGGGCAAGGGTGGAGGAATGAAATCAGTATCGGGGTACTCATTGCGTTACCACTATATTCAACAAGCTATACGCGTCACCTCATTTAATCGGCCCCACAGTCATCTGAAGTAGCTACTATTATCCCCATTTTATAGATGAGGAAACTGAGGCCCAATGAAATTAAGTGAATTATTCATGGTTATGGTTCAGCTCCAGGCCTGTGTGACTCCAAAACTCATGAAATTTGCACTGCACTGTGTCCACGGACGCGCTGAGAAGAGACTCTGGTGCCGATTATCATAAAACTACATAAAAAAGCAAAAGCCAGCCAAGTTGTGGAAACTACGCAGAGCCTTAGCTGTCTAATGCAGTCACCTGCTCACAGTATTTTTCAGTGACTGTGAAGCCCTGCCTGTCTTATCACCACCACCATTATCCTGAGTCTCCATATAACCAACCATGTGGGAGGTGCTGGGCTGAGTTATTGCTCCATTTCATCCTCCCAATAATCCAGGGAGTGTAAGTGTGCTATTGTCCCCACATTACAGGTGAGAAAACAGGTACAAGAAAAAAACGTACCCAAATCATACAACTGTTAAGTGGCAGAGCTGAGATGTCGGCCTAGGCAGCCTGATCCAGGTCCCAAGGTCCCAAACACAGGGCTCATTCTTTGAGATTCTATCTGCAGGGAAGTGGGGCGTGACCTTGCAGGTGTCACAGACAGAACAAAAGACTAAATGTGCAAATAGGAAAATGATTGGTTCGATCAGGACACTTAGGGCTCTGAAGCAGTAATTGTGGAGGGAGAGGACACCCTAAGCAGGCTGGCCTGAGATGATTTACGGAGGGAATGGGCTTTTGGGGGCTGCCGGATGGTGGCAGGACAAAGCCTCAGGGCTGTGGGAAGCAAGTCACGGCAGGCCCTATGGACAGCAAATGGAAAGGACGTGCCACCTCAAGGCCATGACTCCTGCAGGGGTAACCGTGGGCTTGATCGGGGCCTATCCCCACACCTGCCGTGCCCCCCAAAGGCAGCCAGAGTCCCTCCAGTTCCTCTGTCCCTAACAGGTGATGGATGCCAGATGCCTTATCCTTCATCGGAGGAAATGTATCTTGGAATATGAGCTCTCGTTAGAGCACATGTTGCTGCTTTTATAGGTTGTGAGTGGAATCCCACAGACTCCTGCTTGCCTTCCCTCCCCTCACTGCTCCTCCACTCCCAGCTCAGTGTTCCTTCATAAATCACCAGCCCAGCAGAGCCAAGTTCTGCTTCCCACTTTTTAAGTCTGAGGGCATTGATTCCTGCTGATAAACCAGATTTAGACAGCTTCGCAAACCCCCGACTGTGGCCAAGACTCTGAAGGTGAAATATTCATTGAGCTCTGGCCTGTCAAGGGGAGGAATGTACGGAACAGGCTAAACTGGCATGGTTCCTGCACGTTACTGTCCAAAGGGGAATTACTTTTGTCAAGGACTGGAGCTGTGTTTGGGGTTTGGCTACAGATATAAATCAGGATTATTACACTGGTGCTTCCCACCAGATTCCCAGAAAGGGAAGGCAACACGGCAGGCCTCCATTTTAACCTGTGGATTCACCATAACAAACAAGGCCCCCTGTGCAAACCCAACAGTCACTGTGGCCAGCACATGACCAGACCAGAACCGCAGAAGCAGCCACACTCGTCACCCTCCGCACTGACTCTAGCACCCTCCAGCACCCCTCACGCCTGTTTACAGAGGCGGGCAGGCCCAGGGGTCAGGTCAGAGCCAGGCCATATTGCAGATTCTGGTATTTCTTTACTTTTGCAGGATCCTGGCCAAATCTTCCCATAGAGTCACCCCATCGTGTCAGACACCAGGAAACGGTGCTCATTAGTAGGGTGTGCAAGATTGAAAAATATAACTGGTGTGTTTCTGGGGTGTGGGGGCAGGAGAATGAGCAAGGCCCTTAACCCCTTCTTCTCCTCAGAAGCTGCCTACTGTATATGAATACCCAGCAAAGCCAGGCCAGGAGCACAGGGGCCTGCCCAGAACCACTCCCAGAGCAGCAGAGCAAGCACACGGGCAGTTTCCTTCCCCAGAGGCTGAGCTCAGGGAGATTTCCCTCTCAAATGTGGCCCACTGCCCTGCGTTACTCTCATGCACACCGAAGGCCTCCATGATTGATGGGAGGCAGGTGACCAGAGCAAGAGGAGCCCAGTGCCTCCCAGTGTCACGCTACGCACCTTGGCATCCACCGCACACTTGTCACAGTGGCATGGCCAACGTAACAGGATGATGAGAGAAATATCAAGCCCCAAAGCAAGATGCACGTGGGAAAGTCCTCCTGACAGGCAACAGTTGTGGGGAGATGCGCAGAGTCCCGGCAAGAGCACTGGCTTTACAAACGGCAGGCGTGGAGGCGCACTCCATCTGAGCCACGTTCCAGCTATGTGGCCTTTAGCAGGTTGCTCTCACTCAGATTCTATTTCCTCGCCTGGAAAATGGGGATATAACATCTATGTGTCAGTGTCATTGTGAGGATTGACTGACACAATGCCATCAACAAGGTCACAGCACGTGAGTGCCCATCAGTGAGTCCCCACTCTCATTATTCTCGACGATGAGCAGAGCAGAAAGGAAGACAAGCCTCTCTCCCCTCCCCAACTCCCCAGGCTAGTCTGCTTGGCTATGGCCTTGCTGACCATCACAGCATTTGATTTTACTTCCTCTTTGTAAGACTTTGATCACGTCACTCCCCAAAACATTTAATGAGTCCTCTGAAACTAACAAACAAACTTCAGGCTGAGCCTGGCCATCCCAAGCTCGGCAGGGAGCCCGGCTTTCCCATCTCCTGCCCCTCCTCCTCCCTGATTTCATGCTGCAGTCACCCAGGGCTGTCCCTGGGTATCCCACAGGCCCTCCCACTGAGCTCTCAGCCCTACCGTCCACTTATGAAATGAGAGAGGAAGGAATGTCCTTGTCTACCTCACAGAGACTCTTTTCAATAGGAAAAGTAACAAATTACTATATGCAGACTATAAAAATCAGAGTACAAGAATTTATTATACAATATACATTGTCTGGTATGCCTTATAATTACTTTTCAGATGGTACATATGTTTTATACACTCTTCTAGATATATGATACATTTCACAATTACGTAAAATGTTTTAACAGTTTGCCTCCCACTCCAAGCCCTCAATCTCCTTCCCCTGAAGCAGCCACCGTGAGCAGGTTCTCGTGTATCCTTCTGATATGGTTTGCATCTGCGTCCCTGCCCAAATCCCATGTCAAATTGTAATCCCCAGGGTTAGAGGTGGGACCTGATGGGAGGTAATTGGATCACGGGGGTGGCTTCTCATGAATGGTTTAACACCATCCCCCTAGTGCTGTTCTCGTGATAGTTCTCAGCAGATCTGGTTGTTTTAAAAATGTGTGGCACTTTCCCCCGCCCCCTTCCTCCTGCTCTGGCCATGTTAAGACCTGCCTGCTTCTCTTTTGCCTTCCACCATCACTGTAAGTTTCCTGAAGCCTCCCCAGAAGCGGAAGCCGCTATGCTTCCTGTATAGCCTGCAGAACCATGAGCCAATTTAATCTCTTTTCTTTACAAATCTCTTAGTCTCAGGTATTTCTTTATAGCAGTGTGAGAACAGATTAATACACCTTCTGAAAATTTTCTGTTCAAATATAAAAACATACACAGTCAATTGTCACTCACATGAAAGTTAGCCATACACATCATTCTTTGCCTTATTTTATTTTTTTCCTCAACATGGTATCTTGGAGATTTCATTTCATATCAACACACAGTTACCGTATTCTTTGTAGAGACTGCAGTTTCCACTGCTTGCAGTTTCCATTGCTTGGATAACTTGTAATTCTTTAACTGATGCCTATTGATGAAGACTTACTTTGTTTTCAGTCTTTTGCTGCTAATAACATTGTTATAGTGGGTATCTTGTCCTTGTATATCTGCCCATATGTATCAGTATGTTTGTAGCATAAATTCCTAGAATTTTGAATTCTGAGTGTCAAACCGCTTCCCACATAAGTTTAATTCATTTACACTCTCAACACTATCAGTGGATTAGCACTTTTTCTCCACCTTACCAACATTTGCTACCATAGTACTGTGTCTCAAAATAATGTATGCAAAAGTGTTGTAAACTAAAGCTCCATCTATATGCAAAATGGCACGTTGACAGTCACCTCTTCCGTGAAGTCCTTCCTGATTGCTCACTCTCCAGTCCAAGGTGACTGCTTCCCTCCTCCCATCCCCACAGCACCAGTCTTTTCATTTCTTGCCACTTCTGTGTCCTTCCAGATACTGTAGTTCCATATGTACTGCTTCTGTCCTATCAGACAAGCTGAACTGCCTTGCTCTGTGTCTACCCGCTGCAGCTCATTGTATAGCCTTGCACAAAATTAAGACTTGCAGGGTTAAGCTCAGCTCCTACCCAGGCAGTTTCTTGGTTTCTGACTGAGCTGTGGTCGCACTGGCCAGAGGAGGGTCTGAGGACACTTGCCATCACACCCTTGCAGTGTGTTATTGGTGTCTGGTTGTGTCTCCCATTTCCCTGTGCATCTCAGGACAGCAGGCCAGCTCGGATGTTTTTAAATGGACACAGAGTGTGCTTCCCGGGTATGTAAGCCTCAGCAGGAGTGACGTGTTTCATTGTTTCATTGTCGGCTTGTGCTTAGCAGGTGGCGGCTTCACTCCAGGGCTCCAGGGAAGGGAAAACTAAGAGGGTGGATGCTTTTCTTCCTTTATTCCATGATGCCCCACAGGTAATGTGGACAGACTTTTAATGGAAGTGAAAAGTCAAATCCTGCCCACCCCTTTGGCCCCAGCCATCAAAGGCCTGGGACTAACTGGCCCTAAGCCTTCAAGAGAGTAGCTGCTATTACACCACAGTGGGCAGAGCACCAGGTCTGGAGTCTCGTGGGCAGCCTTTGAGCTGCTCCTACACGGGGCTCCTCTTCTGTAATACAGTGACACATTCCTTGTTGGCGCCTGGTGAGGACGGGGATAGTAATATAAAGCTTTACAGGCTTTAGAAAAGGTTTTCCCAAACAAGTTTTACTGATGAAAATTTAATTTTTTTCTGAGACAAGGTCTCAGAACGTTGCCTGGCTGGAGCACCGTGGTGCAGTCGTGGCTCACTGCAGCCTCCAACTGCTGGGTTCAAGCCATCCTCCTGCCTCAGCCTCCCAAGTAGCTGGGACCATAGTTATGCGCCACCACTCCAGGGTAATTTAATTTATTTTTACGGGGTCCCGCCATGTTGCCTAGGCTGGTCTTGAACTTCCGAATTCAAATGATCCGCCCTCCTGGGCCTCCCAAAGTGCTGGATTACAGGCGTGAGCCACCGCGCCCAGCCCATTGAATAAAATTTAAAAACAGAACAGAAAGCACGACCACTCCCCGGGCTAGTTGGACCCCGGCCTGTTGCTCGCAGGCCCCACCCACGTCAGTCTTGCCTGGGATCGCCCCACTCCTCACCCACGTGCATCCTGCACATGCGCGCTGCTCTCCTGTCCATCCCCGGGCGCACTAGGGGACCAGCCCTGCAAGGCGCCCCAGAGGCGGGCACTTGGCAGCCGCAGGGCCCAGCAGGGAGGCCTTCAGCTCCTGTCAGCCTCGCTGCCAATAAAACCAGGGCGACTGCCAAATTGCAGCACTCAGCAGATCTGTCCAGGTCCAATCCACCCAGCACCCATCTTCCTGGAGTCGTCGGGGCACCTGGGGCTTTCAGGGCTGGGCCTCCGGATCCTGTCAGTGCAGACTGGGAATTCCCACAGCCCTCCTGGTCCAACCATCTCCCTAACCCCGACCCCCACCAAGTTTCCCAGTCTGGTGGCCCAGTAGCAGAAGCTATGTGGAACCCCAGAGCCCAGAGCAGCCACACATTACAGAGGCTGCTGCTTGCTCCAGCCCTCCCTGGCTTGTCCCTACTCTTCCTTCCCCTACTCTCTCAACTCTCCATTTCTCTTCCTCTCTGTCCATACTCCCTGCTGCTCCCTCTCTTCTATGATACATTCAGTTTCTCAGTGCCTCTTCCTCCTCCTCTCTCTCCCACACACACTCCCCCCCACCCCCCTGCCCCCCACCCCTTTCTCTTTCTCCACAGTGCTCTACCTCTTTTCTCCTGGTCACTTTCTGAGCTTCTGAGCATTGGAAATAACTGTTCTGGAGCCAAAGCAAGACCTGGGAAACCCTCATGGCGGAAGCTCAACCTCTTGCTGAGGGCTTGCCACGTCTTCAAAGGGTAGTTGGATGAATGTGTCTCACTCATTCATCCAATGAGACGCAGAGCACACCACCAGCAGCAGGCATCTGAGTGTCTCCCCCTTGATAGCTTTCCACCATCCCCTGCCTCCCTCTCTTCCTTCTGCACAGGGAAATGCCACAAATCATTTCTTCCTCATTCACCACGCACACGTTCTTGACCTCCAAGCCCTACTCCCAATTCTCTAACTCTTATTTATTCTGGAGCGTAGTGGATCAGGGAGAGTGGTGATGGTAACATGGTGCAAGGAAGGACATGTTGGCAGACCTGCCCAAGGAGGGAAATCTACGTCTCAGAATAGAGTGAGTTCACCATCACTGGGTGTTGTGCAACCAGAGGGTAGAAGGCAAACTGAGTTGTCAGAGGCAAACAAGCATCAGACAGAGAGAAGGTGGGAGCAGGTGAGGGTTGATCTAGGCAGCCTTTTATCCATTACACTCCCCAGGCTTCGGGATCAGAAGTTGCAAGGACCTCAGCTTGGTGTGGCTATAGACTCTCAGAAATCTTGATTTCAGATTCCCCATGGTCCCTAATTAACCTGGCCTTAGTAGAAGGGCTACTTCTAAATTAGAAATTTCCATTCCTTTCCTCCTTACTTGCAAACACTTCTACTTTTTCTGGGCAATCCACCTGTCTTTACTTCTGTTAAATGCCCACTGGGCATGGGCCATGAGGACAGACAGTACTCTGTTGTTGTTATTGGTGGTGGTGGTGTCTCATATCTATCTATCTATCTTCTAGCACTTTCACATCCATTATCTCTTTCTTCTCAAGAAACTGTGCAATTTGAAGGTGAGAAGCTTCCAACCCAGAAATGGGGACAAATCCCTCAGAGATGGAGCTAGATAGTTGACTGCAAGAGATGCTGAGCTGGGCAGTTGACACAGCCTGAGTGAGGTAGGGATTATGGAGCAGAGGAAGAAAATGTAGAACTAATTGCCCTGGCAGAGTGGCTGGGGGTTTTCTCCTTGGGTTGCTATATACAGATGGCCTGAGACTCCAAATAAAACTTCAGAAAGGGACTCCCTTGGCCTTCAATTAACTGGAAAATGAATCGCTCACCACCCCTCCTCCTGTGACCCCTTGCCCATCTTGCAATGCAGAGCCTCCTTGAGCAGCATTTACTGGAAGGGCCAAGAGGAAAAGGGGTATCTGGCCGGGGTGACTCTCTTCCTTTCCATTGTCACTGGTGCTTCCTCAACACAGAGTCATGGAAGCCAGTACTCTTGGCAAGCTTAGTAACCAAGCCTCAGCAGGCTGCTATACTTCCTAACGGAGATGCAATGTTAGGCTAAAGCAAAACATCCCAGTGCTGTTCACTCCTCCTGACAGTCGTCTACAGTCAGATTCTTGTGAATTAGCAGTTTCTTTGATTCCTTTGGATCAGAAGGACTTCTCGGGCAGTAGGGATATCTCTGTTTTAATGGAAGAGTGAATAGAGGCAGAATTCAAACAAAAAAGCAGTATTGCTAAGGATAGGAGTACTGGCTTTGGAGTCAGGTAAGTCCAAGTTCTAATCTCTTTGACTTTCCTGTGAGATGTAGGACATATTCTTCTACATCCAGAAGAGACTATGACGATGGTAATAGCAATGCCAGTCTCATAGCATCATGATGAAGATTCGATATGGTACTGCATTTAAAGCACTGAACACAGCACTTGGCACAGCCAGGCAGGCCTGTGGTCCATAAGTGATAATGTTAAAAAAGAGAGAGCAACTGTATACAAGAAAGCAAGCTCTTGTCTGCCTGTTCCTGGGGCCAAAGACTGTGCAGAGTTCGAGGATTTTAGAGGGATTGACCTGTAGTCCTAAGGGAATATGTGTAGATCTTCGATAGGAACACATGCTTCTCAAGGCGTATAAAGTGCAGACAATCTCTTTATCTGCAATATTAGACAATTAATAGAGACTTAAAGAGTAGTTGAAAGTAACCTCACAAGTGTTTTCAAAAATTAGCCTTTGGTTTCAGGAAAATTTAAATTTCTTCTGCTTCAAAAATCTTTGAAAATGAAATGACCTCCATGCCATAAAATGAAAACACAGTTTGCAACCATGATAGTAAGAAGTAACCATGATAGATAGTAAGGGCGAAGAGAGTATTGTTCAGATATATGAACAGTCATATGTCACCTAATGACAGGGATACATCCTGAGAACTCCATAATTAGGAATTTCATCGTTGTGCTAACACCAAGAGGTGTATTAAAACAAAACTATATGGTACAGCCTACTGCAGACCTATAGGCTATATGGTATAGCCTATTGTTCCTAAGCTACAAATCTGTACAGCATGTTACTGTACTGAATATTGTAAGCAATTGTAACACGGTGGTGTTACAATGACCGTTGGTAATGGTAATTGCTGTAGGCAATTGTAACACAATGGCTTTCAGCTTGGCCACATGACTTGTTTTGACCAATGGAATGTTACCAAATACAAAGTGACCAAAGGCTTAGGACACGCTTTTGGGATTCACCTTCTCTCATCATCTTGGAAAGCGCCATCAAGCTGTCCTGCTGGTCCCATGAGAAAAAAGAGACACATCCTTGATGGCTTGAAGGAGCAGAGGTACTTCGCGGGGTGCAGCCTGAACCTGCTTACCCCAGGGAGGCATGAGTTAAATAAATGCTTGGCATTCTGTCAGATATTGTGATTATTTGTTATGCACTATTACTAAAACAATAATTAAATGACTCAGAAATTGATGCTACCTATAGGGAAATTAGGTTTTGCTGTGATAGAAAGCTCAACTATATGGCACTGGGCTTTGAAACAGGACAGTAGGTAGAAGCTAGAAAAAAGCCAAGGAAATTATTCCAGAGGTCAGGAAAAAAAATATCACCTTGTGTTATATGGTGGTGAAATATTTGGTAAAATTATACCCAGCAGTAACTTGGAAGATGTATCTAATAAACTTGTAAAGTTGGACAGGGTGTTGAAAACCTGAGTTGACTTCTTTCAGCTATATATGCTAGTATTAAAAAAAGACAGAGAGAGAGAAACTTAGGAAAGAACTGATCAATCTGAACACAGAATTCAGAAAAAATATAAATAAAACAATTCTTATCTTCAGTCTCTTCACCCAGTAAAAATTCTCAAATATAGCCTAGACCAAATTAAATTATAACACAGACCAAATACAGGGAGTTGCCAATAAAGCACGTGGACCCCAGGAGGAAGACCAAGTTAAGGGTGTACCCCTCGGTTAGGACCTCTAGGAGAATCAAGATGGTGCTAGTAGAGCCTCTGATCTGGACAAAACATATTCTAGGAATCTTAAAGTTTCTGGAGAAACCATGGAAATGGACATCCCGTGTCTCCAGCTGTACAAGACTGACAACCCCAACTACTGCACTCTGAACTCGGGCCACACACATTTCCCACAGCTGTTCCAGGTTAAGGACCAAGCATACCAGGATCCTAAGTAGTCCTGTACCCAGAAGACTTGGGGCACCTTGACAAGCTACTTTGGCTTGATCACTCCCCTGCAGCTTTGTGGGGCATTCTTAGAACTTTAATGTAGACTAGGAGCCTTCTACCCAAACTTCCTTCCTTTCCTCTCACCTTCAGTAGGGGATAGACCTATAGTGCAGGCTGATGGCTCTCCCAGCCCTTCCTACCTCCTTCCTCATTTTCTCTAACCCCATCTTGGCTTCTGCTTCTCAGAAAGGACTGCTAACACAAGTGGTCCAGGAGTGGTCCAAGAAAAAAGAGGAGGTTATGTAGGGATTTAAGATTTGAGCTGGTTCATTCAGCCATCCTTGTTGGCAGATGAAGCTCAGACAGTCTCTGGTACAAGGTGGTGGCTCAAATCCCTAAAGATTTCCCCAGTGGTACCAAAGGAAATGTTGCAGCTGAGGGGAATGCTGTAGGGTTTTTAAAATATAGAAAGATCAATACCTATAAGGACAACAGAGTTGGCTAATTATTGCTAAATTATATAGAGGTCTTTTATAAATTTATAAATTATAAAGAATGATAAAGACTGAGGGCCATTAACCAATAGTGGCTGTGTGAGAGCCATGGGGTCTCTTTGGGAGCTGTTGGTGAGGCCCTTGCCTCTGGCAGTGGATGAACAAACACAGCTTAATGGCAGGCCAAATGTCTAACTCTCAGAGTCACAGAGCTCCAGAAACATTTAAGTACTTAGCTAATATGGATTTCTTATGCAAAAGTCAGAGCCCTGGTGGACAAAACCTGGTCTCTGAATATGGTACAGGAACTTCCTGATGGAAGATGTTAATACTGCAACATCCCCTCCTCCACAGACCCTCTGGGCTTGCAGAGATGGCTCACCCCTTACTAGTAAGAGTTGGCACTTCAGTGATGGAAGATGCTGCAGGGGCATCTCCCCAGCAAGGCAACAGGTGCTCCCTCAGAAGCTGACCATATTGCCTTTCCTGGTTGCTTGGTCAAAACTTAGAGCATAGTCCAGTAAATCCCACGATAACTTAGCTGGGCACACACTGTACCTGCTAGGGGAGGAAAGAAACTGCAAACTGGAAGACTTGCAAAAATTAGCCTCCATGTGCCAGCAGAAGCAAGGAGTGCTCCTGGAATTGCATTTTGAAGGCACTTGGTGGCCAGAATGAAAGACTTAGTAAGCAAATGTTAATTGACATCAGGACATTCTCTGATTAATGGATTTAACACTGCTGGAAAAACCTCAGGTGATGGCACAAACAGCTGCTGGCATGGCTTTTAAAACCCTGGAAAAATCATGGTCACTCATCAAGTCGGACAAGTCCGAGTTGCCCTGGCAGGCAGTAGAGGAAGGCATGAAGAGGCTGAGAGAAGTGGTCCTGCTGGGATGGATAGATTCTGTGAGGCTGGAAGACCTACCCGAGGACTGTGTTCCATAGGAGGGCCCAAACACCCACTCTTTACCTGGGCCACTAATCAAAAGAAGGTTGATGGGGATGACAGTTACAAGATTTAGCAAGTAAAAATACAGGATTCCCAGTTAACTTTGAATTTCAGATAAATAATATTGTTTGTATAAGTATATTCTATGAAGATTTTGAATCATACTTTTGAAAATGCCATTGTTTATCTGAAATTCAAAGTTAACTGGGCATCTTCCATTTTATCTGGTAACCTTCATGGTGGCTTTCTTCTGCATGACTCATGGTAGGAAAGACAGGAACAGAGCTGGGCCTGTTAATGTCCACAAGAATGAAGGGGCTCCAGAGAAATAAAGGCAATGAGAGTGCTGCTTAGACATCCAAATTGGAAAAGGGGAAGTCTTATTGCCCCTCTTTGCTGATACTATGATCTTTTATCTAGCAAAACCTAAAGACTACACTAAAAAAACTATCTTAGATTTGATAAATAACTTCAGTAAAGTTGCAGCATACAAAGTCAACACACAAAAATCAGTAGTGTTTCTATACACCAATAAGGATCTAGCCAAGAAAGAAATCAAGAAGACAATCCCATTTACAATAACTACAAAAATATATAAAATACCTAGGAATAAATTTAACCAAGGAAGTGAAAGATTTCTACAAGGAAAACTAAAAAACACTGATTAAAGAAATTGATGTTAAAAAAAAAAAATCCCATGCTCATAGATCTGAAGAATGAATATAGTTAAAATGGTCATATTGCCCAAAGAACTCTACAGATTCAATGTAAACCCTATCAAAACACAAAGGTCATTCTTCACAAAATTAGAAAAAAAAAATCCTAAAATTACTATAGAACCAAAAGAAATCTCAAATAGTCAAAGCAATCCTGAGCAGAAAGAGCAAAGCTGGTGGCATCACATTACCTGGCTTCAAAAATATGACAAGGCTATAGTAACCAAAGCAGCATGATATTGCTATAAAATAGACACATAGATCAATGGAACAGAACAGAGACCCAGTAATAAAGCCAACTGATATTCACAGCCAACTGATCTTCAACAAAGGTGACAAGAATTTACACTGGAGAAAGGACACTCTCTTTAATAAATGGTGCTGGGAAATTTGTTTTGTTTTTGATTTGTTTTTTCATTTGTTTGTTTTTTGTTTTTTATTTGTTTTTTTTTTTTGTTGTTTTTGTTTTTTGAGATGGAGTCTCACTCTGTCACTCAGGCTGGAGTGCAGTGGTAAAATCTCAACTCACTGCAACTTCCACCTCCTGGGTTCAAGCAAGTTTCCCACTTCAGCCTCCTGAGTATCTAGGACTGCAGGCCTGCACCCTAAGCCCAGCTAATTTTTGTATTTTTAGTACAGATGGGGTTTCACCATGTTGGCCAGGCTGGTCTCGAACTCCTGACCTCAAGTGATCCACCCACCTCTGCCTCCCAAAGTTCTGGGATTACCTGTGTAAGCTATCCTACCCAGCTGGTGCTGGGAAATTTGGATAGCCACATACAGAAAAATGAAACTGGACCTGTATCTCTCACAAAATACAAAAATCAACTCAAAATGGATTAAAGACTTACACAGAAGACCTAAAACTATAAAAGTATTAGAAAAAAACTTAGGGAAAACTCTCCTGGACATTGGTCTAGGCAAAGAATGTATGACTAAGACTTCAAAAGCACAGGCAACAAAAACAAAACATAATAATAGACAAATTAACAAAAACAAAAATAGACAAATGGGACTTAATTAAACTAAAAAGCTCTGCACAGCAAAATAAATAGTCAACAAAGTGAAGAGACAACCTGTTGAATAGGAGAATATTTGCAAACTCTTCATTTGACATGTGACTGATATCCAGAATATACAAGGAACTCAAACAACTTAACCAGAAAAAAAAAAAAAAAAAACTCATTAAAAATTAGGCAAAGGACATGAATAGACATTTCTCAAAAGAAGACATACAAATGGCCAACAGGTATATTAAAAAATGTTCAACATCACTAACCATCAGAGAAATACAAATCACAACCATAATGAGATAGCATCTTACCCCAGTCAGAATGGCTATTATTAAAAAGACAAAAAGTAACAGATGTTGGCAAAAATGAGGAGGAAAGGGAACTCTTACACACCATTGGTCGGAATGTAAACTAGTACAGTCACTATGAAAATTAGTATGGAGATTTCTCAAAAAAACTAAAAATAGAACCGTATGATCCAGGAATTTCACTACTATTTATCCAAAGGAAAATAAATCAATATATCAAATGGATACTTACCCTCTATTGTTTATTGCACCAATATTCACAATAAGAAAGATATAGAATTGACCTTGTGTCCATCAACAGATGAATGGATAAAGAAAATGTGGTATGGGCCGGGCACGGTGGCTCACGCCTGTAATCCCAGCACTTTGGGAGGCCTAGGTGGGTGGATCACGAGGTCAGAAGATCGAGACCATCCTGGCTAACATGGTGAAACCGCGTCTCTATTAAAAAAATACAAAAAAATTAGCCAGGCATGGCGATGGGCACCTGTAGTCCCAGCTACACGGGAGGCTGAGGCAGGAGAATGGTGTGAACTCGGGAGGCAGAGCTTGAAGTGAGCCGAGATCATGCCACTGCACTCCAGCCTGGGCGAGAGAGCAAGACTCCGTCTCAAAAAAAAAAGAAAATGTGGTATATACACACAATGGAATACTATTCAGTCATTATGAAATCAGTTGTTTGCAGCAACATGGACATACCTGAAAGTCATTATCTTAAATGAAATAAGCCAGGCACAAAAAAACAAATATCACGTGTTCTCACTTATATATGGAAGCCAAAAAACTTTAATCACACAGAGGTAGAGCATGGAAAGATAGATGACAAAGACTGGGGATGGTGAGTGGGAGGAGGGAGGAGGATGAGGAGAAGTGGGTTAAAGAATATAAATGCACAGTAAGAGAGAAGAAATAAATTCAGTGTGTACTAGCAAAGAAAGGTGTCTAGAGTTAACAAAAGTGTACTGTACTTGGGTGACAAATGACCTAAATACTCTGTTGTGGCCACTATACATTATATACATGTAACAAAATTTCTCATGTACCCCATAAATTTGGACAAATCAAAGAAATTTTAAAGAGTACTGCCTAATATTTATAATCCAAAAGAAGCAAAATTGGAGGAGCAGGAGGCTGAAAGGAGAAGAAGTTTACCCCAATCAAAATATTATCTCTCGCTTATTTCTCAGACCTGACTGGGACCTATTGACTGGAGACATTACTGAATTCCTAAGAGGAAACACCTTGCCCATCATGGCAAACATCTCATGATAGATACCTTGTGATTCCCAGAGAGTCCTACAGCCATCTTCTCATGTGACTGTATATCAGGGAAAGGGAATAACCAGAATTTTCCAGGACAATTGAATGTAGGCTGTAAGTTGACATTGACACCCAGAGACCCACAGCATGGAAATGGCCCAAGATATGGTTCGGATTTGTGCCCCTCCCCAAATCTCATGTCAAATTGTAATTCTCAGTGTTGGAGAAGGAACCTGGTGAGAGGTGATTGGACTATGGGGGTGGATTTCCCCCTTGCTGTTTTCATGATAGTGAGTAAGTTCTCATGAGATCTAGTAGTTTGAAAGTGTGTAGCACCGCCCCCTCAACCTTCACTCTCTTCCTTCTCTCTGGCCATGTAAGGTGTGACTCCTTCCTCTTCACCTTCATCATGATTGTAAGTTTCCTGAGGCCTCCCCAGTCATGCTTCCTGCACAGCCTACAGAACTGAGTCAATTAAACCTCTTTTCTTTGTAAATTACCCAGTCTCCAGTAGGTCTTTATAGCAATGAGAGAACAGATTACTACAGCCCCTCTGTTAGAACTAAGACCTCTGAAGCCAGGTAATAAGTGTGGTCCTGGCTCACAACAGGTCTGCATACAGTACAGCTCACAGTGGGCCTACCCTGTAGGCCCTGGTAGAGACAGAATGTTTGACCACAGGACACCAAGTGAGCACAGACTTGGAACTGCCCATTATGAGGTGAGCTGTGCTCTATCAGATATAAGCCACAAAGCTGATGAGCCAACATAAAATAGAAAGTGTATTTCTGAGATTGAGCCTAAGCAGGACAGCAGGGCATGAGTAAGCTGCATGAGCAGAGGACCCCAGCCCAAGTCACTAAGCTTGTGGCAATTTGTTACAGTAGCAAAACCCTTCTCACTGGCCTACAGATCCTAACCGCCATGTTGTGAGGCAGCCCAGGCCATGTGGGGAGGCTATGTGTAAGGGCTGTAGCTGACAGCCCCAGCTAAACATCCATGTCAGTCATGTGAGCGAGCCTTCAGGTGATTCCAGCCCCCACACTTCCAGTCTTCCAGATGAAGCAAGCCCCAGACATTAGGGAGCAGAGACAAGCCACCCAGCTGTACCCTGTCCAAATTCCCAACCCACAGAATCTACATTACATTGCTATTGTTGTTTCGAGTTACATAATATTTATTTAGCTTGGGAATGATTTGTTACACAGCAGTATATAACTAATACATTAGGATTAAAATTTTATCTTAAGTAAATAGTGTAAGAGCAGACAAGACCTTGGAAAGTACCCAATATCCAACCATAAAATGGCAGCTCAATGAATTTTGATACTCCATATTATGAAACATTATGCAGCCAGTAATAGCACATCTTTGATAAATGATTCATGATGAGACAATTCCCATTTTAGTACTACCTTGAAAAAATAGATATGTACTGACTTTGTTAAAAGCCGAGAATGTAAAGGAGTGTTTATTTCCCTATATGCTCGCTAACCCAAACCTTATACTTTTGTCATT
Source organism: Chlorocebus sabaeus (assembly GCF_047675955.1). NCBI lineage: Eukaryota > Metazoa > Chordata > Mammalia > Primates > Cercopithecidae > Chlorocebus > Chlorocebus sabaeus. The sequence continues at coordinate 126,262,337 of NC_132904.1, read as the reverse complement.
TTAGTTGTTACTTTGTTTTGCCCTCGCTGCCTGTCTTTCCTTACACATTCTGCCCAAATTTCTTACTGGAGAAGTGATCTGGACCTATTTCTCTGGCCCACATGGTCTGCATCAGTCATAGCCCTTAAGCCCTGTGCCAGGGGGAGATGCCCAGACAGATACCAGTCCCTGAGGGACAAGGCCTTGCCCCCGGTGGCTCTGAGCAAGATTTCTTGAAAGCTTTAGCTTTGCACTCCCTCCCTGCCCTTCCACCCAGGTTCAGTCATTGAGTTCTCTGGCATCGATGCCTCTTAAATATTTGCAGAATGCTCTCCCACGCCCCTCAGTTGGTGTTGAGGTCAGGCCAGCAAGTTCTGCTCATTTAGGTTTTACTCATAAATCATTCCGTCCTTTCCCTTTCAGTGCTTTGGTGGTTCTTCCCTCCCATGCCTGTGGAGCCTCCACAAATCTCAGGGCTCCTAGTCTCCAGGGAAGAACCTGTTCCCACCACTGGCCTCTGAGAAACCCCAGCTGCGAAGCCCGTCCCGTGGAGCACTGATACCACGTCTCTCTGTCCAAACCAGGGCAGCACCATGAGCTCACCAATGACCTGGCATCACTCTCTTGGCTCCAGAGAGGTCCAGCCCCAGATACAGAGAGTGGCATGGGGCCTTATCAGTAGGCATGGGGTGGAGACTCAGGACACCTGGGTTGTATTCCCAGCTCAGCTTGCAGTTTGCACAAGTCACTCACTCTTTCCTGCCGGGACATGACTTCAATAACTACCCACTCAGCCCTCAGGCTTCCTGTCACAGAGCCTAAATGGGTATCCTCGTTGGTGCCCAGACACAAGGCAGCCTGATGAGGAAGCTGACCCCTGGGAGGAATTCACGCATGACAGTCCCACCATCTTTATCCCCATCGTCTTTATCCCGAGAATCACATTTCTTTGAAACTGGAATTCCTTGATTCCAGAATCCTACATAGGAAACAACTATGAGATAACAGAAAGAATTAGATACCAAGTCCTAAACTCTAAACCGGTCTAACCCAGAGCTAATTCCAATAATATTTTCCATTTAGCACACACCTACTCTCTGACAGAGACTTGCTAAACCCTACTAAAACTACACAAAGTAGAAATCATACCCATGAAGAAAAAAATCCAGAGAAACTCACTAGTTTACCCAAAGCCACACACTAGAAAGTAGCAGAGAAAGGGTTCCAGGGCACGGCTCTGCAGCCCAACCATCCTGACCTTGGGGGCATGGCAGGCAGCCACAGGACGTTTTCAATAGTTACGCGCTTTGGAAGGTGAATGAGAAATTATTCGACTCAGAGTTTGTGACTGTACTTCCCTAATCTACTTTGTGGACCTCCCTTCAGGCTATTTTTGTTGGTTTTATTAGGAGATAGAAACAAAACTCACTGAAAGAATTTTGGAACTTCCTAGATGCCCAGAATCATTGTGCTTGGTCTAGAAGCATGAGAAGATATGTCTCAATATAGCTATAGCCTGCCTATCAGTTTGTCCATGTGTTTTAACCTATTTGTCATATTTGTTCAAGAGTCCAGTTGGTAAGACTAAACCTTCAAAATAAAGATAGATGAATAGTCTCAATAGCCAAGAGAAGGATAAACCATAATTGTTAAAGGAACCCAGAGATCAGTGTTTCTCTGGAAGGGAGTCACTGGGAGCTGGAATGATGGTAGGGAGCACGGCTCTACCTTCCAGCCAGGCTCAGTCCTCCAAAGCTGTGGCCTCTGGGTCTCCCTCTGCCATAAGAAACCCTCAGCGTCTGCCCCCATTCCAGTGGCCGATACAAGGGCCCTTCCACTCTCCTGGGGGCAGTGGCCTGAGTCTAGATCCACTGCAGCCGGCCCCAGGGCAAAGGCTGCTCATCACCCCTTCAGGCCCCTGACCGTGAATGCACAAGAGTCCCTTTGTTGCTGTTACACTGGGACTTTTCATTCTCCCCAAGACCCAGGAGCTGCTGTGTGCACAGAGCCCGCCTCTTCCCTTCCCAAGACACTTTGATCCTCCTCCCATTTGAAATCTTGCTGGCTTTTCAACACCCTCCCATACAATCAGGTTCTTTTCTTTTCAGTAACCAAGCTGTTCTCCTTATTTCGCCTCAGTTCTTTCCAACAACTCTGACCAAGAAGAGTTCAAGGGGGCAGATCCCAAGAAAACAACAGAATCATCACGTTCAGTTAGTTACTGGCTGGGGTGAATATGGAACACCTTGCATAGAGCTCAAAAAACATTTGTTGGATGAAAGAATAAATAAGTGAATGAAGTGCTAAGGGGAAGTGACAGCAAAAGCCAGGGAAAAAACTTGAAACAGTTTCTAAGAAATCATATCAGGTGGTCTCCTCCATAGACAACGGGTCAACTCTGAATTTCCAGAGTTGTCTTTGACTCCCCTCTGCCATGACTATACCACGACTCTCCTGGACCCTTTGGTTATGGCGGCGTCATATTCAACCTTTTCTCTCCATTTTCTCTTCCACTAGTTAGTATATTCTCATAGCTGGTCTAGTTCTGGGGCCTCTTTAACTGATCTTTCTGCTTCTCCTTTCCATCTTGTCCATTCGTGCTACATACCATCACTCAAAACTGGACCCAAGCTCCATCCTTACGTAGTACCACTCTGAATGTGTTTCACTTCCCAGTCCAAAAAGAGTCAAAGGTCTTCAGTGCTTAATGTACAAATGTCTTGAATCTGATTCAAGGTCCTCTGTGATCTTTCTGCCTCTGTCATCACTTCCCTAAGGTCAGCAGCATGTAGTGAAAAAGGATCTGGATAAGGGGTCATGGGCAGCAGTTCCAATCCACCCTACCATGCTTAGTCACATAACCTTGGACAAGCCAGCCGAACTTTCTAATATTCTCAACAGTAAAATGAGGAGATTGAGCTTGATGATCTGTGATGTCTCTCCCAATTCTAACATTCTTTTCTTCTTGAAATGGAGTCTCACTCTGTCACCCAGGCTGGAGTGCAGTGGCGCAATCTTGGCTCACTGCAACCTCCGCCTACTGGATTCAAGCAATTCTCCTGCCTCAGCCTCCCAAGTAGCTGGAATTACAGACGTGTACCACCATGCCCAGTTAATTTTTTGTATTTTTGGTAGAGATGGGGTTTCACCATGTTGGCTAGGGTGGTCTCAATCTCTTGACCTTGTGATCTGCCCACCTCGGCCTCCCAAAGTGCTGGGATTACAGGCATGAACCACCACGCCTGGCCGAAAATTACTTCTTCTACCAAAATGTCACTGACTCACAAATATTCCTCTTACTTTCCTACCCTTGCTCTTCTGAAGATGTCTTTTTCTTACTTTGATGGCCTTTCTCTCCTCTCACCCAAATCACACATGTCTTTCCTGAAACCCCCTGAAACCCTATCTCTCGGTAAAGCTTCTCTGAGTTATCACAAATTAAATGGCCCCTTCTATTGCCTCAGCTCCATCACAGACCTGGTGCTCATCACATGTGACTCCAATTGTTATTATTTGGTGTATATGTGCCCTGCTTGTCTAACTACACAGTCAGCTTCATGCTGTAAGGTGGGAATACCCTTGTATACAGCAGGCAGCCCACACACGGGTGATGACTGGTTTCAGGTGGGAAGAGCACCAGACCAGCAGCAGGACACCTGGGTCCTAGTCTCTACTGACCTTAAACATCTCACCTCTCTGCCTCTTAGCTTTCTCATCTGTAAAATCGGTGCTTTGAACTAGGGTGCTAGCTCATCTCTGAGGTCCCTCCCAAAGCTGTGGTTTTCTGATTGAAAATAGTTTTCTGATAAAGAATGATATCAGAATGGTTTTCTGATAAAAACTTCTTGGTGTTTCAGTTTTCCTTAGATTTTTTCAAACCCTTTTTTCTTATTCTTGGGCTGAGCAATGGAAGTTGGAACTTTCAGATAAGGAATATCAGTCTCTCTCACCCAGCCCAGGCCATCTCTGGAATGCAATTAGGAGTTCAGCTGTAGTGAAGACTGTGACGTGGATTTCCAGTTCATCTCAACTAGCTGGATTATTCTTCAGGAGCAGACTGTTTACCCAGAAAAGATGAGCTGTTTGGCACGAAAGGCTTCTCACTGTATTCTTTACCCTTAAAACCACCTACTGTTGTTAGCCACAACTCCAGTGCCAGCATCCTAAGGACAGGAGTTTAATAAAGTTTTAGAATATTTCCCTTCACAGACGGGCTAGAGACCAAGTCGAGAACACAGGCTCTTACTCAGAAACAAGCATTTAGTTCCTGGTGGTATTTCTAGAAACATAATTATTTCTATAGTTACTGGTTTCAGTTAAGGCTGGGAAGATGCCCGAGACCTTTAAAAACATTTACATCTTTATCCAGAAAACAGAAGGAAACCAGATCATCACAATGGCAAATTTCACCTCCTGGTAGGACGGTCACAATAATGCAATTATCGCCTGCAATTACCAAAGAATTAATACATTTATCCTTATTCTCCAATTTGGCACCACATATTCACACACACACACACACACACACACACACACACACACACACACACACCATCCCTCACCACATTCCGTCAGTGGCTTCATTATTATATCATTTTAGGCAAGACACCACACTGCGTCAAGATTTTAAAGGTATTTGCAAAATGTGCCATGGGGGAAAAGGCAATAGGATGAAACCAGAAGTTCTTCTCTAAATGCCTAATTCTGTGCTGAGTCATCCGCCTTTCCCCTTTCCCACCCTAGGGAATAATAACAGCTCTCATTTATTGAGTGCTTAAGAGACTCCAGTCTGGGAGACTGGGCTGAGTGCATCAATGCACACATCTTTCAGTCAACCCTCATGGGAGGTAGGCACTGTTATTGCCCCCTTCTAGAGATGGGAACTGAGGTTTAAAGAATCACAGAATAAGTAGCACAGCCAGGCATCAAACCCAGATCTCTGTGACTCCAGAGCCCATGGTGATAGCCACCTTGAAATACAGCCATATTCATATCTTTTTGGCCTTACAGGGTGTCCCAATTCATTTCATTGGCTTGGATAAGTACAGATGGATAGGATCACCCTAAGCTTGTCTTAAGTAGTTTCTCAGCTATTCCTGGGAACTTAACAATAAATGATAGCCAAGATTCCTCAAGGTCATGCAGGAATATGAAGTTTGAATCCTTTCTTGATTTGGGAGGAAAGATTACTTCCCAGCACTAATATCTGTCTATTCCCACTTCCCTGCCTGGTCCCCACGATGAAAAGGAAAGAGCACTGAGTATCTAGAGTGGGATGAGAAACTGGGCCCAAGACAGCAGGTTTAAATACCTTCTGTCTGTACAGCACCCTGTGAAGCGATAAAGGGAGGTGTGGCTGGGAAGGGAGTGAATCATCTCACCAAATGTTCTTTTGTCTGCAGAATGAATGTGGCCATTAAAGTTGCTCAGCGTTCCTCTTCCAGAAAACAATGGAACTTAACTGAATCACTGACTCCCTTTCAGCCATCTCCTTTTGGCTTTCTGACCCAGCCCCATAATTGAGACTCAAGCTGTTGTCCCTGGCTCAGCAATTGGCACCCACGCCAGTCTAGAGAATGGATCTGGTCCCATAGCCTGTGGCTATCTGTGGTGCTCTGAGCTAACCCTTTGATGAAGAAACTCGAAAACCAAGATTTCATGCTCTGGTAGGGCAACATCTCCTGGCATAGGACAGACAGTGCTACCTTTCAGATATCCCAGGTTCCCACATTAATTCCCAACACCCTGTGGGAACAGGGTAGTCCTGAATTGAGATTTAAAGCCCAAGTAGAAACCTTCTTTTTGGCCTGCCAAGACAAGGCCTCTAAGTATTTTGATCAGAGTTATCAGTGCTGACAGCCAAGGGATGCTTCTACCCCTATCCAACTACTATTCCTTAGGTGGGTCCTGCCTCAGGAATCTTAGAAGGTTTGGTGGGAATGTGATTAGTGAGGCAGGCCTTGGGCATCTCTGGGTCCCTCCCTTCCTGTGACCCCCATCAACATGCCATCACAGCCTTACCTAGCACCCAGGATGATATTGTAGAGAAAATATGGTTTTTAATGACTAAGCCAACAAGTAATTCAGAAAAGTATGTCTCCAAATGTGAGAAAGTTTTAGGAATACTTTATTCAATCTATTTTACTCAAAGTTTCCTTTCTTAGGCATGTATAATTTTTTAAAAACTTATGTCTAAGTAAGTCTAGAAGGGCATTTTAAAGACATTTTAAAAATGTTAAGCAGTGAGAGGAAAAGACCTTAATTCATAGTTGCTAGGGTCTGAATGTTTTTGTACCCGCCCCCCAAATTTATGTTGAAACCTAATCCCCAATGGGATAGTATTTGAATGTAGAGCCTTTAGGAGGTGATTAGGTTTTGAGGGTGACGCCCTAATTAATGGGATTAGTGCTTTATAAAAGAGACCCCAAAGAGCTGGTTCCATCATCTGAGGACATAGCTAGAGGGTTCCATATATGAGCCAGGAAGCCAGGGAGAAGGTGCTGTCTGTGAAGCAGAAAGCAAACCTCCACCAGACACCCAACCCGCTGGCACCCGAGCTTGGACTTCCCACCCTCTAGAACTACAAGAAGTAAATTTCTTTGTTCATAAGTTATCCAGTCTAAGGCATTTTGTTATAGCAGCCTGATGGACTAAGACAATATCTTAGCTTAAAATCATAGAGCCAGTCAATGACAGAGCCAAGACAGGAATCAAGGACCCATCCCCAGTGCCAGGATCATTTTGCTGTGGCTCCAGTGCCCTGCAGGCTGGCATTGAGCCCCATCAAGTATCCCCTCAATGCTGCCATCTGCTTGGAGCTCTGCTGGAAGGCTTCCCCCCCTCTGCCAGTATGACCCACCCCCACACCCCAGCACAGGGGACAATGAATTTCTGTGAAGACATCAAATACACTTCTACCTCCTTCTCAGATGACCACTGAGGGTGCATGAAAAGAAGCCAGCCAGCTGCCTGAACACAGCTAAGGAGCCTCAGCCACCTGACCCAGCCATCAGAGCTTGAGGCTTTGGTTCCCATTCCCTTCCTAGGAAGGTGTGAGTCACAAGCCACACGGGGACTTGGCAGTGGGAGAACATCTCACTGGGCAAACAGAAGAGAAGGCAGAAGAGAGTGGGAGGCAGAAGTGCTCATGTCTCCAACTGTTGGAGGGTCTCCTGGAGAGGGAAGGAGGCCCAAAGATCTCAGCTGAAGCCAGGACTAGAACTTTGCAAGGCTGACCTTGGGACCTGGACCCAAGGCTGTGGCTGTAACTCTTAGGCTTGCCCTGAACATGCTTCTATCATGAAAATCTTTGGAGATCTTCACCAGATTTTTTTGGTGGTTTAAGAAATATTAGGGGAAGGGGCCTAGGGAACAGATTATTGCTTTAGAGCCTGTTTGCCGGGAAATACCGGGATTATATGAAAAGTTTTGGTAGTCAGAGCAAAGATGTGAGGAGACTGGTTCACTGTTCAGAGACCCTGGAAATAAACCCTTGAAAGCCATGGGAACTGGCATCGCGGAAGGATTGTGCATTTTGCAAACAATCTTAAAAATCTCATCCCAGCTCCTCCATATATCTGCCATGTGGCCTCTGCTTCCTCATTCGAATATGGGGATAAAAATAAGCACTTTGAAGGGGTGTTGGAGGACACACAAAGTACTTGGCTCATAGCAGGCGCCCCCCAAATATTTGTTCATTCTTCTAAGCCTTGAAGATTCCACCAGTCAGTGTTATGTTTAAAAACATCTTTTTAAACAATAGAAGCCTTTGTAAAATAGTCAAGAGTTTTCCCTCAGAAGCTGTGGGATTTGCAGGATGCAATCGGATATCATTTTCATAACGGCATGAGCTGTGTGGTCCTACTGGTTAGGGAGAATATGGAAAGAAGATAGAATTCCATCAGTGTCAAGGGTCACTGGAGCTAGATGGGAAAGAAATTAATACATCCTAGACAAAGGAAAGCAAAGTCAAGTCATGTAGCAGCCTGAGTTGAAGGCAGAATTTCCTTGACTAGCCTGGGATGGGGCTTGGTGGTATAAAATAGAAGTAAGCAGAAAAAGATGCCCTAAATTCTTAACACCTGTAAGGTGCAGGTCCCAGCAGACAAGGCAGATGCCAGAGGTAAACAGCCCTGCCCCCATGGCAGGGTGCACAGCCTTTTTGTATGGCTGACCACTCATGATGTGTAGTCTACAAATAGGGCTGACAAGAATCCAGGCTAAAATCTCTGAATTCTCTCAAAATTGCTTGGGATAGCATCATTATGTCCTGAGTGGGTAAGCATTTTTAAATCTGGGAAGATTTAGAATTAAGAATAGAGGCTGGGCACAGTGGCTCACACCTGTAATCACAGCACTTTGGGAGGCCGAGGTGGGTGGATCACCTGAGGTCAAGAGCTCAAGACCAGCCTGGCCAATATGGTGAAACCCTGTCTCTACTAAAAATATAATAATTAGCTGGGCATGGTGGCGGGGGCCTGTAATTCCAACTTCTTGGGAGGCTGAGGTAGGAGAATTGCTTGAACCCGGGAGGCAGTGGATGCAGTGAGCCAAGATCGAACCACTGCACTCCAGCCTAGGCAACAAGAGCGAAACTCAGTCTCAAAAAAAAAGAAAAAGAAAATAAAACAGGAATTAAAAATAGAAATGTTTAAGAGAACCAAACTTAGAGTATTAATATTTATGCATTAAGAAGGAATCTGTATATACTTGGAAGTATCAGTATTTATAATACTCAAGAGAACTTTAAGTATTAAAAAATATACCTGCATTGAACATTTCTATTTGAAATGTGTGATTTGCTGATTTAGATCTGTATATTTAAGTGTAATCTTACTAAGTTTATACACCGTACTGGAACAGTTAAGAGGACTTAATCATCACATATGTAAGTTTATTTTATTACATTTCTGAGTTACTTAAGAAGTTGGGAAGGTTTATTTTGTTAAGATATTGAAAGACTTCAAAATGAGATTAAAATATTCAATTTATAAATGCAGTTTAAAAGGCTTAGAGGCATTTAAATGGCTATAAAAGGCCCACTTAGTAATCAAGGTTCCCTTTAAAAGTAATTGCCAACATTTGCTAAACTTAGAATAGTAAGAATTTTAAAGTACAACTTTAATAAATTTAATTTTCCAACACCAAAGAAACTCTGTATAATATTTTCTATACATAAAGTCTCTTCCTGAGGACAAAAACAAAAACAAAAACAAAAACAAAAAAACCCTCTATTTGGAAAAAAATGAAATCTTAAGAAAAAACTATCAAAAATAAAGCAGACTACTCCAACCACACAGGAGTGGACCTGAATCCAGCATTCTGGTCTACCTCTTGGCTTACCACTAAACCCAGACTGATGCAAATCCCACCACCGTTCCCTCCCCATCCACACCTGTCTTGCTCTCTATCCAGGAGGGAGACAAACTGAGTAACGCCAGGGCATGTCAAGGCGGACGATACACCAGGTAACGAAAAAATCACCAGCTTTGAATTCACACAGACCCGGATTTGAATTACAATCTGTGAGAGACAAGAAAAATTATCTAAATCCCTTGAGGATCAGTTTCCTAGTCTCTAAGTAGGCATTTTTTAAGTGCCTACTCTGAGAGTTATTGAGAAAAGTATATGTAATCACGCATTTTTTCAACTTTCACCACTAGTCGCTGGGGGTATGGCTGTGAACAAGACACAGCCCCACCCAAGAATAGCTGTTGATGGCTGCACACAGGATTAGTGCCCAACCAAGGGCGACTGCACCTGCAGCCCCAGTAGTGTGGCAGAAATTGACATGACACTGACATCAGAAAGATCTGGGCTGGGGTCTAGTTCTGTCACTCACCAGCTATGGATCCATGGGCTCTCAGCCTCAGTTTCCTCTTCTGCAAAATGAGGATGATTGACTGCTATGAAGAGTAATTGAGGGGATGTGTGTTGAAACACGTGACACAGGGCCCAGCATGTGTAAGAGATTCCCTCCACATCACATAGCCGACGTTCCTAGGGAGGGTTCTTCTTGACCCTACTCTGCTGCACAAGGATTGACACCAGGTCAACATCCTCGCAACCTCTGAGGACAGGGAGAATTCTGGAATTGCTGCTGGACAGGAAGCCTGGCATTCTGTCCTTCACCCATGGCCCTGCCTGACCCTGAGGACCCAGTCATTGGTCTGGAACAGATAAACCACCATCTGGTTGCATTCAACGCTTCTCTCTCCTTCACCTCCTCAGAAGTTTATATAAAATGCTGTGGCAATATTTGCCCACCGCTAACCCCAGCTCCTTTTCTCTTCTTTCACAATTTACTAGTGGAGACATTGGCCTGTGACCCTACAGTTCGCACTTCATTTCTCTGGACACCTACAGAATTCTTCACCTATCAAGTTTAAGAACTTTCAGCCTAAAGATGACAGATCTTTAGGGGTGGAGTGATGACTGGCAAGTCCAAAACTCACACCAAACCTCAGCAAGACACTCTTGGTATCAGTAAAGTCCCCTCCAGCAAAGATTCTTCTGCCTTAGAGCTCCCATTCCTGGGCACAAGCTGCTCACCCAAGTAGCCACATTTTGAACCCTGAGACTCAAATTTCCCAGCAGTGCTTTGTGCCAGAAGTGCCTTGCCATTCTCCCTGGAGCGGGGCAAGACCCCAAATCACAGAGCCACTCGGACTGTGGCTACCCCTAATCTTTCATCCTTCCTTTGTCTCTCTTTCCCTTGTTGCACAAAATGAATGATCCAGTCATATTCCTGGAAAGGCTTCCCTGATACAAAAACCGTACAAGCCAGAAAGTTATTCCCCTGTCCAGAGAGAGAGATCTTACAATAGATATTTGCTTTGCTGTCCACATCCGTTCACCTTTCTAGTAATCAGCCCCTCTCCACTCTCAGACCAGGTGCTTGGGGTTAAACTGAGTCTACCCCAACTGCCAGAGTGAGCCTTGCCAAGGAGAGCCTTGTACTTTCCCGGCCACGGCACCTAGTTCAGGGACAAACATGAACATGATGACAAGCAATGAGACCAAGCAACTGCTCCTTCTCTGCCAGACTGAAGCCTGGGAGGATAAGAAGGCCTGAGTTGGGGCAGGCATCTGACATCATGAAGAGGACAGAAAAGCCGAGAGAGAGAGAGAATAGGTCCTAATGACACATGACATGAAGCCAGACCTCTCCTACCCTTCTATATGCCTTAAATTTTGTAACATAAAATAAACCCTCTTGGCTTAGACCAATTTAAGCTAAGCCTTTATTACCTGCAACCAAAAAAGTTCGAATTTCTGCAAATCATACCAATTGTTAAAGGTTTAGGAATTACACAAGTCAGGTGCTAAACACAGCCATTATTAATAATCAAATTATGTAAACTTACAATCAAATGAATTATATTAAAAACAAACATAATAAGTACCCAAAACTCATCAAGTATTTTTCAATGATTTGTGCTTTGAGGTTATTTACGTCCAGTGTACTTGCCTGGTGGAAATACTATATAATGGTGAGCTACTATACCTCTCTTCCTAACTCTGTGTTCAGTGGCATCACATCATTGGCTTGAAATTGGCCAGGGTAGGGATATTTACACCACAGAAATTGGCAGATGCTGCGAATCAAGGCATGGTGTATTGGTTTGTTGATTGCCTGGACTTAAGAAACTAATAAAGAAAGTGTTAATATGTAGATTAAATGTACTTAAAAGTGCATCATATTTGTAGTCATTACTTTATGACCAGCATAAAACTTGAAGAGATCATTGAAAATTATTATTATTTGATTGAGCAAAGAATATTTGCAGCCATGCTATACCTTGGCACCACTGTGCTAGTCCTAAGAACTAAAAATGAAGAGGACACTTGTGCTCAGGTAGTTCAGAGCTCAGAGTGATTTGCTCAAGGCCAAGTTGTATTAGAAAATACAGCAGTAAAAGACGTTGTCCTTGTCATGAAGAAGTGTATAGTTTTATTGGAAAGACCAGCCCAGCACATGTGAAATACAGTACAGCATGTGAAGTCTCTGAGTCAGGGATGGCAGATATCTGCCATGCATGCCACCACCTCCCTGTCCACAGGTACATGAATGAGTGCTCGTGCTCTGCCCTGGGCCAGGATATGGCTCCAGCACCCTGCCCCAGAGAGCACCCCAGGCTGCCGCTGCTGTGTTCTTCATGAATGCCATTACGCAAAAATACAACCGAGCGGACATTCCAGTTGGGGATCCCAGTTCAGAGGAGAGAGAGCAGCTTGAAACTACAGTGCTTAAAGAAGTCTTCATAAGAAAATGTGGTGTATATATACAATGGAATACTACTCAGCCTTAAAAAAGAAGGAAATCCTGCCATTTGCAACAATAGGGATGAACCTAGAGGATATCATGCTAAGTGAAATAAGCCAGTCATGGAAGGACAAATGCAGTACTGCATGATTCCACTTATATGAGACATCTGTGATAGTCAAACTCATAAAAACAGAGAATAGATTGGTGGCTGCCAAGAGCTGGGGAAGGGGGAAATGCATAACTGATGCTCATTTGGTATAAAGTCCCTGTTTTACAATATTAAAAAGTTCTAGAGTCTGGGCAGGGTGGCTCACGCCTGTAACCCCAACACTCTGGGAGGCCATGGCCGGTGGATCACCTGAGGTCAGAAGTTTGAGACCAGCCTAACATGGTGAAACCCCATCTCTACTAAAAATACAAAAAATTAGCTGAGAGTGGTAGCAGGTGCCTATAATCCCAGCTCCTTTGGAGGCTGAGGCAGGAGAATTGCTTGAACCTGGGAGGTGGAGGTTGCAGTGAGCCGAGATCGCACCATTGCTCCAGGCGACAGAGCAAGACTGTCTCAAAAAAATAAAAATAAAAAAAAATCTGAAGATCTGCTGTACAGCATACTGCCTACAGTTAATAATAAAATACTGTTCATTTTAAATTATCTTAAGAGGATGGACCCCTCATGTTAAATATTCTTACCAAAAAAAAAAAGAAAATTTTTGGAGATTTGTTTATTACCTTGGCTGTGATGGTATCATGGCTGTATACATAGGTCCAAAATCATCAAGATACATACGTTGAATGAGTGTGATTTTTTTGTGTGTATCGATTACACCTCAATAAAGCTAAGTTTTCTTAACTTTTAAATTTTTAATGAAAAAGAAGGCTTTATGGAAAAGAAATTTGAAAAGGGCCTTGAACCATGAGGAAATGCAAATTCCCAAGCCCTACCCTAGATCTCCTGAATGAGGAAGTCTGGAGTGGCCCAGAACTCTGCTTTCCTGGCCTTTGGTGACTTTCACCTACACTGATGTGAAGACACTGGACTGTGTCCTGCTTCTTCCCAGGGCTTTCTTTCATGTGGCACTCAAGTTGATCCTTAACAACTGCACTGTGCAGTAGGCAGCAAGCAAGAACGTTTATCCTTCTCATATGGGTAGAAAGAGCAATTCCAAGATATTACAGGACTCACCCAGGGCCACACTAATGTGCACTGAGCCTAGGCTACAGCCAGGTCTCCAGGTGTCAGAGCAGTGCCATTTCCATCAGATCCCAGAAAAGAGAGAATAGGGACGGCACCATTCCCTCCAGCTCTCAGCCTCCCAGTTTCCTCTTTCACCTTCCCAAGGAGTTGGCCAGCCTCCTGACAACAAACTGTGAGGAAAAGGCCTGTGAGGGCGATGACAGCTGCCTGACAGAAGGAAGGTGATGGCGCTTGGTGCTGAGCCCCCATCACACCTTTCCAGCTCTTGCGCTGGACTGGGAATGAGTGTTCACCTGCAAGGATGAAAACTCATTCCCAGTCCAGTGCAAGAGCTGGAAAGTTGAATGCACCACAGCTAGCACCATGAGGCCAGGCACGCACACCAGAAACACTCAGCTCATCAGATGCCACAGCCCAGAGCTGGCTGATGGCAAGAATGTGGAAACTCAGCCTCCAGTGACCCCCAGGAACATAGCCACAGGAACTGGTCCAGGGTCCAACTCCCTTGCCAAGCCCTCTCAGGCAGAAACAACCAGGGTTTAAAGAATTAGCTGCAATTCAAAGCCCAGAGCCTGACTGGTCAGCCTGCATTAGTAAAAAGCCCTGGGCTTTAGAGTCAGACACATCTGGATTTGAAATCAATACCACAGTGTATGTGCTTTGCAAACCAAGAAGGACATGGCCCTTACCTTCTCTGAAATGAGGCTCTCCCTATCTGCAAAATGGGGATGAGAATACCCACAGTGTTGTGAGAATTAAGTGCACAGCATATGCAAAGGTCCTGGCAGAGCCCTGGGCACTCAGTGTTGCTCAATAATGTTCATTTCCACCCTCATTCTTTCCCTTGGGAGCCCTCTTTCCCTCTTTCTCCATCGCCATGGGTCCTAGGAAGGGCATGCCAAAGTGGCTAAAGGGAAGTAACTCTGCCCAGGGCAGAAGACAACTTCTAAAAGTGTCTTTCAGTATTAGGTCATAAAATTGTCTTATGCTGAAACTGTATATGTGGGCTGTTAGCTCTGTTAGGAGTGCGTCCTACTGGCTTTATCCAGCATTCAGCACTCATCATGCATAATAATGAGCTGCTCTGTAATTTATGCAAAATTGAGCATGAAAAAATTACCCGGGAATTGTTCAGAATTCTCCCGTTCTCCGAAATTCATCAGTAATTCTTAGTAACCAGTAACCCTCTGGCAAACTCCACCCACAGGTCAAATCCAGCCCACCAATTACTTTTGTAAATAAAGTTTTATTGGAACACTGTGCTCATTCATTTACACATTGTCTATGGTTGCTTTCACACTACAAAGGCAGAGTAGGACTGCGAGGCATAATAAATTTACTCTGTGGCCCTTTGCAGAACAGTTTACAGACCTCTGCTCCAAAAGAAAACAGCTAGATCCAGCTGTTGCAGTCTAAGAAGCAGACCCTGAGAAAGAGTTTAAGATTTGGATTTTAAATCGGGAACACCTCTGAGACCCTCACTGCAGCACTTTCCTCCCTCACTGCAGCACGTGTCCACGCCCGAACACGACCGCACTTTCCTCCCTCACTGCAGCACGTGTCCACGCCCGAACACGACCGCACTTTTGCTAGGTTTTCCCTCACCAGCCCACCTCTATGCCACCAAGCCAGTGTCATCCGAATTATCTATTGGTGGGGCGGGGTGGGTCAGGGGACACACGCGTGGAAGTGAATGCAGAGTAACAACTAAGATATCACTTTAAATGTATTTCCAGTAATAGTCTTGAAAAATTTTAAGTCCACAATCTGTACTGGAAATCACAAAAAGAGAAATGGTCTATGAACATACTTTCTATTTCCGTCAGAATTACACCCAATTTCAGGGTTGATTGGTACAATCTAAGCTATGTAATGGATTTAAGATATAAATAAATGTTTTATACAAAAGATATAAAATGAGATATAAGGTATAAATTGTACCTCATGCACTTTGGTTCCATTCTGTTTCCCTTTAAGATCATGTAGCATACAGGTTTAATGTGATTTCTTCTTGTTTTTCAATTGATAGATCTGTTCTCTCAAAAGGTCATGATCCAACACATCATATATATATGATTGCATACACACACATTTATATATATATAATTATTTTTGTATATTTTGTATATATTTTATATATATTATTTATATTTATATATAAATATATGGTTATATATATATTTATATATAATTATTTATATATTTTTTATATATAATTATTTATACATAATTTTATATATATATATATTTTTTTTAATTCAATTTGTGTAGCGAAGGGAACAGAGTGCCCGAAGGCCCAATAACCAGCGTTACTCAGGCTCTGCCCGCTTCTAGTCAACGCTTCAGGGTTGCCAGTTTCCATTAACAGTCCCCCACCATTAGTCATAACTAGTGGGGTTCATAGACAATGCTCTGGCTTTCCCGTATTCCCAGCCCTCTCGGCCACCATGAGGCGCCTGCCACCTGCTTCCTCAAGCTCTGTGAAGGTGGCTTGGTTTGCCCATGGTTGTCTGCTGCAGTCCTGCTGGGCCCACGTCACCCATCTGGAGTGATGTCAGTGACGCAGGACACCAAGTGTCAGAGAAGCCCTTGCCTCCCCTACAACCAAAGCTGGACAGTGTGCTTCTCCCCAGGCCCCTGAGACTTTTCTGCAAACCACTTTTTCCATTTCATTTCCTTCATTTTCACTTTGACTCACGGTCCCCTCTCCTCTCTCCTTATACTCAGAGACAGGTCTTGGGGTTGGAGGGACTGGCCTGTGGGGTTCTCTGGGTTTGAAACTCTATCCAGTCCTAAGTCCCAAGCTTAGGGACTTCCTCCCAGAGGAAGGGCATGGTCAGCAGCCAACCTTGCTTACCTGGTCACCTGCTCCCCTCACAAGGACGCTGGGTCCCCGCTGTCAGATGCACCTCCTAAGCGAAAAGCATCTGTGGTGCCACAGCACAGGCAGGCCCAGTCACACGATGCCCAAGGGCAATGGCCCAGCCACAGCACCGACTTCTGGGGCCTCTGCCTTTACCTCGACCTTCAGTCACCCAACAAGTATTTACTCAGCACCTACCACCTATAAGACACTAAACCCTCCGTGGCAGAAGCTGAGTAGGACATAGTTGTTGCCCTCAGAGGGCTAAGAATCTAGTGGGAGATATAAGAATTTCCCAAATAACCATAATTCAGAGCAAAATACGGTGAGTGTTACAAGAAAGGTACAAAGTGTTTCCAGTATTCACGGAAAGAAAAGGGTACTAACCAAGCACATTCTATAACTCAGGCTTAGTACACTTTATCTATATATACGTGTGTATATATATGTGTGTGTATATATGTGTGTGTGTATATATATGTGTGTGTATATATATGTGTGTGTATGTATATGTGTGTGTATATATGTGTGTGTGTGCATATATATGTGTATATGTGTGTGTATATATGTGTGTGTGTGTATGTATATGTGGGTATATATATGTGTGTGTGTATATGTGTGTATATGCGTGTGTGTGTATATGTGTGTATATGTGTGTGTATATGTGTGTATGTGTATATGTGTGTATATACGTGTGTATATATGTGTGTGTATATATGTGTGTGAATATATATAGAGAGAAAATTGTATGTGTACATACAAAACATATTTGTATATGCAATATAGCATATATCCATTTTTCATTTAAAGTTTATTAAGCCCCACTTTACAGAGGAGAAAGTTCGGTCTCAGAGTCATTCAGGAACTTACTTAGAGAGGGATCTCTGCCAATGGGAAGATTGGAAAGTTCTAATAAAAGGTGTATTATTTCAGCTGCTTCTTACAGGTTCAGTGGAATTTTAATTAATTAATATTTACAGTTTTTAGTTACAACAGTGATACACGTTCATTGTGGAAATTAAAAAATATATAGAAAAAAGGAAAGTTTTTAATAAAAGCCCATAAATCCCACCACCCTAATATTAAAAAATCATTAACGTTTTGATGTACATCTTTATAGACTTTTTCTACTAATCACATCAAAAAAAAGTGGGACCACACTGTTTAGTCACCTGCATTTTTATAAGCGTTACTCCATTTAATCCTCACAATAGTCCTGCAAAGTAAAAAGTATTATCATCCCCATTTTATAAAAATAACTTGAGAAGCAGAAATGTGAGCTTGCCCCAGGCACAGGACAGAGCCAAGAAGCAAGTCTAGAGCGTCCTTCTCTAGAGCCACACACGCCCTCCCCACTGCCTCCCGGCACTGCCTCCCGGACGGGGATCCATCTCCTGCCTGGAGATGGCCAGGCATAGAAAGCCCAGGGAGTGCCAGGAAGAATTGTTTTAAATGTGGAATTTGGTGACTGCTTCTGTGTAGGGCCTAGAGGAAACAGAGAAATTTCTTAACGTCTCTACCTGTGGATAATGAAGATTCCACAAATGACACTGATTTCATCATCTGTGCAATAATACATGCATCTGGTACCAGGCAAAAAGTATTTTCTCAATTTAGACTCGCCTCTAACTCAGGTAGACAGGGTTCTACGCATCATGAAATCCAATGAGGTTTTATCAAATCTGCAATCCAGCCACTTTGTACTAAGCAAACCCAGGCCTGCCTGAAAATGTCGTGGGAGCCAGCGTGAGGTGCTGGAGCACTTAGTTTATCCAAGCCCCAGACCTACCCACACTACTTTCCCACGGTGGCTCCTCTGTCACCGCTCAGTCTCTGGAACAGGCAGCAGGCCTGTTCATTCAAGAATGGCCCCCTCCCACCTCCATACCAAGCAGACTTTATTTCTGCCCTCACAGGAATGGGAACAACACGTTTTTGCCAAAAGAAAAAAAGAAATCAAAACATCGAATGTGCTTCTTCCCCGGGCTGCATGTTCCTGGCCTGACTTATATCACTTACACAACATAATATGATTTATTAGAACAGGACAGAGAGTTTCAGGAAAAGCCAGAAATGCCAGCCTGGAATTTGGTCCCCCTGAGTTCCGCACAGGAAGAAGAGGGGAGAGTCAGTATGTATGGGCCAGGAGTGGCTTCTCATTCAGGCCTCCAGACCCAGGCCAACCCTGCTCCCACAGTTAAGGAAATGGAACTATGTAGACAACAGCATGACAGGGGCCTTGAGAAGAAGGAAAAGTGGGCACATTCTTCTAGGACCCTGGGGATCCTCAGACGCTTTGAAAGTCTGCCTGACAAATCCATCTTTGATGAGGGAAACAATGATTCATTCGACAAATAGTAACAGTCCTACTATTGGCCGTATACACAGCACCCAATTCCACCACCCGCATGGCCCGCCCCCGAGCACAACATAATTTGCTGTGTCTCTCTTTATCTCTCGGGCTTTATAACTTTGGCCACTTTGAAGAAATCCGCCCTGTGGGAGCTCATTTTCACACGATGGCTCGTTGCTTCTGCTTTCCCTTTATCAATGCTGCTCTCCATTTCCGGTGGCGTTTGGACGAGCTGCATCAGTGGCAAACATTAGCCAGGCCCTCTTCAACTCTGGAAGCCTGGCCACAAAGGCGAATTCCCTCCTGGTCTCCGTAGTGTGAAACTTCTTGCAATTCTTCCCCAATGTCACTCTCATGGTGCTCCAGAGAGAAGGCCGGGCCTTCCATGTGTCTTACAGAGAGCCTTCTTCAGGACTCTTTCTTCTAAAATTCCCCACAATTTCCAATCCCCCTTTGCTGTTCCCTCTACATCTTATCACACTGAAGCCAACCACCATGCCTCTATTACGTATGGTGGCAGATAATACACCCAACAAATATTCCATAAAGCGGCCTTTGGGAATGAATCCCTTTCCCGTCTTTTTCCTTTATCTTCTTTTTCTTTGCATTTTCTCATCACTGATCCCATACCCTATAGGCTTCCAATTGAGATCTCTTCCCTTTCCCTGAGATTTTGCAACCTCTTTATCAAAAAGTTCTTAAACAGGACAAACTTCTTTGCATTCATAGCCATAAAAGCTCATTTATTTATCTTTCATTCAATGGTAGATATTCATTGACTCCCTGCTGTGGTCCAGGCATTGTTCTAACAAAACAGATCAAGTCCCGACTTCAGTGGAGTTCATGTTCCATTGGCAGGAGATCAACAATAAACAAATAAACCAATAAATAATCTGTTAAGCAGAAAAATGAAGTAGAGTCAGGGGACAGAGTGATGGGGCCTCAGCTAGGCCTTTCCCAAGCCCATGGAAAGAGTCCCTTGCTATCTTCACATTTATCGAATGCCTGTGCCTCCCACGCTTTTGGCAGCAGAGTAAGCTGATCCACGACATCTGCTTCTATCGATCAGCCCTTAAATGAGGACAGTACAAGTGTCTACCCCATGAGAATTGCACACGACAGGTAATCCACAAGGGGTGCTGAGTGCAGTGCCTGGTACACAGCACACTAAACAAAGGGCAGCCAGAGAATGCGGAGCAGGGGGAGCCACCATCAGCAAAGGCTGCCACGTTTGCTCTCCACATCATTTGTGCTTTCTTCAGGCAGCCTCTAGTTTTATGAGCAATTGACCCTTGAACTGAGAAGCTGCTCCAGATAAAGACTTAGCTGAAAGTGACATGATAAACAAACAGCGGGGTTTGAGGGGAAGGCAGGCTTAACTTGACAGTAGCTGGTATCTCCCACTCTCTTCCCTGGGGCTTCTCTCCATCCAGATGGCTCACAGGCATCTGACCTGGGGGCAAACCTGCAAGTGAGGAACCCAGGAGCCCATTCAGCCACACTTGTTCAATGGGCTCCGGAGCTGGTAGGTAAACACACTATTCTCCTGTACTGGAGACAGTAAATTCTGAAGTGTGTTCTACAGTTTCTTTTCTTTCTTTTTTTTTTTTTTTTTTTTTTTGGTGATAGTATAATATCTCTTTTTATTTATTTATTTATTTATTTATTTTATTATTATACTTTAAGTTCCAGGGTACATGTGCACAATGTACAGGTTTGTTACATACATATACATGTGCCATGTTGGTGTGCTGCACCCATCAACTAGTCATTTACATTAGGTATCTCTCCTAATGCTATCCCTCCCCCCTCCCCCCACTCCACGACAGGCCCTGGTGTGTGATGTTCCCCACCCTGTGTCCAAGTGTTCTCATTGTTCAATTCCCACCTATGAGTGAGAACATGCGGTGTTTGGTTTTCTGTCCTTGTGATAGTTTGCTCAGAATGCTGGTTTCCAACTTCATCCATGTCCTTACAAAGGACGTGAACTCATCCTTTTTTATGGCTGCATAGTATTCCATGGTATATATGTGCCACATTTTCTTAATCCTGTCTATCTTTGATGGACATCTGGGTTGGTTCCAAGTCTCTGCTATTGTGAATAGTGCCACAATAAACATACGTGTGCATGTGTCTTTACGGCAGCATGATTTACAATCCTTTGGGTATATACCCAGTAATGGGATGGCTGGGTCAAATGGTATTTCTAGTTCTAACAGCCTTTCCTAGCATGACTGTGTCCCAGTTGCCCACAGCAATTACCAGCTCAATGACACATCTTTGAATTTCCCACATTTCCCATTCGATCCCAACTCCTGTTCACTGGAATCATTCCTCAAATAACTGTCACCACGAGCCTTTATATCAGGCTGTGTTTGTTTGAAGAACCCAGGCTAATACCATAATTCTATTATGTACTTGTCTTTCCTTTCAGATTCTACCCCCACAATTGAATGTCATTTATTATATATGTGTGCATGTACATATAATAATCCATAATCTCTTCTCTTCTTTATATCTTCTCCAAGTCTTCATCATCAGAAATCAATTACCACACAGTTTTTCTACCAAGGATCTCTTAGGCTGCTTTTTCAGAGTATATTTGACTCTAGCTTGACCAAGTTGATCATTACTGTTTCTGTACATGCAAGCAAAATCCAGGAATTACATTGCTTACTACAGAAATTCCTTTTAATCCAAGATGTTTACATTGTCTCCTCCATATGTAATGGGCTACCTGGTGGAGACGAGTCTTAAATTTTTTGAAGTTAGAAAACTGTTGTTTGGAAGGTTGCAATCAACTTCTGCATTTTAGGGTACAGACTGTCCTTTAAGTTTGGAAGGCAATAGATTGATAAACCTTTTAGTAATGCCAATGCTAAGGTACCTACCATGCCCCACTTCTTCATTACATGTGTATATATGCATATGCTCTAGGCTGAGATGTTAAATATTCTGTTTGGACATGTAAATTGAGTATAACAACAGAAATATTGCAACTTTTATTTCCTAAATCTAGATGTAAGCTGTCTTACAACTACACTGTTTTGTTTGTCCTTGGGAAGAAGCAGAAAGACAACAGCCTCAAAAAACAACTACAAGGTGGCAAGGAGCAGCCAGCAGACTGGAGCATTGTCCCAGAGCCAGAGGCCATATGAATTGCCCGGCTAGAATGGGGGGATTTAGGCAACAGCTTCCTTAAGGGTTCCTGTCTTAGTCCATTTTGTGCTGCTGTAACAGAATAATACAGACTTGTTCATTTATAAAGAACAGACATTTACTTGGCTCATGGTTCTGGAGGGGTGGCACCTGGTCAGGGCCTTATTGCTGCATGATAACCTGGCAGATGACATCACATGATGAGAAAGCACATGCGTGCACGCACACACGAGAGACAGAGAGGAAGAAAGCCAAACTCATCCTTTTAACAGAAACCAACTCCTGTGATAACTAACCCACTCCCAAGATAAAGGCTTTAACTCATTCAGGAGGGGATAATCACCTCTGAAATGTCCCACTTCTCAGTACAGTTACATTGGAGCTTAGGTTTCCAGCACATGAACTTTGAAGAATACATTCAAACCGTAACAGTTTCCAAAAATTACTTGAGGAGGAAACCCTAATAAAGTACTGAACTCCTTTATGGCAATAGAGATTTAGGCTATTGTTATTTGGGCATGAATAACTTCTGATGGCTGGAGATACAGTGACATCTTAATTAGGTGTGATTCCCAACACTCCTGCACACCTATCTCCCCAACCCCTTCCTCTTCCCTTCCTCATGAGATAAAGAGAAATCAAGAATCTACTAACTTAGAGAATGTACCACTGTGTCTTATGCTTTATAGGTATTCGGTAAATATTTATTGAATGAATACATGAAATAAGCCAACCTCCATCAACAAACACAAAAACATGTAAATAAGAAGATAAGAAAAGATGAAAGAAGGATTTTTTAAAACTACTACTCAGTTTCTTTCCTAGCATTTCTCAGTGGGCTCTGATAACCACTAGTTCCTTGGTACATAAATAAGTGGTGAAATGGGAGGGGCTATGGGTAAAAATCAGTGTTAAGTATATTTGGGAATACTGGTTAAATAAAGTTAATACTGTCATTTGGAAGGATGCAATCAACTTCTGTATTTTATGGTACAGACCGTTCTTTAATTTTGGAAAGCAACATTTTGATGAACCTTTTAGTAATGTCAATCCTAAGGCACCTACCACACCCCACTCCTTTTATTGGTGTTTTTTGTTTGTTTGTTTTTGCTTTTTTATTTTTTTTCCTGGTTAGGATTTATTTAATTATAAGAATTTTCAGCCTGTGTTAATTTATACCACAAGAGTATACAGATTACCCTTGAACAACACAGGTTTGAACTGTGCAAGTCTACTTATATGTGGACTTTCTTCTTCTACCTCTGCCACCTCTGAAACAGCAAAACAAACTTCTCCTCTTTCTCCTCCTCCTCAGCCTACCCAATGTGAAGACAAAGAGGAAAAAGATTTTTATAATGATCCTCTTCTACTTAATGGATAGTAAATGTATTTTCTTTTCCCATTATTTTCTTGATAACATTTTCTTTTCTCTAGCTTACTTTATTGTAAGAATCTGATATTATTACATATAACATACAAATATGTGTTAATCAACTATTTACATTATCCATAAGGCTTCCAGTCAACAGTAGGCTATTAGTAGGTAAGTTCTGGGGGAGTCAAAAGTTATATGCAGGCTGGGCATGGTGGCTCACACTATAATCCCAATACTTTGGGAGGCCGAGATGGGAGGATTGCTTGAGGCCAGGAGTTCAAAACCAGCCTGGACAACATAGTGAGACTGTGTCTCTACTAAAAAAAAAAAAAAATTTAAGTTAGCCGGACATGGTGGCATGCTATTGTAGTCCCAGCTACTTCGGAGGCTAAGGTGGGAGGATGGCTTAAGCCCAGGAGATTGAGGTTGCAATGAGCTATGATCACAATACTGCATTCCAGCCTGGGCAACAGAGAGAAACCCTGTCTCAAAAAAAAGTTACATGCAGATTTTTGTCTGCACAAGGGTCAATGCCCCTAACCCCTGTACTGTCCAAGGATCCATGGAACTATGTCATGTTTCTATATGTATTAAATTATCACCTCTTTTTATAGAAGTCTCTTGAAGGATAATGT
Source organism: Chlorocebus sabaeus (assembly GCF_047675955.1). NCBI lineage: Eukaryota > Metazoa > Chordata > Mammalia > Primates > Cercopithecidae > Chlorocebus > Chlorocebus sabaeus. The sequence goes on along the minus strand of NC_132904.1, from coordinate 126,238,510 downwards.
TTCTTGGGTATATAGTTCCCTGGAACACACTTTGAGAAACACTGCTTTAGTATAATGCTGATTTCCTCTTGGCTGTTAACCCGTGTTGCTTTCTCTGGCCATCACACGGCTCTCAAGCAAAGATCAGTCTGGATTCATTCTCCTTATGAAGCTTCTTAGGTAAATATGAATCATGGGATGTTTTCAAACATCCTCCTTATTTCTGCATCCCAACTTGGAAGTTTAATTTAGAATTAGACCTCCAAGAAGTTCTCAATCTTAGTCTTCTCAGATATCTTAATTACTTTCCAAGAGTTCTATAGATTTCCTCTATTTTTAAACCATAACCTATAAAACAGGACACTATTATTTGTACAACATCATTCACCAAAAAACATGTACTAAGTACCTCTTATGGGCAAGCTACTATGAGGATACATGATTACACGACTAAGATCCTGCCTTAAGAAACATACAGTTTGATAACAACTGTAACTTGAAATTAATAGGCTTGGGAATAAAATAAACCTGAGTTTATATCCTGGGTTTGAATTTTTTTAATTTTCAAAAAGATCTAATTTGTGGTCTTGGATAAGTTATTGAACCTTTCTATCAGTGGCCACATTTGTAAAATGAGGACAGTTATTCCTACTTTTCATCTTTGTCATGTTGATAGAATATAAAGAAGTATGCAAAAATATCTAGCACAACGCAGATACCAGCACTAGATGTAGTGATGGCATTAATAGAAGAGACCCCTTTAGAATCTACACAGTGGCATCATCCTGACGTCGGCCTCGTCCTCTGCTGCGTCACTGAAACCTGCCAAAATCACTGAATTTGGGCTTGCATCCGCTTGTGTCTTCTGCCTCCTTGCCTTGCTTGTTGGCAGAGGCAAAAGCTAAAAGGAAGTCACCACCGCCAAGTCTGCCTGGTCAGCCTCTCCAGTCCTCTAGCCTGGCCCAGCCTTTGTGGTCTGGCTTGGTTCACACAAATATTTTAGACAAATTTTCACAATACTAGTAGGACATGTTTTGTCATTATCTACTTTTGACAAATGAATAAACTCAGGCTCAGAAAAAAATAAATGCCTTTGCCAAGGTTGCCCCACTAATAAGTGGCAAAGCTAAGATAACTCTATCTCATGAGGCCAACAACACATGAAAACAAAGCATGAGGTGGAAGGTTGGGAGGCTTTTGCATTGGTCCAGGCAAGAGGTGGGTAGAGATACTGGTAGAATGGAACAGAGAAGAGAGTACAGATATAAGAGATAATGAAAAAGTAAAGTTGGCATTTTTAACAGTGGAAGACCCTGGGAATCCTGTGATACCTGTTAATTTGCAGTCTTTCCCCAGCTACTTTCTTCCTTCTTTCAAAAGGAAAGCACATTCATGTTTAAGAAATGGGCACCCTTGTATACACAGACATTCATCTTTAATCCAGTCTTCCAATGCCAAGTAGCAGATCTAATAGTGTTTATTTTTACACAGTCCTGCCTTCAAAGAGTTAAAAATATGGAAGAGAGGCCACGAAAAGCATATAAAGCAGCCAAAGGTCCTATCACTCTCAGGTAGCCCATATTCCAGGGTTACCTTTTTCATTTAACAGTTACATGACCGTGGGCCATCATAGAACTTCATTGGCTCTCATTGTCTTCATTCATTGCTGATTCATTCACATGTTCGATACATATTTATCAATTGATTACTGTGTGCCAATCACTGTGGGAAGCACTGGCGATTCAGATGTCCCTGAATCCCAGGGGGTTAGACTCAAACATCCAGACATAGCAGATTCCTCTTTCTCATTCCCCAAGACCAATCACCAACTTCTGTCTATGCTACCTCTAAAACATAGCTTGAATCCACTCACCTCTCAGCCCCTCACCACCATCACCCTGGTCACAGCCATGGTGCCTATGTACATGAGCCACTGCCTGGATGAATGCGGATTTGACTGACTCCATCACCTGAGCCGAAGCCAGGTGAGTCGGCGGAGGCCTTACCTGTGGTTGTTGTCCTGCCCACATCCTTGCCTGCTACAGAAGTGGGAACAAGTGTTCTCAGCAATAGGCACCTTGTATGTAAAGGCAGAGAGGGGAAGAGCAGTCTGCAATGCTCCAACATGACATCTGCATTCCAAAGAAACCACGGATTATTCAAAGTCACACTATGCATATAATTGCTTCAAAAGGAAGGCAAGTTAAACGCTAGAGAGTTTGAGTATCACAATAAGAAAGTTATGCTTCCTGCAGGAATTTTAATAATAAAAGTGTTTTTAATAGCTGTAAGCGTTTAGCCGTAAAACCAGTACATCATTTAGTAAATCCAGCCTTTGCTGATTCTGGCTTTTCAGTTGCAGAGGAATGGCTGTTCTTTCTCTAACACCCGCAGCGCTATCATACCACAGCTTTTTATCACTCTTATGTATTAAAAACAAAACCCAAACCTCTCAAACAAAGCAGCAGGGTTACACATCACCTTTCCACCACACAAATCCAGTTTCCCAGCAGATACAGAAACTTGCCTCAGTTTCCTGATCTATAAAATGAAGGTAGTAAGAAGTTCTACTTCAAAGAAGTATAAATAAGATTGCGTCAATTAATATTTGTAATATGCTTGGGGCAGCATCTGGCACACAGTAGTGCAATATAAGGAATGTTAAGTTAAATAAGTTAATAGATAATTGCATTCTATTCCATTCCTATTGTGAAAATACTTGATGTGGAAAAACTATGCCAAAAGCAAAGAAAAGGAAAGGGCATAAGATAAGTCTATCACAGCAAGCACGATATAAAAACAAAAGGCCAGGCTGAGGTTTTCCCCAGCTATAAAGTGTGCTAGACCAAATACGCATATTCCTGAATAAGCATGTATTTGTGCATATTTACCTTCATCTACATGCATAAAGATATGACAACTAGCTCTCCCACTTAAAAAAAAAACAACAAAACAGAGTCTGAATCAGAGGGAAAAACAAGAAATTCATTCATTGTGCCCTACTTCTCTCTATAATAACACACAAGAGGTTACAAACCTCAAATTGGGTCCAGTCCCAGAATTTGGTCAGTAAATTGAAAACAATAAGAACATAAAATGACTGAGATTCTCCATCTGCAGAAATAAACCACTCAGGAGATGGTTGTAAATGTGCTGTTGATGGGACTGAGGATTCTCCCCATTTTCTGTCAAGGAGAACAGGATGCCTTACAAATTCAATTAAGGACACCAGAGTCTCCCCTAAGTCCAATCAGGGTGACCCCAGGGTGTCTCCCCAGAAAAACACATTGGAATGTGGTTTATGGTAACCTACTCAGTTGAATTGCAATGAATCTGAGCTAATGTTGTGTTGTCATAACAGAGGATGGGGGTCCGCAGGAGTCTGGAAACAGAGAGCCAAGCAGTGAGGCTCTCAGGGTGTCTCCACCACTGCCCAGAACTCTGTTTCTAGATCATCGGTCCTGCTGGATGGAAACATCCCTTGAAGACAGCCAATAACCTCTGGTCAAATTCCAGGATATCCAAGGAAATCTTGTCTGTCATTTGTCTTCAATGGAGTGACTAAGCAAGAAGGCAAGTCTCACAAAGATGAGCGCCCTCGCTCAGCTCTCCAGCCGGAACCTCACCCATTATCAATTAGTACATTGCTTTTCTGCCTTTTAATTAGCAAAAGAAACATTTCTGCATAATTATTGCTGGTGTTGGCAGCCCAGGTCTAGCCTTTACTGGGTGCGAGACACTGAGCCAATCATTTAGCTCTCATGCTTTCAGTTCCTCAGTGACAAGGGGATAATAACAGTACCTAGCTCACGCATTGCTAGGGGAGATTAAAATAGAATGATCCAGGAAAAGTGCTTTGCATTTTATGTGTCCAATACATGCCAGCAATTTTTATTATTGTTGGTCTGGTTAAATCTGGAATGATCACTATCATTATCCTGTTTGAACATCTCTGAGTGAACCACTGAAATCAAATTCTGGATCTGAAAAGTTGACCAAGCACCTGAATCTTGAGTGACCCCATTAAAGTTCAGCTGTCCCTGCCTTAAGCAGACACTTATTTTCTATAACTGTTAACAGCAATACCAACATTAAGATTGATTATGTATGTCTAGGAATAAATGATGACTTTTTAAAGACATTTGTGTATGAAATAAAATATTGACTGTTAGAGAACTGTGTTAGGACAGCTATAACACAACACCTTAGATTGGGTAATTTATAAACAACAGAATGTATTGCTCACAGTTCTGGAGGCTACGAAATTCAAAATTAAGGCACCATCGGATTCGGTGTCTGGTGAAAGCTTTTTCTCTGCCTCATGGGTGGCACCTTCTAGCTGTATTCTCACATGGTGGATGGGACAAGGCGGCATCCTTCAACCCCCTTTATAAGGGCACTAATACCATACATGAGGGCAGAGCACTCCTGGCTTAATAACTTCCCACAAGGTCCCACCTCTTAACACTGTCACACTGGGTTCCAACATACGAATTTTGGGGGACAGCAACATTCAACTTTATGTACTTAAATATGTAGATATATATATACACACACTTAAATATATATGTATATAAGATGTACAAGTTGATATTTTGATATATGTATACATGTGAAAATGATTACATGTGAAAATAATTAACATACTTGTCACCTCTCATCATTACCATTTTCTTTCGTGTGGTGTGTGTGTGTGTGTGTGTGTGTGTATGATGAGAGCACTTATAATCTATCTGCTTAGCAAGTTTCAGTATACAACACAAAATTGTTAGCTGTATCACCACACTTCCATTAAACTCCCTTTCTGACTCTCATTTTACAGTTGACAAGACCAAGACCAGAGATACATAGTGTTCTTCTCCTCTGATTCACAGTCAGATGCTCGTCCCGCTATGGCTAACACTAAGTTCACAAATTACTGACAACACAGCAAGATTGTCAAGAGCATTGCTGCGTCATGGACTTGAATTCAGAAGACTCAGGCATATGCCCACTCCTGTGCGAGTGACCGTGGGCAAGCCCTTCCCCTTTCCCTTGGCCTTCATTCCTGTTCTTGTACATAAGAGATAGTTATGGTAACTATAGCCATTGCTACTGTGCAAGGTTGCTGAAAGTGGGACAAAATAAATGTGAAGGTTCTCTGTAACTCTCAAGTCCCATGTAAACAGAGTGGATTATTTGTTGTGGACTTCAGAGCGAACTTTCGCAAGTGAGTTCTAACAATCCCTAAGAGAGAGGTACTCAAGTGAATGTCATGAGATGAGTGGTGGAAACAGGGAGAGAGAAGACAACAGATAAAATAAGGTCACAGGGTTGGTCTAAGAAAGCTTTCTAGGCTGGGCGCGGTGGCTCACGCCTGTAATCCCAGCACTTTGGGAGGCCGAGACGGGTGGATCATGAGGTCAGGAGATCGAGACCATCCTGGCTAACATGGTGAAACCCCGTCTCTACTAAAAAATACAAAAAACTAGCCGGGCATGGTGGCGGGCGCCTGTAGTCCCAGCTACTCGGGAGGCTGAGGCAGGACAATGGTGTAAACCCGGGAGGCAGAGTTTGCAGTGAGCCGAGATCTGGCCACTGCACTCCAGCCTGGGCGACAGAGCAAGACTCCGTCTCAAAAAAAAAAAAAAAAAAGAAAGCTTTCTAAGGGAACAACAGGGAATTTACTCATTTGATCAACTTTCCCTACTTTCTCTGCCCCCAACCATTATTAACACATTCAAGAAAGGAGAACTGAGAATGGGGGCTAACGCTTTGCTTAGAAAAACAGGTGATAAATCATAAAGCAATCGAACCTGCGGCAGGGAATGGGAAACACATGGCAGGTCCTTCTAATTAACTCTTTGATATGTTGCTCCGGGTGGGGTGTTGTTTCCAGCTTTTCCATTGACTCGTCCCAGGCCACTCTCTCACCATAGCAACTCACGTTTACCAGCAAGCAGGAAAGTCTGCATTTGAGAGTTAAGGGAGTTTGATACAGTCCAGCTAAACACAAATGAAGAAGAAGAATGAGGAGGAGGAGGGCAGGAGGAGCAGGAACAGGAGGAGGAGGAGGAACGGGAGGAAGAGGAAGCAGGAGCGGGGTGGGGGAGACAGCCAACTATTTCCCTCCCTGCAAATATCCTTTGGGACATAGCCTCTTTCTCTCTCCTTCACCCTCTCTGTCTCTCCACCTCCCCAAAAACTTCTTTCCTAGGCATCTTTTTCTCACCAACTTAAGAAAGTGAGAGAAGAGCAAGAGAACTAAGTCCACATAGATTCTTTGCAAATATTTGGTGCTGTTCGCACCACGAGGTGAGGGAAGGGCCTTATCAGTCTTGTTCTTTCTTATGCCAAAGGGCAGCTGAATACAAGTTTTTGAATAAGTGAATAAATGAAGGTCCTCCCTCCTTTTGCTATGGGACTGTGGATTTTAACAAGAAGTCTCTGGTATTTACAGAGGCAATAGGACACGGTGCAGCAAGTTGTAAACCTACTGGCCTGAGAACCTAAAGATCAGAGGTTCAGCTCAGCCCTGCCCCTACCATGGCATGTGGGCCCTGAGTTCCTCATGTAGCCTTTCTGAACTTCATTTGCTTCCCCTGAAAGCAAGGGCATTGAACAAGAAATTCTTTAAGGCCTCTTGAGGGCTCTAATCTTCTTTGAGTATTTCACCAATAAGCCTGCAAAGAAATAACCCTCCCTTCGTGGATGAATACACTAGACTCAAGCTGCTGCTCTTTTCTAACTACAGGGATAGGCCAAGCTAGAATAAAAGGCAAAGAGTGTCCACTCTGCCTGTATATCTTAACCAAATTTGTATCTACTAAGGTAGAAAGGTGAAGCTAGAAACAGGGTTAACTGTCTGAATAATCCCAGCCTGACTTCCGCCAGGTATACAGGCTGCCCATACTAATTCAGTTCATGTCACCTTCTACTTTGCTCTTGCAGGCAAAACTCTGAACTCTCAAAGCCAAAAGATGAAAGAGGGCACCCAGTTCATCCTCTGCCTCTAGGAAAGTCCTCGCCTAAATTACCCCAGAAAGGTTATTAGATCCTGCCCTTAAGCATTGTCAAACAGCACTTGGCAGCTTCTCCAGGCACGTGCTGTACCATCTTCTGAAACTGAATTACACAGGGGTTCTCTATGTCATACACCAGGAAGCTACACATGTAAGAAAGCCTGGGCTATACCTTCAGTGCTTTGAAAACTGACTCTGATTTGCAGAGAACACTGGGCTTTGGGGGCCTCCCTTGGGCAGTGTCAGCTTGTCGGGTAGAGACCAGAAGAGGAAATGAAAGATTTCCATTTATTTCAAGACCCTTCTTGGGCATCTCTTCCACTGCCATTTGTAGCTAAGCTATTTGAGAAATCAGTGTAGTCAAGTTACAGATGTACCCAGTGGCTGGGGATCAACCTAGACTCATGCTCTTTTGGGGTCATGAGTTGAGTGGAGAAGACTACTTTCCCTATACCTGGTCTATGCCTATGAACTCCAGACTTTAGGGGAATTGCTTTATATTAGCCAAGTTAACGTCTAAAGCGCTAAATAAATAAATAGGCAATCTCTGGGGTTAAACTGCCAAAAGCAGCTCATACCTTCCTGCCTCCTGGAAGCCCTTTCAAAGAGGACATCAACAAACAGGTCATTAGGAAAAGCAAAATGTGGCTCACTTTGCAAATCTCACTTTTCCTTCAATGCTTCTTTGTCCCCATGGATTTCAACTCACTCCATTTGACATTCTCAGTTCCTTTGATAAGAAGTTCTTAGAACCTTATGGCAACTCAGACTCCCTCAATCTGGAGGCAGGTCTGTAGGAATTCTGGTAATTAGTTAAACAAGTTGTTTCATTTCTCTGAGTCTCAGTTTCTCACTCAAAAATGGTGAATAATTTGTGAGACTTCGCTAATAATCTATGACTCTACAAGAGGCAATAGGGTACTGTGGACAGACGGCAGGCTTTGGAAACACACAAGACTGAGTTTAGATTCCTACACTCCACCCAGTGTGTGATGTGGCCAAGCCTCTTCACTTCTCTAAACCCCCATCTGTGTATCTGTACAGGAATGAATGAATGAGTATGTGTGGCCAAGCAATGCAAACTCAGGGTAAAAATATTGCCTTGGGATTTTTAGCAAACTGTTCAAGCCCATGACATTCTAGCAGAAAAAGCCTAGTATCTCTTTCTTAAGGTGATTGTGTCCATGTGTTTTCCAGGAACTCCAGGGTTTACTCAACCCAAATTCACCCTGCCCTTGACCAAATGGCTCACCGGTTTCACAGGATGCTGCTCTGATGACATCTGCCCCTGCAGCCAGAATGGATTTCTGGGGGGACGTTAGCTGGGGGATACCACATGGGCACCAATGTCACAGAGATTCTGTCACAGTCCACCCTGAACTGTTGCTTCCCAAATCATAATCCCTCGGCAGGACAACTAGGTGTAGGGACACGCATGACCCAAACACCAGCCCTGGCCCACAACCTCAGCCATTATCTTGAGTCTGAGCAACCAGTCTAGTGGCAGCTGGGCCCTTCCTTTTCAAGAGAGTTCTGGGATCAGATCCTTTCACAAACAGATGCCTCCCCACCTCCCTGTTGTTCAGGTCTGTACACTGAAAGCTAAGAAAGAATTTACTAAGCCATATTTCAAAAAGTATGGTTCTACTTTCATCTCAGGACAACAAGTGCCTGCTTAAGCACCTTATGTTTGTGTAACTGGTATTTTTTTTTCCCCCTGAACTTCCAGGGCCTAATCTGCTTTCTCCCTCCCTAGCTAAACAAAAGAGAAGTTGAAATAATTTGAACTACCCCTTTCAGTGGGCAGCCCATTTGATCTCTACCTTAGCCAGAGCCTTAATGCGTCAATGTGAGCATAGCAGTGCCTTGCAGCACCTGAGGCACAGTACATTGTTTAAAGAGTGACAGTGCGTCCCACTCCAACAAGAACCACACTCACAGCAAAGGGTCCCTTTCCTGTGTGGAGAGTGACCTATGGTAGAAAATTTGCAGACCTCATTACCTCTTCACCAGTTGAAAAATCTTTACTTACTTATTATTTATTTATTTATTTATTTATTTATTTATTTATTTATTTATTTAATTTTCCCTACCTAAGCCAGGGATAGTCAAACACTTTCTGTAAAGGGCCAGGTAGCATCATAAATATGTTAGGCTCTGCAGGCCTCTTAGATTTTTGTCATGTATTCTTTTTTGCTTCCTGTTTGTTTTATTTTGTTTACAATGCTTTAAAAATGTAAAAAAACAGATGATCACTGGAATCTCGCGGGTCCCTCGGGCCGCACAGGGACAAGCAAAGGCTACAACCAGATGCCAAGAATGCACTGACGCCTGTTCCTGGAAGCCAGGCTCCCACCCAGCCCCTGGGAGCAGCAGCCTCCAGCCCCCTGGGACCTTCATCTCTGCCCTGCTGACCCATGCGGGTTGGGCCAGGATCCCAGGAGGCTGACACTGTCCTCCACTGAGACCTGAAAAATGGCATCAGGGCAAGGCCCAGGGTTTCCCAGGCAGGAGTGCGGAGAGCTTGCCCTGCCCTCTGCTTCTGAGGAGCAGGTAACCCAGGACATGGAGAAGGTTTTCCGCAACTAGGTTTTTGACTGCCATCAGCAGGAACAGGAGGCTGAAGGGCCAGCCGCCCCTGCCGACCCAGAGATGGTCACCTTGCCCCTCCAACCTAGCAGCACCATGGGGCAGGTGGGACGGCAGATCGCCATCATCTGGGATGACATCAACCGGCGCTATGACTCGGAGTTCTAGACCATGCTGCAGCACCTGCAGCCCACAGCAGAGAACGCCTACGAGTACTTCACCAAGATCGCCTCCAGCCTGTTTGAGAGTGGCATCAACCAGGGCCGTGTGGTGGCTCTCCTGGGCTTCGGCTACCATCTGGTCCTACATGTCTACCAGCGCGGCTTGACTGGCTTCCTGGGCCAGGTGACCTGCTTCGTGGTCTTCATGCTGAAACACTGGTGGATCGTGCAGAGGAGCAGCTGGGTGGCAGCCCTGGACTTGGGCAATGGTCCCATCCTGAACGTGCTGGTGATTCTGGGGGTGGTTCTGTTGGGCCTGTTTGTGGTACAAAGATTCTTCAAATCATGACTCCCAAGGGTGTCCTTTGGGGTCCCAGCTGTGACCCCTGCCTGGACTTAAGCTAAGTCTTTGCCTTCTCTGCTCCCTTGCAGGGGTTGCCCTTCAAAAGCACAGAAGCTTTAGCAAGTGTGCACCCCAGCTTCGGAGGGCCCCTGCGTGGGGGCCAGTCAGGCTGCAGAGGTGCCTCAACATCACCTGATGCTAGTGGGCCCTCTCTCTGGGGCCAGGGGTTGTGCCCTCCTCCTTTGACTCTCTGGGACCTCCTTAGCCCTGTCTGCTAGGTGCTGTAGAGACTGATAACTTGGTGGGGGCGAGAGACTGGGAGCCACTTCTCCCCTGGAAGTGTTGAACAGTTTTAGCTTTTTATAATAGCCTTGGGAGAGCCCATTCCCACCATCCTACCCGAGGCTGGGACATCTGGGGTGTGGGGATTGGTGGGTCTACCCTATGTTCCCCAGGATTCAGCTGTTCTGGAAGATCAGAGCCTAAGAGCTGGTACTTGAGCCTGGTCCTGGCCCTCCCTAAGCATCATGTGTCCCAGGATCAGGACTGACTGGGAGAGGGAGACCAAGGTCCTGCCCAGCTCTCTCCCTGCCCCCATTCCTTCCTCTGGCCGTACTGCCTTTGCAGTTGGACTCAGGGATTCTGGGCTTGGGGTGTGGGGGGGCGTGGAGTAACGGACCAGAGCTGTCTGAACTTATGTGTCAGAAGCCTCCGAGCCTGCCTCCCAAGGTCCTCTCAGCTCTCTCCCTTCCTCTCTCCTTATAGACACTTGCTCCCAACCCTTTCACTACAGGTGAAGGCCTCCCCCCATGCCTGGGGGCCTCGGGTGAGTGGTGTGCTAAGGCCCCTCCTTGCCCAGACTACAGGGCTTAGGACTTGGTTTGTTATTTCAGGGATAAGGAGTAGGGAGTTCATCTGGAAGGTTCTAAGTGGGAGAAGGACTATCAACACCACTAGGAATCCCAGAGGTGGGATCCTCCCTCATGGCTTTTGCACAGTGTAATCCAGGGGTGGAGATGGGGGAACTGTGAATACCTGAACTCTGTCCCCCCACCCTCCATGCTCCTCACCTGTCTGGGTCTCTCCTCGGGGTGGGCGTGAGAGTGCCTTCTCTATCAGGCACAGCCTAGGATGTTGGGGATGAGGGGAGAGAAGTTCTTGATTCAGCCAAATGCAGGCAGGGGAGGCAGATGGAGCCCACAGGCCACTCCCTATCCTCTGAGTGTTTGGAAATAAACTGTGCAATCCCATCAAAAACAAAAAACAAAAAATGTAAAAACAGTCTTAGCTGTAAACTACTTACAGGGGGATAAAGACTGGACAGTTAATGGACACAAACATACAGTTAGAGAAAAGAAATAAGCTCTGGCCAGGCACAGTGGCTCACACCTCTAACTCCAACACTTTTGGAGACCAAAGCGGGAGGATCATTTGAGCCCAGGAGTTCAAGACTAGCCTGGGCAACATAGCAAGACCTTATCTCTACTGAAAAAAAAAAAAAAAAAAAAAAAAAAAAAAAAACACAGCTGCACATGCCTGCAGTCCTGGCGACTTGGGAGACTAAGGTGGGAGAATCCTTGAACCTAGGGATTTACTTTGAGGTTGCAGTGAGCTATGATTGCATCACTGCACTCCAGACTGGGTGACTGAGTGAAACCCTGTCTCAAATATAAAGAAGGAATAAGTTCTAGTTTTCAATAGCACAATAAGGTGAGTACAGTTAGCAACAACATATTGTGTATTTCAAAATAGCTAGAAGAGAGGATATGAAGTGTTCCCAAAACAAGGAAATGATAAATATTCAAGGTGATAGATACCTTAAACACCCCGATTTGATCATTACACATTCAATGCATGTATCAAAATATCACATGTACCCCATAAATTTGTGCAAATATTACGTATCCATTTTTCAAAGTTGGCAGAGCCTAAAAGCACTACTATGGCTTCCAGTGGTCACTGTGAGCACTGCCAGCTCAGCAAATGTAGCACCCAAAATTCTGGGCAATGTGGGAAATTGGCTCCATGGCAGCTATGGCTTTGCCACTGATAGGACTGATTTCCAGAGAAACTTAATCCTCAATTTGGGACTCTTTGCTGCAGGAGTTTGGCTGGCCAGGAACATGAGTGACAGTGACCTCTTGGCACTTCAGCTGGGGGTGTAGCTAAGTAGACAAATGGAATCTTGTGCTGAACCCAAACCTTCTAGAAACAGAGCCTGTGAGCATCACAAGATATGCCCTGATGGAAGCTGAAGTTTAATTCAGCTGAGTGCTTGCCCTTTCTCAGCCTGGTTTCTTTTTGTTCCCTGAGTCCACTCAAAATGCCATTCCCTGACCAGCAGCCAGCCTTTAGCAACTGTCTGTGTTCTGCAAAGCTCTGTATATAGTTGCTGAGTTTCTGCAGGGGGTGATCTTTGCTCTTGTCCTAAGGAATAACTACGGTGTTTTAAGACATATTTGAGGCCAGGTGCAGTGGCTCACGCCTGTAATCCCAGCACTTTGGAAGGCTGAGGTAGGCAGATCATGAGGTCAAGAGTTTGAGACCATCCTGGTAAACATGGTGAAACCCCATCTCTACTAAAAAATTAGCTGGGTGTGGTGGCGGGCGCCTGTAGTCCCAGCTACTCGGGAGGCTGAGGCAGGAGAATCGCTTGAGCCCGGGAGGCGGAGGTTGCAGTGAGCCGAGATCACACCACTGCACTCCAGCCTGGCAACAGAGCAAGACTCCATCTCAAAAAGAGAAAAAAGAAATAGTTGAAATGAAGACTGCACACAAAGACAAAAAAAAAAAGTGTATAAAGTTAAAAAACAAAAAACAAGCTCCAGGCTGAATTGGGCCCGGGGCTGTAGGTCACAGACCTCCAGTGAATGACTTCATAAATCTGATGCTTATCAGCCTCACCTGGGAATTTGGGGCGGGGACTCATTTTGAAACAGATTCCTGGATCCTAACCCAACCCAGAAAATCAGACTCTTTGAGCTAAATTCTTAAGCTCCCTGGTGATGATGATGGAACCAGTCTGCGGCTGACCCCAGAGTCAAGTCTGAAAAACCTGCACATCCCTCCCTCTCCAGGCTCCCCGCCTCCTCCATTCCCCAGGGATGATTCTTTTACCTGCTTCAATGCTATTGTTGAGCAAATTCTATAAAGCCATACCTTTCTCTCTTCTAATACATTCTTGTCTATCTGCTTACCAATTAGTCACATGTACTTTATATTTGAACACTCCTTGTTAATACTACTTGAGAATTTTGTTAGTAGTCCTTTCCTCATACAGCTTGCTGGAAGGAGCAGTGTTTCTCCTCCCTGCTAAAAGAAAATCTTCAGATAAATTAAATTCAGCAGTTTCCCTGAGCAAAGAACAATTTATGAATCAGGCAACACTCAGAACTGGAAGAGGTTCAGCAAGCTCTACCCTAGCAGTGTGTGCAGAGGCTTTTACAGGCTGAATGCGAAAGCAAAATCCTTGATCAGTTGATTAGCTAAAGCCAGGTGTTCATCTTATTATCCAATGGAAAGCTCCCAGTTGAGTTTAGCTGATTTTTCTGACTGATAAAGTTTGTGTCTTATTTTATTGTTTGCATTGCACTTCAGTCTGCTTACATATGAACCCGAAGCACTGGTGCCATCCTAGCCCAATGGCATCCCAATTATTTTATTTTATTTTATTTTTTGAGACAGAGTCTTGCTCTGTTGCCCAGGCTGGAGTGCAGTGGCACAGTCTTGGCTTACTGCAACCTCCACATCCCAGGTTCAAGCGATTCTCATGCCTCAGCCTCCCAAGTGGCTGGAAATACAGATGTACAACACCATGCCTGGCTAATTTTTGTATTTTTAGTAGAGATGGGCTTTCACCATGTTGGCCAGGCTGGTCTCAAACTCCTGACCTCATGTGACCTGCTCGCCTTGGCCTCCCAAAGTGCTGGGATTACAGGCATGAGCCACCATGCCCAGCCCCGATTAAATTTTTTAACAACCCAAAGCACTGCCTTCACCACTGCCCCATCTTGGCTGATACCATAATTCCTTTTCAACTCCATCCTTTCAGCTCAGTGTACACCAGCTTCTGCCATAGTCACTTTGGGGTTGAGGGATACAGTAGTTATCCAGTCTTAAGCCTTGCCTCAGAAGGATGAATATCCTGTTCTTCAGAAGCTTTTCCTGGTTGCACTAATGGGTTTCTGGTTCCTCAGGGCCACAGCGCAAAAACAGGCTACTTACTCGCATGAGCCAAAGTTAAATCTATGGAATCCTAAAGAAAGTTTTAAGCATAGCACATAACAAAAGCAAAGCCAAAAATCAAGGCAACTGGGAATAAAAGCCAAATTTTCTTGGGTTTACGCAGTCAGCCCAGGATTTTGAAAGAAATTGGCAATCAGTCCCTAGATGCAAACTGGATCAAAATGATGCTGAGATCACTCAGGCATAACCCATAACCTTAGTGTGGGCACAAAGGGGATGGAGATTTTCATGGAACTGTTCCTTACAGCTTCTTCAGAACTTTTCACTGAAACATAGTACACAAGTCAGCTTCACAGCTGTGATTTCCAGAACTTTGTCAACATTTTAGAAGCATTGGACAAGAAGTCTTGACCAAAAGCATTCAAAAGCCAGCTCCGTTCGAGTTGATTCATGACTCAAACAGAATTGGAGAGAAGCCAAGAGTGAGGTTAGGGGTGGGCAGGGCATCGATGGCAGGCACAGTAATAAAAAAAGCTGGTCTGAAGAAAATAGTCCAGAAAATAAGGACTGGCCTGGTGGCCTTGGTCTCCCAGCAGCTCCCAGCAGACTTACTTAGAGTTAAATATTCTTCTTTTATATCTGTTGTTGTATAGGAATTTACATCTGTTGGGAGTTGAGATGCAATCTCTACTCTTTACTTGGGTGGGAAGGGGCATTAAAGAAGAGGCCAGAAGGAGAGGACATTGGGAAAAATGAGTCAAGAGTTTCAGAAGCCATAGAAAGTTTTTAAAGTGCATCAGTAAAATGCAAAACTCTAAAACACTTAGGATGTAACACAGGAGAAATCCTATGACTTTGGTTTTGGCGATGACTTTTTAACTACAACACCAAAGTCATGATCCATGAAAGAAAGAATCGATGAGCTGGACTTCATCACAATTAAAAACTTCTGCTCTGCAAAACACTCTGTAGAGAAAATGAAGATGAGCCACAGACTGGAAGAAAATATTTGCAAAAGATATATCAGATAAATATCTGTTATCTATAATATATAAAGAACTCTTAAAACTCAACAATAAGAAAATGAACAACCTGATTAAAAGATGGGCAAAAGACCTAAACAGACACCTCACCAAAGAACATATACAGATGGCAAATAAGTATATAGAAAGATGCTCAACATCATATAATTAGGTAATTGCAAATTAAAATAATGAGATACCACTAAACACCTATTAAAATGGTGAATAATCCAGAACACTGACAACACCAAATGCTGGCAAGGATGTGGAGCAACGGAAACTCTCATTCATTGCTGGTGGGAATGCAAAGTAGTATAGCCACTGTGGAAGGCAGTATGGCAGAAAACTAAACATACTTTTACCATACAATCCAGCAATTATATGGTAAAAGTATGTTATACTCTTTGGTATTTACCCAAATGAGTTAAATACTTTATGTCCACTCAGAAACCTGTTTACAGCAGCTCTATTCATAATAGCCAAAACTTGGAAGCATCCAAGATGTCCTTCAGTAGTTGAAGGGATAAAAATTCTGTGGTACGTCCCAACAATGGAATTGTATTCAGCACTAAAAGGAAATGAGGTATCAAGTCACAAAAAAATATGGAGGACCCTTTAGTGTATTCAGTGAAAGAAGCCAATCTGCAAAGGCTGCATTCTATATGACTCCAATATATGATATTCTAGAAAAGGCAAAACTATAAAGACAGTAAAAAGATAAGCGGTTACAAGGGATTAATGGAAGGGAAGGATTAACAGGCAAAGCACAGGAGATATTTAGGGCAATGAAGCCATTCTTTTTGATACCATAATGATGAGTACACATCATTATACATTTATCCAAACCCATGGAATGCACGACTCCCAGAGTGAACTCTAATGCTAGCTATGGACTTTGGGTGATAATGATGTGTCATTGTAGGTTTCTCCATTGTTTCAAAAAAAAGTGCCAGTCTAGAGGATGCTGATAGTGGGGAAGGCTGTGCATGTGTGGAGACAGGGGCTATATGAGAAGTCTGCATCTTCCCCTCAATTTTACTGTGACATAAAATTGTTCTTAAAAATAACATCTATTTAAAGTACACTAGGAATTGAAGGAGATAGAGACACAAAAAACACTTCAAAAAAATCAACAAATCCAGGAGCTGGTTTTTTGAAAATGTAATAAAATAGACCACTAGCCAGATTTATAAAGAAGAAAAGAAAGAAGAATAAAATAGACACAATAAAAAATGATAAAGGGTATATCACCACTGACCCCACAGAAGTACAACCACCATCAGAGAATGCTATAAACACCTTTATGCACATAAGCTAGAAAACCGAGAAGAAATTGATAAATTCCTGGACACATACACCCTCCCAAGACTGAACCAAGAAGAAATTCAATCCCTGAGTAGACCAATAATGAGTTCTGAAATTGAGGCAGTAATAAATAGCCTATCAACTAAAAAAATAAAAAGCCCAGAATCAGGCAGATTCACAGCTGAATTCTACCAGAGGTACAAAGAGAAGCTGGTACCTTTTTTTCTGAAAGTATTCCAAACAATTGAAAAGGAGGGGCTCCTCTCTAACTCATTTTATGAGGCCAGTATCATCCTGATACCAAACCCTGGCAGAGATACAACAAAAAAAGAGAACTTCAGGCCAATATCCCTGATGAATATCGATGCAAAAATCCTCAATAAAATACTGCCAAACCAAATCCAGCAGCACTTCAAAAAGCTTATCCACCACAATCAAGTCGTCTTCATCCCCAGGATGCAAGGCTGATTCAACACATGCAAATCAGTAAACATAATTTATCACATAAGCAGAACTAAAGACAAAACCACATGATTATCTCAATAGATGCAGAAAAGGCCTTCGATAAAATTCAACATCACTTCATGTTAAAAACTCTCAATAAACTATGTATTGAAGATATACCTAGGTATACCTCAAAATAATATGAGCTATTTATGACAAACCTACAGCCAATATACTGAATGGGCAAAAGTTGGAAGCATTTCCCCTTGAAAACTGGCACAAGATAAGGATGCCCTCTCTCACCACTCCTATTCAATGTACTATTGGAAGTTCTGGCCAAGGCAATCAAGCAAGAGAAAGAAATAAAGCGTATTCTGATAGGAAGAGAGGAAGCCAAATTATCTTTGTTTGCAGATGACACGATTCCATATCTAGAAAACCCCATCATCTCAGCCCAGAAGCTTCTTAAGTTGATAAGCAACTTCAGCAAAGTCTCAGGATACAAAATCAATGTGCAAGAAACACAAGCATACCTATATACCAACAACAGACAAGCAGAGAGCCAAATCATGAATGAACTCTCATTCACAATTGCCACAAAGGGAATAAAATACCTAGGGACACAGCTAACAAGGAAAGTGAAGGACCTCTTCAAGGAGAACTACAAACCACTGCTCAAGGAAATAACAGAGGACACAAATAAATGGAAAAACATTCTATGCTCATGGATAGGAAGAATCAGTATCATGAAACTGGCCATATTGCCCAAACTAATTTATAGATTCAATGCTATTCCCATCAAATTACCAATGATAATTTTCACAGAATTAGAAAAAAACTATTTTAAAATTCATATGGAACCAAAAAAGAGCCCATATAGCTAGGACAATCCTAAGCAAAAAGAGCAAAGCTGGAGTGATCATGCTACCCAACTTCAAACTATACTACAAGGCTACAGTAACCAAAACAGCATGGTACTGGTACAAAAACAGACACATAGACCAATGGAATGGAATAGAGAACTCAGAAATAAGACCGCATATCTAAAACCATCTGACCTTCAACAAACCTGACAAAAACAAGCAATGGGGAAAGGATGCCCTGTTTAATAAATGATGCTGGGAGAACTGGCTAGTCATATGCAGAATATTGAAACTGGACCCCTTCCTTATACTTTTGACAAAAATTAACTCAAGGTGGATTAAAGACTTAAATGTAAAACACAAAACTATAAAAAAAAATCCTAGAAGAAAATCTAGGCACTATCATTCAGGACATAGGCACGGGAAAAGATTTCATGACAAAAATGTCAAAAGCAAATGCAACAAAAGTCAAAATTGACAAATGGGATCTAATTAAACTAAAGAGGAGCTTCTGCACAGCAAAAGAAACTATCATCAGGCTGTGGGTGGTTCACACCTGTAATCCCAGCACTTTGGGAGGCCAAGGTAGGTGAATCACCTGAAGCCAGGAGTTTGAGACCAGCCTGGCCAACATGGTGAAACCCTGTCTCTACTAAAAATATAAAAATTAGCCAGGTATGGTGGTGCATGCTTGTGATCCCAGCTACTTGGAAGACTGAGGCAGGAGAATTGCTTGAATCCAGGAGGCAGAGTTTGCAGTGAGCTGAGATCACGCCACTGCAATCCAGCCTGGGCAACAAAGTGAGACTCCATCTCAAAAAAAAAAAAAAAAAGAAAAAGAAAAAGAGAAAAAAAAAGCTATCATCACAGCAAATAGACAACCTATAGAATAGGAGAAAATGTTTGCAACCTATCCATCCAGAGTCTACAAGGTCTAACATCCAGAGTCTACAAGGAACTTAAACAAATTTACAAGAAAAAAAACAAACAACCTCATTAAAGAGTGGGCAAAGGACAGGAACAGACACTTTTCAAAAAAAGACATTTATGTGACCAACAAACATATGAAAAAAACTTAAACATCACTAATCATTAGAGAAAGGCAAATCAAAACCACAGTGAGATACCATCTCACACCAGTCAGAAAGGCAATTATTAAAAAGTCAAGAAACAGCAGATGCTGGTGAGGCTGAGGAGAGAGAGGAATGCTTTTACATTGTTGGTGGGAATGTAAATTAGTTCAACCGTTGTTGAAGACAGTGTGGCGATTCCACAAAACCTAGAATCAGAAATACCATCTGACCCAGCAATCCCATTAGTGGGTATTTACCCAAAGGAATATAACTTATTCTATTATAAAGATACATGAACAAATATATTCATTGCAGCACTATTCACAATAGCAAAGACATAGAATCAACCCAAATGCCCATCAATGATAGACTGGATGAAGACAATTGTGGCACATATACACCATGGAATACCATGCAGCCATAAAAATGAATGAGATCATGTCTTTTGCAGGGATATAGATAGAACTGGAAGCCATTATCCTCAGCAAACTAATGCAGGAACAGAAAACTAAACACCACACATTCTCACTCATAAGTGGGAGCTGAACAATGAGAACACATGGACACAGGGAGGGGAACAACACTCTGGGGCCTGTTGCAGGGATGGCAGGAGGACAGGGGAGGGAAAGCCTCAGGAAAAATAGCTAATGCATGTGCATGTGGGACTTAATACTTAGGTGATGAGTTGATAGGTGCAGCAAACCACCACGGCACACGTTTACCTGGGTAACAAACTTGTACATCCTGCACATGTACCCTGGAACTCAAAATAAAATAAAGCGTGCTGACCACCCTGCAGTAACAATGAAGTGGAATTGGATTAGACTTCTTTTTTTTTTACTCAGAATGAGTTCTGGTCCCAATATAATAGCAGATTCTATCTGGATAAAGGAGGCAAAATAACCTAAAATATCATCTAGAACCCTGCCGTAACGGATACTCTATACATGTTTGTAGAGTAAATAACTACTCCCAGCCTGTTACCTCAGCATTCTCATCTGACCTGAGGCAGAGTTTGGCAACAACCATGCATGTACACACTGTTCCAGCAAGTCACTGAGGAAATTGAGGTGTAGGCTCATTCCAGTGTTTCCTTTGCTCAACAACTTGTGCAGTCCCAAAGCTCAAGCTAAACACATCTTCTGGCAAATCCCCTCCTTCTTTCATTCCTCAGATGGGTGAATGTTGTCAGCTCCATCTTCCAAAAAGATCCAGAATCCAACCACTTCTTTCATTTCAGCCACGCCTACCTGGCCCAAGCCACCCCCCATTCCTGCCTCTCAACTCTTTCAGCCCCGGTGGTCTCAGTCTATCCTCCACCCCGAAGCTTCTCCCTCACCCAGAAAAGGATCCTATATCCTCATTTGCTGTGACTACAAGAACTGGAGAGGTCCAGCCCCTGTTCCCTCTCTGATCTCATTCACCCCTCCTGACTCCGCTCCAGCCCACATCCTCCTCCCTGTCCTCTGAGCACACTGGCACCTTTCTCCTCAGCTCTTCCCTGCTCCTGTGAGCATGGCTCCTCCACCAAAAGAACTCCTGTTTCATTCAAGGCTCTAAGTAAGCCTTGCTGACATTGGAAAGAAAAAGGACATTCCCTGTACCCTGTATAAACTGCGGTCACACATGCTCTCCTGCAGCCCCTTGGCCCTCTTTCCCCTCCTCGCCCTGGTAGCACTGATCCCTGCACGGAGCATTTGTGCGTGCGTTCCTTCGGCTGTCCTGCCTTTCTCTCCCACTGATATGAAAGCTTCACCAGAGCTCATCTGTCTGTTGACTGCTCGTGTCCAGGGCCTAGAACAGGGCATGGCACACAGTAAGCATTCAATAAATATGGGAAGGAAGTGAGAGGTGGGAGGGGGCAGGTTGGCTGGCTGGTTTTCTCCTACAGAGTCCTCATTTGCCGCACTGTCCATTGTTAAAAGAAAAACTTTAGACAAGTCAAATTTAAGAATTCAACTGAGCAAAGAACAATTAATGAACTGGGCAGCCCCCAGAACCAGAACAGGTTCAGAGCAACCCCAGGGCTGCCTCAGGGTCAGATAATGTTTACAGACAGGAAACAGAAGGTGATGGAAGTGAGGTGCAGAAACAGCCAGGTTGGTTACAGTTCAGTGTTTGCCTGATTTGAGCACGGTTTGAACAGTTAATGCCTGTAACTGGCTGAGACTCAGAGATTTGTTACTGGAGGTTACAGTCTGTTTACACATCCGTTAGGTAGCAGTTACCTTCAGGCCAAACCTGAAATATGTAGAAGGCAGCTTTAGGCCCAATTTAATTTCACTCTCTTTACACCTACCCTTTGTTCACCACTCTGCAAGACTGTAACATGAAAGAAATACGAGACACTCTCCTTGTCCCTAAGAATCTCAGACTTGTAAAGAACGAGAAAATACACTAAAAAGAACTCAGTGCATAAAAGGAACAATTCACTATGCCGAATAGAATATCAAGAGGTAAATATATTTGAACACAGACAAGCGTTATGGGAACCAGGAAAGAAAGAGAACTCCATGGAAACTGGATATAGCTGTAAAGGCTCAGCTGTGCGCATTTCTCTGGTCCTACAGGGCATATCCCCCCATAAAGAGTCAAGACACACCATATCATGTTCTCAGAATTGGTTCTGCGGAAATTCACCCAAATCTTTCTGCAATGCACATTACCCACAGCTTCAAGGGTGTCCAATGACCTAAGCATCCCTAAGCTCCTTTTTCTCATTCTTGCTGTTTCTTCCACTGACCTACAAATGTAACCTGCCTGGTCAACCCCTCCCCAACCTTCTATCTGCTTCTACACTGTGGGCATGAAGCAGAGTCACCCCTGAGCTTTCCTTGACTCCATTGCTGATGTTTTCCTTGCCTTTTCAGAACTCTCACTCTCTCCCATCCAATCTCAACACGGCTTCATTGTTCTTCTCTTTGCCTATTTTAAATATTTTCTTTCTCCCCACAATCTCCACTGCATCACCTCGTCCTTACTCATTTCTTCTGGATTTTCCTATATGGAGGTTTGCATTTATAGCTCACCTCATTGCCCCGTTTTTTAATAACTGGGAAATGTATCTGCCAAAAGCATTCTGTTACAGGAAAAAAAAGTGCATTCCATCATCTCCCGGCACCATCCATGAGAGGTGAGGAAGCACCTAGTAAATCATTCTTTTGCATTCTCCTGTGGCCAAACCCACAGAGGTGGCCAGCACAGCACTGTCTGCTGGCCTGCTCTCCACTCGGCTGCGTTTCCTGTACCTCAGCCCTCCTACTCATCTGCCCATACACTTAGGGAAGGATTTTAACTCAGTGCCATCCCTCCAGAGAAAAGGAAGCTGGAGATACTCTAATGCATCAGCACATGTGAAGGAATGTTCTCCCAGCAGCCAAAATAATGGGCCCAGCTTGGACTTGGAGTTGAAGTTGTATGCAGCAGGCAGAAAAGTTTCGTTTCACTCCAGACGCAAGCTGAATGGGGCCACCTTTCCCAGGGTGGGGAGGTCCCCTCCGTGTCCACCCCGACAAATCAGTGGGGAGAAGCTCCACATTTCTCCTCCACAAACTAAAAGTGCCTCTAGGTTCCACAAGTACAGAAAGAGAGAAGGTATCCATCAATCCATGAGCAAGGACTGGAGGACCGAGAGATAGAG
This sequence comes from Chlorocebus sabaeus, assembly GCF_047675955.1. Classification (NCBI taxonomy): domain Eukaryota; kingdom Metazoa; phylum Chordata; class Mammalia; order Primates; family Cercopithecidae; genus Chlorocebus; species Chlorocebus sabaeus. Next base: position 126,215,905 of record NC_132904.1, on the reverse strand, counting down.
GGTGAAGCTCACTAGATTAAATTAGAAACATCAATTTATGTGACTTGCCACCCCTGTAGCTTCAGTTGGTCCATGAGGCTTTCTACGGGAAGAGTAATGCACTTGTTGGAGAGGCAGCTGGTTTTCATTAAGGGCGAAAGAAGTTCAAAAATAAATACAGCCTCCTTCATACCCACCACAAACGCAGTGCACACTCAATTCTAACAAAATGGACACCCAGATTCCAAAGCCAACCCGTCTGATGCCCATGCCACGAAGAATTGTTGTTATTGTTGTAGTTGTTGCTCAAATGGTTTATTTCTTTGGGGGCCACAAACGAAAACAATGACAACTTTCATGTTGAATTCCAGGAAATAAAGGATAGACAATAAAGAGAGATTCTCCCCCTCCTCCTCCAAATACAAACAAATGAATTAGAGCTGAAGGGCTGAAGGGAAGCGGAACAAATGAGGCCTGAGGACTTCTACCAGCCTGCCCACCCTACTGAACAGCTCTTGGGCACATTCTCCCCAGAGAGCTCAGAAGTGGTCTGTATTCGGGGACAAATATGTAACAAAAGATACAGGCCCACCCAGAAGACATGGGAGCCTGCTGTGCAGATTACAAACACTGGCGGAGGGCCAAGAGCTGCCCCTTCCCTGAGCTATGGAGCAGAGGCAAAGCAGCCCAGGCAGACATCACGGACCAGTTCCTTCACAGTCTGGGACTGTTTGAACACCAGAAGAATGTCTGGCATTGTCCCTCCAAAACCTTAGATTGCTGACTATATTTTAAAATCATTAATTTCTCAAACCCACGCTGCATTACCATATCAGATCATCTTAATCAGTCAGGGCATTGCCTGCTATGCTCGATGCACAGTAAATATTTGTCATTGGAATTAATTAACTGTGCAAAAGAGGCCCCAGGCCAGGGATCATTACACCACAAGCCTTTCAGTTTCCCATAGGGAAAAAGTCTATTCTCAAAACACAGTCTTAACCCCACCCCCAACCAAGCGTCTGAAAAAGTCATCTATGAGTTACTACAAGATGGGCCACCTAGAAAGCAGATGACTCAAGGCAAATGTGTGGGTTTGCAATAGCATCTTCTGAAGGTGAGCACATTTCCAGTAGCCCATTGTACAGATGTGGCTGCTGACAACCTGATGTGTTCGAAGATCTCCCTGGAGTAAAAAGCAGCAATCAGAAGAACCACAAAATCTCCTTCGGTGTTGTAGGAGTCCATTTGCACGGCTATAAAAGAATATCTGACGCTGGTTAAGAAAAGAGGTTTAATTGGCTCATGGTTCTGCAGGCTGTATAGGAAGCATGGTGCCAGTATCTGTCTCTGGTGAAGGCCTCAGGAAGCTTCCAATTGTGGTGGGAGGGAAAGTGGGGGCAGGAGTGTCACATGGCTTGAGAGGAAGCAAGAGAGAGGGGGAGGAGGTCCCAGACTCTTAAACAATCAGATCTGGGGGGAACTAATTGAGAATGCACTCAACTAAGGGGATGATGCTAAGCCGTTGGCAAAGGGTCTACCCTGTGATCCAACACCTTCCACCAGAACCCACCTTTAACTCTTGGGATCACAGTTCAACATGAGATTTGGAGGGGACAAACATCCAAAGCATATGAGGTAGTTTTAATTCAGAAAATCTTATAGTTGGATTTAAAAATTAAAAATCTCATTGCTCTCTAGTCCCCAGCTAGAACCAAACACTTTCTTCAAACTCCACCTATGGAATTCCATCACTTCCTTGTGACTCTCTTCCCTGGGCCTGACCTCAGGTCACTCAGGAATCCTGATTTCAGCATACAAACCAAATGTCCAAGCAAGGGTGAGGTGCCAGCTGACCTGGTGGCCCCAGCAGTCCAGGAGAGGATGCCACTGCCTGCCTGTGGGACAGGTGCAGAGTGGGGCCAATGGAAGGAGACAGAGCCGAAGGCAGGGGCAAAAAGAACAAATCGTCAGACTCAGTGTCAGAAAATGGACTTTTGAGGGCACTGGTGGTGACCTAAAGTCTTTCCATGCCACGTATACACCAATGTCGTCCTGGGGATTTGCTGAAGCTACCGCTAGCATAATGCCTCGGGCGGTATTCAGCCTGGCTTCTTTGTGCTTCCATCACACTCACCCACTTTCACAATGAGTTTCACCACAGGCTGTACCACAGGCCAAAGGCAGTCTGTTTACAGTTTGCAGCCAAACACCCAGAGGGTCCCCTTGGGCAAATGAGATGTTCATTCATCTGCAAAGACTCCACTTACACACAACCTTTTCTGTACATGCCCGTCATCTCGAGTAGTGGTTTCCGTGCTGTGTCCCCTGAAACCTAAAGGTATATAAAGGATCTGAGAAGACCAAGGAAAGCAAAGTTGACAGGGGTCTGACCCTCTACCCTTTCTTCCATCAGGTCCATGCTGGTTTTACCTATTTTCTATATTTTATTTATCACATATACTTTATCACATGTAATATATAATATAAATAATGTAGATCTAGCCAGATGACCTTGTGGAGAAAAAAAATCATTCAATTGCTAAATAAAAGCTTGAAAATCATGACTTAATCAGAGTAAGGTCTGCTTGCATCAGTGCCTGTAGTTTACAAAGCTCTACCAGGCCAGTGTACTGTGAGCAGCCAACCACAGGGTGGCCTCTCTGGTTGAAGCAGGGCTGGGGAGCCCAAAGACATTTACTTGGCACCACCTGCTTCCCCTTAACTCCCTCTTTTTCTTTCTCTTTTTTTTTCTCTCTCTCTCTTCACTCCCACCCCAGAGAATAGTTTGCAACCACTGAACCAGATAATCTGCATGGCTCCTCCAAACTCTATGTCTAAAAGTTTCCTAGATTCCAGTAATTTTTGAACAAGTGAAGGAATTTTGCTATGGCTCAAATGTCTGTCCCCTCCAAAACTTGTATTGAAACTTACAAATTGCCATTGTAGCAGTATTGAGAAGTGGGACCCCTAAAAGGTGATTAGACCATGAGGGCTCTGTCCTGTGACTGGACGAATGTCATTAATGAGAGTGGGTTCCTCGTAAAGGATGAGTTCAACCCTCTCTCTTGCTCTCTCTCAACCTCCCCTTGCCCTTCTGCCATACGATGCCTTCTGCCACATTTTGACCCAGCAAGAAGGCCCTCACCGGATGCTGGCACCTTGGAGTAGGACTTCCCTGTTTCCAGAATTGTGAACCAACAAACTTCTATTTGTTATAATTGTCCAATCTGTGGCACTCTGTTATAGCAGCGCAGATGGACTAAGAATTAATGAAAGGTAAAATAGATAGCTAGATGGAATGGGTGAGCAGAATACTGATATTCTCTGAGGTCTGAAATTTAAAGAATTTTCAATTGTTTCAAGTCATTGCTGAGAAATATTAGAATATGTTGAAATTAGATTTTACTCCACAGTTGCATAGATGAGCTTCAAAGAGGATTCTCTGTTTAGTTTGTTTTGTTTTAAATGTGGCTACACATCCCCTCTCTTGGAGGCCAAGTGAGATATTTCAGGTGAGAATCACAACAGCCAAGTAATTCTAGCAGCGAAGAAGTGATGGTGGGAAATAATACCAGGTGATCACCAAGCCCTTCTTTCACCAGTTTGCCATCCCAGACTTACTTTCAACACCCGAAGAAAATCACTTGTCCCTCATGAAGCTGTTTAATCATCAGCCTTAACACTGGTATTCAACATTTAAACCTTATCTTCTGTGACTATGTCACCACTATTTCTGGTTTGGTTTTGGTTGGTTTTTTGTTTTTGTTTTGAGACAGGGTCTGGCTCTATCACCCAGGCTGGAATGCAGTGGCATGATCTAGGCTCACTGCAACCTCCATCTCCCTGGTTCAAGGGATCCTCCTACCTCAGGCTCCCGAGTAGCTGGGACTACAGGCAAGCACCACCACACCTGACTAATTTTTTGTTGTTGTTTGTTTGTTTGTTTGGTAGAGACAGAGTTTCATCATGTTGCCCAGGCTGATCTCAAACTCTTAGGCTCAAGCAATCTGCCCTCCTCAGTCTCCCAAAGTGCTGGAATTAGAGGCATGAGCCACTGCGCCCAGCCTATGTTCTTAAGATATAAAAATGAAGCTTGCCCTACGCTTTGTTCATTTATAGGAATAACGATCTTCTCTTATTCTGCCCCCTCAAAAAAGCATTTTATATAAAAAACTTCAGATTGTTTTCCCCCAGGATTATATAAAGCATTTCCAATTCTTGTTTTGATAAATGTCACCTAAATATTAAAATATTACATCTTCAGTTTGGGTATTTTTTTAAGTAGAGAATAAGTAAGTAGGGCTCTTGATTGAAAATGTTTGTGTCTGGTATTTTTTTCTCTTAATTAACTGGTTTATTTTACTCATCTTTTAAATATGAAAGGTACGTGAAATACACCAGATGGGTTCCCAACTTGCCAAAGCTCAAGCTACAAAATCAGTAAGCGTGGAGCTGCCCTGGGAGGTGGAGTGGGTGACTTCTGAGGGGTTTCTCCACATCACTGTTTGAAGACCCCTGTATGCTAATGTTCTTTAGGCATCCCTCAAACTATACAATTTTATGATTCTACTGTCCCTGAGTAGCTAAAATTGGGTAAGAAGAAGAAATAAGTGTTCCAAAAACCAAATGAGGAATCAGAAAGACACACTTACTGCTGGTTCATTAAAGCAGCCATGCAGTTTACCTTGGACCCCATAACTCAATGTTCTACAGCTGCAAAACAGAGAAAGTATGGGGTGAATGAGGGTCCGAACGGGAAAACACCACCCTTTCTCTCAGTGGTTCTGCTGTGCCTCTCTCAAAGCACCACACCCACCCCAATACCAAACGCTGGGCAGAGTTACATGCACGGTGGAAAGCTGATAAAGCATGACGTCAGTACGGCCGGGTGAGCTGGGGACAGAAGACAGGACAGGGCAGGAAGCAGAAATCCCAGAATTCAATAGGCAGTGTAATGGAATGGCTCCAAACCATCTTCCCAAACCTCAGAGGTGCCAATTTGATTGGATGCAGTTAAAGGGAACAAAAGAATATGCCAGTAAAAGTCAAAACAAAAGGTGAAGCTACAGCACAGCTTTCCTCAAGGACTGCCCTGGCCACACGGGCAGGAGGGGGACCAGCAGGCCCAAAAGCAGGTCCAGAGTCTGCCGAGTGCCCCCTCCTGCACTTCTGCTCCCCACAACTCAGCTGTGCCTCTTGCACCTTGAACCCATTCGAGAAGACTTTTGGGCTTTCCTGTTTTCGTTTGGTTTTGACAGAGTTTGGCAAATCGTAATATGAAAAGAACCAAAGAAAGAAGAAAAGGGAAAAAATTATTTATTCAGCATTAAAGAAAAAAAGGATCTACCCTCTTAATTGAGGCAACTAAAGACCTTTCAAAATCCATTCAGTCGAGCATCAGCTCTCATGCCACCCATGTTCCGCACGCCTCCCCTGTTCCTGCCGCAGCCACTTCACTCCCCCTGCTCACACCCACCCCTTCCTGCCCCCAGGGCTGCCCCAACTCACCATTCCCCCGGCCTCAAACCCACACACGTCCATCTGAAACAAACACGTATGAAGACCCAGCAAACACACACTCTGTCACATATACACACACAGATACAGCTACCCCATCCCTCACTCAACTTTCCAACAGCTAGCAGAGATGTCAGCCAGGATACCCAGCTTGTCCCACACCCTCTTCCAGTGAAGCCACCCTGGGCTCAGCCCCTATGGAGGAGCAGCTGTGGGTGACCATTATTCTACCCGGCAACCCCACCCGAGCGGCAGCCAACTGGGCTACAGCAAATGACCCTGAGTGTGGCTGGGTGAGACGGAGGGTGAGCAGGTTCATTTATCTCTTACATATTGCATGTGAGGGACTTAGGCCACATTCATTCCTTCCTCACTCCCTCCCTGGGCTGAGATGCACGTAACTGGTTCTGTCTCACCCACTCTTGGATTGCCTCTTTTATCCTCCTGCGCAGCCTTTTTCTTTGGAAGAGCAAGCGCCAGAAGATAAGCTTCTGAAACAAGTCAGATTCTTTCTGGGAGCTGTGTTCCCACCAGCCTGGCACATTTTCACACAGCTTGGTGTCCTGAACAGGCCTGTGCAGTCTGTGGAAGGAAGTGTGATAACAAAGGAATGCTGCTCTGGGCCACGGACCCCCAGGGAAAGGGAGAGAGGAAGAGAAAGGAGAAAGAGCAGAGCCACAGGTCAGGAGTCATTATGCCTTGGTGACACCATCTGCCTGTGACACTGAAGTCACACTTGATGGTAGGGCTTTGAATGCTGAACTCCACAGAACCCACCAAGTCTTGGGCTGAAAATCAGCTACAGTTCTGGTTCTCAGTGACCAGGAAAGTCTCCTGTAACACTATTACAGGGTAACCAGTGATTACAGCACCAAAGTCCTGCTCCCTGCAGCCTCCCCAAATTCCAGCCCGCCTGTTGGATTGGCCTTGGGAATGTGATCTGTTAAAATGTCACCCCTTCCTCTCATTGCCTGTGAGGCATAAAGATCTTGAGAGTGAATCTTAACTCTCACCTTTGGAGAAATTTGAAACACAAGAAATTACCTCCTTTCTGTTTTTGGAACAGCTGTCATTTCTGCTGGTGAAACCTCAGGTCTTAGGAGTTTCCTATAGACCCTGGTCATGGAGCCCTTAACAAAGTTCTTAGGCTGCAATAGAGATTACATGGAGAGGAAGAAAATTTGCAGGGTAGCAGAAAGACGTGGATAGTAAACTGTGTATTGATGTCATTTTAACTTACCACATCTTCAGCCATTCCCACGCAAACTTTTTCTGGAGAGCTCATAACATGTAAAGGCAACGGGACAAGTTTAATCTTCCTTCATCCCCCAGTGGCAGGATTAGAAAGCCATGAACTGGCCAAAGATCACAAAGAAAGAAAAAACGGGAAGGAAGCAAAGCAAATGGCCTGAGTTATCCCTCCCTGGACCATTCCAGTACCCTAACTAATCGAGAACTGCCCCCTTTTAAAAAGATGAACTTTCTCAGCCTGTACTGGGGCCAGAGCCAAATTTTCTGGTTCTGGTAAATCAGTAGTTTGAATTCCAAAGAGGCTCAAAACTCACATCTCCATTCAGGTTCTCCAGTCATCCCCTCTGACTCTACAAGGTAAATCCATAGACAGAGGAGTTCCTAGGAAACCCAAAGTAAATGCACCCAAGGATCAAGAAAATAGTGGTCTGTGAGAGTTCCATTTTTAATTTGCAATCCTACTACCGAGTATATACCCAAAAGAATTGAAAACAGGATCTTGAAAAGATACCTGCACTCCTGTGTTCACTGTAACAAGATTAAGAAGAGTCAAGTTATGGAAACAACCCAAATGTCCATCAAGAGATGAATGGATAAAGAAAATGTGGTACACACATACAATAGAACTTTTCAGCCTGAGAAAAGAAGGAAACCCTGCCATTTTCGACAACATAGATGAACCTGGAAGACATTATGCTAAGTGAAATAAGCCAGGCACAGAAGGACAAATACCGCATGATTCCACTTAGATGAGGTATCTAAACTAGGCTCATGGAAGCAAAGAATAAAATGGTGGTTGCCAGGGGCCAAGGGGAAGGGAAATGGGGTCATTGCCCAATGGGTATAAAGTTACAGTTATACAAGTGAATTAGTTCTAGAGATCTGCTGTACAGCATTGCACAGTCAACAATACAGTACTATGCACTTAAAAATTTATTAAGAGGATATATCTTCTGTTAAGTGTTCTTTCCCTTAAAAAAAAGGAATGGAGGGAACACAAGCGAACTTTTGAGATGACAGCTCTGTCTGTTACCTTGGTTGTGGTAATGGTGTCAAAGGGGCATGCATATGTTCAAACTCATCAAATTGGATACATTAAATATGTGCAGCTTTTGTATGTCAATTATAAACCTGCTTAAAAAGAAAAAGAAAAGAATAGTCTAGGTGGCCCTGAGTGTTTTAACTTGAGCCCTAATCAATGAGACAGTATGATTCCTGCCCTGTGTCAAAGCAGGAAAAAACTGAAACAGTCAGAGACTAAGTGGCCCCTTTCCTCCTGCTCAATTCATTGCCTCTGATGTACACAGCGTAGGACAAGAGGAGGCAATTGACAGGAACCTCTCTCAGAGGAAGTGGGAATCCCCTTTACAGATAGGCAATGACTTCTCTTTTCACTCAAAGAGAAATGGTGTCTGTTTCTAGGGAAGTGGCTGAAGAAACTGATCAAGAATTTAAAAGACAGTTTCTCCCAAAAGTGGCCAGAAAAACTCCTCAGTTTCTCGGGCCTCAGAACTGCTGTGAAACCAAAGGTGAGCAGCGCTGGGGAGCAAAATGTCTCTGAAAGTTGGGTCTGGAAGGTCAAAAACCATGGTAGTTACTTGGCATTTGGGGCCATTCAGCACTCAAACACTCTCCTATTCTGGGAGGAAATTTCAAATTAGGCAGGAGACAGGTTCCCTTATTAAGGGAGCCAAAGGTCACATAGTTGCCTTCCCTCCTTCCTCAGCAAGGCCATGTGACCTGAGCACAGCCAGTCAGAGGCTTCCACTCAGGTTTTAATTCCGTGTCCATGCAGCAAAGTCAAGGATCACTTAGAAGTTGTCAGAAGGCCATTGGTGTGATAGAAGTTTCCAGGAGCAGTAGCATCCAAGGGTGAGACCCCAGAAGCAACACCCTAAGCCCAGAGCACCCAGGGTAGGATGTCGCTGGGCCTTGCCGACCTTTGTTTGTGCTCAGGCGGGTGTGCTCAACTACCCACAGATAGCAAAGAGCTACCAAATACCCTTCCAATCAATTCTGGGTTTTTTTTTTTTTTTTTAATTCACAACCAAGAGCCCTAATGCTGAATTATAACAGGGAATGATTCAGAAAAGAACCCTCTGCTTGTTGCGCGGTGACCGTGTAACCCCGAAAGTGCCAAGAAGTCCTTTTCTCAGGTGACACTTACCGTGTCCTCTCTGGGCAGTGAGCAAGTAACTGAGAAAATAGTGACGGTTGTATTAACTGCACAGGCCACGTAGGACTGCCCTAAGGCATTCTGCCCTCTGGGAGATGACACGCTCACACTCAGCCACCCACTCTGCACACTCAAAGACAACCCGGTGGTCTGGTGCCCTGCTTCCTTACCCATGTCTTCTAGTGTTTTTTTGTTTGATTGTTTGTTTATTTGTTTTGTTTTGTTTTTTGGTGTTGTTGTTGCTTTAGCAAATGCGTGTTTGGGAGATATAAGTGCTCTTCTGTAATCCACAGGGGAGAGTCTGACAAAAAGTACAGCTCAAAGCCCACGGCCAGTTTCCACCAGTCATCTGATCAAGGCCTGGCAACCCCAACCCATTTGCCGTGCCCCATGAGGGCTTCAAGGCCCCATTCAGGAGGAAAAGTTCACTCTACCAATTAACTTTTTTTTGAGACGGGGTCTCACTCACCGTGTTGCCCAGGCTGGAGTGCAGTGGTGCGGTCTTGGTTCACTGCAACCTCTGCCTCCCGGATTCAAGCAATTCTCCTGCCTCCGCCTCCCGAGTAGCTGGGATTACAGACCACTAACTTATCTCATTTTTTAGAAACTCACACTCAAGATCTACTTCTCTGGAATCCAGGTGCAGCAGCCAGGAAACCATTTAGTTCTCTGAATATACCTGTGTTTGTCTCTCGCACCAGAAACAGTAAACCTACCCGCCGTGGGCTCACACCCAGCAACTTCCACATAATCTGACCAGCTTCTACTTCTTTAATATTTAGCTCAGGTACCATCAACTCCAGGAAGCACTTGCCGGCCTTTCAAGAGTGTATGGGAGTCTCTTTCTTTACACTCTCCAAATGCCGCCCATACTGACATTGTTGCACTTACCCCAGGGCACTGCATCCCATATGTGTCTATCCCCTCAAGTAGACCATGAGCTCCTTAGCAGCCGGCACTGTGTCATATACCAACACTCTGTGCAGCAAGTGCACACAGCAGGTGTTCCGTAAGTGTGGGTGAAATAAATGAATGAATCAGGTAGGCCTGGGATTTATTCCCAGATGTGAAGTGACTCTGCCTCTGAGACTGCATCTGTCAAAAGAGGAAACAGAGAAGAATGATGGCAAAGGTCCCTGCCAACCCCAAGACTTTGTGAGTCATTGAAGTTTTCCCTCGTGAGTCCTGCATAACAATAATCACGTTAACATGCACCCAACAGGCCGGCCACCGAGCTGCTGAGCACAGAATTGGAGCTGTCTCATTCAAGCTTCAGCCCCTACCAGCGTGTTTGTGGGGGGCTGTGCGGCAGCCATGTGCTCAGTCCCATGGGTGACTACGATGGGGCTGGTTAAGAGTGCCGACCAACATGAACAAGAGGCAGCCAAGGCAAGGGAGAAGAAAAGGCCCGAGATTGGCTGTGGTTTTTCTGCAAGAAGGGACTTGAGGAACAAGCCAGGGAGAAATAGGAAGGGAGGTTACAGTTGCTGAATGCTCACCGAGTGCATCCTCACAAAACCCCAAGCACTATCATGTATGCTATACCCGCTTTACCTGGAGGAAAACCAGGGCTCAGAGAAGTTTAGGACCTGCCAAATGGAGGCATTGCTCAAAAGCATGCATCTGTTGGACTCCTGCACCTGGCTCATTTTCACACCCCAGCATGGTTGAGGTCTGACTATGGGAATCAGTCTTCCAGATGCCCCTGCCCCTCTGATCCAAGCCCTCAGAAGTGTGTCCAATAGCGTCCCAAGCTTGTTCTCCTAAAAGAAGCAAGGGACATGTAACCAATGAAATCACAGTCAGTCGCCTCACAGCTCCCAATTTCTGAGGGACTTCTAACGCTATCGACACTAACCCCCAAAGTTGTGAATCTGCATTGGCCAGGAAAAGTGCTCATGACTTGGAGTCCAAGACCCTGACTGCAGGGCCCCAGTTAACTATTTGTTGACTGGTGGTCATGGGACTTTGAAAACAGTGCAGCATTAAACACTAGCATATACCATCATTACGAAGAAGATGAGAACTCTGGCTTTAACGTAGAGTCAGATATGATCTGGCCCCAGATGCTGATCCTTTTAAGTACATCAACAGCTTTCAAAAGGGACAGCACGTCTCAACTAAGCCTGATAACCTCTCCAAGACTTGCTGGCCTGTTTATTTGTTCCAAGCATCTGTTTGGCTAGAGGAACACAGCCAGAGCTGGGAGACAGGCATCCCTCTGCTTGCAAACCCCACCATCAGCTGGACAGATGGGCCAGAGGGCAGGACACACAGGAGAGAGGGTGCTAAACAAGACACAGATAGCAGCTGACCCAGGCAATCAGACTCCACGTGCCGGAGGTTGAGCAGTGTCACAGACAGCTCCTTCCTCTCCCCCTCACCATGCCTGTGCTGACCCCGCTGGCAAAGAGCTGGTGATGGAGACGGCATCACTGCTGGGAAAGAGACTGGCTCCAAACCCCCACCCCGGCCCCCCATACCTTTCCCTCCCTCCTGCTCTCTGTCCCCTCGCTGGCTGGATTCAGCCCTGCTGTCATCAGGAGGGCCTGGAGCCTGGCCGACAGTCAGCTGATAGGAGCCGTGACTCAGCCTTCTCTGACGTAGGGTGGGAGGGCCTGGGCTGGATCCTCCAGGAGCCACTCTGCTCCCTGGGCCTGCCCTGGGCCGACCTAAAATGAGGTGCTTTTCTCTCCCTTACTTCCACTCCCCGGGAAGTTCTGCTCTCTTACTTAGACTACCTCCCACTGCACCTCCTACTCTCCAGCCCCAACACGATGCAGACACAAGTTAGGAACACTAGTCTTTACAAAATAATGCATTTTCTGTGAAACCTCTCCTGACTCACTGAAGCAGAGTTAAATACAGTCATATCTTAGTATCTGCAGAGGGCTGGACCAGGATGCCAAAATCTGCAGGACCCCCCAGATACCAAAATCCACAGGTGTTCAAGAACTCGGCCCTGTGAACCTTCATATGGAAACAATCTGCCCTCCGCATCCATGAGCTCTGCAGGCCAAGAATACTGTATTTTAGATCTGCCAATGGCTGAATCCACAAATGGGGAACCCCATGGACACAGAGAGCTGACTCTCTATTCATATTTGTCATCTCCTCTTGCACCCTGTACCCACCTCTGTTGAGAGACTGACTGTATGGGGGAGTAATTAAGAAATAGAGGCTGGGTGCAGTGGCTCATGCCTGTAATCCTAGCACTTTGAGAGGCCAAGACAAGTGGATCCCTTGGGCCCAGAGGTTTGAGACAAGCCTGGACAATGTAGTGAGACCTCATATCTATTAATTCTTAAAAATAAAAATAAAATAATTAATGAAAGAAACGAACCCTGGAGTAAGACTGCCTGGGTTCAAGTCCAGCTATGCCACTTACTAGCAGAGGTTGTTGCAGAGATTATCTGAATTGGTAGATGTCAAGGACAAAGGCAAAGCACTTGGAGATTACATATGTATTCTATATTACATATACCCAAGTACTGTATATATAATGTATATCTTACATATGTCTCTCCAAGTGCTTTGCCATTGTCCTTGATAGGGTTTGGATTTGTGTCCCCACCCAAATCTCATGCTGAATTGCAACACCCGATGTGGGAAGAGGAGCCTGGTGGGAGGTAATTGGGTCATGGGGGCAGACTTCCCCCTTACTGTTCTCCTGATAGTGAGTTCTCACGAGATCTGGTTGTTTAAAAGTAGATACCACTTCACGCTTCACACTCTTCCTCCTTCTCTGGCCATGTAAGACATGCCTGCTCCCGCTTCGCCTCCCGCCATGATAGTAAGTTTCCTGAGGCCTCCCCAGCCATGCTTCTCGTACAGCCCACAGAACCATGAGCCAATTAAACCTCTTTTCTTTATAAATTACCCAGTCTCAGGTAGTCCTTTATAGCAATGTGAGACTGGGTATATATATACATATATATATATATATACACACACACATATATATATATATATCTATCTCTCTCTCTCTCTCTCCAAGGATATTATATCAATAGTATTTAAGCTATTGATTTTTTCAGCATGAATAAATGAAGATGCTATCATATCATATGGCCATCTGTCTACTTTTCTGCATTCTCCACTAGACAGTGAGCTCTTTAAGAGCAGGGACTATGACTTCTACTTTACACATCCCTTAAGTCAGTGTTTAGGATATAGAAGGTACTCAAAAACTAACTGATGAATGAATTAATACCAGAATTCTGGGTCACTCAATCCAGCACATATACAATCAACTGAGGCAGAAAAGTCCAACTCACCACTCACCCCTCCCCAGTCTTTTTAATTTCCCAGCAGAATCCCAAGTGGAATGTTCCAGGAGAGGCCTGGCTTTAATTTTAAGAGATAAAGACAGCCAAGTGCTGGATAAATGCCTTATCCTGGTTTTCAAACCCCTTTCTCCTTATTCCCCAAGACTCCCACGTCTGCCTTCCTCCCTGACGCCTCCCAGGCAACACCCAAGCTGTCCTGTGCTCCACCCCGAGTAGCCCTCCTTTCCCACACAGCTTGTGACACCACTGCCCACCCCCAGGGATATGGAGGAAACCAGCCACCTCCAAGGCCAGGCAGGCGGTGCCATTCCCACAGCCATCACCCATAATCCTTCAACACCAACCAGCTCCGCTGGAAGCAGCCCAAAGGCCTCTAATGCTGAGAGTGACATCCAAACCGGAGTTTTCCATGAGTGTGAGGCTGGAAAGACCACACACAGAAGACGTGCACAGGCCTCCACCCAGGCCTCACACAGACACCCAGATCGCTACACCTCACACACCATGATACACACAACAGCCCCTCTTGGGGTATCCTGCTGTCTCCACCCCAGACAAAAACAATGCTGTGAAGTACATGGCCCACTTAAAAGTCTTTTCTTGAGCCTGCAGAACCTTCCATCCACCCACCATCACATTCAGACGCATTGTGCTATAGCAGAAGGGAGAGACCAGAGCCTAAAGCAGGAAAGTGACCTTCAGGTTGCATAACCCCCTGAAAAGATGGGGAAAATCAAGTGCACACTAAATGTCAAGTCCTATCTATTCTAGGAACTTTAGAAAAAAAAAAAAACACTAATATCCCTCCTTTTTTGGCAAGAAGAATGAGGTCTGTGATGCCAGCAATACTGGCCGTGTGCTTGGTGGAGATTCCACAGGCTGCTCTCAGCCCCAGGTTCACCCTGAGCAGCTCCACCTTGGTTTGTTTTATGTACAAACTAAGTAAACTTTAGTTTGAAGGAAGAATGCCATAGCTAAAACATGTTCATGCAGTTCCCATATCTCCACTTCTATCCAAACTTGGAGCTTCAACCTGTATGAAGCTTTGGCCCCACCTCTTCCCCTCCCCTTCAGCCTTCTCTGCACTCTTACACACACTCACACATGTCGTTCCTTCTAAGCTATGGCTTCTTGTTCTTGGCGAGGAAAGGGCTACTTGTAGATACCAGGCTTGAATGGCAAGGAAGGCCAAGGTGACCAAAAGCCTTTGCTCTGGGACCAATATTTTGTCCGGCAAGGATGTTTATACTCCCAGCATCAAACTCCAGAATGCTGAAACACAGCTTTCTGCTGTCTCCTTGGACCCTGGGGTCCTCTAATCCTTTGGGTTTCTGCAAACCCAGAACTCTATGTTGGGAAACATGGGGTAGAGGATAGGACAGATGAGATCTTGAAGCTATTGCTGGGAAATAGAAGAATTTGTGGAAAATCACTCACCTGTTCTCAAGTTTGTCTTCCCACAAAAACTTGGTTCTAGGAGGAGGCTGTTTCTGACATTCTTTAAGTTATCCATAGATATCACTGCATGCATGACCCAGCCCTGGGCACTAAAAGGAGAGCAAAAAGAAAGATTTTCTGTCTATAAGGAACCAACTATTCTATTTATAAGAATCCAACCATCCAATGGAGAGAGAAGACATCGCCCAATGGGATCTTCCTGCCTATCGCACAAACAAAACCAATTCACCAAAACCATGGCATAGCGGTAAAGAAATAGTTTAATTGATGCAAGGCCAGTCATGCCCCATAGGAGACAGAATTATTACTGAAATCAATCTCCCTGGAAGCTCCAAGGTTAGGAGTTGGGCAGGGGATAGCTTGGTGGGCAGGGGGCTAGGGAGTGCTGATTGATTGGGAGATGCAATTATAGAGGTATGGAAATTGGTCCTCATGCACTGAGTCCACCTCTGGGTGGAAGCCATGGGTCTGGGTGTGTCATTAGTCACAAGTTTAGGTAGAATTAGCCAATCATCAGAAATGCAAAAGTCTGAAAAGACATCTCAAAAAGTCAATCTTAGGTTCTACAATAGTGATACAGGAGTAACCGGGGAAGTTATAAATCTTGTGACCTCTGGAACAATGGCTGGTTATCGTTTAACCACAGCTACACCTTAGTAGAATTCAGGCCCTTCTCATAAGCCTAACCTTGTGGCCTTTCATTAGTTTTATGAAGGCAGTTTAGTTTTGAGAAGGGCTATTATCATCCTTGCTTTAAGGTTAAACTATAAACTAAATTCTTTCGAAAGTTAGGTTGGCCCTTGCCCAGTAATGACCAAAGACAGCTTGGAGGTTAGAAGCAAGATGGAGACAACCATGTTAGATTTTTCTCACTGTCATAATTTTGCAAAGGTGGTTTTAGGACCACGGCTGCATGCCAAGCCAAGGAAGAAACTCAAAGGAGATGAACTCGGGGAGTCTTCATGGGGAAATGGGACTCCAATGGGGTCTTAAAGCACTTGGGCAGGGAAAGGGGTGGATGGAAAGCATGTCAAGTGACCAAAAGTGACCTAGAGAAGACCAGAAGGGGAAGTGAGCCAGAAGGGCTTAGAGGTTGCTGAGTCGAACAGTGGTGGTGCCACATGGGGGTATGGCTGAGAACACCCCCACATATGGAAAAGTGCCATAGCATGATCGCTTAGTGTCAGGCACCTTGTTGATTGATGTATGTAGACAATGTTTTGGCCAGGAACCGTGGTTCACTCCTGTAATCCCAGCACTTTGGGAGGCCAAGGCAGGCAGATCACCTGAGGTCAGGAGTTCAAGACCAGCCTGGCCAACATGGCAAAACCCTGTCTCTATTAAAAATACAAAAATTAGCCTGGCGTGATGGCGGGTGCCTGTAATCCCAGCTACTCGGAGGCTGAGGCAGGAGAATCGCTTGAACCTGGGAAGCGGAGATTGCAGTGAGCCGAGATCGTGCCACTGCACTCCAGCGTGGGCGACAGAGTGGATATTTATATTCCTTCTGGGAGGTAGGTAGCGTTATCCCAATTGTGGAGAGGAGGAAGGTGAGGTTTAGAGAGGTGAAGTCACTTGCCCAAGGCCCCATCCCATCCTTCCTAACAAAGCCTCAGCTTTCTCTTCTCTAATCACCATGCTTATTTGGTTGGGCCCAACCTTTCTAGTTTCTATAATCGGGAAGAATGTTTTCTCCTGTGAGACCCGAAAACTTCCTGAAGGCGGATTCACCTTGATTGTTCCCCCAAAGCATGTAACATCTTTAATAAAGCAAGTGGTTTCTTTTTTCATTCATTCATTCATGTCTTAAACTAGTGGCTTGAAGGAAATAGACGTTAAAAGTCTTGAATATTAATTAAGCACTGGCTTCATCAAAGTAGATTCTTCAAGAAAGTATAGGTGGAGCTACATCCGGTTCCACACAGATCTGCAAAATTTTACATGAATTAAGCAAATGGCCTTGAGCCACAAGGAGGAGGTGGTAACTCAGCGCCTTCCCTGTGCGAGGCATTATAGAAGACTTTATTTAATTTCATGCAGACATCAAACTGTAGGGTGATTATTATTCTCCCCATTTGATGAAGAAGAGCTCCCCTCTGGCTCAGAGAAGGTAAGCAAGTGGTCTGAAATCATACAGCAGGTAAAGGGCAGCGCTCAGATGCAAGTATGGGCAGCAACCACTGCAGAACGTTGTACTCTGCGTTCGGCCTATATGCCTGAGCTGCCAATGGAGCAATAGGAGTCTCAAAGCATTAGCTCATTCCCCTCCTGAGAAGCCAGGGGCCATGCTTTGCCGTCTCAGAAGGACTTGCCAAAATATCTGTGCTCTGGGGGCCTGGGGCACTTGAGGCCCCTCCTGCTGGAAAAGCCTCATCCCCTGCAGCTCCAGGGGTCCCTGGAGACACCACACCCCACCTCGGGCCCCTCTGGGCCTTCCCCTCCCTGACAGCAACATGCTCTGAAAATGGCCAAGGAAAGGAAGTACAGCCTCATACCCTGGATGGCACTCAGCCTGTCAGCCTTAGGAAAAACTGAGGTTGCCTGCACACACTGTGCCTCAGGGGCCTCGCCAGCACTTCCCTCCACAGAGCAAACACCAAACCCAGGTGCTAAGGATGGGGGGATTGGAAGGGCAGAAACACAGGGCAGGTATTTTCCTGAAAATCCTGGAAAGCAGAGGCAGCTGGACAGGGGAAGCTCATCTGCTTTTCTCCCCATTCTGGCTCCAGGTCTTGATGCTGCGCCTTGTGGCCCCTGGTGTGATAGAGGTGGGTGCTAGGAGGTGGGGGAGTTGAGGGAATCCCAGCCCCTGCTTCCTCTGTATTCAGCTCACTCACCCTCTTCATCTACCCACAAGTGCATGCTCAATATTGAGCTGAAAGGCCAGTTGCTGAGGGAAATTTGTCATCCAAACTGGCAAACTCTGAGAGTGTAAGGAGGCATTGTTAATAATTATGCTGTGATGACAGATGTAAATTGAAACTGGGGCAAACTAGGGCATTTGATCCTCCTGGTTATAGGGCTCAGGGCAAAGCCTTTGAAGGGCAAGTCACGAAGACTTTGCCTTTTAAGGAAAAATCATTCAATTTGGTTTAAAGTAGAGAAGTTCTGCTTCCAGATAGAGATATATATATATGTCCCTATAATTTCCTCTCTTTCTCCTCTCTAGTGTAAGACTTTGAACCCAGTGAAAGTAGGAGGGAATTAAAGACACAGTCTACTGACCTCGAAAATCAAAAATATACTGTGGCAATTGTTCTATCAACAGCTTGGCTGCAAGCTATTTCTGTTTCCCAGAATCCCCCTCCCTGCATGGTTCCAGAGTAGAGTTGGCTAAAAGTGGGATTTGCAGTGGCTTTGGAGGAGAAATGGGGCAGAGACCATTGCTCCATCTGTTGAGGTTGGATGCAGTGACAGGCAATTGTGTCAAGTTGATAGCTTGGCCAAGTTGATAGCTTTTGTCCAGCCTTCAGGCAATTGTGGAGGTACAGTCTTATTCTCCTCCACTCTCTGTCCAGCTCCTCTCTAACCCTGACCCTGCCCTCCCACGGGAGCTCCAGGCCATCATCAGATACTCAGCTTCCTGTCAACTCTCCACCAGCTCCCCCTGCCTGGAGCCACTTCAGCAAGTCAGCTTTCCAAACTGGCCACTCCCTGCACTGGCCCAGCTCATCCCACACTGTATGAGGACTTGTTCCTAGAAGAAATCTCTGGCAGGGTGTGGGAGCTCACACCTGTAATACCAGCACTTTGGGAGGCTGAGGCAGGACGATCACTTGAGCCCAAGAGTTTGAAGCTGCAGTGAGCTATGATAGTGCCACTGCACTCAGTCTGGGTGAGAGACGAGACCCTGTTGAAAGAAAGAAAAAAGGAAGGAAGGAAAGAAGGAAGGAAGGAAGGAAGGAAGGAAGGAAGGAAGGAAGGAAGGAAGGAAGGAAGGAAGGAAGGAAGGAAGGAAACCTCTTATCCCATAACTCCTAGTGGCTCTGCTTCCCTGATTACACCTGGACGAGCACATTTGTAGACTTAACATCCTCACAGGTATAACTTGCATGCAAAGGCAAAATAGCCCTCCTGCTATCCCAGTGTGGAATGGTGACTCTAAAGACAGCCTCAAAGGACAGCTCAGATGAGGTAGAACAAATGGAATCCAGGCTCCAGAGCCATGGGTTTCTGGAATAAAATCCCAGTTCTGCCTACTCATAGCTACCTTGGCCAAGTTGATAGCTTTTGTCCAGCCTTCATTTTCTCCTCTGTTATTTCTCTTGCCCTGCAACACCCAGCTACACCACAAAGCAAACACAGAATGAACTTCGACTGCTCCCCTTCTCCCCACTCTCACCTTCAGGAATCTCCACATTGGCCACAAACTTCACATCCAAGGGGTGGCAGCTGGAGAAGGGAGAATTACCAAAGCGTAACCAACAAGGGAGGAGCAAGGAAGGAGGGCAGAGGGAGCTTCTGCAGGAAGAGGCTGTCCTCACATGGCCTCCCCAGGCTGCCTGGCCAGGAAGCTTTCAAGGATGGATTTCAGAGCAGGGTGTCACTTTTCAAGATGTCCATCTCTGTGCTGTTCCACGGCCCAAGCCCGACCTGCCCTGCTCCTTCAGCTCTGCTGAAAGATGAGTAGCCATGTTGGCTCAGATGTCACGTCCTCCCCCTAGCCCAAGCCTGTGCTTCAAATCACTGCATTACTTTTTTCAGCCTCAGCGTGAACTGCACCCAGCACTATGCTAAACAGGGACAGAGGCCACATCTGCCTCCTAAGATTTCGTGATGGAAATGAGACCCACGGGTAGCTGACTCAGCCACCTTGTCAAGCCATTGGGCCCCCTGTTCAGGAGCTGGCAGATTGGATTCAGAGCAGATGCTTTGAACCTGGTCCTTCACTGCAGGTGGTGATGAGGAAGCAGCACCTCCATTCATTCTGAGGAGTGGGGGTGGCAGGTGGAGATGAGGAGAAGGTGCCCAAAGGCAGAAAGCCCCCCTGGAGTAGAGTTGGGGAGCCAATATTGGAGTCCCTTGGTCTGTCTAGTAGACAGTCCTTCTATCTGATGACCCAACATCTGCAATGTGGACTCTCCCCGTGGGTTCACTGGGCAGGTCATATGCACTCACAGAACCCAGACTGCAAGAGCATACGACCATCTGCCCACAAACCAGGCTTTGTGAGCTCTCTGCCCAGATTCTGTTATTTGGGTTCTGAGACTGACCTGGAGCTGACTCTCACGTAAATCAATATGTGCAATTTTCTTCCAGCCCACTCTGAATCCTAAGAGATCTATACTCCAGAACGACTTGGTATCTGGCAATCTGAGTCTTTGAATCTCTGCTCAGAACTCAGCATCTCAGAGCTTTCTCACCCATATCTATCTTTCATCTGCCTAGCCTGGAGCCAATCAGCCCTCCACTTCAGCCCTGGTGGCTCTCTTACCTTCCCAGAGAGGTTCCCAGTTCCAGGCTTGGTCAAGATCAGTGGTTTCCAAAGTGTGACTCCCAGACCTATTAATGGCATCGGCATCACCTGGGAATTTGTTAGAAATGCAAAATATTGGGCCAGGCACAGTGGCTCATGTCTGTAATTCCAGCACTTTGGGAGGCCGAGGCGGGTGGATCATAAGGTCAAGAGATGGAGACCATCCTGGCCAACATGGTGAAACCCGTCTCTATTAAAAATACAAAAATTAGCTGGGCATGGTGGTGCATGCCTGTAGTCCCAGCTACTTGGGAGACTGAGGGAGGAGAATCACTTGAACCTGGGAGGCAGAAGTTGCAGTGAGATGAGATTGTGCCACTGCACTCCAGCCTGGCGACAGAGCAAGGCTCCATCTCAAAAAAAGAAATGCAAAATATTGGCCTCTAGACCCGAGACCTACTGCATCAGAAATTCTTAAGATAGGGCCCAGCACTCTGTGTTTTTCCAAGCTCCCCAGGTTTAAGAACCACAGATCTGGACTCCCTCCCTCCCTCCATGAGAACTGGAATAGGATGGCAGGTGCTGGGGGTGAGAGGGCCAAGCACAGAGAGCCCCAGGAACCTGCACACAGTAGGGCAATGGCTGAAGGGAAGGAGAAGGTCTGCTTGCCCTCTGCTGAGTTACTAGGGAGCCTTGCTTTCCCCAGGCAGCAAAAGTCCAGGTATCTGTCCCTTTATGAGTCTAATCTGTCCCCAGAAGAGCCTGACCATATGTCCCTGCAAACAACATAGCTTGCTCTACCGCAGAGCAGATGTTCCTGAGAGCTGAGCCATTTTAATAGTCAATGGGCAGCCATAAATCATCAGCTGGAGCCATGCAGAGGCTGCAGGGGAAGTGAGGCCACTTGGCCTGAGCCCCGGCATGAGAACTAGGTGTGAGCTCTGTTTGAGCCAGCACACAGGCATCAACCCAGATGGGGAAGGATGGGCAGGGCTCCTCCCAAGGCCAGCTCAGAGCTCAGACTGCAGCCAACTTTCAAGACCAGACATCCTGAGCTGGGGGCCATGGGAACCAGACAGGATCCCATTCACCTGCTTCTGTGGGCAGTCTGGAAAAAGAGCTCCATGCCCAACTCCTTCCTACCCACCTGCCCTCTTCTCCCCTCACAGTCCACACTGAGGTTCTTCCCCAGGCACAAGGTGGGGAAAATTTGCCCAAAAACTCCAGGTCGCTTGGGGAAGCCCAGGAAGCCAGCTGTCTGGAGAAGAACCTTCTCTAATGTCACCCCCTCTGACCTCCCAAGTGCAGCCTTCCCCATTTCCGACCTGGACCAGACACCGGATATCTAGCCATCCTCTGTGCTGAGGCTCTGGCAACGTCCTCTCTAAACTGAGTGACCACCTGTGACACCCCCTGCTGAGTCTGGAGTTCAGCACAGAGAACTCCACAAACCCCAGAATCCTTTGGGGCCAGTTCTCCAAAGTTTTAGAAAACAAGGTAAGCGTCAGAGAGGGGCTATAGGGTAACCACACCCTGGCCATTTGTCAGAAGGGCAAAGAGGGAAGAAATCAACGAGGACTTGACAGGGAGGGGGAATGTAACTAAAATTTTAAGAGAATTTAAATGCTGGGCCTATTAAATGTATAAAAAGATACCAAAATAAAAGTTTCAGCAGAAGAGCCTACAAAATAAAAGTTGGGACCACTGTGAGCATGAGACCAGTCCCAATGTGCGGACCTCAAACAGGAATGTTCCAGAATAAACTGCACCACCCCGGAACCTTTGGGCAGATCAGTAACACAGGAAGGTGAGAGTGTTGTGGGGAAGTGTTCAGGATTTCTGTGGAGAGAGCCGTAGATGAGCTGCGATCTCACCACTCTCCCATGTGGGGTTACCTTCTTACCCCAGGTCTGGTGAGAAGGGGCTGCCGGGCATTCCTCAGAAGACTGCACTGTGGCTCTTGCCTGAAGCCAGTTGGGAAGACAGGAACCCAGTGCATAAGTCACTCTCAAGAAAATAGAGATGCACGTGGCCTGGTGGAGGTGGCTGCATGGAAATCAGGCAAGGGGCGCATCGTGTCTCCCAGGGACCGAGACATTAGCCCTGGAGAGAGAGGCACAGTGGGGATGTCTTGCAAATGCTGTCAAAGGAGTTTGCCTAAGGAGCTGAGAGGGCCCACCCACAAGAGGACAGGGGTGATACGGGACCACCAAGGACTGTGCAAGGAGCTGCAAGCAGCCACGTACAGGGCCTGAGTCTGTGGACACAGGCAGAGACATGACAGATACTGCCTTGCCATCCACAACATGCTCAGTGGCATTGCTTAGTAATTTCCACGTGCTGCCCCTCATGTGCAATGCACAGGCCAGGGTGCCATGCAAAATGTCAGTGAGGGTGCTTTGTTAACACAGTGTTCCCATTTCCGTTCATCCCCTGATGCTGATGCTTTGCCTTGGATTATTCTTGCTTTTGATTTTCACTGAAGAAACCAGCACTTTGACCATACCCATAACAAAGTACTCAGAAGGATTAGATGATTTTTTTAAAAAGGAATTAAGATGGCCTGGGCCGGCTGGGCGCAGTGGCTTACGCCTGTAATCCCAGCACTTTGGGAGGCCAAGGCAGGTGGATCATGAGGCCAGGAGATCCTGGCTAACACGGTGAAACCCCGTCTCTACTAAAAATACAAAAAATGAGCCAGGTGCGGTGGCGGGCACCTGTAGTCCCAGTTACTCGGGAGACTGAGGCAGGAGAATGGCGTGAACCCGGGAGGCAGAGCGTACAATGCGCCGAGATCATGCCACTGCACTCTAGCCTGGGCGACAAGGCGAAACTCTGTCTCAAAAAAAACAAAAAAAGAAAAGATTGCCTGGGACTAGGTTTCCTTTCCATGGTCCCTGTGCACTAAAAACAGCCTCTGGGTCAAGGGATCTGCAGAAGGGAGCATGCTGGGAATCTGTGAAGAGCTCACAGTGCCCGAGAGAAGAGAGTGCCGTGCACACCCAGAGGGCAGAAAGTCACTTGGGACCTTTCCTAATTCCTCTTCTCCTCCCTTTTTCTCATCCCTCCCCCCGCCTCCCTCCCACTGCCAGCTCAGGGCCATCTCACCTAAGGCTCACCTGAACCAAGGGAGCAGAGGAGACTGAACATTAAATCTAGTTCCAAATGTTTATTAATATCTTGCACTGGACATTGCCATTTCTGAACTGAGATGAGGGACTTAAAGTGCTGGCAGGATGTACCTCATGTTTCCTTCTAGGATGGGCAGGCAATATTGCACCCACTGAATAATTTTAAAGGGACAATGAGACACAAGAGGTATAAAATTGCATTTTGATCATGCCATGAGTTGTATGTACTCAAAGTTATCTAGTACAGAGGCTGTGGTGATTAATGTTATGTGTCACCATGACTGGGCTAAGGAATACCCAGAGAGCTGGTGAAACATTATTTCTGGATGTGTCTGTGAGGGTGTTTCTGAAAGAAATTAGCAGTTGAAGCAGTAGACTGGGTAAATAGGGTATGCCCTCACCAGTGTGGGCAGGTGGCATTCAATCCATCCACTGTAGAACCAAAAAGAACAAAAAGGCCTGAGGAGGCCAACTTTTCTCTCTCTCTGCTTGAGTTCGGTTATCCCTCTTCTCCTGTCTTTAAGCATAATATCCTCTGGTTCTCAGGCCTTCCAATTCAGATAGAATTGCACACCTGCATCTCTGGGTCTCCAGCTTGCATATATAGACACAAATATAGAAATCAATATCTATAGATATAGCTATTGATAGAGAGATAGATAGATAGATAGATAGATAGGGTATCTATTTATCTATAGATATACCTATTTATGGTTAGATACATCTGTAATATATTATGGCTATAGCTGTCTATCTATAGATATAGCTGTCTTAGCTATTGTAGCTATATTTACAGACAGATAGCAATAGATAGATAGATAGACAGATAGATAGATAGATATTTTTCATGGATAGATAGATATATAGGATAGGTATATATATCCTATATATATCTATAAATAGATATATATACATAGGATATAGATCTATAGATAGATATATAGGATATGGATAGATAGATATCTCCTATATTTATCTATAGATAGATATCCTATATATATACATCTATCCATGAAGAGCTGTATCTGTAGATATCTATGAATAGCAATCTCCTGTGGGTTCTGTTTTTCTGGAGAACCCTGACTAACACAGAGGCTGCATACTGAGCACTCATTATGTACCAAGCGTTTCCACTGAGGTCAATTATTGTTAGCCTCACTTCACAGCTGAGGAAGCTGAAAAGGTTAAAGAACCCTCCAGGTGACCCAAAATTACAACTGGAGAGGCTGAGGTTGAACTAGCATGTCTCTAATCCAAAGTCCTTGTTCTTCATCTCCTCAAGTTCAACACAATTCTTTCTGCCCGTAGGTTCATCCCAGAATTCTAGAGCACGGGGGTGGGAATCAGGGAGCACTCCCGTATTTGTTCACAAACAGCTAAATTTCCTAGGGACTTATAAAATCTACATTTCATGTCTGCAGCACTAGTGCAAGCCCCAGGTGTGGCCCAAGGAGAACAATTGGGCCCTGGACTCCCCCCAGCCCAAGCCGCTTCCCCAGCAGGAGTAGACTTCACAGAGGCAACAGTGTGCAAGGGGGCGTCAGCCCCAGCAGGCACAGAGATGTGAAGTAGGAAGGGTTCTCCTTTTCCGTCTTTACCACATGCTTTGCAGTCACGACTGCACTTTAAAGTCAGTATCAGACTGGTGGAGCTGGTCAAGGTCCAAGACAAATGTATGATGTTTGTTTTTAAACCAGGCCTTCTGAGCTGAAAACCCTGCAAGGGAAACACCTCCTTTTACAGGCATTCAAGGGCACAGCCAGAGAGCTCCATTACATGAAGGAAGATTTTTCTTTTCTAGAAACTTTTCAGAGACTCAGGGATACAAACTAAGTCAAGTACAAGTTTGAGTGGCCTGGTCAAAACAAGTCTAATTTCCTGTGAGGCAGGCAAATAGGACACACCTCATCCACAGTAAATGACTCGCATTGGTTTGGAGACCGGAAACAGGGTACAGATGGCCCTCAGATCCTGGGCACAACCTGATGCCCTAAGAATCGTGTCCAAGTAACTTCCTGGGACAGTGGCATCCTGACAGGTGCCAAAGATCACAGCAAGGAAGATTCTGGCCAAACCATGTAACTACTTCAATCAACAACCCATCAGTGAACCAGCAGCCAGCCAGGCCTCCCCCACAGAAAACACAGGGATGAGAATCTTGGACTTTGAATCAGGTGCAGGTTCAGAGCCCAGCCCTGTCCTCACCAATCATGGGACCCTTGGTAACCTTCTTTCCAAGACTCAGTTTCCTGATGTGTAAATTCAGGGAAACAGCAATGCCCAAGAGGCTGATTGTGAGGATGCAATAAGACAACATTGGTAAAGCAGCCTGCACAGTTCCTGGTTATTAAATCTGAATATTAAGTGTTAAATACATGTGTACTTAATAAAGTATAAAAATCAATATGCTGTTTTATGATAGTCTTAGGGAAAAAATTAAATTAAAAAAATTATAAAGCTTCCCTTCCCCCAGGATTCCAAGCCCTAATTTAGATCATTGTGATAACTTTTGTGAAGATTCAAAAGCAGTGCTGAATTTCCACTTTATGGAAGATATAGTAGTCATACTTTTTCCTATGCCTCCCACTAAGTACAACTAAAAGCCCTGTGTACTCTACATAAAACAAACATAAGAGAACTCTGAAAGCTGGAGAGAAAAAAGCAGATCAGCTAGGAAATCTTGGGACTCGAGGACAACAGTGGTGAGCAACCTGGGCTTCCTTTCGCCCTCAACTATACCACAGTTGGACCTGAAGAATACAGCCAACAGAAAAGAGGACAGGCAAGCCCCCCACAAAGGCCTGCTCTCTGTAGCCCAAGGAAAGGAGCAGCCTAGCAAGACCAAACTCTTTTAGAAAATAACTCCTCTACTCCAGTCAAACATCACAGAAAAAAAACTGTGACCCCACTCACACCCACACCAGCAAAGGCCAGAGGGGAGCTACTCTTCACCATCCTCACCAGGCTGAAATCAGGCACCACCAAGACTCCCCAGAGGGTGCAGTCACAGAAAGCCAAGAAAGAATCTGGGACTTTTATTCTCATTGGATGGTTAGAAGACAACCTCCCTCAGAGTGTAGGTGGAGACCAAAAAGGGACCTAGAATTCTCATGCATGTAGCAATAATGAGACACCCCTCCCCCAGTGTGCAGATTTTATGTCACAGCAGGCAACATGGAAAGCGACAACAAGGCATTCCTACCCCTCCCAGATAAAAGGTATCAGTGGAGGCCTAGTGAGGAGCTGGAAATCCCACCCCTTCTCAGCCATAATGAGGATCCCTCTGGATTAGTCCACTCTCACACTGCTATGAGGAAATATCTGAGACTAGATAATTTATAAAGGAGAGAGGTTTAATTCACTCACAGTTCCACATTGCTGGGGAGGTCCCAGGAAACTTACAATCATGGCAGAAGGCAAAGTAGAAGCAGGCACCTTCTTCACAGGGTGGCAGGACAGAGGGCATGCAAGCAGGGGAAATTCCAGGTGCTTATAAAACCATCAGATCTCATGAGAATCACTCACTATCATGAGAAAAGCTTGGGGGAACCTGCCCCCATGATCCATTTACCTCCATTTGGTTCTACCTGTAACATGTGAGGATTATGAGGATTACAATTCAAGATGAGATTTTTGGGTGGGGACACAGCCAAACCATATCTCCCTTTCTCAGGTGTCCTGAGAGGTCAAGTGGGCAGCCGAGGCTTCTGCTTCCACATGGCAATAACTAAGTGCCCTTCTTCTGTTGGAATGGTGTTTAAGAAATGTATTAGTGGAATAGGAACAGCTCCAGGCTACAGCTTCCAGCGTGAGTGACACAGAAGATGGGTGATTTCTGCATTTCCAACTGAGGTACTGGGTTCATCTCACTGGGGCGTGTCAGACAGTGGGTGCAGCCCACCGAGCGAGAGCCGAAGCAGGGCGAGGCATCACCTCACCTGGGAAGTGCAAGGGGTAAGGGAATTCCCTTTCCTAGCCAAGGGAAACTGTGACACACAGCACCTGGAAAATCAGGTCATTCCCAACCTAATACTGTGCTTTTCCAAGGGTCTTAGCAAATGGCATTCCAGAAGATTATAACGATTATATCCCATGCCTGGCTCGGATGGTCCCACACCCACGGGGCCTCTCTCATTGCTAGCACAGCAGTCTGAGATCTAACTGCAAGGTGGCAGCAAGGCTGGGGGAGGGGTGCCCACCATTGCTGAGGCTTGAGTAGGTAAACAAAGCAGCCGGGAAGCTCGAACTTGGTGGAGCCCACCTTAGCTCAAGGAGGCCTGCCTGCCTCTGTAGACTCCACTTCTGGGGACAGGGCATAGCCAAACAAAAGGCAGAAACCTCTGCAGATTCGGTATTGATGGAATGTATCTCAAAATAATAAGAGCTATTTATGACAAACCCACAGCCAATATCATACTGAATGGGCAAAAACTGGAAGCATTCCCTTTGAAAATTGGCACAAGACAGGGATGCCCTCTCTCACCACTCCTATTCAACATAGTGTTGGAAGTTCTGGCTAGGGCTATCAGTTAGAAGAAAGAAATAAAGGGTATTCAACTAGGAAAACAGGAAGTCAAATTGTCCCTGTTTGCAGATGACATGATTGTATATTTAGAAAACCCCATCATCTCAGCCCAAAATCTCCTTAAGCTGGTAATCAACTTCAGCAAAGTCTCAGGATACAAAATCAATGTGCAAAAATCACAAGCATTCTTACACACCAATAACAGACAAACAGAGAGCCAAAACCATGAGTGAATTCCCATTCACAATTTCTTCAAATAGAATAAAATACCTAGGAATCCAACTTACAAGGGATGTGAAGGACCTCTTCAAGGAGAACTACAAACTACTGCTCAACAAAATAGAAGAGGACACAAACAAATGGAAGAACACTCCATGCTCATGGATAGGAAGAATCAATATCGTGAAAATGGCCATACTCCCCAAGGTAATTTATAGATTCAATGCCATTCCCATTAAGCTACCAATGACTTTCTTCACAGAATTGGAAAAAACTACTTTAAAGTTCATATGCAACCAAAAAAGAGCCCACATTGCCTAGACAATCCTAAGCAAAAAGAACAAAGCTGGAGGCATCACGCTACCTGACTTCAAACTGTACTACGAGGCTACAGTAACCAAAACGGCATGGTACTGGTACCAAAACAGAGATATAGACCAATGGAACAGAACAGAGCCCTCAGAAATAATACCACACATCTACAACCATCTGATCTTTGACAAACTTGACAAAAACAAGAAATGGGGAAAGGATTCCCTATTTAATAAATGGTTTTGGGAAAACTGGCTAGCCATATGTAGAAAGCTGAAATTGGATCCCTTCCTTACACCTTATACAAAAATTAATTCAAGATGGATTAGAGACTTAAATTTTAGACCTAAAACCGTAAAAACCTTAGAAGAAAATCTAGGCAATACCATTCAGGACACAGGCATGGTCAAGGACTTCATGTCTAAAACACCAAAAGCAATGGCAATAAAAGCCAAAACTGACAAATAGGATCTAATTAAACTAAAGAGCTTCTGCACAGCAAAAGAAACTACCATCAGAGTGAACAGGCAACCTACAGAACAGGAGAAAATTTCTGCAATCTACTCATCTGACAAAGGGCTAATATCCAGAACCTATGAAGAACTCAAACAAATTTAGGAGAAAAAGCAAACAACTCCATCAAAAAGTGGGCAAAGGATATGAACAGACACTTCTCAAAAGAAGACATTTATGTAGCCAACAGACACATGAAAAAATGCTCATCATCACTGGCCATCAGAGAAATGCAAATCAAAACCACAATGAGATACCATCTCACACCCGTTAGAATGGCAATCATTAAAAAGTCAAGAAACAACAGGTTCTGGAGAGGATGTGGAGAAATAGGAACATTGTTACACTGTTCGTGGGACTGAAACTAGTTCAACCATTGTGGAAGACAGTGTGGCAATTCCTCAAGGATCTAGAACTGGAAATACCATTTGATCCAGCCATCCCATTACTGGGTATATACCCAAAGGATTATAAATCATGCTGCTATAAAGTCACATGCACACGTTATGTTTATTGTGGCACTATTCACAATAGCAAAGACTTGGAGTCAACCCAAATGTCCATCAGTGACAGACTGGATTAAGAAAATGTGGCACATATATACCATGGAATACTATGCAGCCATAAAAAAGGATGAGTTCAGGTCCTTTGTAGGGACATGGATGCAGCTGGAAACCATCTTTCTCAGCAAACTATCACAAGAACAGAAAACCAAACACTGCACGTTCTCACTCATAGGTGGGAACTGAACAGTGAGAACAGTTGGACACAGGAAGGGGAACATCACACACCAGGGCCTGTCATGGAGTGGGAGGAGGGAGGAGGAATAGAATTAGGAGATATACCTAATGTAAATGATGAGCTAATGGGTGCAGCACACCAACATGGCAAAGGTATACATATGTAATAAACCTGCACATTGTGCACATGTACCCTAGAACTTAGAGTATAATAATTTTAAAAATTAATAAAAAAAATTTAATACTATTATTTAAAAAAAAAAGAAGTGTATTAGTTCTCACACTGCTATAGAGAACTACCTGAGACTAGGTAATTTATGAAGAAAAGAGGTTTCATTGACTCACATTTCCACAGGCTGTACAGTAGGCATAGCTGGATAGGTCTTGGGAAACTTGTGATCATGGCAGAAGGGCAAAGGGGAAGCAAGCATGTCTTCTCATGGTGGCATGAGAAACAATGAAAACGGAAGTGCTACACACTTTCAAACAACCAGATCACATGAGAACTCACTCACTATCATGAGAACAGCAAGGGGGAAACAGCCCCCATGAACCAATCACCTCCTCCTCCCAGGCCCCTCCCCCAACATTGAGGATTACAGTTCAACATGAAATTTGGGTGGGGACACAGAGCCAAACCATATCATTCCACCCCAGCCCCTCCCAAATCTCACATCCTTCTCACATTTCAAAACACAATCATGCCTTCCCAATAATCCCCCAAGTCTTAGCTCATTTCAGCATTAACTCAAAAGTCCAAGTCCAAAGTCTTATTTGAGACAAGGCAAGTCCCTTCCACCTATGAGCCTGTAAAATCAAAAACAAATTAGCTAGTTCCAAGATACAAAGGGTGTACAGGCATTGGGTAAATGCTCCCATTCCAAAAGGGAGAAATTGGCCAAAACAAAGGGGCTACAGGCTCTATGCAAGTCCAAAACCCAGTAAGGCAGTCATTAAATCTTTTTTTTTTTTTCCAGTCATTAAATCTTGAATCTTGAAGCTCCAAAATAATCTCCTTTGACTCCACGTCTCACATCCAGGCCACACTGACACAAGGGGTGGGCTCCCAAGGACTTGGGCAGCTCTGCACCTCTGGTTCTGTAGGGTACAGCTCCCATGGCTGTTTTCATGGGCTGGCATTGAGTGCCTGAAGCTTTTCCAGGCACACAGTGCAAGCTGTCAGTGGATCTACCATTCTAGGGTCTGGAAGACAGTGGCCCTTTTCTCACAGCTCCACTATGCAGTGCCCCAGTGGGTACTCTGTGTGGGGGCTCCAACCCTACATTTCCCCTCTGCACTGCCCTAGTAAAGGTTCTTCATGAGGGCTCCAATCCTGCAGCAGACTTCTGCCTAGACATCCAGGCATTTCCATACATCCTCTGAAATCTAGCAGAGGCTCCCAAACCTCAACTCTTGCCTTCTGTGCACCTGCAGGCCCAACACCACATGGAAGCTGCTAAGGCATAAGGCTTGCACCCTCTGAAGCAATGGCCTGAACTGTTCCTTGGCCCCTATTAGCCACAGCTAGTGCTGGAGCAGCTGGGACACAGGATGTCATGACCTGAGGCAGCACAGAGCAGTGGAGCCCTGGGCCTGGCCCACAAAACCATGTTTCCCTCTTAGGCCTTCAGGCCTGTGATGAGAGGGGCTGCTGTGGAGGCCTCTGAAATGCCCTGGAGGCATTTTCCTCATTGTCTTGGCTGTTAACATTCAGCTCTTCTTTACTTATACAAATTTCTGTAGCCTTGAATTCCTCCCAGAAAAAATGGGTTTTTCTTTTCCACTACATGGTCAGGCTGCAAATTTTCCAAACTTTTATGCTCTTTTTCC
This sequence comes from Chlorocebus sabaeus, assembly GCF_047675955.1. Lineage (NCBI taxonomy): Eukaryota > Metazoa > Chordata > Mammalia > Primates > Cercopithecidae > Chlorocebus > Chlorocebus sabaeus. The sequence goes on along the minus strand of NC_132904.1, from coordinate 126,184,546 downwards.
CTTTGAAATGTAAGTTCTCTTTGCTTATGCAAATTAGCATAGGCTTTTAGAAGAATCCAGGCCACATCACGAATGCTTTGCTGCTTAGAAATTTCTACTACCAGATACCCTAAATCATCTCTCTCAAGTTCAAAGTTCCACATATCCCTAGAGCAGGGGCAGAATGCCACCAGTCTCTTTGCTAAAGCATAGAAAGTGTGACCGTTGCTCCAGTTCCCAGTAAGTTCCTCATCTCCACCTAAGACCACCTCAGCCTGGCCTTCATTGTCCATATCACTATCAGCATTTTGGTCAAAACCATTCAACAAGTCTCTAGGAAGTTCCAAACTTTCCCTCATATTCCTGTCTTCTTCTGAGCCCTCCAGACTATTCCAGCTTCTGCCTGTTACCCAGTTCCAAAGTCACCTCCACATTTTCAAGTATCTTTATAGCAATGCCCTACTTCTCTGGTACCAATTTGCTATATTAGTCCATTCTCACACTGTCATAAAGAACTACCTGAGACTGGATAATTTATGAAGAAAAGAGGTTTAATTGACTCACAGTTCCACAGGCTGTACAGGAGGCATAGCAGGAGAGGCCTCAAGAAACTTACAATTATGGCAGAAGGGTGAAAGCGAAGCAAGCATGTCTTCACATAGTGGCAGAATAGAAAGAAAGTGAAGGTGGAAGTGCTACCCACTTTCAAACAACCAGGTCTCATGAGAACTCACTCACTATTAGAACAGCAAAGGGGAAACAGCCTCCATGAACCAATCACCTCACACCAGGCCCCTCCCCCAACACTGAGGATTACAATTCTACATGAGATTTGGGTGGGGACACACAGCCAAACCATATCAAGGGAGAAAAGCTGAAATAGAAGATTTAAATAACATTCAGAGTCTCCAAATATAATATTCAAAATGTACAAGTTTCAATTAAAAATCACTCATCCTGCAAGAAATTGGAAAACAAGTTGAATGAAAATGACAATCTGCAGACCAATACCAACATAATAAAGACGTGAGAATTGTCTGACAAAGGTTTTAAAACAGCCATCATAAAAGTACTTTAATGAACAATTCAAGAGCAGGCTTCAGACAAATGAAAAAAAAAGGAAAGTGTAAGTAAAGAAATAGAAAGTTAAAGGAAAGAAATGGAATACATTTCTATATATTTCTAGAAGATATAGAGCCAAATGGAAATTTCTAGAAGATAAAGAGCCAAATGGAAATTTTAGAACAGAAAAATACAATAACTCACTTGATGGATTCAACAGCGTATTAGAGGGGACAGAGAAAAGAATCAGTGAACCTTAAGATAGAACAATATAAAATACTCAATATTAACAACAGAGAGAAAACAGACTGAAAAAATGGACAGGGGCTTAAGGACATGTAGATTTGTAACATACACCAAAAAAAATCTAACATTCATATCATCAGAGTCCTGAAAGGAGAAGAGAAAGAGGGCAGGACTGAAAAAAAAACTTGAAGAAATAGTGGCTAAAAACGTTCAAATTTAGCAAAAGACAGCAACATGCAGATTCAAGAACCTGAGGAAACTCAAAAAGGATAAACACAAAGCAATCTACACCAAACACATTAGAAAAATACTTCAGAAAACTAAAACAAAGAAAATAACCCATGAGAGAAAAATTACACTTTTCGTAGAGAAGAAAAACAGTTTGAATGATGGTGTATTTCTCACCAGATACCAAGAAGGCCATGAGAAAATGGCATAACATTTTTCAAGTGCTGAAAGAAAAGAATTGTCAAACAAAAATCTATATCCAACAAAAATATCCTTCTGAAATGAGGGGGAAAAGAATACATCTCAGATGAAAACTAACATGCCTTGTCACCAACAGGCCTACTATAAAAGAGTGGCTAAAGGAAGTTCTCCAGGCAGAAAGGAAATGACAAAAGAAGGAATCTTGTAACATCAACATGGAAAAACAATGAAAAGAATAAAAATAGGGGTAAATACAATATATTTCTCCATATATAAATAATGTTTGACAGATGAAGCAAAAATTCTAACACTGTTTGATATGATTCTAAATGTATGTAGACAAAATATTTAATACAAATATAATATAAACGAGGAGGAGCTAACAAATATAAAAGGAGATTTCTACATGCCACTTAGACTGATAAAATGATGACATCATCAGACTCTTATAAGTTATTTACATATTATTATATTATATTATATTGTGTGTATATGCACACAATATAATACCCCGAGTGACCACTAAGAATGCTATATAAAGAATCATATTCAAAATACTGTAGATATATCAAAATGGAATTCTAGACAAAAATGTTCGGGTAACCCACAAGAAGGCAGACAAAAGAAAACAGAGAGACTAAAAACTGAGGGAACAAAACAAAAAATAAAATGGCTGAGTTAAGCCTGAATATATCAATAATTACATTAAATGTAAATGGTCTAAATATACCAATTAAAAGACACATTGGCAGAGTGGATTTAAAACATGACTCAACTATATGTTGTTTACAACGTACTTCAAGTATAACAATATAGGCAGATTTAAAGTAGAAAAATGAAAAACATGTATCATGCAAACAATAATCAAAGAAAGCATAGCTGGCTATATTGATATCAAATAAAGTCAACTTCAGAGCAAAGAAAATTACCTGAGACAAAGAGGGACATTATATAATAATAAAAGAGTTAATTAGCTAATAGACATAGTAGTTCTAAATGTGTATGCAGGCCAGGTGTGGTGGCTCACACCTGTAATCCCAACACTATAGGAGTCTGAGGCTGGAAGACGGCTCAAACTCAGGAATTCAAGACCAGCCTGGGCAACATACCAAGACCTTGTCTCTACAGAAAGTTTAAGAATTAGCTGAGCATGGTGGCACACACCTGTAGTCCCAGCCACCCAAGAGGCTGAGGTGGGAAGACCGCTTGAGCCCAGGAGTTCAAGGCTGCAGTGAGCTATGACTGCACCACTGTACTCCAGGCTGGGCAAAAGAGTGAGACCAGAGTGTCTCTAGAAATAAATAAATGAATAAATGTGTATGCACCAAACAACAGAGCTGCAAAATATATGAAGAAAAAGCTGATAGAACTGAAGGGAGAAATAAACAAATTCACAATTACAGTTGGGGACTTTAACACCCTCTCTCAACAACTAACAGAAAAACTAGACAGAAAGCAAAAATATAGAAGAATTCAACACCACCATAACCAAATGGTACCTAATTGTCATTTATTTATAAGACACTCCACCCAACAAAAGCAGAATGTACATTATTTTCAAGTGCTTACAGAATATACTTCAAGATAAATCATATCCTGGGAAAACAAATCTTGACAAATTGTTTTTAATTTAAATCATACAGACTGTATTCTCCATCTACAGTAAAAATCAAACTAGAAATCAATACCAGAAAAATAATAGGAGAATAAACAACTCATTTCTAAATAATCTAGAGGTCAAAAAGGAAGTCTCAGGAAATAGTTTAAAAGACATTGAACTGAATGAGAATGCAACATATCAAAATTTGGGGGACACAAAGCAGTGCTTTGAGGAAAATTTATAGAACTAAACGATACACTAGAAAAAAAAAAAAAGTATTGAATCAATAATCTAAGCTCCCACCTCAAAAAAAGCCTAGTGAAAAAAAGAGCAAAATAAACCCAAAGCAAGTGGAAGGAAGGAAATAATAAAGGGAAGAGCAGAAATTAATGGAAAAAAAAAAACAAAAAAAGGTTAAGAATTAATAAAACAAAAAAAGAGCTTATTTGAAAAGATCAATGAAATTGACAAATCTTTAAGAAGACTGAAAAATAAAAAGGAAAGAAAATACAAATTAATAATACAAGGAATTAAACACAGGACATCATTAACGGCTCACAGATATCAAGAGAATAATACAGGAATATTACAATCAACTCTCCTTACATAATTTTTTTTTTCTTTTTTTTTGAGATGTAGTCTCGCTCTGTTGCCCAGGCTGGAGTACAATGGCATGATCTTGGCTCACTGCAATCTGTGGCTCCCAGGTTCAAGAGATTCTCCTGCCCCAGTCTCCTGAGTAGCTGGGATTACAGGTGCTCGCCACCATGCCTGGCTAATTTTTGTATTTTTAGTAGAGACAGGGTTTTACCAGGTTGGTCAGGCTGGTCTCGAACTCCCAACCTCGTGATCTGCCCGCATCAGCCTCCCAAAGTGCTGGGATTACCGGCATGAGCCCTGTGCCCAGCCATAAATTTAACTTAGAAGAAATAAATCAATTTTTTGAAAGACACGAACTTATAACTCACCCAATATGAAATATGTCATTTGAATAGTCCTACAACTATTAACAAAATTAAATTTGTAACTTTAAAATTCCAAAAAAGAAATCTCCAGGCCCAGATGGTTTCACTAGAGCATTCTACTGAACATGTAAAGAAAAATTAACACCAATTCTATACTATCTCTTACAAACAACATAAAAGTAGAAAACACTTCCCAATTCATTTAAAGAAGTTAGAATTACACTGATACCAAAACCCGGTAAAGATGGTACAGAAAAAAAGAAAACTACACACCAATATTCCTCATGAATATAAATGCCAATATCCTTAACCAAATATAATCAAACAGAATTCAGCCATACATAAAAGAACTAAACACATGACCAAGTAGGGTTTATTCCAGATATGCAAGGCTGATTCAATTCACAGTCAATGTCATCCACCATATTAACAGGCCAAAGAAAAGAGTATTCATAATCATAATATTAGCCAACAAGGAAAAAGCATTTGACAAAATTCAACACTAGAAATACAGGTAATCTTCCTCAATCTGTTAACAAGTATCTACAAAAAGCCTACAGCTAACATTATACTTAATGGTGAAGAATTAATGCTATCTACCCTCCCCTCGTCAAGTTCAGGAACAAGGTAAGAATTGCCTACTCTCACTGAGCACTCGATACAGTGCTGAAGGTTCTAGCCAGTGTGAAGGAAAGGAAAAGAAATAAAAGGCATATAGATCCAAATGAAACTGTCTCTATTTATAGATGACATTATATATGTTGAAAATTCCAACTAACCTATTTTTTCAAAAAAAAAAAATTCTAGAATTAATGAATGAGTTCAGCAAGCTTGTGGAACAGAAGACTTTTTTTTTTTTTTTTTGAGACAGGGTCTCGCTCTGTCACCCAGGTTGAAGCACAGTGGTGTAATCATGGCTGACTGCAGCCTTAAATTCCCGAGCTCAAGTGATGCTCACACCTCAGCCTCCCAAGTATCTGGGAATACAGGTGCAGACCACCATACCCAGCCAATTTTTAAATTTTTTTGTAGAAACAGAGCCTCATCATCTTGCTCAGGTTGGTCTCTCTCTAACTCCTGGGTTCAAGTAATCCTCCCACCTTGTCCTCCCAAAGTGCTGGGATTACAGGCATTAGCCACTACACCCAGCCAAGACAAATATTTTAAGAGTTAATTATATTTCTATATATGAGCAATGAACATATAGACACTAAAAATAAAAATATAATATCGCTTACAATAGCTAAAAAAGAATTAAATACTTGGGTATAAATTTAACACGTATAGAACTTCTATGCTAAAATTTACAAAATGCTGATCTAAGAAAAAAAAATATCTAGATAAATGGCAATAAATACCTTGCTATGGATTAGAAGATTCTCCTCAAATTTATATACAGATTTAACACATTCTTATTAAAATGCTATCAAGGATTTTTGTAGATATAGAGAAAATCATTCTAAAATTTATATGAAAAGCCAAAGGACTAGAATAGCTAAAGAAATTTTTTAACAGAAGAATAATTAAGACAAAATCATCTACCCAATTTTAAGACTTATTATGTAGCTACCATAATAAGTACTGTGTGGTATTGGCAGAAGGAAAAATACACAAATCGATGAACCATCACAGAAAATCCCGAAACGAACCTACATAAATATGCCAAACTGATTATTAATAAAAGGGTAAAAGCAATTTATGAAGGATAGATAGCCTTTTCAACAAATGGCACTGGAACTGTTGGATACTCAGAGGTAATAAAATGGACCTCAATCCAAATCTCACATCTTATAAAAAGAAAAAATTCACTCAAAAGGGATCATGGATGTAAACATAAAGCGTAAAACTATAAAACTTTTTTTAAACGAGAAAATCTTTATGATCCAGAACTAGGCAAAGAGTTCCTGGGTGATACCAAAATCACAGTCCCAAAAGGGACAAATGATAAGTGGGACTTCTTCAAAATCAAAAACTTCTGCTCTGCAGAAAACTCTATCAAGAGGTCTACAGACTAGGAGAAAGTATTTGCAAATTTCCAACAAAGGACTAGCCTCTAGAATCTATAAAGAATGCTCAAAACAAAAATAAGTCAACAACCCAATTAGAGAGTGGGCAAAAGGCATGGAGACATTTTATCCAAGAAGATATAAAATAAAAAATAAGCACATGAAAAGATGTTCACATCATTAACCATTAGAGAAATGCAAAGTAAAACCGCAAGATATCCCTATGCACGTATCAATATGGCTAAAATGTAAAATAACAACAATACTAACTGCTGGCAAGAATGTGGAGAAACAAGGTCACTCATTGTTGGTAAGAATATAAAATGGTATAACTACTCTGGAGAAGTTCAGCAGTATCTTATAAAACTTAACATGCAACTCCTAGGCATTTATCCCAGATAAATGAAAACATTTTTATACAAAAACCTATAAATGAATATTTATTTCACCTTTTTTTTAAATTAAAGCCAAAAACGTGAAACATCCTTCAGTGGGTGAATGGTTTAAAAAATGTGGCACATCTATACTATAGAATACTACTCAGAAATGGAAAGAAACAAACTATTGATACACACAACAATCTAGATGAATCACCAGAGAATTGCGCTAATGGCAAAAGCCAAGCCAACTTCTGATTTCCAGTCCAGCATGTAAGGAGCTTAGAAATCACTATTTTGTCTAACAAGTTTTAAAAGCTGAACAAAAAAACAAAAACAAAAACAAAAAACAACAACAACAAAAAAACCCTGAAAATTCACAACTCTTCTTACATCCATCGGAGAAGTAAGGTCACAGGGCAAACTATCATCCCCAAAAAGGCAGGTTAACACAGAGAATCATAACTCACCAGAGCAGAAACCCACAATCAGAAACCTTCGTGGAAGGTACTGGAGTAGGAAAACCTAAACTGTAATTAACAAATTGCCAGAGGCTCAGCGTGGGCATGTCTCAGGGTTAAAAACTTCAGGGGCACGCAGTCATGGGGGGAACCATGCACACACACTTTTGTGAGTTTTGCCTCCACGTTCTCACAGTGAATATTAATTTAAAAGTGTGGGCCAGGAGCAGTGGCTCATGCCTGTAATCCCAGCACTTTGACAGGACAAGGGGGGAGAACTGCTTGAGCCCACAGGTTCAAGTCTAGTCTGGGCAACATAGCAAGACCAAATCTCTAAAAAAAATAAATAAATAAAATTAGATGGACATGGTGGCATGTACCTGTGGTCCCAACTACTTAGGAGGCTGAGGGGAGGATTTTTAAGCCCAGAAGTTTGAGATCAACCTAGGCAACATAATGAGACCCTGTCTCTACAAAAAAAAAAAAAAAAAAAAAATTAATTAACTGTACTGTGCACCTGCAGTCCCAGTCACTTAGGAGGCTGAGGTGGGAAGATTTCTTGAACCTGGGAAATCAAGGCTGCAGTGAGCCATGATTGTGCCATTGCACTCCAACCTGTGTGACACAGTAAGACCCTGCTTCAAAAAACAAATTTAAAAAATCCCCTTCTGCTTCCAGGAGAGGAAGGGAGAAACGAAACATTTTGAAATTTGTAGCTAAAGCAGGTGGGTAGATATAATACCCAATGGTGGGCAGAGGTCCCAGCCTTGATTAAGGTCACTAGGGGAGCTCTCTGTTCTCCTTAGCAAGGCCTTCCTTCAAAAGCAAACTATTTTACCAGAACCTAAATTAGGAATGTTTTTCCTTAGTCTAACTGACCTGGGCAAAGCAAGTACCCAGTTCCAGACACTCCTACCCATCATGTACAACCTAAGGGGGTTGGAAAAAAAAGACTGAGAAGCATTGGTGAAGTTCGTGGTCCAATGTTAATAGACTGAGACCTAATCACAGCACTACAGGACACTCCCCTTGTCCCTCCCACAACTTACCACCACATTACTACAGGCCTCTTTACTGCACTTTCTTTCACCCAGTACCTCACCTTTGACTATCCAGAAAAAATTACAAGGCATACCAAAAGACAATAAAAATAGTTTGAAGAGACAGAGGAAGCATCAGAATAGATTTGATGATGGAATTATCAGACCAGGAATATGAAGGGGCTTCCAAAAGTTCATTAAGGCTGGGCATGGTGGATTATGCCTGTAATCCCAGGACTTTGAGAGGCTGAGGTAGGTGGATCACTTGAGCCAGGAGTTTGAGACCAGCCTAGGCAACATGGTGAAACCCTATCTCTACAAAATATATATATATATATATATACACATATATACAAGAAAATTAGCTGGGCGTGGTGGTATGCACCTGCAGTCCCAGCTACTCAGGGGTGGAGAGCTGAGGTGGGAGAATCAATTGAGCCCAGGGGGCAGAGGTTGCAGTAAGCCAAGATCGTGCCACTGAACTCCAACCTGGGCAACAGAGTGAGACCTCGTTTAAAAAAAAAAAAAGTTCATGAAAAATACATATTAAGAAAAAATCATGAATTAATTTCAAATTTGTCTGTACCAAAATAAATCTGTACTAACTTGTAATAACAAGTCTGAACAGGACCTAGTTTGAGGCACTAAAAAGGATAAGACGTTAGTTTGAAAACAGCCCCTATCACAGCAACACGAATTCTACTAAAATTGAAGCAAGGACAAACATCACATTTACAGTGGAGTTTAGGTGAAAACATGATGAAATCATTGGGCCTTTATAAAAAGTTTGTAGGGACAACTCCTCAAATAAATCAGCAGTTTACAAATGGATAACCTGATGAAGAATGAGATTCTGTTGAAGATGAAGCCCACAGCAGCAGAGCATTCGCATCATTGGTGAGGAAAAAAATGTATCTTGTTTGTGCCCTAACTGAAGAGGACTGACAATTCAGTACAAATAATAGCCAACACCACAGGCATCTCAATTGATTTAGCCTACACAATTCTGACTGAAAAATTAAGGTTGAGCAAGCGTTCTACTCAACAGGTGACAAAAGCATTGCACCCAGATCAGCTGCAGACAAGAGCAGAGCTTTCAATGGAATTTTTAAACAAGTGGGATTAAGATCCCAGGGCCAGGCATGGTGGCTTATACCTGTAAGCCCAACACTTTGAGAGGCCAAGAAGGGTGGATCACCTGAAGTCTGGAGTTTGAGACCAGCTGGCCAACATGGTGAAACCCCATCACTACTAAAAATATACAATTAGTTGGGCATGGTGATGCATGCCTGTAATCCCATTTACTCGGGAGGCTGAGGCAGGAGAATTGCTTGAACCCGGGAGGTGGAGGTGGTAATGAGCCAAGATGGCACCACTGCATTCCAGCCTAGGCAATAAGAGTGAAACTCTGTCTTAAAAGCAAACAAACAAAAAGATCCCAAAACATTTCTTCAAACAGTTGTAACAGGATGTGTAGCATGGCTTTACCAGTACGATCCTGAAGACAAAACACAATCAAACCAATGGCTACCAAGAGGTGGAAATGCTCCAGTCAAAGCAAAAGCAGACCAGTTGAGGGCAAAAGTCATGGCAACCATTTTTGGGGATGCTGAAGGCATTTTTCTTGTTGACTTTCTCTTTGGCCAAAGAACAGTAAGATCTGCTTATGATGAGAGTATTTTGAGTTAGGCAAAGCTTTAAGCTGAAAAAGGCGCAGGAAAGCTTCAGCAGAGAGTCATTCTCCACCACAGCAAAGCTCCTGCTCATTCCTCTTATCAGACAAGGAAAACTTTGTGAGAGTTTCAGTGGGAAATTATTAGTACCCATCTTACTGTTCGAACTTGGTTCCTTCTGACTTTTTTTTGTTTTCTAAACTTAAAAAGTCTTTAGGCCAGGTGCGGTGGCTCACACCTGTAATCCCAGCACTTTCGGAGGCCGAGGCGGGCGGATCATGAGGTCAGGAGATCAAGACCATCCTGGCTAACACAGTGAAACCCCGTGTCTACTAAAAATACAAAAAAGTTAGCCAGACATAGTGACGGACACCTGTAGTCCCAGCTACTCGAGAAGTTGAGGCAGGAGAATGGTGTGAACCTGGGAGGCGGAACTTGCAGTGAGCCGAGATCTTGCCACTGCACTCCAGTCCGGGCGACAGACCGAGACTCCGTCTCAACAAAAAACATAAAGCAAACAAACAAAAAAGCCTTTAAAAGGCACCCATTTTTCTTCAGTTAATGTAAAAAAGACTGCATTGATCTGGTTAAATTCTCAAGATGCTTAGTTCTTTAGGGATGGACTAAATGGCTAGTATCATTAGTTACAAAAGTGTCTTGAACTTGATCAATATTGAGAAATAAAATCTATATTTTTATTTTTGTCTTTTAATTCCATTTTCCACAAACTTTTAAAAGTCTCCTCATACACTAAAGACTCTCATGGATAAAGTAAATAGTATGTCAGAACAGATGGGTAGTATAAGCAGAGAGACAGAAATTCTAAGAAAGAATTAAAAATGCTAAAAATCAAAAATGCCATAACAGAAGGGAAGAATACCTTTGATGAGCTCATTAGTAGACTAGACACAGTGAAGAAAGAATCTCTGAGCTTGAGGATATCTCAATACAAATTTCCAAAACAGAAAAACAAACAGAAAAAAGACTGAAAAGCAAAACACTACAGAATATCCAAGAACTGTGGGACTACAAAAGGTATAGCATATGTGGGGTAGAACACCAGAAGGAGAATGAATAAAGGAAAGAATAGATGAAATATTTGAAGTGATAATGACTTAGAATTACCCCCAAGTTAATGACACCAAAACCCAGGTCTAGGAAGCTCAGAGAATACCATCAGGATAAATGACAAAAACTACGCCTAGGCATATCATATCCAAACTGCAGAAAATCAAAGATAAGGACAAAATCTTGAAAGAAACCAGAGAGAAAAACACCTTACCTATGTAGAGAAGCAAAGGTAACTCCTCAGAATAGAATGTACTGAAATCTTTAAAGTGTTGAGAGAAAAAAAAACAAACACACACCAACCTAGAATTCTGTACTCTGTGAAATTATCCTTCAATAGTGAAGGAAAAATATAGACTTTCTCAAACAAACAAAAATTGAAAGAATTTGTTGTCAGTAGACCTCCCCTGCAAAAAAAAAAAAAAAAAAGAAAAAAAAAAGTTTTAAAATTTTTTTCAGAAAGAAGGAAAATTATATAGGTCAGAAACTCAGATTTACATAAAGAAAGGAAAATCATCACAGGACAAATAGGTGAAGGTAAATTAAAAACTTTCTTTTTTCTTATTCTTATTAGTCTTACAGATAACAGTTTGTTCCAAATGATAATAGCAATAATATATTTGATTATGTATGCTTACATGTGTACATTTTAATATATATTATATGTTACATTTATAATACATGTTTATTTATAAGTGAAATGAATGACAGGAATGATACAACAAATAAGAGGAAAGAATTTTTCTTATTACAAGGTACTTGTCCTACCTGTGAAGTAGTATAGTGTTATTTGAAAGTGAACTTGGATTAGTTGTAGATGTATATTACAAACTCTAGGGTCATCACTAAAAAAACATTTAAGCGTAACCTTATGCTAAGAATTGAGAGTAGGTGGAATTATATGAAATGCTCAATTAAAACCACATAAGACAGAGTGGAAGGCAAAAATTGGATCAAAGTACAAGGGCAATAAATAGAAAATAGTTGCAAATAGGGCAGGTATTAACCCAAGTACATCAATAATTACTTAAAACATAAATGGCCTAAATGTACCAATTAAAAGGCAGAGATTGGAGATTGTCAAAGTGGATGAAGAAACAAAACATAACTATATTTTTTGTTGTCTATATAAAGTTGTCTACAAGAGACCTGCTTTAAATATAAAGACACATATACATTAAAAGTAAAAGGATTGAAAAAGATGTATCATATTAACACTAATCAAAATAAAGCAAGAGTGGCTATATTAATTTCAAGCAAAGCAGACTTCAGAGTAAGGAAAGTTATGGGGGCTAAAGAGGCACACTATATAATGATAAAGGGATCAATTCTCCAAGAAGACATAACAATCTTTAATGTGTGTGTATGTAACAACAGAGTATCAAAATACATGAAGCAAAATCTGAGAGACCACAAGAAGAAACAGACAAATCCACCATTATAGTTGGAGACCTCAACACCCTTGTATCAGAAATGGACACATCCAGAAGAGAAAAAATCAGTAAGTCTAAGGCTACTGTTGAACTCAACAGCACCATCAATCAACTGGACATCTATGACATTTATTGACATCTATGGACTACTTCATTACACAACAGCAAAATACACACTCTTCTCAAACTAAGAAGAGCGTTCACCAAGATAGATCAAATTCTGGGCTGTAAACAAAGTTTAACAAATTTAAAAATGAAATCAGACACTGCATGCTTTCAGTCTGCAATGAAATTAAACTAAAAATCAGTAACAAAATGAGAGTTGAAAAATCCCAAAATACTTGGAGGTTAAACAACACATTTCTTTGTTGTTGTTGTTGTTGCCCAGGCTGGAGTGCAATGGTACCATCTCAGCTCACTGCAACCTCCACCTCCCAGGTTCAAGTGATTCTCCTGCCTCAGCCTCCCTAGTAGCTGGGATTACAGGTGTGTGCCACCATGTCCAGCTAATTTTTGTATTTATAGTAGAGATGGGGCTTCACCATGTTGGCCAGGCTGGTCTTGAACTCCTGACCTCAGGTGATCCATCCACCTCAGTCTCCCAAAATGCTGGGATTACAGGCTTGAGCCACCGCGCCTAGCCTACAACACACTTCTTATCAAAATTTGTGGAATGCAGTGAAAATAGTGCTTAGATGAAAATTTATGGCATTGAATGCGTATATTTAAAAAGAAAAAATATAAAAATAAATTATCTAAGATATCACCTTAGGAAACTGGGAAAGGAAGACCAAATTAAATCCAAAGTAAGCAGAAGAAAATAAATAATAAAAAATTAGAGTAGAAATATATGGAATTGAAAGCATAAAATCAATTTTTAAAAATCAACAAAACCAAAACCTGGTTTTTTGAAAAGATCAATAAAATAAATAAGCCACTAGTCAGGATAACTAAGAAAAGAAAAGAGAGAGGACACAAATTACTAATATAAAAAATGAGAAAGGGAATAGCACTACAGATAACCTGGACATTAAAAGGATAATAAAGAAATGCTATGAACAACTTTATGCCCACAAGTTTGCTAACCTAGATGAAATGGACCAATATCTTTAAAAACTGCAATCTGCCAAAAGAAGTTTTGTTCTGCCTACACCAGAAGAAATAAACATTTTGAATAGACATATTTATTAAAGGAATTGAATTAATAATAAATATCCTTGCAAAACAGAAAGAACCAGGTCCACCTGGGTTTGCTGTTGAATTTGCCTAAACATTAAAGGAAAAAAAATATCAGTCCTCTGCAATTTCTTCCAGAAGATAGAAGCAGAGGGAATAATTCATTCCTAATTCATTCTATGAGGCCATCATTACACTAACACACAAAAAAAGAAAAAGGTATTAAAAGAAAACTACAGCCCAACATCTCTTATAAACACAAATACAAAAATTCTCAACAAAATACTAGCAAATCAAATCCAATAATGCATAAAAAGAAATATACACCAGGTGGGATTCATCCCAAGTAGGCAAGGGTGTTTCAATATCTGAAACTCAATTAACATAATCTGTCACATTGACAAGATAAAAATGAAAAATCATGTAATCACATCAATAGATGCAGAAAACGCATTTTACAAAATCCAACACTGATTTGTGATAAAGACTCTCAGCAAACTAGAAATAGAGGGGAACTTCCTCAGCTTGATTTTTTAAAAAATGCCAGTGAAAAAACTCCAGATAACAACATACTTAATGAGGAGAAACTCGAAACTTTTCCACTAAGATCAGGAACAAGGCAAGCATGTCCCTTCTCCCCACTCCTTTTCAACATTGTACTGGAAGACGTAGCTAATCCAATGAGACAAAAAAAGGAAACAAAATGTACACTGATTAGGAAGGAAGAAATAAAACTGTCTTTGTTCGCAGGTAACATGATTGTCTATGTAGAAAATCCAAAAGAGTTGACCAGAAAAACCCACCTAAGTGATTAAGCAAGATTGTAGGATATGAGGTTAATATACAAAAGTCAATCACTTTTCTATATACTGGCAATGAAAAAGTGGAATTTGAAATTTAAAACACAATGCCATTTACATTGGCACCCAAAATAATGAAATACTTAGGTATAAACCTAACAAAATATGTGCAAGAGCCATGTGAAAATAAAGACCTACAAAGCTCTAATGAAGGAAGTCAAAGAAGAACTAAACAGATACAGAGATATTCCACATTCATGGATAGAAAGATCCAATATTGTCAAGACATCAATACTTCCTAACTTGATCTATAGATCCAGTGCAATCCCAATCAAAACCCCAGCATGTTATTTTGTGAATGTCAACAGGCTGATTCTAAAGTTTATATGGAGAAGCAAGAGACCAGCATAGTCAACACAACACTGAAAGAGAATAAAGTCAGAGGACTGACACTACCCAATTCCAAAGCTTGCTATAAAGCTTCAGTAATCAGAATAGTGTGATATTGATGGCAAACAGACAAATAAATTAATGAAATGGGATACAGAGCCCAGAAATAGAGCTTCATAAAAATTGTCAACTGATATTTGACAAAGGAGGACAGGCAGTAGAATGGAGCCAACACATTCCTTTTAACAAATAAAGTTGGAACAACTGGACATCCACATGAAAAGAAAAAGGAATCTAGATACAGACTTTAAACTCTTCACAAAAATTCACTCAAAATGGATCTTAGACTTAAATGTAAAATGCAAAATCACAAAATTCCTAGAATCATATAAAAGAAAATCTAAATGACCTTGGGTATGGTAATGCCTTTTTAGATATTACATCAAGGGCATGATCCATGAAAGAAATAACTGATAAGCTAGACTTCATTAAAATTCAAAACTGCTCCACAAAATACACCCTTGAGAGAAAGAGAAGAGAAGCCACAGATGGGGAGAAATATCTGCAGAAGATATATCTGATAAAGGACTATCATGTAAAATATGTGAAGAACTCTTAAAACTCAACAATTTAAAAAATGAACAACTCGATTAAAAATGGGTCAAAGACCTGAAAGAACATCTCAGCACCAAAAATATACAGATAGAAAATGAGATATGAAAAGATGCCTCACGTCATATGTCATCAGAGAAATGTAAATTAAAACAACAATGAGAGACCACTACACACCTACTAGAAAGACCAAAATTCAGAACGCTGATAACACCAAATGCTGGCAAGCCTCAGCTGGCTCTTCAACCCTGCCTTAAATCATCTGAGATCCTTCAGTGGCCTCCATGAATTTCCTGCATTTTAGCCTAAGTTAGCTCAAGACAATTACTGTCCCTTGCAAGTAAAAAAGTACTGCCCCAAATACCAAGACGTGGGCTCTGTCAGTTTAAATACCATTAAGAACAGTCATGAGTTGCTTAATGACAAAGATACATTCTGAGAGGTACGTTATTACTCATCATTGTGCAAACATCCTAGAGTGTACTTACACAAACCTACACGCCTAGACTATAGGGTAAAGCCTATTGTTTCTAGGCTATAAACCTGTACAGCATAGTGCTGTGCTGAGTACTGTAGGCAATTGTAACACACCGGTAAGTATTTACGTATCTAAACATACCTAAACATGGAAAAAGTACAGTAAAAATACAGTATAAAAGGTGTTTTTAATGGTATACCTGCATAGTACACTTCGTGGTACACTTACCATGAATGAAGCTTGCAGGACTGGAAGTTACTCTGGGTGAGTCAGTGAGTGAGTAAATGTGAAAGCTGAGGATATTGCTGTATATACTGTAGGCTTTATAACCACTGTACACTTGGACTAAACTGGATTTACTTTTAAATTTTTCTTTCTTCAACAAAAAATTTAACTTGGCTTATTATAACGTTTTTACTTTATAAACTTTTTTATTTTTATTAACTTTCCCGTTCTGTAGTAATAACACTTAGCTTAAAACACAAAAACATTGTCCAGTTGTACCAAAATGCTTTTCCTTTATATCCTTATTCTATAAGCTATTGGTATTAATTACTTTTTTACTTTTTAAATTTTTTTGTTAAAAATTAAGACACGAACACACAATAGCCTGGGCCTATACAGGGTCGGGATCATCATTATCACTGTCTTCCACTCCTACAGCTCATCCTGCAGCACGTCTTCAGGGACAGTAACAGGCATGGAGCTGTCGTCTCCTATGACAGCAATCTCTTCTTCTGGATACTTTCTGAAGGACCTGCTTGCCTGACACTGATTTACAGTAAACTCTTTTTTATAAGTAGAAGGAGTACACTCTAACGATAAAAAGTATAGTATAGTAAATTTGTAAGCCAGCAACATAGTCGTTTCTCATGATTACTAATCACTGTTTACTGTACTTTCTTGTATGTGCTAGATTTTTACACCACTGGCAGTGCAGTAGGTTTGTTTACACAAACATCATCACAAACACATGAGTAATGCTTTGCACTGCAACGTTCAGAGGGCTACGTTACAAGACAATAGGAATTTATCAGCTCCTTTACAAGCTTATGGGACCACCATTGAACATGTGGACTGTCATTCACTGAAAACTTGTTATGCAGTGCAGGACTATAGTTGTCACCTAAAAACAAATATACTCCAGGCTTCGCTTGTCCTAAAGCCTTTGATGGTGGGGGGAGGCAGAAGGGATGATTAAAACAGTAAAAAATATCCAACTGGGTAAATAGAGAAAGTCTTCCTCACTCTGTCTTGATTTCATCCTCTGTAAAGTGGAGACAATAGTAAGAATAAAAGATCTCTATGTCTATCATTTCCTCTCCTAGAATCAGTGTAAATGTCAACCATCTTCACAATCTGTCCTCGTTCCTTATCTTCAAATAACTCCTTCCTCTCCTCAACTTCAATAAATTTTATCTAAGACATTCCCACACTTTTTATCTTGTGTTTTAATTAGATGAGCACTCTGATATTCTCTGTTAAACTGTAAATTCCATAAAGGCAAAAGTGTGTGTTTTATCTTTATTGGTCCGTAGTGCCTCGTATATTACAAATAAAGTAAGAAGTGAGTATTTGTTGAAAGAATAAATCAAGAATAAATTAAGATGAGCTATGAGGAAGCCTTTTAAAAGTATAAAGCATGGATTATAAAGCATCCACGCACTGCATATATGTAAGGTTTGATTCTCATCACTGATGGTGTGATCTTGGACTAGTACTTTAACCCCTTTGGGTTTCTCACGAACAAGGCTCTACGGACACAGATGACAGGGAAGGTGCAGTTGCAGTCTATTTGCTTTTGCTTTTAATTTCCCACTCTTAAGCTTAAAGAAATGAAAGTGAAGGGTGGGTACAATAAAACCTCCATGCCCATAAAGATAACAGGGAGAAATTAGAAATTATAAAGGAAATGGGGGAGATAAGTTAACTGAAATCACAGGTGAAACAGTCACTTAGTTGAGCCCTAAATTTAGCACTAAGCTTCCTGGTAGCCAAGGCAAAAAGCAAAACACAATCGAGTTCATAGTTCTTATTGTTAGAAAAAGAGATTATACCAGTTATCAAAAAACACACACCCCACCCCGGAGCTGCCTTCCAGAAGGAATTATGGTGTCATTCCTGCAGAAAAGCCAGTGAATGTCACTTTGGGCAACATCCCCTGCTGCACCATCGCAGAATCAGCGAGGCTTGAAGAGTTTCTCCTTTAGGGGAGCCCTGCTTCTGGCAGAGGGTCCGAGAGGACTTGCAGTAAAGAGTCAGGCCCCAGCCATCACCCAGCACAGAGCAGCTGCAGAAACTGGCCAGTCACATCATTATTTAATGTTGGCTGATTAGATGTAGGAACATGCCTGCCTAAAACAACGACTTTCAATCTGGCATGAAGTGGGGCTGTTTTGCGAAGACTTTGCCATTGGACTGAGGTCTTTCCTACAACAGATCATGACTCCTGAGGGCAAAGCATAGGCCATGATAAAACGTAACAGCCTAGGTTTACTGTTTACTGTGGCAGAGGGGCATGTGACACATTCACCTAAAAGGTCATCGACTGTCTGCAAGTTAAAAAAGGAGAGCGTTACGCAGGGAAGGGGGCATGATGTTGAGGAAACAGCAACAGCAACAGCAGTAAGTGGGATGATGAGCGTCTGGGCCCTGGTTGTTCAATTCTCTCCGTTTTGCATCTTTGAGTGTCATCGTAAAAATGTTTTAAAACATTTCTCCTGCAGGCTTCTGAGGAAAGTGATTTCGGCCCTGTGAAGCACGAGCCAGGGGTTACTGACTGCTCGTGGCTGCCAGTGAGACTCCATGAGGCCCCACGTGGCTTTCCTGAGTTCACACATAGGCCTTGTCCTCCAGTCCTGGCTGAGGGCACCCGGTGACCCATGGATTTTGAATGATCCCAGAAGCATCTCCAACAATGAGTCCATTGTTCCCATTCCAGTGGCTGGGCTTACCTCCCTCCATGCCTGCAACAAGAAAACTTGCCCCTCAGTGGAGGTGGGAGCTAGAGGGAGGTCAGGGGCTCTGGCCCTCCCTGGAGTTGGGGAGGCAGAATGGGGTGCTGGCCCTAGGGACTGGTGGGTCTGGAATGGGAAGAAGGAAAGAGAAAGAGCAGGAACAGGAGGAAAGGAGGAAACCAGAGGCCTAGGGAAGCCAAGGTCTCTCGCCTGCAGACAGGCAAGTTAGCTTTGCAGAGGGAGCTGCAGACACTGTGGCCTGAAGAGGTAGCCCAGCCAGAAGGAGTCTGCAGCTGCAGACTCTGGGGTGAAGAAGGGGTTTCAGCATGCTGGAGATGAAGGGTTGCGACCTGGGAGTGAGGGAGTCATGGGGCAGGGCGGGGGTGAACTCTCCCCCAAGATGCTGCCAGCTGCAGAGCCCTGAACTTGAGTATGCTTAATTCCATAGAGACTGGCCCAAGAAAGGGGTATGCCGGGATCAGAGGCTAAAGAGAGAGTGCAGACCTGACCCTGAGCTAGGCAGCCCCTGCCCCGGGGCAGCAGCCGGCTTTGCTCTTTCCTGCCTTGGAAGAAAGCAGAAAGAGAACATGCTTTGATTGTCCTCAAACAAACACTGTGTTGAGTAAAGAGATAAGCCCAGCGTGGGTTGGCTCAGGCGTCCCCAGGCAAGGGAAGTCACACTTCATATTTCCAACACGAAAGTCCCAGATGGGCCGGGCCTCCAACCTGGCAGAAGCTGAGAGGCTGGGGCCTGTGCCCTGCAGGGAGAGGCCCAGCACGCGAGGGGTGATCTGCTGTGACCCGTGACAGCTGCAACTGAGGCCCTTTTCTCTGCCAGCCGGGCCTGCATGTCCAGAGCGTATAAGATCCAACCCAGAAAGAGCCAGGTCCTCTCCGAAGGGACATTGGTGGCTGATGCTCAAGGAGGTGCCACCTCCCTAGCCAGAGGCATTGGAAAAGTGACCTTGCTGGAAGGAACGTTGTCCTCTAAGAAGCTGCCTGAGTAACACAAGACGTGAGAGGCAGGAAGGTAGAAGGCTTGGGAAGCGCAGGAGGACCTCCTTTCCCATGCCCACACGCCCTGTCTGCTGCTACCCTCACCTGCACTGCACGCCTGGGTGACAAGGACACTGGGAACTTGGTGCTCTGCACGTCCTCCGCAAGCCTGCCAGCCAGGTACTGCTATTACCTCCCTTTATAGATAAGGAGGCCAAAGCACCAGCAGGAGTGACTGTCACTGGAGGTCACGCATAGTTCACAGAGCCTGGAACTGGGGTTTGGACCCGGATCCTTGAGCTGATTCTCTGCACCTCAAACTCTCTTCCCAGATGCCCACCACCCCCCGACTGCACACCCCTGCAAGTGGGACGCTGCCCTCGCGGCTCTCCCTGCACTTGTTTCCCCCAGTGGTGGGGTCCACCCCAGACCCGGGAGCCCCTCCCTCAGTCCCTACTCCTCGTGGCCCTTCTTGTAACCCTTTCCCCAGACTCCTCCCACCTCCCCACCTCTGGCACAAAGCCTGCAAGTATATATTCCTCTCTCCTCATCTCTCTCACTGAGAAAGTCAATCCCACAAGATATCCCCCAAAGGAAAGAATGAAAAGAAGAAATAAAATAGTCCCTCACGTCTAGCCCAAATATTCTTTTTAATTTTTTGTCAAGTTGGGCTTGCCAAGTCAGTTTCTTTCGATGAAGCAGAGGACTCGGGTGCAGCCACAGCCCACACAGGCTCTGAGGTGCAAGCCGCGAGCAGATGCCATCAGGGTGGACATGCACCATGGACACATAGACGGGGACCCAGCCCAGGCATGAGACCAAGAGTACAGAGCCCAGAACGGGCCAGCACCGTCACTACTCACGTAGTGGCCACAGTGTCACCGACCAAGTGTCAACGTGGGTTACCAGGGACCCACAAAGAAAACTGTATTGCAAGACCCAGGGAAAAGGGACAAGAATCTACAGGTGCCTTTCAGAAATAATCCATGCCACAGGGAAGCAAGTGCCAAAAAGAAGCCAATCTCTTGGGTGGGAATAATAACCTAAGAAGCTGTCACTTGTCTCTGTGGCGAAGCTATAAAGAAGCTCTTGGTCACCAAAAGGGAATAGTGAGGACGAAACCTGTCAGATTCCCACCTGGTGTTGCAGACAACACCCAGCCATGACAGGTATTCCTGCCTGCTTCTAGAGACGTCTAGAATAAGCCAGTCTCTGCATGACTTGATGATACTTCCCTTAAGTAATTCTTCCTATATCTGTAGTTCCTGAGCTGCCTTCCAAATTTAATTTTCCAGGTAGGTTCTATTACAAAAGAGAGGTGAATGTAACAACAAAACATTGCTATGTGTTGAATTCTTACCAATATCTGCTTTACAGACATTTCTTCAATAAGCAGTCGCAACAGCCCTCTGAGTTAGGGTTATTTTATAGACAAAGCTGTATCTGCCTATTGTTAAGTTATTTACAAGTAAATGTTGGTCTAACTACTTTTATTCCTCATTCCTCTCTGCACGTTTCAGTGCAGTGCCTTGCATAAACGGTAGACTCTCAATTATTCGTTCAATTAAATTAATCAAGATTTAACAATACACTCTAGGATTAAGAACACCATACTTCTTAACATAAATTGCATATAAGAGCTTTTATCCTTTTCTATTACCTTTCCATGGTAACAAAAATAGCTAATATTCATCGGTCTTACTAGGCGCCAAGCACTGTGCCAGTGAATGCATTCCATTCATTTTCTGATCTATCATAAAAATCTTATTATTTTCTCCATTAGGAATACAGAAACAGAGATCTAGAGAAGCTGTTACAAAGCAGCAAAGTCAGGATCTGAGCCTGTGCTCAAATTTAGAGTCAAACAATCTGACTCTAGGTGTGTGCTCTTCATCACTAAGCTAATACCAAAAACAAAGCATAAAACAAAAGAAATTCATACAATAAAGAAATGGAGGGAAATCACCAGAGTTCATTCCCCTACCACCACATCCCTATCACCAGCATGGCCCCCACTTTCTCAAAATTTTCCCTGTTAAACATTCAGCATACAGCTTTCCACGTGTTTTTTGGTATACCTATATACATATAGGTTACATATATACTCTGTTTTCAAAATGGTATCATACTTATTATACTGATCTGCAATTGATTTATCTTTAAAAATTCTAGGCATCGGGCCGGGCGCAGTGGCTCAAGCCTGTAATCCCAGCACTTTGGGAGGCCGAGACGGGCGGATCACGAGGTCAGGAGATCGAGACCATCCTGGCTAACACGATGAAACCCCGTCTCTACTAAAAAATACCAAAAAACTAGCCAGGCGAGGCGGTGGGCGCCTGTAGTCCCAGCTACTCGGGAGGCTGAGGCAGGAGAATGGCATGAACCCGGGAGGCGGAGCTTGCAGTGAGCTGAGATCCGGCCACTGCACTCCAGCCTGGGTGACAGAGCGAGACTCCGTCTCAAAAAAAAAAAAAAAAAAAAAAAAAAAAAAATTCTAGGCATCTTTCCATATGAGTATATTTAGCTTGTTATGAGCTTAACTGTGACCTCCTCAAAATTCACATGTTGAAGTACTAACCCCCAACACCTTAGAATGTAACTGTATTGAGAGAGAGGCTTTAAAGAGTTAATTAAGTTAAAATGAGATCATTACGGCAGACCCTAATCCAATATGACTGGTGTCCTTATAAGAAAAAGTGACTAAGACACAGACACACACAGAGGGAAGACCATGTGAAAACACAGGGGAATACAGCCATCTACAAGCTAAGGAGAGGCCTCAAGAGAAACCAACCCTGCTGACACCTTGATCTTAGACTTCCAGCCTGCAGAATTGAGAAAATCCATTTCTGCTATGTGAGACCTCCAGTCTGTGACACTTGTTATGGCAGTCCTGGCCAACTAGTACATAGTTGCCACGTTTCTTTTTAACTGCTGCAGAGAATTCTATTTTATAAATGTACTATAACTGATTTAAATAGCTCTCCTTTTGGTAGCTTCCTAAATCCTTTCTCTCGTTCCTTCTCTCTTCCTTTCTTTCTACCTTCCTCTTTTCCTTCCTCCCTTTCGTTTTTCTTTCTTCTCTCATCCTTTTCCATTAGAAACAATGCTGGGCTGAACATTCCTATAGGTTTAATCTTGCATATTTATGAATGAGTGTTTTCAGAGGTTAGATTCATCATAGAGCTCTCATGTCAAATATGAAGTGTATCTTATAAGTCAGTATCAGTCATGTTGCCTGGGAACTTTGAGTTTTCCAAGCATACAGTTTGTTAAATAATTCATCATGGTTCTTTCCCTGTACTAAACTGGCTTCCTGCTCTCCCTTCTATGTTTCCTGTTTTGTTTTGTTTTTATTATTGAAGTTGACCTTTTTCATAGCAAAAAAAAAAGAAGAAGAAGAAGAGAGAGTCATTCACATAGTTGACTCTAGAAAATGACATAACTCTCAACTCCAGAGAAGTCGAGGATCCTGTTTTGTCTCTACTTTCAGTTTAGGACTCATTATCTCTTGAGTTTCCTGATTCCTTAAACTTGTAGAGACCAACCTAGGAAGTCACATGGCTGTCGTTGCTCCATATGTCATTGTTGTCATTGCTAA
This sequence comes from Chlorocebus sabaeus, assembly GCF_047675955.1. Taxonomy (NCBI): domain Eukaryota; kingdom Metazoa; phylum Chordata; class Mammalia; order Primates; family Cercopithecidae; genus Chlorocebus; species Chlorocebus sabaeus. The sequence continues at coordinate 126,161,197 of NC_132904.1, read as the reverse complement.
ATCCCTCTAAGAATAGTTCTGGGTGGAGACGGGCAGTGGCATGGCAGTGTTGCAGAGTTCACCATAGTTAGCTTCAAAGAGCTCAACCCATTAATGCAGAGACGTGTTTCTGGCACTCGCGTATAAATCTATATTCCTCTCTCCTCTCCTCATTTCTCTTACCTAAAAAAGTCAATACCACAGAATTTCAGAATACTATTCCCTTGTTTAGAAACCAAACTCTCCATTGCCAAGGCTTAACATGAAGCCCCAACTTTCTGGGCAGAACTCAAGCTCCCTCACCAGTCTGGTTCCACACCCTCTCCCCCACCACACCTCTCAGGCACCGTGCCGCTGCTCCAAGCTGGCTTCTTCCTCCCCTGCAGAGAGGCTTCAGTTGTCCCTGCTAAGTGCCTTTGTTCAGATCAGCTGTACCATGTCAACATGAGACTGTGACCTCTCAGAGTGCACATCCTTTGTCTCATATTCCATTATTTCTGGAATATACTGAGAAAATAATAATAAAATATCAAAAAGAAAGAAGGAAGAGAAAAAGAACAGGGAAAGACAGCCTTGCATCAAGGGGAGGACTCCCCTGAGTTTCTCTGCACCATCTCATGGCTCTCTTCTCCAGCCTCCAACTCTGGCCTGTGCTTTCCTTGCCTGTTTCAACTCCTCATCTTTCATAACTCCTTCTCTTTTCGGACTACTCCATACTCTTTATTTACCTCCCAAGTGCATGCACAGTCCCCTGACCTGGACTATAGGCCCTTGGAAGATATGGCCAATGCTTTGGGTTTCTTTCTTAGTACTCCAAGCACACACTGCAATCAGTAATTAATTGGACCGAACTGCAAATACCATCCACCACCCAACCCGCTCTTCTCTGACAGTTGAGATAGAAACTTGGCCATTGAGAATCTCTGTGAGATCAGAGGCCCAGGAGTAACCATTCTTACCGTTTCTAGCACTAAACCTATCAAGCCACTTGTCAAGTACCAACTTCTATAAACATCAGTTTTCTAATCTGCAAAATAGGGATAATAATAGAATGTACTTCATCAAGTTCCTATGAGGACACATAACTTATGTAAACACTTACAACCTATAAACACATATAACATACACAACATACCATCCCTTAAGAGTGCCTCGCTATTGAGAACTCTCCCTTGGCAACAGCCAGCCTTCTTTTTATCCCACCTTCCACTAGGAACTAAAGTCTCTTTCCCTAAGACCGAGTACAAAGAAAATGCAGTGAATAGAGCTACCCACTGGGCAGCAGTGCAGAGTTCAAAACAGATTTTATTTGCTAGGTATGGGCATGACAAGTACAGGGAAGAAATAGAAATATTTAAGTATAAGTGTCCTGGTCGCTGACATCTAAAACTACTTTAAAAGTCAAGAGGAGCTGAGGAAACTTCAGAAGCTAATCTGTATACTGAGATTTTGCAAACGTTTATTCCCGTTTGGAGGGCTCCCTACCAAGGGAAGAGCAGGTAGACATGCCCTGGGTGAGCAACTTCCAAATATGAGGGGAGAAGCATGGAAATGTTTGAAGTATACAGCCAAAATATACCTCTCCTTTTGCTTCACATGAAGTGGCAGACAAATTTATTTTAATCCCCTTGGAGCTGAGGTTTTCAATGTATGGAATCGATGTGTCTTATAGCTTGAAAGGGAATGTGTTATTTACAATCAAGTTCAACGCCTCATCTAACAAACAGGGAAATGAACACCCAGAGGATGACCTTGTGCAAATGGCCCAGTGCTAGCAGAGTCTAGACAGAAGCTTGGTTCTCCTGTCTCCCCGGGCTGTGGTTGTCCAGGGCACGAGGGCCATGTCTAAATAGGTGACTTTTGAAGAAATAAGACTAAAGTGAACTTACCAAGACATAGTGCCCTGGACTTATGGGAACTAGGAGAAACTTTCCCATCCAGCAGTTAGGTATTTATCTAATCATCTCAAAGGCAATCTATATGTGCAAACTTGCCTAGGATATTAGGGAAAAAAATAGCAGTGGCCTAAACCATTCCAATCTCCATTTCTGATAGAGATTAGGCAACAAGGAGATTTAGCCAGATTGCTTCAGGAAGGTTTTTTTGCCCAGATATAATACATAAAATAAACCTCTCATTCAGAAGATCTTCAATTTTTGTCAACCTAAGTCCAATCCACTTGCCAATCCAGTCCACAGTGTGTTACACGTTAAAGCCACAGGCTTCCTTATGGGTAACATATGTTGCTGAGACATGCGGAGCCATAATATCTCGTAACCCAGTGATAGTGTCCCTAGAGTTAATATAACTCCACTAACATATGTTTCTGCTATTCTCATCCTGAGATACCAGTATTGAAATATATTATGCACAATGTACAGTTAATTGAAAGATACAGGGGGTATATTAAAAAATAAATCTGTTTCTACGACCTCTGCTAAAGTACATTTGAAATACCATATCGTTACTTTCACACTAGTGTATGTGAACTATCTCTGTTGTTTCTTCTGATCTCATTTTTTCCTTTCACTCGCCCATGTCTTCTTGGTGCCATGCTAACCACACAACACTAAGGCCAGAGGTTGGGGGATGTGATGCCAGGAACTAAGGCAGTGAGTAAGGAGGTGTGGTTGGAAGTGAGAGCAACAGGAGAACTCACCTGTCATCTCATCCCTCTGAATCCTGGCAGTACCATATTTTAGAAACTTAATCCCAAGAGGAAGTCAAGTATATCCGTCTTTCCCCTGCCCTTGTTGCATAGTCATATCCATGTGTCAAGGAATGGCCTAATTGTATACTCCTTTTGTAAAGCAGGAAGTCGTTGAGATGGAAAACATTAATCTGCATTTCCTCTGACACTTCTTTTATTGTCATACCCTGCACACAGTTAGCGCTCAAGACCAGCTCATACTTCTCCTAGATATTTCTAGAATTTATGTCATCCTCTCCAATCCACTTACACTGCCAGGCTTTCATGGTCTTAAATCTGGATTATTGCAGGAGCCTCTTACTTGGTCTTCTTGCCAACAGTCTTTTCCTATCCCAGTCCATACTTACTACCAGCTCACTGGAGTGGTGAGCTAATTACAGTCTGATTTAAAATATTTCCATGGCTCTCTGCTGCCTGTCAAACAAAGCAAAAACTCCCTAATGCAACATAGAAGGCCCTCCATGATCAGACCCCAGCCCAGTCCAGGCTTCAAGCTCACCACTCTCTCCCATGCATTCTACAGTCCAGCCATATCAAGTTGTTTTCATTCTTGACCTCCATGCCATTGTACGTGCTGGCCACACTTCCAGGAATCTCCTTATCTGCCCAACAAATTCTATTCATTCCTCAAAACTCAGCTCAAGAGCATCATTTCCTCTGACTCCTTCCCAGGTCCACTCAAAGTGATTCCTGCAATTGCTTCTTGTATAATTCCCATAGATGTATAAGCATACTTCTGTCAGAGCACTTCTCATGCTCCATCATAATCATTTTCTCATGTCCATCTCCCCCTCAAAAAATGTGTCTCGAGGAGTAGACTAAGTGGTTCATTCTGCAACTTATTCAGTAAATACAGGACTCAGAATCCTGATGCCGCCATTTACAAGTTGGGGGAACATCTAAAGGTCCCTAACATCTTTGATCCTCAGCTTCCTGATACACAAGGAGGGGCAGTGATAGAATATAATTCATAATGTTGTTATGAATAATAAATACAATAAGAGAAGTAAAGTCTTAACATAATGCTCATATATATGCTGGGTGATGGCTATTATCATTATATGATTACTGTGTGCCAAGCACTTAATGCAAAGACAATTAAAGTCTGCCTTTGAGGTCTTTAGGGTATAGCTAAAGAGACAGACAAGCAATAAGCTCAATGTCAGAAGACGCAGAGGGTGCCATGAGAGCTCAAGATGGGGCACTGTTGTCGCTAAATGTCACACCTGCTGGAAAGATTGAAAGCGGAAGAATCTGAAACAAAGGAAAACAGGTGCAGACGATGGACACACTCCAGTGAGACATGATGCTGGCCTGCACTACAGCAGCAGCAGTGGGCAGGAAGAAAGGAACCGAGTTTGAAGATATCCTGGAGGCGGATCCAGTCATGTGACTAGATGAATAATGAGACATTTGGAGTGGTCTGTGTGGGGTAGGTGGGGAGTCTGGATGAACACAGGTGGGTGGGAGGGTTATGTATGCAGACACAGGATCCATTGATGTGTTGGTTTTAACCGAGCAGTGAGAGAGCATGTGATCCCCAAAGAAAGGGTATGAAATGCACGAGCCGAGCAGAGGGCTGCAAGGCGCAGCAGCACTCGGGAGGTGGTGAGGATCAAACAGGACCGTGTACACAGACAGACGGTGCCCGCACGGAGAAGTGTCCCCATAGTTCCGCCAAAGACAGGCTCCTTCATCCCTCTTGGTTTGGTGCAAGTTCCCAAGGAAGCCTCTGCGTCACAAATACTCATTGGCCACTGACTGTGTCCCAAGCCCTGGGCTCTAGGTGCTGTGTGTAACTGCAGCTACGGAACCAGGTTCCCACGCACTGCAGACTCAGCCCAGGGAGGGTTCTTAGAGAGGTCATGTCATCCTCCTAAACACATTTCCAGAGCACTCGCAAAGGCTCTTTTCTCAAAATCCTCAACAACAACAAAACCATGTCAGGCGTATCTGCCCAATTCCCCATGGCAGAGGCTGGGGGTGCTCCCTGCTGAGACCAGAATCCCAGTCCCCTGAGGTCATCGAACTGCTGCTCAGAAGTCTGGGACAGCAGTGGCTTAAGCCCCTGGACACTGTCTGGGACTGTGGCCAGGTACAGGAACAGGGAATGATATGAAGGCGATTGCTTCTAACAGCCTAGGAGTGCAGCTAAAATCCCATCAAATTCCAGCCATTCCCCACGACAATATTTTCACCCTTTTCCCAAATCCAGTTTTTCACGAGGAGATTCCCTCCTCTCTCCATCTCCCTCTATCCTACCCTTTCTGCCAAAATTGTTCTCCTTTGGAAACAAACAGTTCTATTTCTTCTTTGGAATGCCTCTGGAGGTCAGGAACTGTTATCTCCTCCTTCACAACATTCTGGTCACTGCTTGGAATGTGACTTACATTACTGACCACAGCTCAGGAGAGGAAAACAAAGGCAGGGCTGCCCAGCTGAGCACGAACGGGTGGGCCTGGAGGGAGGGGAAGGTGAGGGCTGAGTTTCTGGCTGCCCTCTCCCTGCCCAGTTTCATGCTTCGAAGCAGCAAACATTTCATTGCAGCCTTCTCACAGTGGCCAAGGGCTGCGGGGTGACACCGTGGCAGTGATGTCTGAAGAGCCTGAAGGGGGATGTTCTGCTTTTCTGGGATTTGTTGCTGGGATTGCAGGCTTCAGCACTGACTCACCCACGAGGGCTGGACACCCGCCAAGGAGCAAAGGAAGGACGCTTGGGTCACACGCGCTGCCCGTGGCCACGCCAGCTCAGCCTGCTGGGGGCTGGCCAGGGTTCACTGGGCAGGCTGAGCACGACCCAGGGGTCGACACCTTTTTGCAATTATCAAGGTTTCTTTCTCACTGGGGCAAGAACACATTCCTCTCCAGAGGATGGATTACAAAGCAAATCGTTCCTGCCTCTCTTCAAGGGCCAGCAAATTTAGGAAACTGCTCCTTCCTTCTCCAGAAACTTTAAAATGCAGGCAGCTTTGTTGCCCTCCACACACCCCACTGCCTTACCTGGAGCTCTCCTGAACCTCCAGACCCCGCTGTAGTTGGGACCCAGCCTCCTCTGCTTCCTCTTTCATTGGCTGATCCCCAAAGCAGCCCACAGGACCTTTTCCTTAGAAAGGTTTTACTGGCAATTGCTTCAATGGAAAACAAAAAGGATTACAAAAATAACCCCAGGAATATGACATTTTGAGCAATTTTAGAAAGGTCTTACAATTGCTGACTTCCAGCTTAGACATTAACCTAGACCCCTGAGGGTCCCTTCTGGGCTTTCTGCTAGCTCCTAGACTGATGCAGGACCTTCTGGCTAGTTCTTCCTTCTTCCAGAAACTTCTATCAAGTGCTGAAACTTTGTCCAACCTCCCCACAACCCTCACCCACATGCCTGAAGGGGCAGCTCTCCCAGTTCATGAGGAAGTCATTCCCTATGGCCTTGCCCTGCTGGAAAGTCCACAGGAGAAAATCCTTCATCTCTGAACCCCGAACTGAACACAAACCATCAGCTAGCAAAATCTGAACCATACCTGGCCTGTACACCCAGACTGCTAAAGCTGGAAGTGCCCTCACAGAACACTGGATCTACCCTTCTCACTTTGCAGGTAGGAAATGAGGATTCCAAGAGAGGATCTCAGACCTGCGACCGACACGAGTTTCTAGATGTTCTTGACGGTGCGTCACACCTCTCCCATGCCTGCGTATTTGCCAGCATTTCCAGACCAAAACAAAACTAGGAAGAGAGAAACATTCTCCAAAGAGAATGAACCTTTCCCTCGGGACACTCAGGGTTTCCTCCTAAGGCAGGAGGAGACTGGAAGCCCACAGGATGCGGCCCCTCTGGCCTCTCCCGTGCCTTGCACCTCACCCACGCGCAGCCCCAGAGCTTCTCTCAAGCCCTCCTCACACCCTGCCCCAGCGGCCCCCAGGACTGGGCCTTCTGCTTGTCTGCTACAAGGCCCCTGTCCCCTTTTAACAGGGCTGCTGTCTCATCCTTCAATCTTGTTTCATTGTCCCTTCCTCTGAGGGGCTTTCCCTGATCACTCTCCCACACCCAAGCTCTTTTTTCTTCCTTTCTTGTTTTAGCTCCTTCTCTCTGAAAAAAGGTCAAATCCAATTAAACACCCACACCCAAGCTCCCACTCTCAGCATCAGTTGGTGTCTCCTTCACTTGTAGGATGATCTGTCACAACTCTGTGCTTGCCGACTTGAGCTCTGCCTCCTCAGCGAACCTGGGAGCTGCGCAGGACCAGGACTATGCCTGTCAAGGTTACTGCTGTCTCCATAGCTCCTAGCACCGTGGCTGGGCGTTCCATGGATGTGAGGAATGCACGCATGAATGAGAAGCAATCACAGAGGCAGGACACAGGTTTTAAATACTTACAGCTTTATTAGGAGAAGGCTGTGGTCACCTCAGCAGCCAGCTCCCCTGTATACACAGTATACACAGCCCAGCCAGCACCCAGGTCCTTCCATCCTTCTGCAGTACATGGAATGCAAAAGAACCAAACAGAACGGCGGGGAGGGAGGGTCTACCAGTGAGTGTCAGTGTCTAGTGCTTCCGGGAGCCAACTGCCAGGCCAGGGACACTCAAGTCCCTCAAACTGTCATCAGCTCCTGCCAGACCCCACTCCAGCATGACGAGGTCCATATGAGAGGGTTTGGGCCAGACTCCTCCAATCAGTGCATGCAATGGGCAGGGGAGGCGAGGGAATCCTGGCCCCAAAGCCATACTGGTCCATCCCCCTGAAGAAGTTGTTGGAGCTTTCAGAACGTTCCTCTTCTTGTGTAGACATGATACCGCTGTAACTTTACTCCATCACCAGAAACCTGTGTCTTGAGTCTAGTCTCTGCTCAGCCCTTGAGGGCATGGTTGGATTAAGGAAATAGTCAAAGGCAAGCAAGACAAACTCCCTAGGTTGTCTTGGTCATGCGTCTTTTAAAAGGGGAAAGAAGAAAAAAGAAAAAAACACCACAACAGATAAAAGCACTGAGGCCTGGCTTGTGTCAGGAGCCAGAGTGGTTGTCCTTCCTTGAAATGGTTTGTAAAGTACTGATGGCAAAAGCTGTTCTGCCCTACTGGAGGCCAGCCCCTACCGATGGCACCTCTCTTCCCACCCACCCACTCCCCCTGCCATCCCGCACAGCCCCCAGGCCACCCTCTCCTCCTCAAGGAGGGAGTGCACCAAGCACAGGGCGCAGTGCTGTCGTCAGCTAGCGAGGATCTGCTTCTGCCTGGTACCCTGGTCCCTTTTCTCCCTGTACCCCACAGTGGCTACTGGCACAGAGGGGTTCCTCTTCACTTAGTCCTTCAGTCCCTGTACCCCACAGTGGTCACTGGCACAAAGGGTTTCCTCTTCACTTAGTCCTTCAGTCCCTGTACCCCACAGTGGCTACTGGCACAGAGGGTTTCCTCTTCACTTAGTCCTTCAGGGGTGACTGCAGCCCTGCCTCAGAGACTGGCACCCCCTCTGCCCCTGCATGAACTCCGTCCAAGGGCTCCAGCCCAGCGTTAGACCCGGGTGAGAACATCATCGCAGAGGCTTGGCTGGGAGTTGGTTTGTGGATTCTGACTATTAGGGAAACCCACAGAAAAGAACTGAACTCTTCTCTCCCAGGAAGACACATGCTTTGATCTTAGCTCAATAAAATTCTCCACTGAGGTCCTGGATTCATCACCTACACTCAGAAGCAGAATATCCCGTGTACACAGTGGGGCATCCGAACCTTCAAGAAACACCCTGCTTAGCCAAAGAAGCTCTAACCCTAAAATATCTCCCCACTTGGAGCTATAGAAAATGCCTGTTTCTATTTTCCTGACCTCTCTATAAGACAGACACGTCTCCAGCAGTTCATACTAGTGGCTGCCAGGCCCCCTGGGTCAGTCATCGATTCTTGGTGCCTCCTGAAACCTACTCCCAAGGAGTCTGAAGAAAGAGGCCCTGTCTTTGGCTTTGGAGCCCAGCAGGGGGCTGGGCTGTGGGGAGCAGGAAGCCACACACCACACCCTCATTTCTGTGGCTGGAAGCTCAGTCTCCAAAGACTGAGCGTGGTGGAAGGACCAGGTCACCACTGTCCTAGGGGAGGGATACGGCTGGGTTCCTAGAGGGCATAATCTGAGGTAGCAAACAGTGGAGAAGCTAAGGCCTGGGATACAACGTGACGTACCCAGGGCAGACAGCAGTAGCTGTTGGAATGAAGACGAGTTTATAGGCACACAGATGTTCAGCACCTAGCCCTCATAGGCACGCCCCACCCCCTCACCATGGGTGCAGGCCTGTGGCCACCGTCAGGGCTGTCTGAGGTGACACAGACCCTCCGACATCAGCCTGCATATATGTGCCTCTCTGAAGGAGGAAGCCATCAGAACTGCAGCCTCCTCCTCCCTATCCCAGGGTGACATCCCCCAAAGCCAGGCCCAGAGCTCAGCACCAACCCCAGTCCAGTGACAGCAGAACCCTCCAGAACTTTCCGAAAACTCCCTGCATCAGCCACAGACTCCATCGCCCCTAGCTAATGTCAACATCTTTCTGTAACGGCCGGCTCCATCTTGAAGAAGACAGCAGGCTCCCTACTGACTTTCTCCCCTCCCTGCAGAGCCTCAGAGAACGCTTCCGTGGCAGCCCCCCACCGGTCCTACACCCTGCACACCAGAGGAAGGAGAGGCTGCTTCTTTAAGGGAGGGCCAAGAGTGCAGGACGAGAAACCTCAGGACTCCCTGTGCACATCCACGTCTTCCAAGGTGGCGCGCCAGGCTCCAGGGGCCCTAATCTCATTCTCCCCATGGCTTCTGCCCAGCCCCAGCCAGCTTTTATTGCTTAGTCCATGTCAGTTCAAAAAAGAAGGTGGGCTAAAAGCACCGTGAAAACCCTGCCTCATTCAGACATGGCTCAGAGCCCAAGGGGCCACCTGAGGGTGCCAAGCTGCTGAGACATGGCTCTTCCAGCAGCCTGTGGCCTCCCTTCCGGGGGCCGGGGTCCCTGAAGTTCTGCCTGGAAGGTGCCCATCCTCCAGGTCCCTTGGAAACTGGGCCTCAGCACCTTCTGCCCTGCACCTCAAAGCCTCTTCCCGCAACCGGCCCGAGGAGCGGGGCCTGAGGTAGACTGTGCGGGAGTTTCTGGGCTTCCTTCTGCCCAGTCCAGGGAGGAGGAGGGAATCTCTCGCCCCAGCCCATGGTCCTTGTCCCTGGATGTGAGTGACATCGTGGCGTGAGCCCCTGGCCACCGTCCTCTGCCCACTACTCCAGCTGGCAGAATGCTGGCACATCAGTGGGGTGGAGAGTGAGGGGGAGAAAGGGATGACCCCACTCAGCACGGCCTCAAGACACAGAAGTCCAGCTCCTGGGGCTTGCGGCGCAAGTTGCACTGGTCCCGGGCCAGCAGCCGGCCTCCGTGGCCCACGCACTTGAGCGGGCGCCTCTTAAACCCCCGGCCGCAGCTCTTGGAGCAGGGTGACCAGGCGCTGAGCTCCCAGGTGGGGCAGGGCTCCCCACAGGCTTGTGTCTCCACGGGCCGATGGGCTGCATCACAGGCAGGGACCGTGCGCTGCCCCGGGGAGCCCCGGCAGTCCACCGCCCGCTTCTGCAGGCCGCTGCCACAGCTCACAGAGCACGGCCCCCAGCTGCCTGCCACCCAGCGTGCAGGGGGCCTGTCGTCCGGCTGCTCCACCTGGTTGGAGAGGCTGAGGACGCTGTTGTGCAGGACAGAAGGGCCCCGGGGGTCCTTGGGATGGGAGGACTTGTCCTCCCGAGGCTCTTTGGGCAGATAGAAGGAGTAGCGGACCCGGGGCGGTGTCATCTTCCCCACGGAGAGGACCTCCACGGTCAGCGGCTCCAGGATGGGCCGGGAGGCCTGCAGGCTCTCCACCGCTGTGCCCGTGCCGCTGTACCGCAACAGGCTGCCCTTCACCACCAGGTCCCGCTCCACTGCGGACACCACGAAGTGCCCGTTGAGCAGGTACTTGCCTTGGCTGTTCTTCAGAGCCAGGTAGTTGTCATCCCCAATCAGCCCCTTGTAGCCGCGCTGGCGGATGTCGATGCTTGAGGCGCCTGCAGGGATGGCCACCACGAAATTGTAGCCATGCCTGGGGTGGGAAACGGGGGGTTGTGCATTAGACAGAAGCCTGGACCTAAGGACCTCACCACTCCAGGATCTTTTTCCTCAGTAAACCTAGCTTTTGGTGAATTCTGGCATGGGAGGGAAAGCACAGGTTTGGGAGTCAGAGAGGTCCCTGCCCCTTGGCGATTGGTGCTGGGTAAGTTGCTGAGCTTCTCCAAGCCTCCATGTCCTCACCTGTAAAGTGGAGCTCAGAATTCCACACACCTCATTGAACTGCAGGGAGGACTGAGTCCACCAAAGCACATAAAGCATGTAGCATGGTGCCTGGCACACATCAAGGATGTGTAGACATCTGCCGTGAGGACGAGGAGGAGAAGGATTAGGAGGGGTGAGGCGGAGGGATAAGTCCACCATCCTGGAGCCTGAGGCTAGGAGCTCAAGGCGGTGAGAGGACACTGGCCCTGGAGGCAGGGACGCAGATCCGGCCTGGCTCACACGCCAACTCCTGGCAATTTTAAGCAAGCCAGTGTCTCTGGGTTCTGGTGTTCTCATCTGCATAAAGAGTGGGTTAAGCTAAATGATTTCTAAGGCTCCTTCCAGCTCCAACAGGCTGTGAAAAGAACATCTGCCATTTAACCAGTGAGGCGAGCCTGAGATATGTACCTCCTACTCCCCATGTGGCCTCCCCACCACAGGTCCCTGCGAAGCACAGCCTGGAATGCCATCTGTCCCTGGTGCCGAGCTCCCAGAGACGGGGTTGGGCATCCTCCCTGCGCATCACCACCCAAGGGCTCAGGAGAGGGTGTTGTGTCCAGGAGCACAGTCAAGGCTCCAGGACAGCCATCTAGGCCTTTCCATCACCAGCACCTGGACTCCCAAATTTTCCGGGCCAACCATAGCCCCCACTCCCAGCTGGGACCTCAGGTGCCCTGCCCGCCCCCTCTTCTTCCAGAACGTGGATCAGGGTTTTCCAAGGAGCATGTGTTTGACCTCAGGAAGCTCAAGCCGGAGGCCCAGATTCTGCAGCTAGGACTAGATGCCCAGGGATTGTCCAAGACGTGAAGCCTCCTTCAGTCCCAGCCACTCACTTGCTGTCTCTTGGCAGTTTATTGCCATTCTCACCTCAGTCTGATCCCCAAGGTCAGGGCCTCAAGTCCAGGGAGAGGCTGGCAGCTGTCACGTTCAGCCTCATCAAGGTGAAGGAGTATTGGGCATTTATTATGCACCAGGTACGATGCTAACTATGTTACTTGGACTAACTCCCTTATTCCTCATACATGAAATATATTAGTATTATACCCACTTTACAAGTGGGGACATCTAGAGACCTAGAGATTGAGTTCCCTTGCCCAAGGTCATCCAGAAAATGGGTAACTGCGATCTGAATCAGGTCGGTCTTACTCTAGAACATTATACAGACCCTAACAACTCTGCCCACCTTCCTGAATACCGTCTCCTTTTAAGTGGGTCTTCCCCCAGCATTCGTCTTTGTTTGTTGAAAGAATGAATGAATGAGTGAATGAGTGAGTGAAGGACTAGCAGCGCTAGATGGGTGGCCTCTGCAGCAAGGGTATTGGCTGGATCTGACATTTACCCCAGTCTAACCCAAGCTTCCAATGCCCTGGGGAATTCCACCTTCCTCCCTTTGCTCCCTGACAGCACCTTCCAGGACCCCAACTCACATGGGCTTGGTGAAGAGTCCTGTCACCTTCTTGCAGCTCTTATTGTCTCCCCCACACACCCCACACTTGTCGAACCTCTTCTTGGAGCCCAGGTTCCCATCACAGCCAGCCTTGATGCACTTGCCTTGGACACAGACGGAGGTGGAGTCGGGAGAGCACAGCGTGCCGTCCACCACCTGCAGTGCCCCAGAAGGGGAAAAAGAAGGAAGAGCAGCACAGCTCAGCCGATGCTCCCTCAAAGACCTGGTCCCTACTTTGTTCTCAGGCCCCAGGTTCACTCACCTTGGGTGCCAGCACATAGAAGTAGCCAGTGCCATTGGCTCGGCAGATGAGCTTGCATTTGTCCCGAGGAGACACGCCTGAGTACTTGGGCACCCATGCCACGGCCAGAGTAAGCCGGTTGGTGCTGTGGTTGTAGCCATTGAAAGCCTCACACTGCTCCTCCCGGAAGCTCTTTCCGGAGGCTAGGGAGGGAGAAGCATAAGAAAGAAGTTGAAGGGAAGGGCTGAGGCCAGTGCAAAGGACAGGCCTCTCTCCCAGCCTGCCATGGCTCTCTTAGCCCTTCCCACCCTTGTCACCAAAGCTGCAACCTCCCCTATATCTCACAGCACTAAAGCAGGCTGGGCCCAAAAGGACCCAGGGCGCAGATGAAAACACATCCCCTGAGCTATGCACCACCTTCTCCAGTAACCCAGCCTCAAACTCCCTCTAGGTTGCAAACTATTTTCAGAATAATGTAACTCAGTGCATAAAGTAAATTACACAGATTAACGACAACACCAGTTACATCTGCTACACAACTACCAATATATTTTGAAACAAGTCTGTGATATATGTGCTTTTTTGTTAATGCATTAAATATGATTCAGGGCCGAGCACAGTGGCTCATGCCTGTAATCCCAGCACTTTGGGAGGCTGAGGCGGGCAGATCTCCAGAGGTCAGGGGTTCAAGACCAGCCTCACGAACATGGTGAAACCCCATCTGTACTAAAAATACAAAAATTAGCCAAGCATGTTGGCAGGCGCCTGCAATCCCAGCTGCTCAAGAGGCTGAGGCGGGAGAATCGCTTGAACCTGGGAGGTGGAGGTTGCAGTGAGCCGAGATCACGCCACTGCACTCCAGCCTGGGCAACAGAGTGAGTGAGACTTTCTCAAAAAAGTAAATATACATATATGTGATTCAGTAATGAACCTGATAACTACTATAATTTTGAAGTAAGGATGAGCTTAAACAGCATTTTGAAAATTCTGCAACAACCAAAATGTCACGTCATCAAATATCCATGATTCCTATTGATGACAAAGTCACAGGTACTTCAACTACTATTGTAGTTTTGTTGTCTAACTGAAAGAAATACTAAATTTCAGATAGAAAGGTAGTTTCAAAAAATACTAATTTCTCTCTGAAAGCAATACTAAATGTTAGATTGAGACATTAATAAAAATAGGGATGTAATTTTTTTTCCCCACCAAGTTATCGGGCTCCTGACTCCTGCTCACAAAGATGGGCTGGGCAGGCCTCAGCTAAGACGACTTCTAGTGTCTCATTCCCATGATCCATTTAGTCTCCCAGGCTAAGCATCCAGAAGGAAACACCCTTGCCAAAGGTGAGTGGAAAGAGGAATGATCCCAAGAAGAATCTGCACCTCTCCACTTCCAGGCTTTGTCCTCAAGGTTAGAATCTTGACTGCAGTCCCTTCGTCATCAATAGGAATCCATGATAGAAATACCAGCGTACTTGAATTACCTGTATACCCAATTACCTGGAGGCCTTGCCTTACATGGAGTAGGGGTGGGGTAGGGGTGACCTCCAGCCTTGCCTCCCCTGGGCCCAGGCCACCGCTGCTCTCCCCGCCTCACCTGAGCTGGGGCAGGGTTCCAGGTTGCAGGATCGGTATTTCACCCTCACTCCCTCGCAGTACTTGCCCCCGTTGGCAGGAGTGGGGTTGGTGCACTGCCTCCTGGCCAGCTGCACGCCCCCACCACATGTGCGAGAGCAGGGGCCATAGGGCTCCCATTTGGCCCAGGAACCGTCCACCTGTGAGGAAGAGCCTGTTATACTCCTTGGCGGACCCAGGTGCCACACCCAGCCCCTTAGCCCATAGAAAAGCTGCACTGTACAACCTTCAAGTTCTCATCCCACCTTCCCGGAATGAAATTCATGTTGTATAATGAAGAAAAAAACAATAAGCAAATGGCCCGTGTACACCGAGCCCACCCAACGTTCCAACCAACTAACTAACAAACAGCAACTGCTCCCAGATGCAAAGGAGGCGTGCAAAAGAGAGTCCTCACTGGGCAGTAGGGTGATACAGATGTGTCTTTTTTTTTTTTTTTTTTTTTGAGGCGGAGTCTCCCTCTTTTGCCGAGGCTGGAGTGCAATGGTGCAATATTGGCTCACTGCAAACTCCACCTCCCAGGTTCAAGTGATTCTCCAGCCTCAGCCTCCCGAGTAGCTGGGATTACAGCTGCCTGCTACCATGCCCAGCTAATTATTTTGTATTTTTAATAGAGACGGGGTTTCCCCATGTTGGCCAGGCTGGTCTCAAACTCCTGACCTCAAGTGATTCGCCCATCTCAGCCTCCCAAAGTGCTGGGATGACAGGCATGAGCTACCGTGCCCAGCCAGACGTGTTTTCAATGGACTCCGCCCACACCACACCACCCTAGTGGGCTTGAGCAATGGCAAATCCTCCTTAGCCTTCCAGGGCTTCACTTGCAAAAATGGGGTAGATAATACTAATAATACTCGGGCCTGATATCAGGTGGATGACAGAAGTGGCCTAACGGTCATGAAAATTCCCAGCACCCCGCTGGCCCCAGCAGAAGTTCAGAGATTCCTCGAATCCCATAGCTTGCCGGGAATAAAAGAAAAAAAACAAAAAGCGTTCCCTTTATTTGTTGTCAGTGCATTCACAGGCATCTCTAAGGCATGGCCAGCCCCCAGCCTTGCGGACAAAAAATGTCACCATAGATATGTGAATGTTTTTATTCCTTAGTGTTCGGTAATTCGACTCGACGCCAGACCAAACTGATCTTAACCTCGACCGGGGGCTGTATTTGAGAAAGTTTCACCATGAACCATTCTAATGTTTCTTTTAAGAAGAGATAAAGATAAGACACTATTAAGCAATCCTAAAACTCGATTTGGCTTTGGGGTGAATTGTGCAGTGTTTTGGAGGGCCTTTTTTTTTTTTTTTTCCTAGTTTTTTTTTTTTAAGAGGGTAGAAAGAGAATAAAATTTACGGTGTCCATGATGTTTTCCTTAGAATGACAGTGAAATGAGTGTGGATCCTCTGAACACACATCAGTTGAGCAATAGAGGAAGCAGCCCAGCTGCTGTACTCGCCTGGAATTACAACTCTGCCACCGACCGTCCACACAGTGCCTAACTCACATGGAACTAAGCAGGAACTGGCTGCATGTCATACAAACACTTTAACCTGTGTACATATCCAGCATATTTATTCAATCTACCCTTTTGTCAGATAGTTCTTGTTTCACTGCGTCAACATCTGTTTGATCCTATAAAAAACAACCACCAGCACCCTCCTTCAACCCTGCTTTGGCCTCAAACTCCTCAAACTAGTGCCTCACCTCATTCCATCCTTTCACTCCCTGAGAGCGTCACCCACATTGGCTCTTTCCTCATACTCACTCCCCAGAGCCTGGCACTGTGGGTTTTGTCCCCATCACACCCCGGAAGCTGCCCTGTCAAAAGCCACAGTGGCCATGTGAAAACTAAAAGAGTGTGCCTAGGCCTCGTGATCTCCAATTCTTCTTCAGCGTGTAGCACTGTTCCTGCAGCTTCTGAGACAAGGCTACCTGGTTTTTATTTGGTATCACTGCTTCCTATTCGTACAAAAAATGTTCACTCTGCTCCCGCCCTGTGCCATTCACTCATTCCTTCACCAAACACTTGTGGAAGTCCCTGCCCTCAGGGCAATTACTCCCTAGTGGGGAGACAGACAATAAAAATGAATCTGTGAATGCAGAGTGAAGGCTGGGCTTCCAAGCAGGGGGGAGGGAGGAGTTGGGAAGGGCTGCTCTGGATTACGGGGAACTCTCTTGTGCCTGAAGGATGTACAGGTGGCATAAGCCATGCAGACATCAGAGAAAGGGCATTCCAAGCAGAGGGAGCAAGTGCACAGGCCCTGAGGGGCGGGGGATGAGCCTGAAGTGCGCCACTGTCACTAGGGCCAACAAGGCAGCGAGAAATGGGATCGCTCATGCTGAGCCGCGGCAAAGCCCCTAAAGGGTGCCGAGCAGAGAAGCGGCATAACCTAAGGTGCATTTCAACAGAGCTGCCATGGTGGGAATCATGTGTAAGGAGTAAGAGCAGAAGCAGGGAGACCAGTTAGAGGTAACTGCATTAATCCAGGGGACGGCGGGTGGTGGCTGGGGCCAGGGTGAGAGCAGATGAAGTGGTGAGAAATGATCCTGGATCTGCCTTGAAGATAGCCCCACAGGGACATGGAGATACAGGTGTGAAGCATATGAGAGAAATAGAGTTTCAGCTTGAGCAACTGGAACGTGGAGTTGCCAGCGCAGCTTCAAGGGGGATGACCAGGAGCTCGGTCTCACCGACGCATGCATAAGATACTAATCAGGGCCGGGCGCGGTGGCTCACGCCTGTAATCCCAGCACTTTGGGAGGCCAAGGCGGGCGGATCACAAGGTCAGGAGCTCGAGACCACGGTGAAACCCCGTCTCTACTAAAAATACAAAAATTAGCCGGGCGCGGTGGCGGGTGCCTGTAGTCCCAGCTACTCAGGAGTCTGAGGCAGGAGAAGGCGTGAACCCGGGAGGTGGAGCTTGCAGTGAGCCAGGATCCACCACTGCACTCCAGCCTGGGCGACAGCGCGAGACTCTGTCTCAAAAAAAAAAAAAAAAAAGATACTAATCAGGTGTCCAATGGACACGTCCAGATTCCCTTACAGATGCAAGTCTGCAGGTCAGGAGCGAGGCCTGGGCTGAAGATGCAAATTTGGGAGTCTTCAAGCTCTAGATGGTATTGAAAGCCATGGTCTAGATGAATCAGCGAAGAGACTGAGTATGGATGGTGAAGAGGGAAAGGACTGAGTGCCGAAGCACTCCACACTTTAGAAAATGAGAGTACAGGCCGGGCGCGGTGGCTCACGCCTGTAATCCCTACACTTGGGGAGGCTGAGGTGGGCAGGTCACCTGAGGTCAGGAGTTCGAGACCAGCCTGACCAACATGGTGAAACTCCGTCTCTACTAAAAGTAAAAAATTAGCCGGACGTGGTGGCAGGCACCTGTAATCCCACCTACTCAGGAGGCTGAGGCAGGAGAATCACTTGAACCCGGGAGGTGGAGGTTGCAGTAAGCCGAGATCAAGCCACTGTACTCCAGCCTAGGCAACAAGAGTGAAACTCCATCTCAAAAAAAGAAAAGAAAAGAAAATGAGACCGTAAGGAAGAACCAGTAAAGGTAATGAGAAGGGGAGGAGGGCAACCAAGAGGCAGTGGAGACCCTGTTCCAGGGGCCAGAGCTCTGGGTTGCCACAAATGCTGCTGGCCTGCTGGGCAAGGGGAGGAAAGGTAACAGTCACTGACCTTCGTGGTGTGCAGGCCATTTGGTAGCCTCAATAAGAGTTGTTTTGGAGAAATGATGGTAGTCAAAGTCTATCTGGAATGGGAAGCAGAGGAAAGTGGGGAGATGGAATTGGAGACAGCAAGCTTGTACGACTCCTTCCGGGAACTTGCTGTGAAGGGAGTCAGAGAAACAGACCACCAAGGAAGTGGGATCGTAAGAAGTTTTGCTTCAGATGGGAGAAATTACAACAGATTTGTATTCTAAAAGGCATGATTCAGCTCAAGATTGGGAAATACTGGCAGAGCAGGAGACAGAGAATTGATCAGCAATGTCCTTAACAAGCGAGAGGGGATGGGGTTCCTGTGCAAAGCACACAGCGCGGCCTCAGATCAGAGCAGGGACAATTCAGCCACGGTAAAGGGGACAGTGGAGAACAGGCGCAGAAGCAGGTCGGGGGGTGGGTGGAAGTTCCCTTCTGATTACTTGATTTTTTTTTTCCCTTCGGGAAATGAGAAGAAAGGTCAGCGGTGAAAGTTGAAAAGGAGGAAGAAAGAGTTGGTAATGGGAGGAGAGAGGTCATGGTGGGCGTGAACTAATGGTTCAGGAGGTTGGGAGAGTAACCAAGTGGGGAAATGAAATAATGTGACTCCTGGACAGCATTATGGGCCCACCTAAACTTCCGGGTCATGAATTTATTTTACTTTTTTCTTACTTTTTCTTTTTCCTTTTTTTTTTTTTTTTCCTTGAGACGGGATCTCACTCTGTCACCCAGGTTGGAGTGCAGTGGCGTGATCATGGCTCAGTGCAACCTCTGCCTCCCACGTTCAAGCGATCCTTCTGCCTCCGCCTCCTGAGGAGCTGGAAGGACAAGCATCTGCCACTACGTCCCACTCATTTTTGTATTTTTTGTAGAGAGGGGGTTTTGCCATGTTGCCCAGGCTAGTCTCAAATTCCAGGGCTCAAGGGATCCTCTGCCTCAGCCTCCCAAAGTGCTGAGATTACAAGTGTGAGCCACTGTGCCCAGCTCAGATCACGAATTTAAACTGAGACCAGTGAGCACAATTGCATGTTTTTCTCCAACCATAGTCACCTGTGTAAGCACAATTGAATGGGTGAGTGAGTTGGAGTCAACCCAGACGGTGGCTTATCCAGGTGAATTTGATGCAAACAGACAGGGGCAAGGGAGTCAAGAGTGTATGCGAGGGAGTGATTTCAAAAATGGACTGTGGAATTTCAGCTCACGAAGGAGGAGGTGAGGGCACAAGAAGGGTGAGGCATGATGGAAAGGTTGTTGTAGCAATGGATTGTAGGCCCAGATGGGATTGAGGAATTGTTGGAATCCAAATCCCAGAGGGAGTAATCTGGGAAGACAGGGCCTTGGTGGTCAGAATGGGATTCCTGAAACAGATCTGCGGGAGCTGCAGTGATTTGTAAGACATGCTTTACGATCTGACCTCGGCCAATGAGGGCAGTGACTTCCATGAAGGTTTCCTGGAAAATTTCAGTTAAAACAGGGTGACCAAGGGATTTTAAGAGGTGGAGGAGGTAGATCTTGCCTAATCATAGACTGAGAATTCCAGAAAGTGTGGAAAGATGGTGCTTCTCAGACCGCATTTTCTCTATCCAATGTTATCTTAACTTGTCTCTGCATCCTCCAGCCTCATCTTCCCAGGAGGCACTGACCACATACTGCCTGTCCTCAGGACCTTCTGACACCTGGCAATCAAGATGGCTGCCGTCTGGCCCCAAACAACCTTCCCGAAGGCAGTTCCCATAGAGCCTTCATCTACGAAGCCCTGCAGCTCACTCCGACTCGCCCAGGACCTCCCTGCCTTGCTCTGTTTCTGCCTACAGGGATCCTACTTATCCCTCAGGCTCTCTTCAAATCTAACCTCCTCCTCCAAGTTTTCTCAGTCCCCTCTCATCATTAATCTCTTGACCCCTGTTCTCCTGTGACATATTTTCATTCTTCTGTCCTTCTGCATAACACGTGCCTCTCTGCGTCTTGTATCACAGCCACATTTCGAGCTTCCCCACTTGACTATGAGCTCTCTGAGGCATGGCCTGTGTTGTATTTCTTTTTCTGACCACCACAGTATCTTACCTACTTCCCTAAACACAGTGGGTTGTTGCCTAGGAAACGGTTGAAGGTTTAATTAGATATGTATCCCCAGAACACAGAAAAATATTTTAAACAATTCTGTGCCATACTCATCTCAGAGCAATTGATAATGTGCTTGGTGGATGCTTTTTTGTGACGTTGACTCTGTGCCCAGAGGCAAGTCTTCCCCAAGCTGAGAACAGAGATGGGAAGGGACAGTCAGCTCCAGGATCCAGGAGGACAGACCTCTTCTTCCTGCCCAGAAAAGTACAAATTCCTCTCCTACCCCCAAAACAAGACCTGAAGAAGATAGAGTTATTATATTCAGAGAATACCTGGGATTCTGAATGTATTCTTGTTTGGTTGCTATTTCTGTTTATCAAGAGGGAAAAGAAGTATTGTTCAACTATGTTTCTGCTACAGAAACACAGCAATTGCAACAGAAATGGACGCTTGGTTCAGAATGCAGCCAGTTCCTGAAGCTTGCTCAGGGCTTTGCTTCACTGCAGTTCTAAGCCCTGTTCCTGCGCATGGTCCCCAGCTCCCTGGGTGTGGAACACGCTGGGAAAGAGCAGATGTGGGAAGGAAAGGAGGAGCCAGCGAGTGAGCCACTGCTAACACTAGGTGTTCAGCTTTGAGCCCAGAGCTCCTCCCCAGGTAGGACGAGGCCTGGAGCTCAGGGCTGAGACCCCACCTCCCGTTGAAGGCTTTTCTCCATGTGTCTGAGGCCTCTCTAAGTCCTCTGACTTGCCATAGCTTCTCTCTCCAGTCTTAGAGTCAAGAAGGGCACAGGACTATATAGAGGGCAGTGAAGGCACAGCTCAGCAACGCAACAGTGATGGTCCCATGGCCAATCTGTGCTAGGCAGCTTCCTGGTGAAGACCAAGGGCAGGGGAGGCCCCCAGGTCTCCGTCCCTCCTCCCAGCAGTCCTGAGCACAGCTCCAGAATTCACTCACCCTGTGCTTGTTGAGGTTGTGTCTCTCCACGCAGGCCCCTTTGAGGCAGAACTTGCCCTCGCCACAGCTGGTGCCATCGGCCCAGGGGAAGTGGCGGGTCTGGCACACCATCTGTCCCTTGGCCTTCCCAGTGCACCACAGCTTGGTGCAGTACTGCATGTAAGGACAGGGCTTGGAGCCCACGCCAAAGGCCAGCTCGCACTGCTGGCTCAGGGTGTAGCTGGCACCGGGCAGATCCTCGGGCAGGGAGACGGGCTTGCTGGGTTGGTCCAGGAGGCAGTCACCTGCAGAGAGCCGAGGGCGTTCGTTAGGATGAGCTGGGAAGATGAGGTTTGGCTAGCCCAGGGCAACAGGAATGCACTCATGTCAGAGCCCAGCTCCGAGGGGCACGCACACCTAAGGTACAGAGGACGGAGAAGTGAGCACCTCCACCAGGGGCAGCAGCAAAGCCTCCTCCGAGGCGGCCTCACTGCCCTCCCGCCGTCCTGGCTTACCGTGCCCACTGTCCAGGAAGTCAGTGATGATGGCAGCACTGCAGGCTGACCAGGGGTTGGCGCGGTCGATCTGGATGAGGGTCGGGGACATCATGTGGTTGGCTCGGAGCTTCCCAAACACCTCCTCACAGACTTTCACATTGTCATGGGGCATGTTGAACACGTGGCCTGTCGGGTGAGGCAAGAGGACTGAGAGGGCAGGAGGAAGGACATGGGGGTTGGAGGGAGGAATGGGGCAGGGGAACTAGAAAGCATATGTCAGCGGTTTTCAGGCTGGTCATTGCCACCTATCGATAGACTGCTTTCAAATGTCCTCAAGATCATGTTCTTGTGTTTTCTGTCCCCTGCATCAGGCTGTGGGCTCCCTGACAACAGAATGTACCTCTGTGTCGTTAACACGGTGTCCCCACAGTGCCTAAGTGCTGAGACACTCTACTGAGGGGCTCAAACCACGCCACCGGCCAGTGGGGCTGCAGCAATCGGAAAAAGTACAACAAAGCTGCTGCTAAGGCTCACTGTGCCCTGAGAAGGGGTCCTGAGGCTTCAGAACACAAGGGGCAAAGACACGTGTCTCCCACCCTCCAGGGCGTCCCAGGCAAACCCAGAAGACCCCAAGAGGAGCTTATCCAGCCTTACCCAGCTCGTGGGCAGTGGTGAAGGCGGATGGAAGCCCATCGTCCTCAATGACAGAGCAGCTTCTCTTGGGGTCACACATGGTGCCCACATCGGCCATGCCCAAGGTGTCACAGGTGGTGGCTCCACACAGGTCCTGCCGGGTGGGGGAGAAGCAGAAGCCAGCCCAAAGTTAGAGACAGTGACAGAAGGGACCTGAAGGGAAGAAAGGGCATCCTATGGGACATTCCAGCTCATCTCATTCCAAGCTCACCAGGCCCAGCACCTTCCAGCCGGGCCCTTCTTCCTAGGAGGTTGTGGAGCTGTTCACAGAATGAACCCAGGCTGAGGGAGGAAACTCAGGAGGGGCTCTGTGGCTCACCAAAAGACTTTACCTAAACCCTATGCAGGGAGGTCCTCTGGGAGGAAGTTAGGAGGTACCAAATTAAACTACAAGGGCCACTACTTTACAGAGAGACAGCCCTCCAGACCAGAAAAGCAGTGACTCCCACAGCCAGGGGAGGCTCGCTGAGGCAACAGGGAGGAAGCCAGTCCCATTCCCACCCAGAGGCAGCTTCGAGCAGCCTCGGTCTTTGCTGGGCTACCTTTTGGCCAACCATGAATTAAGTTCAGATTCTCAGCCAGAGGGCTGCTGGCCAAGGAACCACCCATGCCAGCAATTTGGCTGCCTTAGACTGGGAGGAAGCAGTGAGGTGAACCCAAGTCCCCATCCAGACACAGTTTCATTGGCTACAGAAGCACAAGGGGACACAGGCTCAGTGGCTGCTAGGAAGAAAGATACATGAAACAGAGGGATGGCCACCTAAGCAGGAAGGTCCCTCATTTTGTACTGAAGCTTAACTTGGCTGCAGAACCTAGGGCCTCCAGCAGCAAACCCTGACAGGAAGTATTCCCAGAGGACACAGAAAGGCAGGATAGGGCTTCCGGGGTGGATATCTCAAGGAACTTACTGTCATTGGCCAGAAACACTGCCAGATACCTTAAAAGCCCAAGAGTTGGAAATAGGATGAGACACTTGTGTACATTCTGCTCCTCTTAAGAAGACGTGTGTTGGGTCAGGCCCAGTGGCCCACATCTGTAACCCCAGCACTTTGAGAGGCAGGTGAATCACCTGAAGTCAGGAGTTCGACACCAGCCTGGCCAACATGGCGAAACCCTGTCTCTACTAAAAAGACAAAAATTAGCCGAGCATGGTGATAGGTGACTGTAATACCAGCTACTAGGGAGTCTGAGGCAGGAGAATCGCTTGAACCTGGGAGGCAGAGGTTGCAGTGAGCCAAGATCGCACCACTGCACTCCAGCCTGGGCGAAAAGAGCAAAACTCCAACTCAAATAAAAAAAAAGAAGAAGAAGAAGAAGAAGAAGACGTGTGTTGAATCAGTGATGCTGGTTCTCTCTTCATTACATCGCTGCCTTCAATGCATGAGGCATTCTGCATTTCACAGGAAGCTACTACGCGTGTCACTCCATTTAATCCTCACAATAGGCTTATGATGCAGATATATTATTATATCTATTTGTCAGAGGTGGGAACTAGGTGCATGCCCATAGTTCATCATGGCCATGATGTATTAAATGCTGACACTGTGCATGCACTTTGCACGAATGGCCCTATTTAATCCTCACAACATCCCACTGAAATAACGACTATTACTACCGCCTTCCACAGGCAAAGAAGCACATGTCTGCATGCATGTGCGTGTATATGTGAGGCCGCATGTACATCTGTGTACCTCCTGGCAAGGGGAGAAGGTGGGCAGCAGCACAGCGCAGGGAGCCAGGAGCCATGGGGCATGGGAGGAAAAGCGGTCAGAGTACAGAAAATCAGCAAAATTTAATCCAAAGCACTCAGAGGTTTACCACCTGAGCAGTCAAACTTGGCTTCCCACGGTCAGGTGATAGTCACACCTCCTAATGAGTGAACAGTTATTTCGAGGGTGACCAGCCTGAACCCGGGTGCACCAGAGGCAATGACGTGTGCCCTGCACACCCAGCCAGGTCTGCCGCCTGTGCTTGCTGGAAGCATTTCTTCCACTTCTAGGAGCCCCATGGAGGACTTCAAATGCCCTTCTCTTCCCACATTCGTTCATCTTCAAAGACTCACTCTCCCAGAAAGTTTCCTTCCCAAGAGCTCTGAAACCTAGAAAACAACCACGGTCAAAACTTGGGAGGGGCCTGGGCACAGTGGCTCATGCCTGTAATCCCAGCACTTCGGGAGGCCAAGGAGGCAGATCGCTTGAGTCCAGGAGTTCAAGCCCAGCCTGGGAAACATAGTGAGACTCCATCTCTACAAAATATAAACAAAATTAGCCAGGCATGATGGTGCATACCTGTAATCCCAGCTACTCAGGAGGCTGAGGTGGGAGGATCACTTGAGCCTGGGAGGGTAATGCTACAATGACCCGTGATCACGCCACTGCATTCCAATCTGGGTGACAGAGCAAGACTCTGTCTCAAAAAACAAAGAACAAAACAAAATAAAACTTGGGAAGGGACTTTCACCTGACCAGCAGTTTAGGGAATGTGACAGCTGAGGAACATGGATTAGCGTGTGAACTGTAGGGAAGGGAGCCAAGATGAGGAGGGCAGGGATGAAGGCTCTTGCAAGGGCACAGTGAAGGATGTAGGTGTAGGATGGGTGTAGTGTAAGACCCAGCAAGGCTGGGGCTCTGGACATTCTAGCCCAGCAGTTGCAGCCTGTGGGGGTGCCTCTGGGCTGCCCTGCACGCTCACTGCTCCCTGTGTAAGAGGGAGAGGGTGCGGAAATAAGAATCAAGAAGTCTAGATTCTGGTCCTGGCCCCATCACTAAGTAGATGTGTGACTTTATCCAAGTCCTCTCTCTCTTTGGGGCCTTGGTTTCCTGCTCCGGGGAAGGGCCAACTTTCAACTAGAGCCTGAATCAACCAGTGCTTTCAGCCTCTGCTCCTTCCCCAGTCCCAGAGCATGCAGCCCCTTCTGGCCCTGTAGGTTATGAAAAGAACCCACAGAATGACATGTTTTCAGAACCCCAAGGAACATCTTGTCTACTGACCCAAGTCATGTAGTTGACAGCAGTCACTCTGAGAAGAGCGGAAGTCACCCACGCAGAGATTCAGAGTCCTGTTCCCCAGCCCCGCTCTTCACAAATGCCTGGACTGGGCAGGACACAGTGGCTCGGGCCTGTAATCCTAGCACTTTGGGAGGCCAAGGCGGGAGGATGACTTGAGGCCAGGAGGTCAAGACCAGCCTGGGCAGCATAACAAGACCCCATCTCTACAAAAATTAAAATGTTAAAAAGAAAGAAAGAAACTGCTAGACCAGATTGAATGCTCAGACTGGGATCTAGAGGGCGTCTGGAACTCAGCCACCCCGCAGCCGCCTCTGTGGCTGGGAAGTCCTTACGGCCAAAAGCCTCCTTCCTCCTAGGGAGGGCGGATTTTCTCTGGAGCAAAGACATGCAGCTGCAGGCCCTGCTTGGCCAGGAGCAACCTGTTCTTTCCATCAAGAAGTCCCGGTTTCCCTGGATCAAACAAGAGGAACAAGGAAAGAGCCGACAGATTTCCTGAGGGTAAGAGCGGCTCTGGAAGCAGCCGTCTTGCAGTAACCAGCGTCTTCACTGTGGGAAGACACAGCTGTGTGGGGTCAGAAGCTCTGCCTGTCCTCCTGCCACCCCTGCAGGGACTCAGTGAGGAACCGCTGGGCCTTTGCACTTTGAACGCCTACAAGTGCTTATACAGGGGCCCAGCAGTGCCTCATCTGTGGCATCAAAAATCTCCACCCTTCTGGAATGAACTCAGAGGCACTAAAACCGCCTTAACCTCTTCAGTTCAAGTGCTTGCCTCCAAAAAACAGAAGTTGTTCTACCTTCTTCCTCCTAGAAGGTGTAAGTATTCCTAACCCAGACCCTACCTGACTTACGATTCCCAGCAATTGGCCATTTCTCTTTGTAGCTGCAGCTGCTTTTCCAGATGATCCTGGAATCATCTTGGCCAGGAACCTAATCCTCCTGGACTGTTATTTTCTAACTGTCCCTTCTTATAAAATAATTTAGGATTGGAGCCACAACTTAAAAAAATAAACAAGGATAACACCTGGCAGTGGCTTGTTTACCAATGTCACTCCATACATGCCTCCAGCATGATTCCCACCAGCTGCCCCCCCTGAGAACCTCCTTCCTACCTCCTCTCATTTCCCAGGCATGTACCAAGATGCTCAATGTTTTCCAGCAATACAAAGAGAGAAGGATACACAAAAATCAAGCACATTAACATTTTTTTTTTGAGACTGGGTCTCGCTCTACTGCCCAGGCTGGAGTACAGTCATGTGATCTCGACTCACTGCAACCTCCACCTCCTGGGTTCAAGCATCTCGTGCCTCAGCCTCCCAAGCAGCTGGGATTACAGGCATGCACCACCACGCCTGGCTAATTTTTGCATTTTTAGTAGAGACTGGGTTTCACCATGTTGGCCAGGCTGGTCTCGAACTCCTGGCCTCAAGTGATCCACCTGCCCCAGCCTCCCAAAGTGCTGGGATTACAGGTGCGAGCTACCGCACCTGGCCGCACATTAACATTTTTAATGTGGCAGAAGACTTATGCATTCTCATGTAGCCAACTTCCTGCTTCCATTGAAGTTCTAGGTAGGAGAGCCAGAGCTCATCTTCATGGCTGCATCACAGCATCCAAGTATTACACTCACAGGACTTTAGGGCTGTCCTCTCATGTTGCAGATGAGGAAACTGAGGCTCAGTGACTTGAGATTATGTACCCCAGTCCCTGTGGCTATTGAGCGAAGAATGAGATCCCAAATCCAAAGCTATGTTCTTTGGTCTAAATCATGCAGCACTGGTTAGGAGACCATAATTACTGGTGAAAAGCACCCTGCACTAGTATTACTACTGTGCCTTTAACTTGTTTCCCATCTGAATCTCTGCCATGCGTCACTGTAGTTCCTTGTCCAGCCCAAAATCCATGTCTGTTTGTAATCCCCAAGGATGGGAGGGCCTTGCTTTGCTAGAAGAAATAAAATCTAGCAATTCAGTGCCTTGGCAATGTGATGAAGAATGTTAGTTACTTCTACTGGCAGATTCTATTTCACTGGCATATAAATCCCTCCAGATGTACAAAATGGTATTATTGCAAGAGAGTGAGGTAACCAAAACAACAATAATTACCTCAATGAAGAAGAAGAGGAACCCCAAGCTTGCAAGAAGACTAAATCTTCTATTAAAAAAAAAATCACCCCCACAAGAGAGGGTGCCTACAAATACAGTGATAATAGCTAACATTTACTGATTGGCTACTGTGTGCCAGACTGTCACGAGAGATTTACCTGCCTTCATTCATTTAATCCTCACAGCTTTAGGAGGAAGATGCCATTTTCAGCCTCCATCGCACAGAAGAGAACCAGAGAAGGTAAGTACCTAGCCCAGGGTCACACAGTAAGCCCAAGGTTAGACAGAGAGGAAGGAGGCAGAGTGAGGATTGAAGGTTAGACAGAGAGGAAGGAGGCAGAGTGAGGATTGAAGGTTAGACAGAGAGGAAGGAGGCAGAGTGAGGATTGAAGGTTAGACAGAGAGGAAGGAGGCAGAGTGAGGATTGAAGGTTAGACAGAGAGGAAGGAGGCAGAGTGAGGATTGAAGTCCAGGCAGCGCAGCAGCAGGGGTGAGCTCTCACCATGACTTCCTGCTGCCTCTGGTGCATATCACCCCAAGAATGGAAGGCCCCACCCTATATCTCAAGCAAGTGCTGATTGACACTGAGTGGGAAGAGTTCTGGGGAGAGGGAGAGGCAGGATTAAGTGCTAAGAGTTCTCTGAGAGCACTGTCTGCACCACCTTGCTGGTTGAGCAAGCCCCTGGCTCCTTGCCCCACACCTGCATTGACACACTGACCCCATCCCTGCCCTGTCATGCACCCGGTCTGCTGACTCCAAGGTGGATTAAACACACACCTCGCTGGAGCCCCTCCTTTCTTCAGGGCAAAACCTCATGGCAAAGAGCCAAGGTGAAATGCCAGAAGAATCGAAGACTCCCTCTTCCAACCCTGCAGCCTGACAGCCTCAAAAGCTGGAGGAATGACCCCAGGAAGGGAGGTGAGCTACCTAAGCACCCAGAACTACGGGCAGCCCCTGCACTTCTGTCTACACCTTCCTTCCAAAATCACCTACTGAACAGCTGACTTGCAGGAATCCAGGGATCCACGCAGGGGCCTATAAAGACTAAAGAGGTTCCTGCCTAAAACGAGTTTACAGATCAGTGAGAGTAGCAAATGCTGATGTCCGTAGCTTCCATACAAAAATAGGAACGAGTGTTAAGCATACTTGCAAGGGCAATGGGGCAGAATGCTTTAAATCAGGGCTGTCCCAAACTTGAGTCTGGCAAGGGATCCACAGCTAGTTATTCAACAAGGAGCATGTACTAAGTGACTACTAAGGTAGTGATGATAATAACTACCATAACTGGGGGCCTATTCTGGACCACTCAGTAACACTCATCTTTGCAACAGCCCTGTAAGTGAGGTATCATGTCATCATCATTATCCTCATTCTAAGAATGAGGAAAGCAAAGTGCACATAGCTGACTCATGCAATGTTCATTGCTAGAGAGTTCAAGCCCCCTGATTCATACTCAGCTCTGCCCGACTCCAAACCTGTATTCTTTCCATCATGCCACGTGATCAAGTCAAGGTGTCAAGGAAAGGTTGGGGGGAAATTCCAGGGGTGAGAGGGGACGCAAACAACTACAGAGAAGTTCAAAGACAGAAGGAGAGTGAGACCTAAAGAAACAGAAAAACTCACTTGCCTTTCTGACTAGACCAGCAGTTAAAAATAAAAGAAAAAGATTCCCTCCAACCTTCCTCCCCCATCTGCTGACATTAATATCAGGCGAACTCATTTGATGTAACTAAAGAGAGAGAGCACTCATCCTGCAAGACAGGGAACCAACATATTCCACTCCTCCCTCTCTCTTCCCACTCCTTCCCTCCTCCCTCCCAGAAGGCATGGTGTTGCGTTTCCAGTTAGTGGCCAAGAATAACAAATTATTAAATACTAAATCTACCAATGACCTCTGTCTCCTAATATCTTCCAAAGTCCAACTTCAAGAAAGATCCTAATGAAATCATGATCCTTTTCTATTGTATAGGGAGACATGTGTAACATATGTATCATCACTTCATTATTAACTATTTTTATCTGAACACTAAATATCACTGCCCTATGACAAGTGCTTTATCACCAAAAGAACTGGCGTCTGTTTCACATGAGGTTCTAGAATGCTGTTCCGCTCTGCGCAGTGTAGGGTATCCCCAGTGAAACACAGTACTGCTCAAGGTCAAAACAAGAAGATAGCACCAAGCTCGGGGTTGTGAGCGGGGAAAAGTCAGAGTACAAATGAAGAGAATAAGGGGGAAGAGAAAGACTGTAAAGATCCTGCCTGGATAGTCCCAAAAGAGGAAGGTGAGAGCATGGAAGAAGAGCCAGAGGAGAGGGAACAGAGGTGGCGTCAAATGATACGAAGAAGCAACAGGAAAAAAACAAACAAAATAGACCAGGCGCAGTGGCTCAGGCCTGTAATCTCAGCACTTTGGGAGGCCAAGGCGAGCAAATTGCTTGAGCCCAGGAGTTTGAGACCAGCCTGGGCAACATAGCAAGACCTCGTCTCCAAAAAAGACGTTTTTTTTATTTAGTCAGGCATAGTGGCACATGCCTGTAGTCCCAGCTACAGGCTGGGTGAGACTGAGAGACTGAGGTGGGAAACATAGTAGACAATATTATAAGCAACTTTTTGTCAGTGAATTCACAACTCAAATGATATGGAAAAATTTCTTGAAAAATATAAATGACCAAAGTTCACTCAAGAAAAACAACTTGAATATATATGTTTTAAAAATGAAATTTGTAGTTAAAAGTCTTCTCACAAAGAATATTACAGAGCCCAGACATGGTGGCTCACACCTGTAATCCTAAAACATTGGGATGCTGAGGCAGGAGGATCTCTTGAGGCCAGGAGTTCAGGATCAGCCTGGTTAACATAGTGAGACCCTGTCTCTACAAAAATAAATTAGCTGGTCACAGTAGTGCAGGCCTGTAGTCCAGCTACTCAGGAAGCTGAGGTAGGAGGATTGCTTGAGCCCAGGAGTTAAAGGCTGCAGTGAGTTGACGGCACCACTGCACCCCAGCCTAGGTGACAGAATGAAACCCTGTCTCTAAAAAATGAAGAAATAAATGAAGAAGCAGACAGAATAACCATAAAATACAAGTCCTAAAAAAAAGAGAAATAAATGAAGAAGCAGACAGAATAACCATAAAATACAAGTCCTAAAAAAAAGAGAAATAAATGAAGAAGCAGACAGAATAACCATAAAATACAAGTCCTTAAAAAAAAAGAAAGAAATCAAGAAACAGACAGTAAAACCACAAACTACAAGTCCTTTAAAAAAAAAAAAAAATCAGTCCAAAGGAGGAAAGGTCACAGATAGCAAAGCAGGCAGTGGAATGGAAGAGAGGGCATCTGATGACACAGAAAACAAGCTTCCCTCCCCAGCCCCCACTCCGCAGCCAGTACCCTTTCTGCTCCCATCCCTTGGAGCACTTCCTTAGCTCCAGCATTCAGGAGAACGCCCCTCCTCCCCAGCGGGGCTGGTCTGGCACTTAGCACATCCTGTTGAAATTAGCTGTTGTCTTGTAAGCTCCTCATCACATTGTGAATTCCTGGGGACCTGAGACCACATTTTTTTGGGGGGGGGGGGACAGAGAGTCACTCTGTCGCCAGGCTGGAGTACAGTGGCACGATCTTGGCTCACTGCAACCTCTGCCTCCCGGGTTCAAGTGATTCTCCTGCCTCAGCCTCCTGAGTAGCTGGGACTACAGGCGCCCGCCACCACGCTCGGCTAATTTTTGTATATTTAGTAGAGACGGGGTTTCACCATGTTTGCCAGGATGGTCTCGATCCCTTGACCTCATGATCCGCCTGTCTTGGCCTCCCAAGAGGTGAGCCACCGCGCCCGGCCAAGACCACATTTTATTACTATTTGTAGCTCCACAGCCCAGGGTAGTGCCTAGAAATAATAATAAATAATGCTCAACAAGTATTAAAAGAGTGTACGAATAAATGAATGAAAGCCATTCTACCACAAAGGGTTACCCAAACGGCAGCGTTATTGGACCTAAAGACAGAGAAGTCTCGGGGAATAAGGGCCTACAAAGTCTCAGCGTTAAATACCTGACTCCTGCCGCCCAGTGCAACAGGAAGCCAAAGAAACTTCTCTCCTCACAGAAATAAATGAGCAACGCTCTGGCTCTGGTTCTTCGCAGATCCTGGTTCCAGTCCTGTGCTGACCTCACCCTGCTGTTATGAGCCTGGAGACCGATCACTTTGCAAAATCAGATGTGCACTTTTCTCCATGAACTTACTCTGAATCTTTAAGTAAACTCCTCAAATTGTCAAAATACTTGTTGTACAACCACTATATTCTCGTTTCCGGGCGGTGAAGGTTCCTGGAGACCGCGTCTGCCTTCATCTTAGAAAGGGCAGCTACTCGCTCCTGTTCTCACTGAATACTGTACCTTCCCCCAGAGAGATCAGCAGTGAGAAGATCCTGAGACTCTCAGAATGCAGAAGGCCCTGAAGTCCGAGCTGGTGAGGAGGTGGGGGAGAGGTGTTTACTCTGAAGCATAAATGTACATACCTTGATGGCAGCCCTGAAAACACAGAAGCCCCACTCTCTGGCTTTGCTCTCTAGGCACCTAAGGAGAAGGCAGCTTCTAAAAGTCACATCCTGCACATCACTGCTTCTGATCCAGTGGTCATGCATCTTGTACCCATTATGCATGGACAACACAGCCCCGGGGGGTTGAACACACACTACTGAGAAATGGAAGCTGTCGTGCTGTTTGATTGCTTCTTCTTCAAAAGGCGGCCTCCTTCTGACGGCAGGGTCCTATGCCCAGCAGGAGTTCTCTTCCTAGGGCTGACTCCAGAAGCCAGCCTTCACCACCAGGCTGCAGAGGCTGAGGTCTTTTATTTTGGAGCCAGTGAGTGACCTTCAATGGGGCAGCCCAGGTAGCAAATGGGGCAACAGCTGCTTTGCCCATTAAGATATCCTGTTCTTGGCCTTTGCTTTTTTCCAAGCCCCAGCAATCTAAGTGCCAAGCTGGTCTGTGTGCAGAGGTCAAAGCCACCTCCTTTGCAGCTTCCCCATGACTCAGGCAGTGCTTGCAGCGGCTGGGCAGTGGCAGCTCAACAGACCTCAGTTGGAAGAATGAGCACAAGGAAACAGACTCAGGCCAAAGACCTCCCTAGAGAAACCAGGTGGTGGGAGGAGAAGAAGGCTGGGAAAGGAGGAAGTTCGACTCTAGGAAGGGACTAGCTGTGCCAAATGGGTTACTGTGGAAGACTCCAGCTCCAGCCTGGTGTGCTCCAGTCCAACTTTGAGTGACCATTTGGAAACAGTGGAGAGTTAGAGCCCCAGAGGTAACCAAGGATTCCATGCCCTCCCCAGAATGCTGTGGTTATGATAATAACAAAAATAGAGCATGGCACAGATTCAAGTCACCGTCCCCCAAATCGGAAGCAGGAGCTCACTTGGATGGCTCTTTTCCTCCCAGCCTCCTGTATCTGAGAAATTTCAAGAATCCAAATACTCCACAGTGCCCAATCACTCCAACACCTGTGAATCTAAATGTTCACAGATTCATAGCTTCTTTGACGTAGAATATCAGGTAAGGCCTTGCAAAAGGCAGGGCTGCTTCCTGGGCTAGGTCCATCTTTCTAATCCCAATACTCAGTTTCCTTCTAACTCTACGGCTGGAATCGCCAAATACTCTTGACTAAGCTCACACCACTTCCACCCCAGCAAGGGCAGAAGCTAGAGCCCTGAAGTCAAGTGTAGTCATAGGAATTATAGTGACTAGGGAGCAGGAGCAAGCGTGCCAGTTCTGCTCTGTAGTATACATCTGGGCAAACGGGTCACCCTCTGACAGCAAGGATACAGGAAAATTGGAAAAGATTTTCCCAACTCAGCTCCAAGTGAAACTCCACTTGAAACTCCAAGTGAAACAGTCTCAGCTCCAAACAGGTGCCCTAACTACACTGCCTGCTCAGAATAGTCTAGAAGCCCCTTGGACCATGCCCAGCAGAGAAGGCTGTAGGAGAAGCGGCAGTGAAGGAGGGATGCTCGCAGTACTTGAGTCTGGCCTGTCACTGCAAACTCACAAAATCTCTCAATGATTCCCTCCACCCAAATCCAGGCTTTCCAGGCCCAGTACAGACAGGGGACAACATGTTACCCGAGAGAAATGTAGCAGGCGCTGACCTTGGATCACCTTCAGTTCTACAACCCTCGAAAGGAGACCTCTGGAGGTGTCTGAGAAGTCTCAGCCGCCCATACATTAGGGGCGGGCCGTTCCCGCCCAATCCAACACCATCCTCATAGCGTCTCCTATCGGTCTTGGACACAAACTGCGGCTCCGGGGCGGCAACTTCCTGGGTTCCGGCCCCTCGGCGCCCGATTCAGGAGGCGCTGATTGGCCGCGCCAGGCCAACACCTTCGGAAAGCGCAGGCTCTCCTCCAATGGCCCAGATGCACGTGAGCCGCCGCTCCGCCGAGCCTAGGAGAGGGCGCTCCGGAAAACTACAGCTGGAGTCGGAAGAAGTTAACGAAGTTTAAACTCGGAGGCATTGCACGATACAAAGGGGATTTGGAGCGCTAGGGGAGGTGACCCTAAAGAACGGGACTCTGTGGGTGCAAAATGACAGCAGATCAACTCACCTGCCTGGTGAAGAGGATGGCGGTGTCCCAGTACTCGGGGTGCTTGTCACTCACTTTGTTCAGCTTCTTCTGCCAGGCACAGAAGTTGCGCAGGGTCAGGGCCGCGTTGCCGGTGATCTTGGGCCCGGAGTCTCGATCTCTAAGAAGCAGCACCTTGACCACAACGATGTTGATGGGGTTGAGGATGCTGGGATGGCGGTAGAGTCGCGCCGCCGTTGCCAGCAACGTCAGCAGATAATGCTCCAGGTCCGCGCCGTGGAACTTGACCATTGACTCGTCCGCGACCACCAGCGTCTCCACGTACCGCGGGATAGACACGAAACGCTTGGCGCGCCCAGACCTGCGCCGGCTGCGACTCTCCCCCAAGCCCGCCCGCCGCGGCCTGTAAGGGTCCAGAGCCCGCAGGATGGCGGGGTTCCAGCCCGAGGCCACCCCGCAGCGAGAGGTGGGGTCTCCGGAAGGCCCGCCCGGAACACCCCGGCGCTGGAGAAGGTGTGCGCCCTGGCTGTTGCGCTGCGCGGCCGGCGCGCTGGCGTTGGGCAACGGGCTAATGACGTACTCGGCGCCTCGATAGCCAAACGCTCCGCGGAGCCCCCCGCACAAGCTCACAGCTGCGAACGAGTCCGGCTCGGCGTTCACGTCCCCAGAGTAGAAGCAGCGTCGCAGGTCTGAAGAGCTCCCGGTGAACCCCTGGAGGGGGACGCCCAGATGCTCAGTGGCGAAGGCGGGCGCCAAGAACTGAGCATCCGGCGTCAGGTGTAGGTAAAAGTCTTCCTGAAATGCTGTGATCTGAAAAATGAGTCCCTGATCCCCGGAGTCCTCGGGACCCCGCCAGTAGTAGCGGCGGCCGTTGATGTCCGGGTCCAGTCGGATGGGAACGACCACCTCCCGCTCTGGCTCAAAGCCTCCAGCGGTTCGCCCGGCGAAAGCCAGGGTTAAGATGCCCAGCAGAAGCATGGCGCCCGGCAGGCACCGCCGCGCTCTGGGAAGGCGCTGGGCCGGGCTCTCCGGCCGCGGCCGCGGTCTCTGTGCAGCCCGCACTCTGCTACCGCCAACGCTCCGGGACAGCCAGCAGCTCCCTGAACGGAGAGCCAAGGCAGGGAGACTCCTCCCAGAGCAGCGAGCGTGCACCCGGCAGCCGGCGCTTCCTACCTGTGCCTTTCCAAGCAAAGCGCGCCCTGGGAGCTTAAGTACAATCGCTGTCAAGTGCAAGGACGAAGATTTGCAGCCGAGAACTAGCGGAAGGTGCCGGGCGGCTTCTCGCAACCGCAGCCGCTCGCAGCGCAGCAAGCCGGGCGCTGGGCGAGCCTATTAAAGGCCCCCTCCTCTTTGGACTGCCCAGTCAGCGCCCCTCCCCTCACTCCCCTCCCAGCCTCCCAGAGCTCGCAGCCCGAGCCTCCAGGGGCCACCGGAGAACTCGGTCCCGCCTCTAGAGCAGAGAGCCACTTGGCGGGGAGGGAGTGGCGTTGGGCTGAGGCGGGAGGCGTGGGCTGGCCCGAGAAACCGGCGCTGAAGTCTCGGTTCACGTTTTGCTCTCGGTTATGCCCCACTGTCCCGACGCCTCAGTCGCTTCTGCCCCTGTGGACATCGTCCAGTCTCTGGGTCTTAGCCTTTATCTCAAGGCAGACCAGGTCAGCAGCTGGGAATGAAGGGCCTTCACTGACCCCTCTTCAGGCCCACCTCATCCCTGCTGTTGCAACATCTCTGCTGTTTCTTAATCACAGAGTCCCCTAAAAGACTCAGCAAGATCTCCCCCCTGTAAATGTCCTGTTGCCAGAAGAGCAGTAGGACAGCGGCATGGGAGCCCTCTGGAACCCAGGACCGCCTAGCCCCAAGGTCTGCGCTGGGCCCATGGTGTGCTGGATGGGCTGGGGCAAAACTCTTCAGTACTCAGGAATCTTGCTAGCCAGCTGTTAATCACAGACATTATTAAAAATTAAACGAAACACACTTACAATTCAACAAATTGTGTGTGTATATATATTTTTTTTCTTTTTTTTTTTGAAACGGAGTTTTGCTCTTGTTGCCCAGGCTGGAATGCAATGGCGCAATCTCGGCTCACTGCAACCTCCGCCTTCCAGGTTCAAGCGACCTCCGCCTTCCAGGTTCAAGCGATTCTCCTGCCTCAGCCTCCCAAGTAGCTGGAATTACAGTCATGCGCCACCACGCCCAGCTCATTTTGTATTTTTAGTAAAGACAGGGTTTCTCCATGTTGGTCAGGCTGGTCTCGAACTCCCAACCTCAGGTGATCCTCCTACCTGGGTCTCCTACCTCCAACCTCAGTCTCCTGAGAAACTGCGACCACAGACACACGACACCACGCCAGGGCAAGTGTGTGTGTGTGTGTGTGTGTGTGTGTGTGTGTGTGTGTGTGTATTTTTGGTAGAGACTGGCTTTCGCCATGTTGCCCAGGCTGGTCTTGAACTCCTGAGCTCAAGCAATCTACCCACCTCACCCTCCCTGCGCTGGGACCACAGGTGTGAGCCACCATGCCTAGCCACAAAGTACATTTTTAAAAGGTAATTACTCAAAACCCATCGCTTCCTAAGTATTTGATAATTACCTATGGTATTGAGCCACCAGACCCACCAACCCTCTGAGACAGCCAGCAACTCCCAGAAAAGAGAGCAGAGTGGGGTGGAAATGTGAGGGAAATATTAAATGGCAGGCTGCCCTGCATCTCCCCAGTCAGGGACATCACAATGGCTCGAAATAGGTCCTGGTAGAAGTATTTACACCACCTGAATAAGCAAATCAGAGCTGGGGTTGGGGGCAGGGAGATGAGCCCTTGTTACACAGCTACCTGCCTGGCAGGGATGTGGAGATCAGGTGCTGGGTCTGCATGTACAAGAGGAAGAGGCTGTCTTCCAGCAGACAGTAGAAAAACGGGGCCAGGCTTCCTCCATGAAATTATCTCATTTGACCCCTGACCAAACCCTGGACTGGGGACAGGCATAGGAGGCTGAGTCGGTATCAGGTGGAGAAGATACAATCACACCTTATGTTACCTTCTAGTTTGGAGAACAGCCCGAGGAGCCTTTCAGGCTCTAGACCTCAAGATCCTTCTTACCTCTCCGCAGAATCGACTTCTTTCTCTGACAAGGAAGAAAGGCAAGGAGAGGAGGGAGGCTGTGCTAGTCTCTCCTGATACCTAGAAAATCTTTCTGGAGCTAAAGGGCTCTGAGTTGAGTTTGCAAGAGGGGAGGACAAGGAAGGGAGTGTGTGATGATTTCAAGCATAAAGGGGATGATGTGGGAGAATTTTGGAATTTTTTTAGGGAAGTGGCTGTTCAAGTAAACAACTCTATTGTCCAAGGAGAGAAAAGGCTGGGACTAGTCCATCAGTGAAGACCACTTTTTGCCCATTATCTTCTGACCAAAAAGGATCTACTCTTGGAAGCACCCCCTGGGGCCTTGGAACATGAAGATGGCTCAGATGCCCATAATTCTAGTGAGGCCTCTCCTTGATTGGGACGCAAGGAGCTGAAATTCATTACGTGAATGAGTGAGAGATGGGTGTTTATACTCTGTAAATGAAAGGGAGTGTATGTGTATGGGAGGAATGTGTGTGAGAGAGGGAGTTCAAGTTTACAAAGGCCCTGTGTGTTTGAGCCTTCAAAGAGGGCCTATAATTAAAGAGAAACGCAGACAACCAACAGCAAGGATAAGTCATTTATTTGGGGCAAGCAATTGTTTTACTATACCCAGCAGTTTTAATGGTGGATTGCAAGGTTTCCAACGACATTTTACTTTCATTCTGACCCATGGATTTTGGCAAGGGCTGCAGCATGTCAGTCAAGATGGCAGGCCTGGAGAGAGGAAGCCCCCCTCCCCACCTATTGCTCCTCCTGTCCCAATCACAGCCCAGCTGTTCTCACCCCTGAGCACAGAAACTGGCCATGTGGATTTGTTCAAAGGGATGAGCATGTATTGCAGGCTTAGTATGTGCTAAACATTGCACCAAGAGTTATATGTGCATTCTCGTATTTAATGCTTGACTGTCCCCTCTTGGAAGTCTGTGGTTCCATCCAATCACTTTTGCCAGGGAATTGAGGATCTAGGGATATGTTCAGCACTTGAGTAGAGGTAAGACTCAGGATTGGCACTCCACTTCTACCACTGATCTGATTCTCTGACTCATCTGTCAAAAGAGAAGGGGTTATCCTAGCTCAGAGGTCTTCAGCCAGAGGACTGCATCCGAAATCTGTGGTCTAGATAATACCTAAGATAACAACCAGGTCAAATATTACATGACTGGTTGAGGCCTGTGGAAGGGAACATAGCACAGTGATTAAGAGCCCATGGTCAGAGGGCCTTGTGTGCATGCCTCCACCAGATCTTAGCTGTGCAATCTTGGGTAAATTGCTATACCTCACTAAGCCTCCCTTTTCTCATTATTAAAATGGGGATATGAATTCTACCCACCTCCTGGACCAAATGAGTTAATATTATACTTCCAAAGTGTTTGGCAATGCTTGGTATATTTTAAAAGTGCCTTAAATATTATCTAATAGTACTGCTAATATTCTTATGTGCTATTACTATTACTACTCGTAGCGCTACCAGTCTCTACTGGGCCCTCCAAGCTGATTGCTGTCACCACCTTCTGAAGTTTTCTGGGGCATGTCCTCTCCCGGTTCTGCTCGGGAATTTCCACATTGGCTCCGAGTCCCACTTCCATAGTAGGACTCCACAACTGCCATGGAGTTCTCGCTTCTCCTGCCCTCCGTGATCTTAAGATCCTCGGGAAATAAAAAGCAACTGCCTGTCAAGGTATGAAAATGAAAAGAAAAAAAAAAAAAGCAGCTCTTCCCCCAGAGAACGACTGGGGACCTGGCCCATCTGTCAGATCTAAGACCCCCAGTTTGGCCTTTCTGTCCGTCACCAACTAGGCTGGCCTCTTCACAGCCTCCAGGTCTCAGCCCAAGTACAGCCCCCTTCTTCATCTGAAAGCCTTCATCTGGAAGCCTGGCCCTAGCTAAATTCGTTAGCTTGAGTGCTCCTGATCAGAAGCTGTTCTTCCAGCATGCATATTTATGTGAGCCTTTACCCCCATACAGAATGCCCTCTCAGCCTCATCCACGCCTGTCTATATGACCCTCACCTCCAATAGGAAGCCCCTTGATTTAACTCACACAGCTCTGGTTGCTCTTTTGTTGTTAGTTCCTCTGGCATATATGCATGCCATTTCCAGCACAGGCAGAGTCCATGTGAACTTGCTTGCCCTTTGCTAATTGTGTGTTCATCCCTTTTCCCGAGACTGGGCTGCAGCCACACTTGCCTGGAAACTCATCAAAAGCAGGGCTTCCTTTCCTATTATACCAGTCTCCACGACAGTCCCCAGAGGAGGTGTTAACTTCCTGGTCGAGCCAGCTGGATGCAGCAGGTTCCAGGCAGAAGATGAGCCCAAAAAGGTAACTCACTGAGGCCAGAAGGAGGCAGCCACAAGGATTGGGTTTGGATTTCACTTCTTTTTTTTTTTTTTTTTTGAGATGGAGTCTTGCTCTGTCACCCAGGCTAGAGTGCAGTGGCGCGATCTCGGCTCACTGCAACCTCTGCCTCCCAGGTTCAAGCGATTCTTCTGCCTCAGTCTCTCAAGTAGCTGGGATTACAGGTGCCCATCACCACGCCCAGCTAATTTTTGTATTTTTAGTAGAGACGGGGTTTTACCATCTTGGCCAGGCAGGTCTCGAACTCCTAACCTTGTGATCCACTCACCTTGGCCTCCCAAAGTGCTGGGATCACAGGCGTGAGCCATCATGCCCGGCGGATTTCACTTCTTCCAGATCCTGATTATCCACCATCATCTGGACCAAGAATCACTTCTGCCTACCTGTGAAATTGGGCATCCTGGAGGTTCTCTTCAAAACAGGAGAAAATAATTAAGGAGAAAAACAGGGTAGAGGGACAAGCACTATGATCTGGGCAAGATTTTACTGGGCAGGGAAATGACTTAGCAGAGTCTCCCAATTCCCCAGATTAGCTATTCTAAATCATTGGCCTACCATGTTAGGACCTAAATCGGGTTTTACACAGCAGCATGAAAACAGATGTACAAATTTATCATGTTTTGAGCTTTAGGACTTAATCATTCTTTACCAAAGATCCCTAAAAATCCCAGATGTGTTTAATGTGCTCCTCTTGGAATCTGTGCCACAGAGGTGGGCAAAGCAGGCAAAGTATAGAAAGGCACAGGCTTCAAGAAGCCCCCTGGAAGGCCCAGTGAGTGTTAAATGACTGAGCTGCCATCATCCACTGGCTTCCACAACTGCTGGAGCTCTTGGCTGCTCTTCTCCCAGATGCAGAGACAGCTGAAGCAGCTGGAGATTCATCTAAGGCCCCATGAATTATAGCCCTGGCCTGGGTTCATTCTTCATTACTCAGAGGAAATATTTAACTCTGTTTTTTCCCTCTCAGCCACCCACTCTGTTTTTGACTCTGGGGCTAAGCGTTTAAGTAGAAGTCTCTCCGGTGCTAACTCCTGTATTTGTTCTCTTGGATGCTAGGAAATTAGAGCAAAGGGTCTGATTTGGCTTGGACAAACTCAACAAACAATAGTTCCAATCTGCCTCCTTTCACCCTGAATCCCCCTTAGGCAGTCTTAAATAACAGCCACAGCCCCCCCTCAAATCTCAGGCTCCCTGATTCAATCATTTATTATATCGATTTACACACACGCCCCAGTGCAAAGGACTTGGGAACTCTTGGCTACTCTGTGTATAGCTGCACCTTTAGCCTTTAGGCTGGTTGAAGGAGAATGCCTAAATTGGAGATGAGATGGATGCTAAATCCTCAACTCCTGTCTAGGGATTTAGAAAACAATTAGTTTTTCCTGCCAAAAAGCTTCTATCTTCTCTACTCTTCCTAGTGTGCCCCTTTTCCCACCACTATCAACAAAGAGTAGCTTCAAGATTGAGCCTGACCTTGAGCCTCAGGCCCCCGCCCCATCTCCAGCAAAGGACCACCTCCAGGCTCCTGCATGCCAGATGAGGTCCCAATACGAAATTAATTGCTCTCCCAGGTAGCATGATTTCTTCCATTAGCTCATCCTCCCTCCTAATAAAAATATCTGACATATACAAAATACCATATGATTAGTAAATAAGTTGATATATATTATCATTCCATCCTTACAAAAATACTTGGGGAGGGGAGCGATGGGACAGGAGTTATTAACATCTCCTTTTTGAGTAAGAAGAACTAAGACTCAGAGTTTGAGTGACTCGACAAAGACCACCTCATCACTGAGCAGCAGATGTATGACTGAAACACTCCTCCCCTGTTAAATTCCAGCCCTGGTGACTCCTCTGACCTCAGCCGCCTTTCTCCTGGTAAGACCATCCTTTTTCCATTTTCATTTTCCCATTCTGACTCATACCATGGGTGCACCCCAGTATCATACACTTCCCGCCACACTCAGCTCTTCCCCATTTTCCTCCCATACACATACTCCTCACACTCCTCGAACACATGCTCACAAGCTAGTTGAAATAGAATTCATGAGAATCCAATGAGTTGCCTTTAAGCTGAGCCTACTCTGGGTCAACAATTAGCTTAATGACCCTAAAATGACTTGGCCCACTGTCTTTAGAGCATCAACAAGAAGCCACAGAAAACACCAATGGAGCATTTTTCCCACTGCATTCATTTTTGCTTTGCTGCCTGTGCACTATGGCATGGATATGGTTTGGATCTGTGTCCCCACCCAAATCTCACGTCAAATTGTAATTCCCAACGTTGCAGGTGGGGCCTGGCGGGAGGTGATTGAACCATATGGGCGGATTTCCCACGTGATGCTGATCTTGTGATAGTGAGTGAGTTCCTGTGAGGTCTGGTTGTTTAAAAGTGCCTGGCACCTCCCTCTTCTCTCTCTCTTGCTCCTGCTCTGGCCACATGATGTATGTGCTTCCCTTTCACATTCCACCATGAGTGTAAGTTTTCTGAGGCCTCCCCAGAAGCGAAGCAGATGCCAGCATCATACTTCCTGTATGTTCTGTGGAGCCATGAGCCAACTAAACCTCTTTTTCTTTATAAATTACCCAGTCTCAGGTATTTCATTATAGCAATGAGAGAACAGACTAATACAGACACTAAAGAACTCAACTCACTGGATATCAACATAGATCACATGGGCTCTAATGCAGCAATCCTTAAACATCTGGGTCCTTGGAGAATGCCATAAACATTGTGAAACCTCATCCCTGACAAACACCTAGGCACATGTACATATGAAATTCTGCCCACAATTTTGGGACATTTGCAGCCTCTCAGAATTTTGTTCTTTGACTCCTAGAGGCTTAGAAAGACCTGCCCATCAACAAAAGCCAAAATTGACAAATGGGATCTAATTAAACTAAAGAGCTTCTGCACAGCAAAAGAAACTACCATCAGAGTGAACAGCCAACCTACAGAATGGGAGAAAATTTTTGCAATCTACTCATCTGACAAAGGGCTAATATCCAGAACCTACAAAGAACTCAAACAAATTTACAAGAAAAAAACAACCCCATCAAAAAGTGGGAAAGGATATGAACAGATATTTCTCAAAAGAAGACATGCATACATGAAAAATAGACACATGAAAAAATGCTCATCATCACTGGCCATCAGAGAAATGCAAATCAAAACCACAATGAGATACCATCTCACACCAGTTAGAATGGCAATCATTAAAAAGTCAGGAAACAACAGGTGCCGGAGAGGATGTGGAGAAACAGGAACACTTTTACACTGTTGGTGGGATTGTAAACTGGTTCAACCATTGTGGAAAACAGTATGGTGATTCCTCAAGGATCTAGAACTAGAAATACCATATGACCCAGCCATCCTATTACTGGGTATATACCCAAAGGATTATAAATCGTGCTGCTATAAAGACACATGCACATGTATGCTTATTGCAGCACTATTCACAATAGCAAAGACTTGGAATCAACCCAAATGTCCATCAGTGACAGGCTGGATTAAGAAAATGTGGCACATATACACCATGGAATACTATGCAACCATAAAAAAGGATGAGTTCATGTCCTTTGTAGGGACATGGATGAAGCTGGAAACCATCATTCTCAGCAAACTATCGCAAGAACAGAAAACCAAACACCACATGTTCTCACTCATAGGTGGGAATTGAACAGTGAGATCACTTGGACTCTGAACATCACACACCAGGTCCTATTATGGGGGGTGGGGGGAGGGATGGCATTGGGAGTTATACCTGATGCAAATGACGAGTCGATGGGTGCTGACGAGTTGATGGGTGCAGCTCACCAACATGGCACAAGTATACAT
The DNA here is from genome assembly GCF_047675955.1 of Chlorocebus sabaeus. NCBI lineage: Eukaryota > Metazoa > Chordata > Mammalia > Primates > Cercopithecidae > Chlorocebus > Chlorocebus sabaeus. The sequence continues at coordinate 126,118,006 of NC_132904.1, read as the reverse complement.
ATGTAACAAATCTGCACGTTCTACACATGTACCCTAGAACTTAAAGTATAATATAAAAAAAAAAAGAAAGAAAGACCTGCCCATGCCCAAAGAGGAGGAAAAGTTTCTTCTCCCACTAGAAGTAAGTTGTGAAAATACCTGAAAATCAAAAAGACCATGCCAGGACCTGAGGCTAACACACCAGCCCTTATATGACTGAGAGGTCAAGAGCAAGGATCAGTCTAACTCACTGCCAGAATTGCAGGTCAGCAAGCCAGGGCCCAGTCCCAGCCCTATTTGAGGTTGCTTTATTTTGGGGTGCTGGTTAAATGCTTCCTGGAGTTTTGAATCCCCTACTTTACAGAAGAGAAAGAATAGTCTCATTATCATTAGTAATGACACATCGAGCCCACAGAGTGAATAACATTATTTAGGACTCTTGTAATCAGAAAGTATGATACAGTTCCCATTGCAGGAGCCTGCAAGTTATTTGATTTGTTCTGCCAAGAAAAACTGAGGGGAGCTGCAAGCTCTTACTTTCTTCATCTAGGTGAATTTAGGGGATAGGCAAGTAGCCCATGGAAACCCAGAGGTAGCAGCCCCTTGGGGTTTACACCCTACTGTCAATTCTCTCCCCCAGCACGCCCCTCTCCCCTGTACCTTCTCCAGTCCCTGTCTGGCCTCCCTGACGCCATGCTTTCTGCTGCTGTCTCTAATTCTTCTCATGCATCCTCACTCCCGTCTCTCAAAATTTGCTACCAGTGTCTTCATTTATCCTAAGGTGAAACAAGCTGATAAAAAGTGCATGCACAGCAACGGATTTCGTGTACTCACCCTGCTCTCATCCACCAGTCTTCTTTCTGAGCCCAACAGAGCCAGGATGGGAGGACTTGCATTTAGCAAATTCTCAACCTCAAATTTTTCATCTGGCATCTCATTTAGAAATGTTGCGTGGGGCCGGGTGTGGTGGCTCACACCTGTAATCCCAACACTTTGGGAGGCTGAGGCGGGCGGATCACAAGGTCAAGAGATCGAGACCATCCTGGCTAACACAGTGAAACCCCGTGTCAACTAAAAATACAAAAAATTAGCCGGGCGTGGTGGCGGGCACCTGTAGTCCCAGCTACTCGGGAGGCTGAGGCAGGAAAATGGCGTGAACCTGGGAGGCGGAGCTTGCAGTGAGCCGAGATAGCGCCACTGCACTCCAGCCTGGGGGACAGAGCGAGACTCCATCTCACAAAAAAAAAAAAAAAAACATTGTGTGGAATGCTTAGCTCATCTGGCCCTCTCTTTTGCTAATGGTCAATGCACCTCATCTCACTTCAGGTGGAATGTGTTTCACTCTAGAAGTGGGAGGTGAGTAGGCAATGGGAATGAGCATCACAGACAGTCAACGCGACAGCATGGGCCCAAAAGGCAGGTACGATTTACAACTGAGCCTCCAGGAACCTGATATGCACGAAGCTTATAGATGTGAGTTTTCTCTGATCCTCAAGGACATTGGAAATTAAAGGGCAGACAACTCTGGTATTTAACTAAAGAAGAACATAAAACTAGTGTTTGAGCCTGACCAGTCATAGAAGAAAAGCTGCTTCCGGCTGCCCTGGCTCAGGCCCACCTCCCACCTGCACACAGTTCCCAAAGCAGAGCCTGAGACGCCCAGCAGACCCTACTGTTCCCCCACCATGGGTTCCCTAATGCTCTACTGAGGAAACAGAAGTCGTCTCCTCCATAAAGGCCTTCCACGTCATGCTTCCCCTCACTCTCTCCTCTCTGCACCTCTGTGCAGCCTCTCTTGTCATCGTTGAGAGCCAAGAGGTGATAGGATCCAGTAATGTCACTTCTTAGCCAAGCTGGCAAGAGCGGCCCAGCAACTTGCCCAATGCTTTCAAGCTGTGGTTGGTGAGACTCCAAAAGTCAAGTCACTCCAAGTGAAGATTCCACCCTCCCTCTCCTTTTTCTCCCTGAACTAGCCAGGAACCTCCTCCTTCACATCGGTACCTCCCACCTTGACATTTTGAATCAGCCAACAGGCCAACTGGAAAACACTTGACCACAGAACCCAACTAGGTAAAAGTCACTGCAATCAGCAAAGGAAAACCAGGAGTGCTTCCTGCTTCTGGAAAGGCCCCAGCTGTGGAGGGAGAGGAGACAGCAAGAAGGGTAACTGACAGGCAGATGTCACCTGTGCTCTAGGAAATGCGGAAAAGAAGAGAAATGGAGGAATGGGGAAAACTTCTGTTTCGGGCTAGGTAAGGACCCTCTGGATATCAAGGTGGCAATGAATATGTGTGATGAAGCTCAGGAAGTGATGGGGGCCAGAAAGGCAGATTTGGGAGTCAAGTGCAGACGTGTGCAGTTCAAGTGGAAGTGAAAGCACATTGCTTGGCCGGATGTGGTGACTCACCCCTATAATCCCAGCACTTTGGGAGGCCAAGGCAGGTGGATCACTGGAGGTCAGGGGTCCAAGACCAGCCTGGCCAACATGCTGAAACCCTGTAGCTACTGAAAATATAAAATTTAACTGGGTGTGGTGGCACAGGCCTGTAATCCCAGTTACTTGGGAAGCTGAGGCAGGAGAATTGCTTGAACCCGGGAGGCAGCGGTTGCAATGAGTCAAGATCACGCCACTGCACTTCAGCCTGGCGACGGAGCGAGACTCCGTCAAAAAAGAAAGAAAGAAAAAGAAGGAAGGAAGGAGGGAAGGAAGGAAGGAAGGAAGGAAGGAAGGGAGGGAGGGAGGGAGGGAAGAAAAGAAAAGAAAAGAAAAGAAAAGAAAAGAAAAGAAAAGAAAAGAAAAGAAAAGAAAAGAAAAGAAAGAGGGGGAAGGGAAGGGAGGAAGGAAGGAAGGGAAAGAGAGAAAGAGAGAGGAAGGAAGGAAAGAAGGAAGGAAGGAAGGGAAAGAGAGAAAGAGAGAGAGGAAGGAAGGAAAGAAGGAAGGAAGGAAGGAAAGAAAGAAAGAAAAAGAAAGAAAGGCACATAGCTATATGAATATTTGTGAAATTTGGGGTTGTCTTTGTTTTCCTCTTTCAAAATTGTACCCAGACTTCTTCCTCCCCCACGCACACACCCAAAGCAATGCCCATGTCCACCTACACCTCTTCCCTGCTGTTTTCCCAACTAGGCCAATGGCATCTCTCTTCACCTCAGGCCTCCACTAGGCAGCCTCATCTCTCTCTCCGTGGCCCCCGCGTTCCTCCCTGCCGCCACTTCTTAACTCAGGCCCCCGCCATTCCTGAAGTCATGTCCTGACAGGTCTCCATTATCCAATCTCTCCACTAATGCAATCCTGATTCTACATAATTGCTAGAGCTGTCCTTCCAAACACAAATACGGTCATGTCACTTCCCTGAGTACAAGGCTTCAGTGAATCTGCATTGCCCTCTGGGAGAAAGCCCAAGGTCCCCAAGGTGCTGAATACACCCCTTCACACACCGGCCCTGCTGACTGTTCCAGCTCCAAGTCCCGCCATGCCTCAGCGGCCCCTTACACCGCAGACTCAGGGAACTCCTCACTTTCTCAAACATGGCAGACTCTTTAATGTCTTCGTGTGTGTTTGTGTGTCTGTGTGTGTGTGTCTGTGTGTGTGTGTGGATTTTCTCCCTCCAATGCCTGGTGAACTCCTACTCATTCATTAAAGTCCAACAAAAATGTCACTCAAATGGAATCCTTCCCAACCTGCTGCCTGCCCATCAAAACACACCTATCACTACTTTCTCTGGGTTTTCATAATGTATTACTTCCAACAATAGATGTCTACTGAACTACTACTCTGTGTACCATGTTTTGTGGCTATAGCTTTGTTCTTATGCTTGAAGCATTACATTATATTTATTTGGCTATGTAACTTTTTCTTTCGCCAGACAGGGAGCTGTCTTGATGAAAGAGGTGATCAGAACACGGGAACTACCTTTTGCATTTCTTTGCCTCTGGTGTGTAGCACCATTTGTGGCATAGAGTAGGTTAATGGAATTACTTACTGAAAGTGAAGATACAAGGAATGGGGAGCTGAGGAAGGAAAGGAGGAAAGAAGAAAATCTGGTAAAGTCCAAAGAGAAGAGAGAAGAGTAGGGTGGGAGCCCAGAGATGGGAGCAAAAGAGGAAAAATGAGAAAGAGGAGAAACAGAAAGGTGTACCACTTCTCCCAGCACCACCAAAATACGTGTGTGTGCACGTGTGTGTAGGTGGGTGGGCAGGTTTGGATGTGAGTTGGTGTCCATACATACACACAAGGCAAGCTGTGAAAAAAAAGCTTTCAACATTTGAAGCTTCAATGCTAATTAAAATGCTTTCCATGTAAGTGCACAAGGCAACATCTATCCCCATCCTCTCCCTCTTTCTCTCCCACCACGTGGCTGCTCTAAACCTCACTCTCTTCCTAAGCACTCAGGCCTTCTTACTTTCAACATCATCTTTTGAGGGAATCAGAGGACACCTTCACATGCTTAAAGAGTTTTACACAGGGTAAAACACTCCTTTGTAAGTCACTAAATATGGCTAAATTATAGACATTTTGAATTCCTCCATAATAGAAGGCTGTTTTCGTGAAGAAAAAAAACAAACATCCCAAAAGAGAGCAGTCTGAATGAAGATAACATGGTCCACTGGGTTAGGGAGGATGCTGAACTGTATCAGCACGTCACACCCCACTCCATGGACCCAGATTGAACTGTCAGCCCTGCCTCCAGACAACCCTGGGACTTGGTCATGTTGTGCCCAGATCCTGCTCTTCAGGAGACAGTGGCATTCGATGTGACATAAAGAGAACAGTGGATGAGAACCTACATTCTGGCCCTGAATCTCCTGCCAACCAGCTGTGTGACTTTGGTCAAATGACATTTGACCAAATAGGTCTCAGTTTCCCCATCAGTAAAGCAAGAGGTTAGAGACAGGGATCTCCTAGGTTCCATTCCCCTCTGCTGTCTAGGTCTCTCTTTAAAGTTCTCTAATGCCAACGAGCATGAGGAGACTCCAGACAGAGCGGCCTGCCAGAGAGAATGTTCCGACAAAGAGAAGGAACTCCTATAGCCTCAGGAACCGGGATCAACAGACAGCTGCACCATTTGCACTGGGCGTGGATATCTAAACGTCAAAACAGAAACAAAACTCTGTGTTTCTTATCCAGAATCCAAATAATCCTCCATTGCTCAAGACTATTTGAAAATTAGGCCCAGCAAGGTGGCATGTGCCTATAGTCCCAGCTACTCCCAGTGTCTGTAGGCCGAGGCAGGAGGATCACTTGAGCCCAGGAAGTCAAGACCAGCCAGAGTAGCACAGCAAGACCTTTTCTTTAAATCAAGACAAAATTTTAATATTTTTTTAAATTTTAAAGAATATTTTTAAATTAGAAGGGATGGGTCCTTCAAGGTCCTATAATCTCCTGCCCAGTCCAAGAATTCTCTTTTAGCACCCTGCAGGCGCTCGTGTCATTGCTTAAACACTTCCAGGAATGGGAACTACCTCCCTGTGCAAAGTTCTGCAGCGACGCAAGCAGGGACGGGTAGCATAGTTACTTAGGGTCCCCGGCATGTGTCACTGGCCCCCAGATTGCTCCCTCATGCTAGAGCCACAGTGTCTGAAATTCTACTATTAGTCGTTTATTTATTTTGCTTCCCTTTCCTCAGGTCTCTTAAAATTCAAACTTTTCTAGTAGTATTTGCTATCAAAACAAAGTGTTCACGACTTACTGGCTTCCGCCCTGTTCATGAGAACAGAAGGTCAGAGGAGAGCCCTAGGTGATTTTAAAAGGAGAGACCCTGAGGATGAGGGGAAAGGTGACAAGATACATTTTAAACATTTTACCACTATTCCACCAGACCAGATGGCAATATATATGATGAGGATAGGATGATGATGACAGAAAAGAAATAAACATGCAGCGGCCGGGCGCGGTGGCTCAAGCCTGTAATCCCAGCACTTTGGGAGGCCGAGACGGGCGGATCACGAGGTCAGGAGATCGAGACCATCCTGGCTAACACGGTGAAACCCCGTCTCTACTAAAAATACAAAAAAACTAGCCGGGCGAGGTGGCGGGCGCCTGTAGTCCCAGCTACTCCGGAGGCTGAGGCAGGAGAATGGCATAAACCCGGGAGGCGGAGCTTGCAGTGAGCTGAGATCCGGCCACTGCAGTCCAGCCCGGGCTACAGAGCAAGACTCCGTCTCAAAAAAAAAAAAAAAAAAAAAAAAAAAAAAGAAATAAACATGCCTACTACGTGCCAAGTAGGCTTCTCAGCACTTCAACCCTAACGCGTTGTAAGCACATTTATAAGAACTGGGTAGTTTTTACAAGTCCCTCGTAAAAGGGACTTGTTACAATGGGACTTATATTGGGACTTGTTACAATGACTTTCAATAAGCAGCTTATCTGCTGGGAGAAATCACCCCAGATCCTGAAGATCCTGGCTCCTTTCCTGCATTTCTCTTTTCTTTCCTTCTGAAACAAAGATAAATGGGTGTAGTTTTGCAAGTTTGCATAATACATTTATACATATTACATATATATATACACACACATATACATACACTAAGTAGCTAGTGAGATCCATTGTTCAGGGAGTTTTCAGACCCTCTTCTTATAGGACCTATAAAAGGTAAATATGCCAAGACTCCCACCTGGTGGTTAGAATCAATAGTGAAGATTTGGGAGAAATGTACGTTTGCATTAATTAATTGGGGTGTACAGAAACCAAGCAGTCCTTATGATTAAGGTGGTCCCCGGCCCTGGAGACATCTCAGCTTTGTCAGCTCTCCTAGCCTGTGAAATAATTAGAGACACTGGTGTCATGAAGAGCAGAAATCAAAGTGAAGAAAGAAGAATAGGAAGGAAAGACGCACGACTCACGGTAAACAAAGGAACAGGACAGCGTCTCCTTCAAGTGGCTCCGGTGATTGGCTATGAGGAATTGCTGTGTGCTTAGATTTTTTGAACAATGTTGAAGGACTGTTGTTTTAGACTGGCATGACACGGTAGTGATGCCTAATTTTTCAGAAAGTTGCGAGACAGAGAGCGAGAGAGCGAGCGACAGCAAGTTCCAACAGCGCCACCTTCTGGTGGCACATTCTGATGTGGTGAGACAGGCACGACCTATGTGTCGGTTCTCACAGTGGCAATTGTTACTGCATATAATACTAAAATGTGCAAGTAACTCTTACTGGCCAGGTACTATAATAACCACAGATTGTAATCATGGACGCATCACACATGGAATTTGGGCAACCTTTTACGAGTGTCTTGCTAGACTCCTCCACAAGACTGTATCTTGGGAGAACAGGGACCATCTCTTCTGCAACTTTGGGAACCCAGTACTTGGCAGTTAGTCACTAAAAATACAAATGGCAGGAACAGAAAGGGTTGTTTGTGAATTTGTTTCTTGGTGTATTAAAATCAATCAAAATCTTATTAGCAAGCAAGACAATGTCGATATTGCAGTAGAGTTTCTGCTAGATCTGGTTTTCCCTGATATAGATCACAGAATCCGGAGCATGTCCATTGAGGCTGTGAACACCAGATGATGGCAGGAAAAATAATCAGAGTAGCTAGCACTTTACAGGAGATTGAACTTAAAGTGGCCTCAGGGATATGATTTAATGATTTCCAGCCAGGCATGGTGGCTGACTCACATCTGTAATTCTAGCACTTTGGGAGGCCGAGGGCAGGAGTTCAAGACCAGCCTGGTCAACATGGTGAAACCCCATCTCAACCAAAATTACAAAAATTAGCCAGGCATAGTGGTGGGCGCCTATAATCCCAGCTACTCAGGAGGCTGAGGCAGGAGAATTGCTTGAACCTGGGAGGCGGAGATTGCAGTGAGCCAAGACCTTGCCACTGCACTCCAGCCTCGATGACAGAGTAAGACTCTGTCTCAAAAAAAAAAAAAAAAAATTATAAATACTGAAAAACTTTAAAGTTTCCAAAAAGAGAGACTATCTAGGACTAAGAAAGAATTAAGCGCACAGAAATGCTTCCATACATGCAGGTGGCAATCACAGAAACCTGAATGCCAAAGGGAATACAAGGCAACTGTCAGCACAAAAGTGATGCCAAAAATCAGACATTGCCTGCCTGGGATGTGTGCTCAGTGATATGATAGATGAGGACAAGAAAATCCTTTATTACAGGCAATGTGGAGTCACAGTCATTGCACAATAGCCAAACTTACAGAAAATTGACATGAATTGTAGCAAAAATGGTATTACTTTATTTAGAAAGAAAGAACTCTGTTTTTATTTAAGTGCTAGCACAGGCTTTTGAGAGGCTGTTTATTCCCTTCTTTGAGATTTTTAAAGCAGTGCCATTCTCCCAAGATCTCCAACAACAGGCCCAGTGAACACCTGGAGTCTCTTCCAGCTTTGTAATGCAATGATTCAATCCTTGGTTCTACTCAAAGGAACACTAATTCAGTGTACCGCAATCTCATCAGAAAACTGTTATATTGAATTCCCAGTTTATGAATTCCACCTTGGTTAAGAATCCTGTCTCTGCTGCTTCTTAGCATAAGCAAGTTCTCTAACCTCTCAAACCTATTTCTTCACTTGTCTGTAAGATGTCTTTTTCAGAGGATTGGCGTGATGATTAAATGAGCTGCTCAGCACAGTGCCTAGTGCATGGCAAGCACTCAAAAGATGGAAGCTATTATTACTGAGGATTGAACGAAAAGTAAATTAAATTAAAATAAGTGCGGCCAGGTGCGGTGGCTCATGCCTGTAACCCCAGCACTTTGGGAGGCCGAGGTGGGCAGATCACAAGGTCAAGAGATCGAGACCATCCTAGCCAATATGGTGAAACCCCATCTTTACTAAAAATACAAAAATTAGCTGGTCGTGGTGATGCATGCCTGTAGTCCCAGCTCTCAGGAGACTGAGGCAGGAGAATCACTTGAACCCAGGAGGAGGCAGAGGTTGCAGTGAACCGAGATCGCACCATTGCACTTCAGCCTGGCAACAGAGGGAGACTCCGTCTCAAAAAAAAAAAAAAAAAAAAAATCCTCAGAACAATGCCCAGGCCCAGAGTAAACACTAAACTTTAATGAAAATGTATGAATTGCAAATGAAGTTCTAAAGCAAAACAATTTTTTTTACCTTCATGTAGGAGATACGAGAGTAATTTGGAAAAAGCTATGTCATTTTGGGTAAGTCACTGACACTTCTGAATTTCTGTTTCTTCTCTGCAAAATGTGAGTGGCAGTGGATTAGATGATCACCAGTGTTTCTTCCCGTTTTAAGCAGTCTGGAATTCTAAAGAATACTGAAACTTACATACACTAAAAATGTATCATATATACTATATAAAACTCTAGTTACAAACTAAGAAATAACCAGTCACTAATAATGTAAGTTGATTAAAAACGTAAAAATCACAATAGGCCTACAGTATAAGACTCCATAAAAATATTTTAATTATTTAAGGATGAATTAAATAACAAGTAACTACTAGATACAGAATTAAAGACAAAACAAAGATGTTTTCATTTTTTACATAATTTCCTTTTCACATCCAGAGCAAGAAATTATTTTGAGCTTCTTATTCCTAAGAATGGTATATAGTAAGCTTAAGTAATCCCAGATTCCAAATTTGAGGAATCCAAATTGATGCTATTTTACATTCAGGAGTCAGCAAACTTTTCTGCAAAGAGCCAGATAGTAAATATTTTAGGCTTACTCAACCCTTCCCTCACAGCTCAAGAGCAAAGAATGCGTACATGAATGGCTGTGGCTGCATTCCAATAAACTTTATGGACACAAATTTGAATTTCATACCATTTTCAAGTGTCAAGAAATTTTAATAATCTTTCTAATTTTTTTAATTTACCACTTAAAAATATAAAAACTATTCTTAGCTTGTAGAGTGGAAAAAAAACAAGCAGTGTGCAGCAATTAGCCCACGGGCCGTAGTTTGGCAACCCTGCTGTAATTATATATTTTGGGAAATAAAGTAGTAATGTAAGAAATCCGGAATTGGCAGAATGCCGTTGTGGGATTTTCACGGGTTGATTTGTGGATGTTTGTTTTGCTGTACTGTTTTCATCTGCCATTCCTCTAAGAGCTTCCACTACAAACTACCCACCCTTCCTCTCTCCCTGTGGCAAGGGTCCTGGGTTTAACATAGCCAAGGTAAGCCTGACACCTTGTGGTTGCGTTGCGAACGGCAGGAGCTACCTGGGAAGTTAGCAGCACTGCACATCTGGGGAAGGGGAAATTCAGGAGGGAGAGGGGGCTGCCCAGCCAGACAATCAACCAGTCAGCAGGTGGTGGTGGTGGCGATGGCGGCGCCGGAGGCGGCGGTGGGTGGTGGTGGTGTTAGTGATGTCGTTGTTGTTAAAATGAGGAAGGATAAAGTCCAGAACTCACTGACTTCTCTCTCCAAAGAGAACTTCCAAAATGCTACCCATGGGGGCACTTCATCCTATTTAAAAAAATGAAGCAGCAGTGGCTGGGCTCGGTGGCTGACGCCTGTAATCCCAGTACTTTGGGAGGCCGAGGTGGGCAAATCACTTGAGGTCAGGAGTTCAAGACCAGCCTGACCAACATGGTGAAACCCCGTCTCTACCAAAAAAAACAAACATTAGCAGGGCATGGTGGTGGGAGCCTGTAATCCCAGCTACTTGGGAGGCTGAGGCAAGAGAATCACTTGGACCCGGGAGGCGGAGGTTCCCGTGAGCCAAGATCTCGCCATTGCACTCCAGCCTGGGCAACAAGAGTGAAACGCCATCTCAAAAAAATTTAAAAATAAAATAAAAATTAAGCAGCAACTTCCAGAGCCTTCACAACTGAAGGCTCCATGGACACTCAGGACTTTCCTTGGTCCAGTTAAATCTCCCACTTCTGGCCCTTAGCATCCAGGCAGGAGAAAGGGAAACGCGGCATGCTCCTCAATCCCACTCCTCCCAGATGCTTACACTCGAGAAAGAAGGAAAACCTACAGGACCTAACTGCCACTGAAAATCAGGAGTTAGCTGGCACAGTAGCTCACATCTATAATCCCAGCACTTTGGGAGGCTGAGGCGGGCAGATCACCTGAGGTCAGGAGTTGGAGACCCCTGTCCAAAATGGCGAAACCCCATCTCTACTGATAATACAAAAGTTAGCCAGGTGTGGTGGTGCCTGCCTGTAGTCTCAGCTACTTGGGAGGCTGAGGCAGGATAATCTCTTGAACCTGAGAGGCAGAAGTTGCTGTGAGCCAAGATCACGCCATTGCACTCCAGCCTGGGCAACAAAGTGAGAGTCAAGAAAAGAAAATCAGGAGTTGTACTCTGGGAAACAGCAAATAAGGGGCTTCAAGGAGGTAAAAACCAGTCATTGAACTGTTACAACAGCCCTGAGGCAACACAGAATTGTATTCATTGCTTGCCCAGGTCAGACTGTCCCGAGCACTGTACAGGATGTCCCGAGCACTGTACACTGTGCTGGGATGAAGTGTTTTGCTTGTTTTGAGAAAAGGGTTGAAGAGACCATTGTTTCCATTCTCCTGTCCCTAGAAGTGTTTCCCCAAAACATTCTAGACTCAAGTTCCTCCTATCCTATACGTCATGCAGGAAAGGAGCTTCTGCACGTTAGGGTGGGAAGTTCATCCTTTCATCTAATTCACAGCTGTCCCTCTGTGTTTCTGAGAAAGCAAAGAGAGGGGGGATACTTAGAGGGAATTTGGCAGTACTTTCCCCTGGGCAAGAGCCTTCTCTTTGGAGGTAACAAGCCCTGAGAGTCTCGGATGCATGCTGAACCCCCACAGCTGCAGAAAGGGGTCAGATGGGCTGAAAACAATCAGCGATGACCTCGACTATCAACATCACCAGCATAAGCACAGAGCTGGGCACCTGGGGGCAGGTGAATTGGCAAAGGATTTAAAGACCCTGATCCCAGCAGTTCCTAATGCATCACCCACACTGACAACTTAGAGAAAGACACAGTTGGTGGGTGAGTCTAGAGTTTGTGGTAGAGAACAGGACTCTCCACCCAATCCAGACCTGTGTCATTGAGACTGGGGTGGGAGGGAGTTTTGTGGTCTTGAGACCAGGTCATCCCTCTCTTCCTGAGTACTACCCCCTTCCCCATGGGGCAGTGGTGACATGGGACAGAATGAATTCACCTCTTACACATTTGTACCTGGGGCTGTGGGCAATGCAGTGAAAGGACCTTACATGAAGTCCCGGGCAACTAGCAGTATCCAGTAGAGAAGACCCTTCTCAGGGACTGGAGGTCTGTTTCCCTCCTGGGGAAATGCTGACTTCCCAACCTCACTGCTGGTGACTTACCACTGTGCTGGCCTCTGCCCCGCTTGCCCTCTAACATGGCAGTGAGAGTCCCTCTTAGGGTTAACCGGGTGGGTTGGTTTTTGCTCTGTGTTTGTTTTCCCGATCTTCAGTTTGGAGAAAAAGTTAGGCAGGCTGTGCAGTAGTGGTGAGAGGAGGGCATGATTTCAGCATGACCTTTTCCCCTCTCTCTGTTGTGCTTTACAATGAAAAGCTCTGGAACCTTCTCCCCACACAGTCGGATCTCCGGAGGGATCTTCAGGGATCCGAACAGTGTGGGGCTCTGCAGTCGGACTCTGCAAGGATCCGAACAGGGTCGCTGAGACCAGTGCACGAGCCTCTTCGGAGGATGCATCCTGGACTCTTGGCCGCAGAGGAGGAAGCGGTTGGGGTCTCCCAAGGACTCTTTCTAAAGGGTCAGTCCAGCATGGTAGGGGTTAACGTGGGTCCGCGCGTAAAGGGAAGGAAAGAAGTTGGAGTTGACACTTCAGGGGGGAGGGTGGCGGACGGGTCTCGCTGCCTGATTGGTTTTGCATTTCATCCCAATTTTTTTTTCTCCGCTCTCTCCCTCTTTTCAGTTTCCCTCTCTGATCCCAGGGGAGGGGAAACGGGAATAGTGAGAGATCAAAAATAAACCTCTTATGTCAAGCCGGGAAGGAAGTATAAATAAGAAGGGCTCGGCAGCCCACTCGGTGCTTCCCGGGGCGGGGAGGAGGCAGGAGGCGGCTGCGCGGGGCTGGCGCGGGCAGGGGCGGAGGACGGGCGCACGCGGGCCGGGGCCAGCTGCTCGCGCTCGGCTCGGGGGCGGCGGCTCGGGAGGAGCGGGCTGCGCCAGCCAGAGGGGCCGCCGGGGGAGCGCTCCCGCCGCCGGGCCCTGCGGGCCGAGTCGGCCTTGCATCCGATTGATTCCGCTTTTCCTGGAGAGAGCGGCCGGGCCGCGCTCAGCCAGCCAGCACCTGCCCGCGCCCGGCGGGCTTCTTCCCTCTCCCGCGCGCAGTCACCGCCGCAGCCCCCATGCTCCCCGCCCCCGCCGCCCCCCGGTGGCCTCCGCTCCTGCTGCTGCTGCTGCTGCTGCCGCTGGCCCGCGGCGCCCCGGCCCGGCCCGCAGCTGGGGGGCAGGCCTCGGAGCTGGTGGTGCCCACGCGGTTGCCCGGCAGCGCGGGCGAGCTCGCGCTCCACCTGTCCGCCTTCGGCAAGGGCTTCGTGCTGCGCCTGGCGCCCGACGACAGCTTCCTGGCGCCCGAGTTCAAGATCGAGCGCCTCGGGGGCTCGGGCCGGTCTACCGGGGGCGAGCGAGGGCTGCGCGGCTGCTTCTTCTCCGGCACCGTGAATGGGGAGCCCGAGTCGCTGGCGGCGGTCAGCCTGTGCCGCGGGCTGAGCGGCTCCTTCCTGCTGGACGGCGAGGAGTTCACCATCCAGCCGCAGGGCGCGGGGGGCTCCCTGGGTCAGCCGCACCGCCTGCAGCGCTGGGGTCCCGCCGGAGCCCGCCCCCTCCCGCGAGGACCCGAGTGGGAGGTGGAGACGGGAGAGGGTCAGAGGCAGGAGAGAGGAGACAACGAGGAGGACAGCGAGGAGGAGAGCCAAGAAGAGGAGGCAGAAGGCGCTAGCGAGCTGCCACCGCCCCTGGGGGCCACGAGTAGGACCAAGCGGTTTGTGTCTGAGGCGCGCTTCGTGGAGACGCTGCTGGTGGCCGATGCGTCCATGGCTGCCTTCTACGGGGCCGACCTGCAGGTAGGACTGAGAGCCTCCTCCAGCCACAGTGCCCGGAGGCCCCCCAGATGCCTCCCAGCGTCTCTAAAATCTCCCCTTCCAATCCCTCTGAGAAAAAAAACAAAAAAAACAAAAAAAACAAAAAACCTTCCCGCTCATCTTTTCCAGCCTGACCCCAAACGAGATTCTCTCCTTTCTGAGAAAGAGCAATAACTCTTTTCTGAACTTCTGCCACCCTAGCTCCCTGTGCCCCCACCCCCAGGTCCCTTCCAGTTTCGAGTGAGCTGCAGACGCCCATCCCTCTCATCCGAATCTCCCGCGGCACGTGGCACACTGCCCCGAAAGTGGGCATCAACGCACTCCCCTGCACCTGCCTCTCCCAGCAGAGACGAAAATCGAGCGTTTAGGAATAGCTCCCACTCCCACCCCTCAGCCCTCTACTGCCTCAGATCTGAGAGGCTCCCAGGGAAAGGCAGATGGGATGAAAAGAGATGCCTGTCCGATTCCCTTGGGTATGGAGGTCGCCATAAGCAAAAGACATTGTTTGAAAGGAGCTGAACCTGGAGAGGGGCTGCCCAACTTCTGTGCAGCCAGCTGGTTGTGATCAATGGGGCATGAACTACCTTGCCAACCTGGCACTCAGCCTCGGCAGATCTTGGCAGTGCCAGCAGCCAGCACAAGAGGGAGGGGCAGAGAACTCCTGTCCAGGGGCTCAGCCCAGGAACTGAAGCTTTGGTGGAAACGCGAGGGGAGCAGGGGCTGGGAGGAGCTCGTTGGGTGAGTGTCTCTGGTAACGCCAGACCCACACTTGGTCCACCCAGCTGCCCTTAGCCCAGACACAGCTCTTACCTAAACAGGGGAGAAAAACAGAGTCCAGGGAACGGATACCTAACCAGACCGTTTCTAACTAGATGAAAGATGGTGCTGACTCAGCAGGAGGCATCTGTGTTGCCCTAAACCCCAATTTCTCCCCTAAAGACCAAGTGAAGGCTTTTCCAGGAGGAAAGGAGGGTAAGGTTTCCAGGAGAGGGTGCTCTTTGCCCCCAGGGAGCACAAAACCAGAGATGTGCCAGGGAAGGAAAAACTGACCTGCCTAGGTCATAGTTCCCTGAAACAGGGATCCTGGCAATGCGGCAGCTAAGCTGACACTTTGTGGTGATGACTTTCTTGGCCCGGACCCCATACTAAGCTCGGCCTGTGCCCGACTGCTGGGGGCCCCAAGGGCATAGGCATCGCCTGTGCAGAATAGTCCAGACAAGGAGGCCTTCTGTTTCTCACCCCCATCTTCCCCACCCTCTATCACTGGGAAAGGCAGGGTAGGAAAGACCCAGGGAGAAACAGATGCACAGGATGGGAAGGGCTGTGGGTGAGAGTCCACATGGCTGCCCCTCTGGCTACTGCAGGTGCTGATTACGCCCCAGGCGGGCACCCATGCAAGCCCGTGTGGTATTCGCTTCCCCCGAAGCACCGCAGAGCAGCTCCGGCCCGCCACGGCGGTCTGCCTCATGAGCTTTGGGTCACACTGATTTAATGTCTGTTTCCCCGCCTGCCCTGAGAGCAGGGAGCACCAGCCCACTCCTCTGACTGCTTTCTTTAAGCAAGTACTAGAGAGTGTGGCAGGAGAGGGGTGAGAAGAGGGCTTCTTCCATCTCTTTAGGACCCCCACACCTGACTCCTAGGGGGCTCCACCAGAAAGAAGCTAAGATGCACCCATTGCCAACCCAGAGCGGGGTGCTGTGCCCCTCTATTTCCACACATGGAACAGATTCTGACATTTGCCTGAGAACCAAAACATAGGAAAGCCAACAAGAACTCTGCCAGCAGAGAAAGTCCGTTTTTCAGCCTTCAGGGCCAGAATGTCTCACTCTCTCAGCTGATCACCTGGACGCTGGAGATAACTGAGTATTTGCCTCAGGGACATACTCGCATCTCCAGACATTCTAGCTATCTAGAGGCAGACACGGTCTGAGGCCCGGCCCCAGGATGCCCCGGCTGCTGAAGCAGGAGACTCTGCTGGGGTTTGCACCCGGTTTTGTTCCCTTCATCTAAAGTCCAGGTTTGCTACCCCAGACAAGTCGTCTTCCTCTGTGTCGGAGACACCCAGGCATTGCCATCCTCATGAGACTCCTGAGCGGGCGATCTGGCTCCTGCTCGACCCGCTCCCCATCCCCCACAAACATGCATTTCTGGACCTTTCCCAGCTGCACATTGGCACCTGCACACCCAGCCAGCCCACCTGGACCAGGACAGCACAGCAAAACAGGCATCGGGCACCTCTGAAGACCGAATTCCTCTCCGTAGGTGGTTGACTTCTGAGTCTCACCTGGAAGGAAAGTCTTCCCTCAGGGAGACTAGCCCCGCCACCTCCACCTTGGGTCTCATGTCCCAGCCCACCTGCACTCCTGCTGCCCCCGTGGCGGATGGGGGAGGGACTGAGGTACAGCTGTGTCCAGGACCACCTTCGGGCCCCTCCGCTGTGATGAGCGGACCAGCCTCGGAGACGCTGCAGGACAGGCGTGCCTGTCTCAGCTCAGTCCCCTGGGCTTCCGAAAACAGGTCCATGAGCCCAGCTAAGAGAAAGAATGAAAATCAAGTTCCCGTGCCTCAAGACCTTGCCTGCCCACACCCACCTACTGCAAATGGAAGCCAGTCCTTTACGTAGAGACCTCATTCACACAGAGGGAAGGCACTCTGGGGTTCCTTGGTAATCAGGGGTGTGTGAGGATGAGAAGAGCCTTTACCCCTCTGGGACTTAGCGTTCCTCATCTGTGAAGCAAGACACCTGGACGAGGTGACCACTCCCGGTCTCAGCACCTGTGTGGCTGCTTCATGTGAGCCGGTCTTCTGGAAGGTTTAGCCACTCTCTGAGCATGTTCAATTCACAGCGTGATTGCACACACGTCACCTCCATGAAAATACCTGTGACTGGGGCAGAGGGAGACTGCACAGCCCACAGGGGACACGTGGCTTCCTCAGGATCAGACAGCACTGATCAGGATCAGGAGGTGGCAGGGCTGGGCCTGCAGCCCAAGTCTCCCAAAGCTGATTCCTGAGCACTGTTATCCCACCAGGCAGCCTCTTTCTCAGGATGAGGGTCTGTGGCTCTGTCGACCTTCTGATACTTGCTTATGTTGTGGGAGTGGGTCCTTAAATCCAGCAGTTCATAGCCGTCCAGGCCCACTGTGAGGCCCTATGCCGCGGAGAAACCACCGTGGAGGCTGAGAGAAAGAATGCGCCATTGCCGAGGCCGGTCTCACTGTTAAGCGACAATGAAGTTTTCCAGAACTCTGTCAATTGAGTTCACTTAATCCCATGACAAAAGGGGCCCAGGCCTCCCACCTTCTTATCTGGTTTCAGAGTCAAGGAGCTCAGACGGAGGGGCCTTTCTGAAAGGAGGGACCACCTGGGAAGACTCCATTAGCTCAGTCTACATCCGGCTGCTGCTCACTGTCCCCTGTGTGAACCCGGGGTGGGATGGAGTGAGGGGCAGCGTGGCAGTACCCACTCTCACCAGCCTGGAACGACCGTCCCGCCAGTGCTTCTGCAGTGAGCAGAGTTTCTGAGCCCTCTTCTTAGCAGAGAGGCTCTGAAAAGTGGCGCTCATCTTCCCAAAGGCCCAGCAGAACAGTCTGGGAACTGACTTCAGGGTCCCCAGAATGTCACAGCCATCTCCATGCCCCCTTATCTGCGTGCTCTGGGGAAAATGTCTTCCACAAGACACTAGATACTAAAGTGGGCATGGAGCCTAGGTTGTCCAGCAGCGTCCCAGTTTCTACCTGTTCTGGCATCATTATTAATACTACCGTCTTTCGCTCTCAAGGGTGTCCTGGTTTGGATGACAACAGAAACAGATTCATGTGCCCACACCCTCCGCTCTGTAGCCACCAGGGAGGAAGACAAGCGTTATATGTGCGTGAATGATGTGTTTCCCATTGGCAAAAAAATGCATCTTTTCCATCCCTTATGTCTGCTGTAGTTAGAATGATCAAAGATATGGAGTATTTCCCAAAGAAAATGTTTCAGTGTCCAAAGATCGCCCCTTCCCCATCCCCCAGGAGGTGGGGTGTGCATAGGCAATGACAGGCGGACTTGCTGCTTGCAAGCCTTGGGTTGCTTTGGCTAGGCTGTAGTTTTCCTTACAGCAGCAAAGATGGGTGGCAGTCAGTGCAGAGACGAAGAACATAGACTTTGGAATGAAATAGAAATAACGTAGAGTCCTTGAGCAAGTCACCTATTTCTCTGTACCTCGATTATTTCAGGTAGGAGCAGTTATACCTAGCCTTGTCTTGGGGATGAAACAAAATATGGAATGCACCTGACCTGGTGCCTGGTTTAGAGGAGATACTCAGCAAGGTGTGGCTATGGCTAGAGTTGCCTTCAGTGATGGAAACCATTTGTTAAAGTGGGGAGGATGGGCTAGCCCATGACATCAGAGTGCCAGCCACCACTGTTTCAGCTTTGCTGTTCCACACAGCACAGGAATCTTCTCTTTCAGTTTGCCCAGGCTCAGCGGTGAAGGCTGACTTGTAGTTCAGCGTGTGTGCTTTGAAGAGGCGACATTGCCCTTTGCTGTTTGGAGAACAAGAGGAGATGAAGGATATGGTGCTGGTCATTCTTTTCGCCTCTCACTTCTTTCCTCTCCCTCTGCTTCTCCATCTCCACACCCCCAGCTCAGTCTCAGGCCCTAGAGATGTCAGGAAGGAAGAGGCATTGCACCAGATGCTGAAGCAAGGGCTCCCCAGGGCCACTTTTCCTCTCCTGGCCTCCCACTAGGCGTGCCACAAGGGAAAGCAGTGGAGCTGCAGGTGAAGCGCAAACCGGCTCGGTGTAATGACGACATCGGGGTGGGAGGAGGCCGGCCCGTCCCCATCACCCACCGCAGCTGACTTCCGCTACCATGGAGCTCTGAGGAAGGAATCTCCTTGTTCGTATCTCAAATAACCAAAAGGTGCTCTGGCCTACCCAACAAGCCAGGGTGCTATTACTATTAATTTTTTTTAATCCATTATTTTTTTTTTAACAGAGACAGGATCTCACTATGTTTCCCAGGCTGGTCTCAAGTGATTCTCCCACCTTGGCCTTCCAAAGTACTGGGGTCACAGACATGAGCCACCCTGACTGGCCTGATGTTCATCTCTATTCCAGGCCCTGGGGTCACTCATGCAGGAGCAGAGTCCCTAAAAAATGCCGCCTCTCCCTAACAAAAGTTAAGAGTATGGGATCCCCAAGTCATTCAAGAGCAGATCATTTGACACCCCAGCCAGGCTGACTGTGGGCTCCCACCTACCTGTCATGGCTTTGGGGCATTGTATGATGTGCTGAGGCCTCTCCTCAGGGGGGCCAGGACCCCGTTCACATTTTTCACACGCAGCCTGCACTGGTGCGGGGAGCAGGGAGGTGTAAATCGGCACCAGGAGGTGGAGCAAGCCATCTGACTTCCTCCTTGACCAGCCGCAGGCCTGATCCCCATGGGACTCAGGCCTGTCCTTTGAGCCTAGGGGATTGGGGCAGAACCAAAGGCTCACAGCCCTGAGGTCAGCCACCTCACCCAGGCTCAGTGGTCCTTCTCCCTAGGGAACTGTGAGACGCACCGCATGTGTGAGGCATCCCTGCGGCCATTTGTCAGAAGAGCGGACTGGGCGGGGAAAATCAAAAACTCGGTAGAACAAGAGATTAGGAGAGGTCAGTGGGATCGGGAGCTGGGATTTGGAAGGGAACCCTGGGTCACGGAATCCTCCTAGCCTTCTTGAAAATGAAAAGTATCTTCTGAGACAATGGCCAGAAGGACCTTCAGACGTCCTCAAGTCCAGCCCACCCCTTGAAGCTAAATGGTTCTGAAGCCGGCCCTGCCTGACAGCTACGCACTGTCTGGAGAAGACAATGATATGAGCAACCCGAGCTGCAGAGAAGGAGCTCTCTGGGAACCTGAGGGCCAGGAAGCTCCTTGTGCTGTCTTGCCCTGATCTTCAAGCGGTGGTTTATCCTGCAGGAAGATCAGGGGTTAACCCTCGCCTTCCTCCGGTCTTCACTGAGGCCGTGAGCACTGCGTCGCCTCTCACTCAGCCTCCCTCCGATCTGCTCAACGTGGGCACACAGACTTGCCCCAGCCTCCTGTCTTTGGCTCCTGGTACTGAGCTGTCTCAGCCCCAAAGCTTAGCAGCTGGTGTTCCTTAGCTTCACACCTTCCTTGTACGACCTCATCTCCCCCAATCTGAGATTGTGAAACTGGACTCAATGGGAAGAAATCTTGTGATGACGGTCGCAGTTTACCTCAGAAGAAATTCCAGGGGTTGGTCCCTGGCCCATCAGACCCTGGTCCTTCTTAGAGAGATCAGGATACTGTTGGCCTCCTGGAAGCAGCAAAGACCCAGCCAGGGTTCGTCTCGGCAAGCCACCACTCCTCAGTGCTCACCCCCAGTTGCATAATGATTTGATTGCTTTGTTTCCCTCCAGAATCCAACTCCAGGGGCAAGTGCCAAGTTTCAGCCCTGTTGATAAGATGTTTCCATCAGCCGAAACACTGCCGGAGTGCTTGACACGCCAAGTAACCTGCCAACCCCTGCTTGTAGGGCTAACAAAATACCTGGCTCATTGCCTGCGAGGTGAACGGACAGATCCCATTCACAAATAATGGGATTCGTCTGGAACGCCCACACATGGCCTCACCCAGTGGAATGTCCCTCTCTACCCTTTCCTTTCTCCTCCTTCCACTCCCACCTTCCAGACCACAGGAGAAGCGGAAGAGGGGCTCCCGAGAGGTGGTGATCTAGGGATCGGAGAGGCAGGGCAAGCAGGTGCTGCCCAGCTGACCACACCCCAAGCTCAAGGAGCACCCACCTCTGCCCGTGTCTCCCCTTCCACAAAATGCTCGAAGAGGGCCACTTCAAGGGGTCGCCGAGGCAGGAAAGCGAGTTCCCATCTGGCCTCCTCTCCAAGCCTTGGAATCCAGTGGGGGAGCAGTTGGCAGCCCAGGGACAAGACAGAGGCCAAGCAGTGATGTACATTCTGTTGGCCAGCCTGGGTGGAAGGGAGAGCAGGTGAGATCCTAAGCACGTGGGTCTGCTTAGGCCCACGGGAGCCTCTCAAGCCCCAGTCAGGAGGGAATGAACCCTTCAGGGCTGTCCAGGCAGACACCAGGAAGCCAAGCCCTGGGAAACCTAATGAGAGCACGGTGGACCTCAGAGACAGGCACACCCGGGCTGGCCTCCTGGTTTCAATAGCTGTGCGACCTTCGACGAGCTCATTTGCATGACCTTCCTCATTCAGGAAATGGAATTGCAGCACCTTCTTCATAAAGTTACTGTGAGAATTCTTTGAGGTAATGTGGCAGAGTAACTGTTGTTAGGAGTGATTATCACAGCAAAGTTTTCAGGTTAACAGTTCCCACCCTGAAGAGTAGAGTTGCCCCAACAGGCAGCAGGAAAATGCTCAGCTGGATTCTCAGAGGGTAAGCTTGAGCGCTCAGAACTTTGTTTCTGGGCTGAGGCCAGGGATGGGTGGGGGCAGTGGGCAGGGAGACAGTGTCAGGATGAAGGCAGAATAAGCCATGCCGTCCAGTAGAACTTTCTATCTGCACATTCCAGTACAGTAGCCACGGGCCATATACGACTATTGACGCACTTGAAATGTGGCCTGTGCCACACTCTAAATTTAGGGTTTTGGGTTTTAATGAATTTGGATGTAGGTCATCCCATGAAGCCGGTCTGAATGTTAGACGCACAGGTTCGGAGCAAGGCAGGTCTGGGTTCAAAGGCCGCTGTTCATGCATCAGCTTTGTGACCTTGGGCAGGTTCTTGAGCCTGTTTTCTCACATGCAAAATGAAGGGAGTAACGCGGAGGCCTTGGGGGTATCGTGAGGCTTTGGTAAGAATCCGATGCTCAGCCCCATAAAAAGAGGTGATGGCAGCGGACAGGCCAGGCAAAGGGCCCTGAGACTTAACCCTTCACTCTGCTTCTTGTCTCCTCCTTCCTGACAGAACCACATCCTCACATTAATGTCTGTGGCAGCCCGAATCTACAAGCACCCCAGCATCAAGAATTCCATCAACCTGATGGTGGTAAAAGTGCTGATTGTAGAAGATGAAAAATGGGGCCCAGAGGTGTCCGACAACGGGGGGCTTACACTGCGCAACTTCTGCAACTGGCAGCGGCGTTTCAACCAGCCCAGCGACCGCCACCCGGAGCACTACGACACGGCCATCCTGCTCACCAGACAGGTCCGTGCCTGGCTCCGGAAGCCCTGGGGAGGAAGGGAGACGGGATGGGCAGATCAAAGGGAGGACCACGAGGCCTGCCCAAACATGGGAAACGTCTCCCTGCTGGCCCCAGCTGGACGCCAGAGCCTCATGCCTGGAATGATGAGGAGGAGGTCATGAGGACAAGTGTGAGGTATTTGCAAGGAAAGGAGAAGAATCTTGTAAGGGCTGTCTTCCAAAAGTTTGTGACCAGCTGTCTCCTGAGGTCACACATAACAAGAAGAAATGGGCTCGAGCTGCCGAGTGAGAGATCTGGGTTTGGAATGAAGAGAGTAGTTCTAGCTGCAGTGGTTGTAAAACATGGGGCAGGTAGCCAGGGGGTCCCCTCAAGATTTGCCCACAGCGGGAGGGCTGCCCACCTACACGGCATGATTTAAACAGACAGCTTCCTGAAAGCAAGAGAGTGATCATGTGTGCCAGGCCCTGTCTGCTCCTTCAGTCTTATAACGGCCCCACCGGGCAGGTCCTGGTGTTATCCCCATTTTGTAACAGAGGAAACTGAGGCGCAGAGTGGCCGCACAGCTCTCTTGCCACATAGTGGCATAGACCAGCCAAGACAGTGCTGCTGTAGGGTCATGTTCTGAACGACCATGCTGTCCTGTCCCCCACAAAAAGCCTCTGAAGTCCCAGCCAGCCTCAGGATGC